>NC_088115.1:688125-1376250 GCF_036370855.1 Dromaius novaehollandiae | reverse complement strand
ACTGCCCTTTTTGGCATGGAGACACAAGTATCCTCACAAGCCCAGTCAGGAGGCATGGCCCTGCCACTGGCCTATCAAGCACAGAGGCAGCAGCAACCTCACAAGCAGAGCAAGGACTGATGGGCCTGACTGGCCTACCAGGCCGTGAGGCAGAAGTGACATGACTATCTCATCCAGCAGTGGTGGACCTGACAATATCATTTCAGGCAGAGGGTAAAGTGATATCACAGAACGTTGAAGGACCATAACAGAAAAAAAGGCACTTGGAGGCATGAGCACTGGGAAAAAAGGGCACTAGGAGGCGATGCACTGCAAAAATATGCACATGCAGGACACTATACTGGAAAAAAAGGCACTTTGGGAGCCTGCATCGCAAAAATAGGCACTTGGAGGCCGCTAGGCCGGAAAAAAAGGCACTTAGATGCCCCTTCACTGCAAACAAAAGGCACTCAGACAGCAGTGCACCTCAAACAAAGGCACTCGGAGGCCCCTGCACCATAAAAACAGGCACCCGGAGAACAGTGAACCACAAGAAAAGGCACTCGGAGGCCGCTGCATCACAAAAAAAGGCACTTGGAGGCTAATACACTGCAAAAAAGGCACTCGGAGGACCATGCACGGCAAAAAAAAGGCACTCGGTGGCCCCAACACCACAAAAAAAGGCACTCGGGGGCTGCTACAATGCGAAAACAGGCACTCCGATGCCCCTACACCAGAAAGAAAGGCACTCAGAGGGCCCTGCAGCACAAAAAAAAGGCACTCAGCTGCCCTTACACTGGGAAAACAGGCACTCGGAGGCCTCTACACCCCAGAAAAAGGCACTCAGTGGCCCCTACACTGCAAAAAAAGGCACTCGGGGGTGACTACAATGTGAAACAAGGCACTCGGAGGGCCCGGCACCACCAAAAGAAGCACTCAGAGGCTCCTGCACTGGAAAAAGAGGCATTGCAGGCCTGTACACCAGAAAAAAAGGCACTTGGAGGCCGCTACACCGCAGAGAAAGGCACTCGGCTGCCCCTGCGCTGGAAAAAAAGGCACTCGGAGGCCCCTACAGCACAAAAAAAGGCACTTGGGGGCTGCTACAATGTGAAAAAAGGCACTCAGAGGCCACTGAACCACAAGAAAAGGCACTCGGTGGCTCCTACAGCACAAAAAAACGCACTCGGGGGCTGCTACAATGTGAAAAAAGGCACTCAGAGGCCCCTGAACCACAAGAAAAGGCACTCGGTGGCCTCTGAACCACAAGAAAAGCCACTCGGTGGACCCTACAGCACAATAAAAGGCACTCGGGGGCTGCTACAACGTGAAACAAGGCACTCAGAGGGCCCAGCACCACCAAAAAAAGCACTCGGAGGCTCCTGCACCACAAAAGAAGGCACTCAGAGGCCCCTACACCACCAAGAAAGGCACTCGGTGGCCCCCACATTGCAAAAAAAGGCACTTGGAGGCTACTACACTGCAAAAAAATGCACCCTGAAGCCCATGCACAGCAAAAAAATGCACCCTGAGGCCCCTGCATTGCAAAAAAAGGCACTCGGAGGCCTCCACACCGCAAAAAAAGGCACTCGGAGGCCTCCAAACCGCAAAAAAAAAAATGCACCCAGAGGCCTCGACACCACAAAAGAAAGGCACTCGGAGGACCACACCACAAAAAAAGGCACTCGGCTGCCCCTACACTGGAAAAAGAGCCACTCGGCTGCCCCTACACCACAAGATAAGGTACTCAGTGGCCCCTACAGCACAAAAAAAGGCACTTGGTGGCTGCTAAAATGCAAAAAAAGGCACTCGGAGGCTGCTACAACGCGAAAAAAGGCACTCAGAGGGCCCTGCACCACAAAAAAAGCACTCAGAGGCTCCTGCACTGGAAAAAGAGGCACTAGTAGGCCTGTACACCGGATATAAAGGCACTTGGAGGCCCCTGCACCACAAAAGAAGGCACTTGGAGGCCCGTACACTGCCAAAAAAGGCACTTGGAGGCTACTACACTGCAAAAAAAGGCACTCAGTAGCCCCTGCACCGCAAAAAAAGGCACTCAGTAGCCCCTGCACTGCAAAAAAAGGCACTCGGTAGCCCCTGCACCGCAAAAAAAGGCACTTGGAGGCCAGTGCACTGAAAAACAGGGCACTTGGAGGCCAGTGCACCGCAAAAAAAAGTGCACTCAGAGGCCCCTACAGCACAAAAGAAAGGCACTTGGAGCACCACACCGCAAAAAAAAGCACTTGGCTGCCCCTACAGCACAAAAAAAGGCACTTGGGGGCTGCTACAATGCAAAAAAAGGCACTCGGAGGCCCCTGCACCAGAAAGGAAGGAACTCGGAGGGCCCTGCACCACAAAAGAAGGCACTCGGAGGCCCCTGCACCACAAGAAAAGGCACTCGGGGCCACTACACCGCAAAAAAAAGGTACATGGAGGACCACACCCCCCAAAATAACAGCACTCGGAGGCCCCTGAACCACAAGAAAAGGCATTCAGTGGCCTATACAGCAAAATAAAAGGCACTCGGGGGCTGCTACAATGTGAAACAAGGCACTTGGAGGGCCCTGCACCACCAAAAAAGGCACTCGGAGGCTCCTGCACTGGAAAAAGAGGCACTTGCAGGCCTGTACACTGGAAATAAAGGCACTTGGAGGCCCCTGCACCACAAAAAAAGGCACTCCGAAGCCCCTGCACCGCAGAAAAAGGCACTTGGAGGGCCCTGCACCACAAAAGAAGGCACTCGGAGGCCCCTGCACCGCAAAAAAAGGCACTCTGCTGCCCCTACACCACAAAAAAAGGCACTCGGAGGCCCCTACAGCACAAAAAAAGGCACTTGGAGGGCCCTGCACCACAAAAGAAGGCACTCGGAGGCCCCTGACCCACAAGAAAAGGCACTCGGTGGCCCCTACAGCACAATAAAAGGCACTCGGGGGCTGCTACAATGCGAAACAAGGCACTCTGAGGGCCCAGCACCACCAAAAAAGGCACTCGGAGGCCCCTGCACTGGGAAAAGAGCCACTTGCAGGCCTGTACACTGGAAATAAAGGCACTTGGCGGCCCCTGCACTGGAAAAAGAGGCACTTGCAGGCCTGTACACTGGAAATAAAGGCACTCTGAGGCCCCAGCACCACAAAAAAAGGCACCACGAAGCCCCTACATTGCAAAAAAAGGCACTTGGAGGCTACTACACTGCAAAAAAATGCACCCTGAAGCCCATGCACAGCAAAAAAAGGCACCCTGAGGCCCCTGCATTGCCAAAAAAGGCACTCGGAGGCCTCCACGCCGCAAAAAAAGGCACTTGGAGGCCGCTACACTGCAAAAAAAAAAAAATAAGCACCCAGAGGCCTCGACACCACAAAAGAAAGGCACTCGGAGGACCACACCACATAAAAAGGCACTCGGCTGCCCCTACACCACAAGAAAAGGCACTCAGTGGCCCCTACAGCACAATAAAAGGCACTTGGTGGCTGCTAAAATGCAAAAAAAGGCACTCGGAGGCTGCTACAACGCGAAAAAAGGCACTCAGAGGGCCCTGCACCGCAAAAAAAGGCACTCAGTAGCCCCTGCACTGCAAAAAAAGGCACTCGGAGGCCAGTGCACTGAAAAACAGGGCACTTGGAGGCCAGTGCACTGCAAAAAAAAATGCACTCAGAGGCCCCTACAGCACAAAAGAAAGGCACTTGGAGCACCACACCACAAAAAAAGGCACTCGGCTGCCCCTACAGCACAAAAAAAGGCACTCGGAGGCCCCTACAGCACAAAAAAAGGCACTTGGGGGCTGCTACAATGCAAAAGAAGGCACTCGGAGGCCCCTGCACCAGAAAGAAAGGAACTCGGAGGGCCCTGCACCACAAAAGAAGGCACTCGGAGGCCCCTGCACCACAAGAAAAGGCACTCGGGGCCACTACACCGCAAAAAAAAGGTACATGGAGGACCACACCCCCCAAAATAACAGCACTCGGAGGCCCCCTAACCACAAGAAAATCCATTCAGTGGCCTATACGGCAAAATAAAAGGCACTCGGGGGCTGCTACAATGTGAAACAAGGCACTTGGAGGGCCCTGCACCACCAAAAAAGGCACTCGGAGGCTCCTGCACTGGAAAAAGAGGCACTTGCAGGCCTGTACACTGGAAATAAAGGCACTTGGAGGCCCCTGCACCACAAAAAAAGGCACTCCGAAGCCCCTACATTGCAAAAAAAGGCACTTGGAGGCTACTACACTGCAAAAAAATGCACCCTGAGGCCCCTGCACTGCAAAAAAAGGCACTCGGCTGCCCCTACACCACAAAAAAAGGCACTCGGAGGCCCCTACAGCACAAAAAAAGGCACTTGGGGGCTGCTACAATGCAAAAAAAGGCACTCGGAGGCCCCTGCACCAGAAAGAAAGGAACTCGGAGGGCCCTGCACCACAAAAGAAGGCACTCGGAGGCCCCTGCACCACAAGAAAAGGCACTCGGAGGCTGCTACAACGCGAAAAAAGGCACTCAGAGGGCCCTGCACCACAAAAAAAGCACTCGGAGGCTCCTGCACTGGAAAAAGAGGCACTTGCAGGCCTGTACACCGGATATAAAGGCACTCGGTAGCCCCTGCACCGCAAAAAAAGGCACTCGGAGGCCAGTGCACTGAAAAACAGGGCACTTGGAGGCCAGTGCACCGCAAAAAAAAATGCACTCAGAGGCCCCTACAGCACAAAAGAAAGGCACTTGGAGCACCACACCACAAAAAAAGGCACTCGGCTGCCCCTACAGCACAGAAAAAGGCACTTGGGGGCTGCTACAATGCAAAAAAAGGCACTCGGAGGCCCCTGCACCAGAAAGAAAGGAACTCGGAGGGCCCTGCACCACAAAAGAAGGCACTTGGAGGCCCCTGCACCACAAGAAAAGGCACTCGGGGCCACTACACCGCAAAAAAAAGGTACATGGAGGACCACACCCCCCAAAATAACAGCACTCGGAGGCCCCTGAACCACAAGAAAAGGCATTCAGTGGCCTATACAGCAAAATAAAAGGCACTCGGGGGCTGCTACAATGCGAAAAAAGGCACTTGGAGGGCCCAGCACCACCAAAAAAGGCACTCGGAGGCCCCTGCACTGGGAAAAGAGCCACTTGCAGGCCTGTACACTGGAAATAAAGGCACTTGGCGGCCCCTGCACTGGAAAAAGAGGCACTTGCAGGCCTGTACACTGGAAATAAAGGCACTCTGAGGCCCCAGCACCACAAAAAAAGGCACCACGAAGCCCCTACATTGCAAAAAAAGGCACCCTGAAGCCCATGCACAGCAAAAAAAGGCACCCTGAGGCCCCTGCATTGCCAAAAAAGGCACTCGGAGGCCTCCACGCCGCAAAAAAAGGCACTTGGAGGCCGCTACACTGCAAAAAAAAAAATAAGCACCCAGAGGCCTCGACACCACAAAAGAAAGGCACTTGGAGGACCACACCACATAAAAAGGCACTCGGCTGACCCTACACCACAAGAAAAGGCACTCAGTGGCCCCTACAGCACAAAAAAAGGCACTTGGTGGCTGCTAAAATGCAAAAAAAGGCACTCGGAGGCTGCTACAATGCGAAAAAAGGCACTCAGAGGGCCCTGCACCACAACAAAAAAGCACTCGGAGGCTCCTGCACTGGAAAAAGAGGCACTTGCAGGCCTGTACACCAGATATAAAGGCACTCGGAGGCCCCTGCACCACGAAAGAAGGCACTCGGAGGCCCCTACACTGGGAAAAGAGCCACTTGCAGGCCTGTACACTGGAAATAAAGGCACTTGGCGGCCCCTGCACTGGAAAAAGAGGCACTTGCAGGCCTGTACACTGGAAATAAAGGCACTTGGAGGCCCCAGCACCACAAAAAAAGGCACTCGGAAGCCCCTACATTGCAAAAAAAGGCACTTGGAGGCTACTACATTGCAAAAAAATGCACCCTGAAGCCCATGCACAGCAAAAAAATGCACCCTGAGGCCCCTGCATTGCAAAAAAAGGCACTCAGAGGCCTCCACACCGCAAAAAAAGGCACTTGGAGGCCGCTACACTGCAAAAAAAAAAAAAAAAAAGCACCCAGAGGCCTCGACACAACAAAAGAAAGGCACTCGGAGGACCACACCACACAAAAAGGCACTCGGCTGCCCCTACACCACAAAAAAAGGCACTCGGAGGCCCCTACAGCACAAAAAAAGGCACTTGGTGGCTGCTAAAATGCAAAAAAAGGCACTCGGAGGCTGCTACAACGCGAAAAAAGGCACTCAGAGGGCCCTGCACCACAAAAAAAAAGCACTCGGAGGCTCCTGCACTGGAAAAAGAGGCACTTGCAGGCCTGTACACCGGATATAAAGGCACTTGGAGGCCCCTGCACCACAAAAGAAGGCACTCGGAGGCCCCTACACTGCAAAAAAAGGCACTTGGAGGGCCCTTCACCGCAAAAAAAGGCACTCGGTGGCCCCAAAATTGCAAAAAAAGGCACTTGGAGGCTACTACACTGCAAAAAAAGGCACTCAGTAGCCCCTGCACTGCAAAAAAAGGCACTCGGAGGCCAGTGCACTGAAAAACAGGGCACTTGGAGGCCAGTGCACCGCAAAAAAAGGCACTCCGAAGCCCCTGCACCGCAGAAAAAAAGGCACTCGGTGGCCCCTGCACCGCAAAAAAAGGCACTCGGTGGCCCCTGCACCGCAAAAAAAGGCACTTGCAGGCCTCTACAACACCTTCCACTGCCCTATCAGACACAGAGGCTCATGTGACCTCACAAGGACAGGAAGCCGCCAGGGGCCTGCCAGTGGCCTGTCAGGCACTGGTACTTCTGTGAGCTCACAAGCAGAGTCAGCAGCCATGGGCATCCCACTGCCTGATGAGGCACTGAGACAAAGGTGACCTCAAAATGCAGCCAGCATGCAGAGGCCTGCCACTGGCCTATCAGGAAATAGGACTGCCGTGACCTCAAAAGGACAGCCAGCAGCCAATGGCCTCGCACTGGCCTATCAGGCACTCAGACTGCTGTGACCTCACAAGCACAGCAAACAGCCAGGGGCCTGCCACTGCCCTATAGGGCACAGAGGCTGCTGTGACCTGACAAGCACAGCCAGCAGCCAGGGGCCTGCCACTGGCCTGTGAAGCACTGAGGCTGCTGTGACCTCAGAAGCACAGCCAAGCAGACAGGGGCCTGCCACTGGCCTGTGAAGCACTGAGGCTGCTGTGACCTCACAAGCACAGCCAGCCTCACAAACACAGCCAGCAGCCATTGGCCTTCCACGGCCCAATGAGGCGCTGACACTGCTCTGACCTCACAAGCACAGCACACTGTCACGGGCCTGCCACTGCCATAAAGGGCACTGAGGCTTCTCTGACCTGACAAGCACAGCCAGCAGCCAGGGGCCTGACACTGGCCTGTAAGACACTGAGGATGCTGTGACCTCACGAGCCCAGGCAGCAGCTATGGGCCTGCCACTGCCCTATAGGGCAGGGAGGCTGCTGTGACCTCACAAGCACAGCGAGGAGCCAGAGGCCTGCCATTGCCCTAGAAGGTACAGAGACAAATGTGACCTCAAAAGGCAGCCAGCAGACAGGGGCCTTCCACGGGCCTATCAGGAAATAGGACTGCTGTGACCTGAAAAGCACATCCAGAAGCTATGGGCCTCCCATTGGCCTATAGGGAACGGAGGCTGCTGTGTCCTCACAAGCACAGCGAGCAGCCAGGGGCCTGCCCCTGGCCTATGAGGCACTGAGGCTGCTGTGACCTCACAAGCAGAGGCAGCAGGGGGCGCTTGCCAGTAACCAATGAGACACTAAGGTTGCTCTGACTTCAGAAGCCCAGAAAGCAGCCATCAGCCTGCAACTGGCCTAGGAAGCACGGAGGCTGCTGTGACCTCACAAGCACAGCCAGCAGCCATGAGCCTGCCACTGGCCTATGAGGCACGGAGGCTGCTGTGACCTCACAAGCACAGCCAGCAGCCATGAGCCTGCTACCGCCCTATGAGGCAGTGAGGCTGCTGTGACCGCACAAGCACAGCCAGCAGCCAGAAGCCTGCCACTGCCCTTTGAGGCACTGAGGCTGCTGTGACCTCACAAGCATGGCCAGTAGGCATGGGCATCCAACTGCCCTATGAGGCCCCGAGACGAACGTGACCTCATAACGCAGCCAGCAGGCATGGAGCTGTCACTGGCCCATCAGGCACTGGTACTTCCGTAACATGACAAGCAAAGCCAGCAGCCATTGGCCTCCCACTGGCCAATGAGGCACAGAGACAAAGGTGACCTCAAAAGGCAACCAGCAGCCATGGGCCTGCCACTGACCTATCAGGCAATAGGACTGCTGTGACCTCACAAGCACAGCCAGCAGCCAGTGGCCTGCCACTGCCCTATGAGGTACAGAGACAAATGTGACCTCAAAAGGCAGCCAGCAGACAGAGGCCTTCCACGGGCCTATCAGGAAATAGGACTGCTGTGACCTGACAAGCACAGCCAGCAGCTACGGGCCTTCCATTGGCCTATGAGGCACTGAGGCTGCTATGACCTAACAAGCACAGCCAGCAGCTATGGGCCTGCCACTGGCCTATGAGGCACTGAGGCTGCTGTGACCTCAGAAGCACAGTCAGCAGCCAGGGGCCTGCTGCTGGCCTATCAGGCTGTAGGAGTGTTATGATCTGACAAGCACAGCCAGCAGCTATGGGCATCCCACTGGCCTATCAGGCAACAGGACTGCTGTGACCTCACAAGCACAGCCAGCAGCCAGTGGCCTGCCACTGCCCTATGAGGTACAGAGACAAATGTGACCTGAAAATGCGGCCAGCAGCCAGGGGCCTGCCACTGCCCTATAAGACACTGAGGCTGCTGTGACCTCACAAGCAAAGCCAGCAGCTGTGGGTCTGCCACTGGCCTATGAGGCACTGAGGCTGCTTTGACCTCACAAGCAAAGCCAGCAGCCAAGGGCCTGCCACTGGCCTGTCAGGCAACAGGACTGCTGTGACCTCAAAAGGACAGCCAGCAGCCATTGGCCTGCCACTGACCTATCAGCCAATAGGACTGCTGTGACCTCACAAGCACAGCCAGCAGCCAGGGGCCTGCCACTGCCCTATGAGGTACAGAGACAAATGTGACCTGAAAACGCGGCCAGCAGCCAGGGGCCTGCCACTGCCCTATAAGACACTGAGGCTTCTCTGACCTGACGAGCACAGCCAGCAGCTGTGGGTCTGCCACTGGCCTATGAGGCACTGAGGCTGCTGTGACCTGACAAGCACAGAGAGCAGCCATCGGCCTCCAACTTCCCGATCAGGTGCTGATGCTGCTGTCAACTCAGAATCACAGTAAACAGTCAGGGGCCTGCCACTGCCCTAAAGGGCATGGAGGCTGCTGTGATCTCACAAGCCCACCCAGCAGCTATGGGCCTGCCACTGCCCTATAGGACACTGAGGCTTCTCTGACCTCACAAGCCCACCCAGCAGTCATTGGCCTCGAACTGGCATATCAGGCAACAGGACTGCTGTGACCTCACAAGCACGGCCAGCAGGCATAGGCATTCAACTGCCCTATGAGGCCCCGAGACAAACATGACCTCATAACGCAACCAGCAGGCATGGAGCTGTCACTGGCCTATCAGGCAACAGGACTGCTGTGACCTCACAAGCACAGCCAGCAGCTACGGGCCTGCCATCACGCATCAAGCACGGAGAAAGAAGGGAACACCCAAGCAGACCAGCAGCCATGGGCGTGGCAGTGCATGCCCATGCATGCCATGCATGCAATGGCATGCAGGTCAAAGTGACATCATAAGACACAACCAGCAACCATGGGCCTGCCACTGCCCTTTTTGGCATGGAGACACAAGTATCCTCACAAGCCCAGTCAGGAGGCATGGCCCTGCCACTGGCCTATCAAGCACAGAGGCAGCAGCAACCTCACAAGCAGAGCAAGGACTGATGGGCCTGACTGGCCTACCAGGCTGTGAGGCAGAAGTGACATGACTATCTCATCCAGCAGTGGTGGACCTGACAATATCATTTCAGGCAGAGGGTAAAGTGATATCACAGAACGTTGAAGGACCATAACAGAAAAAAAGGCACTTGGAGGCATGAGCACTGGGAAAAAAGGGCACTAGGAGGCGATGCACTGCAAAAATATGCACATGCAGGACACTATACTGGAAAAAAAGGCACTTTGGGAGCCTGCATCGCAAAAATAGGCACTTGGAGGCCGCTAGGCCGGAAAAAAAGGCACTTAGATGCCCCTTCACTGCAAACAAAAGGCACTCAGACAGCAGTGCACCTCAAACAAAGGCACTCGGAGGCCCCTGCACCATAAAAACAGGCACCCGGAGAACAGTGAACCACAAGAAAAGGCACTCGGAGGCCGCTGCATCACAAAAAAAGGCACTTGGAGGCTAATACACTGCAAAAAAGGCACTCGGAGGACCATGCACGGCAAAAAAAGGCACTCGGTGGCCCCAACACCACAAAAAAAGGCACTCGGGGGCTGCTACAATGCGAAAACAGGCACTCCGATGCCCCTACACCAGAAAGAAAGGCACTCAGAGGGCCCTGCAGCACAAAAAAAAGGCACTCAGCTGCCCTTACACTGGGAAAACAGGCACTCGGAGGCCTCTACACCCCAGAAAAAGGCACTCAGTGGCCCCTACACTGCAAAAAAAGGCACTCGGGGGTGACTACAATGTGAAACAAGGCACTCGGAGGGCCCGGCACCACCAAAAGAAGCACTCAGAGGCTCCTGCACTGGAAAAAGAGGCATTGCAGGCCTGTACACCAGAAAAAAAGGCACTTGGAGGCCGCTACACCGCAGAGAAAGGCACTCGGCTGCCCCTGCGCTGGAAAAAAAGGCACTCGGAGGCCCCTACAGCACAAAAAAAGGCACTTGGGGGCTGCTACAATGTGAAAAAAGGCACTCAGAGGCCACTGAACCACAAGAAAAGGCACTCGGTGGCCTCTGAACCACAAGAAAAGCCACTCGGTGGACCCTACAGCACAATAAAAGGCACTCGGGGGCTGCTACAACGTGAAACAAGGCACTCAGAGGGCCCAGCACCACCAAAAAAAGCACTCGGAGGCTCCTGCACCACAAAAGAAGGCACTCAGAGGCCCCTACACCACCAAGAAAGGCACTCGGTGGCCCCCACATTGCAAAAAAAGGCACTTGGAGGCTACTACACTGCAAAAAAATGCACCCTGAAGCCCATGCACAGCAAAAAAATGCACCCTGAGGCCCCTGCATTGCAAAAAAAGGCACTCGGAGGCCTCCACACCGCAAAAAAAGGCACTCGGAGGCCTCCACACCGCAAAAAAAAAATGCACCCAGAGGCCTCGACACCACAAAAGAAAGGCACTCGGAGGACCACACCACAAAAAAAGGCACTCGGCTGCCCCTACACTGGAAAAAGAGGCACTCGGCTGCCCCTACACCACAAGATAAGGTACTCAGTGGCCCCTACAGCACAAAAAAAGGCACTTGGTGGCTGCTAAAATGCAAAAAAAGGCACTCGGAGGCTGCTACAACGCGAAAAAAGGCACTCAGAGGGCCCTGCACCACAAAAAAAGCACTCGGAGGCTCCTGCACTGGAAAAAGAGGCACTAGTAGGCCTGTACACCGGATATAAAGGCACTTGGAAGCCCCTGCACCACAAAAGAAGGCACTCGGAGACCCCTACACTGCCAAGAAAGGCACTTGGAGGCTACTACACTGCAAAAAAAGGCACTCAGTAGCCCCTGCACTGCAAAAAAAAGGCACTCGGAGGCCAGTGCACCGCAAAAAAAAATGCACTCAGAGGCCCCTACAGCACAAAAGAAAGGCACTTGGAGCACCACACCACAAAAAAAGGCACTCGGCTGCCCCTACAGCACAAAAAAAGGCACTTGGGGGCTGCTACAATGCAAAAAAAGGCACTCGGAGGCCCCTGCACCAGAAAGAAAGGAACTCGGAGGGCCCTGCACCACAAAAGAAGGCACTCGGAGGCCCCTGCACCACAAGAAAAGGCACTCGGGGCCACTACACCGCAAAAAAAAGGTACATGGAGGACCACACCCCCCAAAATAACAGCACTCGGAGGCCCCTGAACCACAAGAAAAGGCATTCAGTGGCCTATACAGCAAAATAAAAGGCACTCGGGGGCTGCTACAATGTGAAACAAGGCACTTGGAGGCCCCTGCACCACAAAAAAAGGCACTCTGCTGCCCCTACAGCACAAAAAAAGGCACTTGGGGGCTGCTACAATGCAAAAAAAGGCACTCGGAGGCCCCTGCACAAGAAACAAAGGCACTTGGAGGGCCCTGCACCACAAAAGAAAAGGCACTCGGAGGCCCCTGAACCACAAGAAAAGGCACTCGGTGGCCCCTACAGCACAATAAAAGGCACTCGGGGGCTGCTACAATGCGAAACAAGGCACTCTGAGGGCCCAGCACCACCAAAAAAGGCACTCGGAGGCCCCTGCACTGGGAAAAGGGGCACTTGCAGGCCTGTACACTGGAAATAAAGGCACTCGGCGGCCCCTGCACTAGAAAAAGAGGCACTTGCAGGCCTGTACACTGGAAATAAAGGCACTCTGAGGCCCCAGCACCACAAAAAAAGGCACCACGAAGCCCCTACATTGCAAAAAAAGGCACTTGGAGGCTACTACACTGCAAAAAAAATGCACCCTGAAGCCCATGCACAGCAAAAAAAGGCACCCTGAGGCCCCTGCATTGCCAAAAAAGGCACTCGGAGGCCTCCACGCCGCAAAAAAAGGCACTTGGAGGCCGCTACACTGCAAAAAAAAAAAATAAGCACCCAGAGGCCTCGACACAACAAAAGAAAGGCACTCGGAGGACCACACCACATAAAAAGGCACTCGGCTGCCCCTACACCACAAGAAAAGGCACTCAGTGGCCCCTACAGCACAAAAAAAGGCACTTGGTGGCTGCTAAAATGCAAAAAAAGGCACTCGGAGGCTGCTACAATGCGAAAAAAGGCACTCAGAGGGCCCTGCACCACAACAAAAAAGCACTCGGAGGCTCCTGCACTGGAAAAAGAGGCACTTGCAGGCCTGTACACCGGATATAAAGGCACTCGGAGGCCCCTGCACCACGAAAGAAGGCACTCGGAGGCCCCTACACTGCAAAAAAAGGCACTCGGAGGGCCCTTCACCGCAAAAAAAGGCACTCGGTGGCCCCCACATTGCAAAAAAAGGCACTTGGAGGCTACTACACTGCAAAAAAAGGCACTCAGTAGCCCCTGCACCGCAAAAAAAGGCACTCAGTAGCCCCTGCACTGCAAAAAAAGGCACTCGGAGGCCAGTGCACTGAAAAACAGGGCACTTGGAGGCCAGTGCACCGCAAAAAAAAATGCACTCAGAGGCCCCTACAGCACAAAAGAAAGGCACTTGGAGCACCACACCACAAAAAAAGGCACTCGGCTGCCCCTACACCACAAAAAAAGGCACTCGGAGGCCCCTGCAGCACAAAAAAAGGCACTTGGGGGCTGCTACAATGCAAAAAAAGGCACTCGGAGGCCCCTGCACCAGAAAGAAAGGAACTCGGAGGGCCTTGCACCACAAAAGAAGGCACTCGGAGGCCCCTGCACCACAAGAAAAGGCACTCGGGGCCACTACACCGCAAAAAAAAGGTACATGGAGGACCACACCCCCCAAAATAACAGCACTCGGAGGCCCCTGAACCACAAGAAAAGGCATTCAGTGGCCTATACAGCAAAATAAAAGGCACTCGGGGGCTGCTACAATGTGAAACAAGGCACTTGGAGGGCCCTGCACCACCAAAAAAGGCACTCGGAGGCTCCTGCACTGGAAAAAGAGGCACTTGCAGGCCTGTACACTGGAAATAAAGACACTTGGAGGCCCCTGCACCACAAAAAAAGGCACTCCGAAGCTCCTACATTGCAAAAAAAGGCACTTGGAGGCTACTACACTGCAAAAAAATGCACCCTGAGGCCCCTGCACTGCAAAAAAAGGCACTCGGCTGCCCCTACACCACAAAAAAAGGCACTCGGAGGCCCCTACAGCACAAGAAAAGGCACTCGGAGGCTGCTACAATGCAAAAAAAGGCACTCGGAGGCCCCTGCACCAGAAAGAAAGGAACTCGGAGGCTGCTACAACGCAAAAAAAGGCACTTAGAGGGCCCTGCACCACAAAAAAAGCACTCGGAGGCTCCTGCACTGGAAAAAGAGGCACTTGTAGGCCTGTACACTGGATATAAAGGCACTTGGAGGCCCCTGCACCACAAAAGAAGGCACTCGGAGGCTACTACACTGCAAAAAAAGGCACTTGGAGGCTACTACACTGCAAAAAAAGGCACTCGGTAGCCCCTGCACCGCAAAAAAAGGCACTCGGAGGCCAGTGCACTGAAAAACAGGGCACTTGGAGGCCAGTGCACCGCAAAAAAAAATGCACTCAGAGGCCCCTACAGCACAAAAGAAAGGCACTTGGAGCACCACACCACAAAAAAAGGCACTCGGCTGCCCGTACAGCACAAAAAAAGGCACTTGGGGGCTGCTACAATGTGAAACAAGGCACTTGGAGGGCCCTGCACCACCAAAAAAGGCACTCGGAGGCCCCTGCACTGGAAAAAGAGGCACTTGCAGGCCTGTACACTGGAAATAAAGGCACTCGGAGGCCCCTGCACCACAAAAAAAGGCACTCCGAAGCCCCTACATTGCAAAAAAAGGCACTTGGAGGCTACTACACTGCAAAAAAATGCACCCTGAGGCCCCTGCACCGCAAAAAAAGGCACTCGGCTGCCCCTACACTGGGAAAAGAGCCACTTGCAGGCCTGTACACTGGAAATAAAGGCACTTGGCGGCCCCTGCACTGGAAAAAGAGGCACTTGCAGGCCTGTACACTGGAAATAAAGGCACTTGGAGGCCCCAGCACCACAAAAAAAGGCACTTGGAGGCTACTACACTGCAAAAAAATGCACCCTGAAGCCCATGCACAGCAAAAAAATGCACCCTGAGGCCCCTGCATTGCAAAAAAAGGCACTCAGAGGCCTCCACACCGCAAAAAAAGGCACTCGGAGGCCTCCACACCGCAAAAAAAGGCACTCGGAGGCCGCTACACTGCAAAAAAAAAAAAAAGCACCCAGAGGCCTCGACACAACAAAAGAAAGGCACTCGGAGGACCACACCACATAAAAAGGCACTCGGCTGCCCCTACACCACAAAAAAAGGCACTCAGTGGCCCCTACAACACAAAAAAAGGCACTTGGTGGCTGCTAAAATGCAAAAAAAGGCACTCGGAGGCTGCTACAACGCGAAAAAAGGCACTCAGAGGGCCCTGCACCACAAAAAAAAAGCACTCGGAGGCTCCTGCACTGGAAAAAGAGGCACTTGCAGGCCTGTACACCGGATATAAAGGCACTCGGAGGCCCCTGCACCACGAAAGAAGGCACTCGGAGGCCCCTACACTGCAAAAAAAGGCACTCGGAGGGCCCTTCACCGCAAAAAAAGGCACTCGGTGGCCCCCACATTGCAAAAAAAGGCACTTGGAGGCTACTACACTGCAAAAAAAGGCACTCAGTAGCCCCTGCACCGCAAAAAAAGGCACTCAGTAGCCCCTGCACTGCAAAAAAAGGCACTCGGAGGCCAGTGCACTGAAAAACAGGGCACTTGGAGGCCAGTGCACCGCAAAAAAAAATGCACTCAGAGGCCCCTACAGCACAAAAGAAAGGCACTTAGAGCACCACACCACAAAAAAAGGCACTCGGCTGCCCCTACAGCACAAAAAAAGGCACTCGGAGGCCCCTACAGCACAAAAAAAGGCACTTGGGGGCTGCTACAATGCAAAAAAAGGCACTCGGAGGCCCCTGCACCAGAAACAAAGGCACTTGGAGGGCCCTGCACCACAAAAGAAGGCACTCGGAGGCCCCTGCAGCACAAGAAAAGGCACTCGGGGCCACTACACCGCAAAAAAAAGGTACATGGAGGACCACACCCCCCAAAATAACAGCACTCGGAGGCCCCTGAACCACAAGAAAATCCATTCAGTGGCCTATACAGCAAAATAAAAGGCACTCGGGGGCTGCTACAATGTGAAACAAGGCACTTGGAGGGCCCTGCACCACCAAAAAAGGCACTCGGAGGCTCCTGCACTGGAAAAAGAGGCACTTGCAGGCCTGTACACTGGAAATAAAGGCACTTGGAGGCCCCTGCACCACAAAAAAAGGCACTCCGAAGCCCCTGCACCACAAAAAAAGGCACTCCGAAGCCCCTGCACCACAAAAAAAGGCACTCCGAAGCCCCTGCACCGCAGAAAAAAAGGCACCCTGAGGCCCCTGCACTGCAAAAAAAGGCACCCTGAGGCCCCTGCACTGCAAAAAAAGGCACTTGGAGGGCCCTGCACCACAAAAAAAGGCACTCGGTGGCCCCTGCACCGCAAAAAAAGGCACTTGCAGGCCTCTACAACACCTTCCACTGCCCTATCAGACACAGAGGCTCATGTGACCTCACAAGGACAGGAAGCCGCCAGGGGCCTGCCAGTGGCCTGTCAGGCACTGGTACTTCTGTGAGCTCACAAGCAGAGTCAGCAGCCATGGGCATCCCACTGCCTGATGAGGCACTGAGACAAAGGTGACCTCAAAATGCAGCCAGCATGCAGAGGCCTGCCACTGGCCTATCAGGCAATAGGACTGCCGTGACCTCAAAAGGACAGCCAGCAGCCAATGGCCTCGCACTGGCCTATCAGGCACTCAGACTGCTGTGACCTCACAAGCACAGCAAACAGCCAGGGGCCTGCCACTGCCCTATAGGGCACAGAGGCTGCTGTGACCTCACAAGCACAGCCAGCAGCCAGGGGCCTGCCACTGGCCTGTGAAGCACTGAGGCTGCTGTGACCTCAGAAGCACAGCCAAGCAGCCAGGGGCCTGCCACTGGCCTATCAGGCACTGAGGCTGCTGTGACCTCACAAGCACAGCCAGCAGTGAAGGGCCTGCCACTGGCCTATAGGGAACGGAGGCTGATGTTACCTCACAAACACAGCCAGCAGCCATTGGCCTTCCATGGCCCAATGAGGCACTGACACTGCTCTGACCTCACAAGCACAGCACACTGTCACGGGCCTGCCACTGCCATAAAGGGCACTGAGGCTTCTCTGACCTGACAAGCACAGCCAGCAGCCAGGGGCCTGACACTGGCCTCAAGGGCAGGGAGGCTTCTGTGACCTCACAAGCACAGCCAGCAGCCAGGGGCCTGCCACTGGCCTGTAAGACACTGAGGATGCTGTGACCTCACGAGCCCAGGCAGCAGCTATGGGCCTGCCACTGCCCTATAGGGCAGGGAGGCTGCTGTGACCTCACAAGCACAGCGAGGAGCCAGAGGCCTGCCATTGCCCTATAAGGTACAGAGACAAATGTGACCTCAAAAGGCAGCCAGCAGACAGGGGCCTTCCACGGGCCTATCAGGAAATAGGACTGTTGTGACCTTACAAGCACATCCAGAAGCTATGGGCCTCCCATTGGCCTATAGGGAACGGAGGCTGCTGTGACCTCACAAGCAGAGGCAGCAGGGGGCGCTTGCCAGTAACCAATGAGACACTAAGGTTGCTCTGACTTCAGAAGCCCAGAAAGCAGCCATCAGCCTGCAACTGGCCTAGGAAGCACGGAGGCTGCTGTGACCTCACAAGCACAGCCAGCAGCCATGAGCCTGCCACTGGCCTATGAGGCACGGAGGCTGCTGTGACCTCACAAGCACAGCCAGCAGCCATGAGCCTGCTACCGCCCTATGAGGCAGTGAGGCTGCTGTGACCGCACAAGCACAGCCAGCGGCCATTAGTCTGCCACTGGCCTAGGAGGCACGGAGGGTGCTATGACCTCACAAGCACAGCCAGCAGCCAGAAGCCTGCCACTGCCCTTTGAGGCACTGAGGGTGCTGTGACCTCACAAGCACAGCCAGCAGCTATGGGTCTGCCACTGGCCTACAGGAAAAGGAGGCTGATGTGTCCTCACAAGCACAGCGAGCAGCCAGGGGGCTCCCACTGCCCTATAAGGTACAGAGACAAATGTGACGTCAAAAGGCAGCCAGCAGACAGGGGCCTGCCACGGGCCTATCAGGACATAGGACTGCTCTGACCTCACAAGCCGAGCCAGCAGCTATGGGCCTGCCACTGCCCTATAGGGCACTGAGGCTTCTCTGCCCTCACAAGCACAGTCAGCAGCCATGAGCCTGCCGCTGGCCTATGAGGCACTGAGGCTGCTGTGACCTCACAAAAACAGCCAGCACCCAGAGGCCTGCCACTTGCCTATCGGTAACTCAGACTGCTGTGAACTCAAAAGGATGGCAAGCAGCCATTGGCCTGCCACTGACCTACCAGGCAATAGCACTGCTGTGACCTCACAAGCACAGCCAGCAGCCAGGGGCCTGCCACTGCCCTATGAGGTACAGAGACAAATGTGACCTGAAAACGCGGCCAGCAGCCAGGCCTCTGCCACTGCCATATAAGACACTCAGGCTGATTTCACCTAACAAGTAAAGCCAGCAGCGAGGGGCCTGCCACTGCCCTATAGGGCACTGAGGCTGCTGTGACCTCACAAGCACAGCGAAGAGCCAGAGGCCTGCCATTGCACTACAAGGTACAGAGGCAAACGTGACCTCAAAAGGCAGCCAGCAGACAGGGGCCTTCCACGGGCCTATCAGGCAATAGGACTGCTGTGACCTGAAAAGCACAGCCAGCAGCTACGGGCCTGCCACTGGCCTATGAGGCACGCAGGCAGCTGTGACCTCACAAGCACACCAAGCAGCCATTGGCATCCCTCTGGCCTACAGGAAAAGGAGGCTGCTGTGACCTCACAAGCACAGCGAGGAGCCAGAGGCCTGCCATTGCCCTAGAAGGTACAGAGACAAATGTGACGTCAAAAGGCAGCCAGCAGACAGGGGCCTGCCACGGGCCTATCAGGACATAGGACTGCTCTGACCTCACAAGCCGAGCCAGCAGCTATGGGCCTGCCACTGCCCTATAGGGCACTGAGGCTTCTCTGCCCTCACAAGCACAGTCAGCAGCCATGAGCCTGCCGCTGGCCTATGAGGCACTGAGGCTGCTGTGACCTCACAAAAACAGCCAGCACCCAGAGGCCTGCCACTTGCCTATCGGTAACTCAGACTGCTGTGAACTCAAAAGGATGGCAAGCAGCCATTGGCCTGCCACTGACCTACCAGGCAATAGCACTGCTGTGACCTCACAAGCACAGCCAGCAGCCAGGGGCCTGCCACTGCCCTATGAGGTACAGAGACAAATGTGACCTGAAAACGCGGCCAGCAGCCAGGCCTCTGCCACTGCCATATAAGACACTCAGGCTGATTTCACCTAACAAGTAAAGCCAGCAGCTACGGGCCTGCCACTGGCCTATGAGGCACGCAGGCAGCTGTGACCTCACAAGCACACCAAGCAGCCATTGGCATCCCTCTGGCCTACAGGAAAAGGAGGCTGCTGTGACCTCACAAGCACAGCGAGGAGCCAGAGGCCTGCCATTGCCCTAGAAGGTACAGAGACAAATGTGACCTCAAAAGGCAGCCAGCAGACAGAGGCCTTCCACGGGCCTATCAGGAAATAGGACTGCTGTGACCTGACAAGCACAGCCAGCAGCTACGGGCCTTCCATTGGCCTATGAGGCACTGAGGCTGCTATGACCTAACAAGCACAGCCAGCAGCTATGGGCCTGCCACTGGCCTATGAGGCACTGAGGCTGCTGTGACCTCAGAAGCACAGTCAGCAGCCAGGGGCCTGCTGCTGGCCTATCAGGCTGTAGGAGTGTTATGACCTGACAAGCACAGCCAGCAGCTATGGGCATCCCACTGGCCTATCAGGCAACAGGACTGCTGTGACCTCACAAGCACAGCCAGCAGCCAGTGGCCTGCCACTGCCCTATGAGGTACAGAGACAAATGTGACCTGAAAATGCGGCCAGCAGCCAGGGTCCTGCCACTGCCCTATAAGACACTGAGGCTGCTGTGACCTCACAAGCAAAGCCAGCAGCTGTGGGTCTGCCACTGGCCTATGAGGCACTGAGGCTGCTCTGACCTCACAAGCAAAGCCAGCAGCCAAGGGCCTGCCACTGGCCTGTCAGGCAACAGGACTGCTGTGACCTCAAAAGGACAGCCAGCAGCCATTGGCCTGCCACTGACCTATCAGCCAATAGGACTGCTGTGACCTCACAAGCACAGCCAGCAGCCAGTGGCCTGCCACTGCCCTATGAGGTACAGAGACAAATGTGACCTGAAAATGCGGCCAGCAGCCAGGGGCCTGCCACTGCCCTATAAGACACTGAGGCTGCTGTGACCTCACAAGCAAAGCCAGCAGCTGTGGGTCTGCCACTGGCCTATGAGGCACTGAGGCTGCTCTGACCTCACAAGCAAAGCCAGCAGCCAAGGGCCTGCCACTGGCCTGTCAGGCAACAGGACTGCTGTGACCTCAAAAGGACAGCCAGCAGCCATTGGCCTGCCACTGACCTATCAGCCAATAGGACTGCTGTGACCTCACAAGCACAGCCAGCAGCCAGGGGCCTGCCACTGCCCTATGAGGTACAGAGACAAATGTGACCTGAAAACGCGGCCAGCAGCCAGGGGCCTGCCACTGCCCTATAAGACACTGAGGCTTCTCTGACCTGACGAGCACAGCCAGCAGCTGTGGGTCTGCCACTGGCCTATGACCAGCACTTGGGGGCTGCTACAATGTGAAAAAAGGCACTCAGAGGCCCCTGCACCACAAGAAAAGGCACTCGGGGCCACTACACCGCAAAAAAAAGGTACATGGAGGACCACACCCCCCAAAATAACAGCACTCGGAGGCCCCTGAACCACAAGAAAAGGCATTCAGTGGCCTATACAGCAAAATAAAAGGCACTCGGGGGCTGCTACAATGTGAAACAAGGCACTTGGAGGGCCCTGCACCACCAAAAAAGGCACTCGGAGGCTCCTGCACTGGAAAAAGAGGCACTTGCAGGCCTGTACACTGGAAATAAAGGCACTTGGAGGCCCCTGCACCACAAAAAAAGGCACTCCGAAGCCCCTGCACCGCAGAAAAAAAGGCACCCTGAGGCCCCTGCACTGCAAAAAAAGGCACCCTGAGGCCCCTGCACTGCAAAAAAAGGCACCCTGAGGCCCCTGCACTGCAAAAAAAGGCACTTGGAGGGCCCTGCACCACAAAAAAAGGCACTCGGTGGCCCCTGCACCGCAAAAAAAGGCACTTGCAGGCCTCTACAACACCTTCCACTGCCCTATCAGACACAGAGGCTCATGTGACCTCACAAGGACAGGAAGCCGCCAGGGGCCTGCCAGTGGCCTGTCAGGCACTGGTACTTCTGTGAGCTCACAAGCAGAGTCAGCAGCCATGGGCATCCCACTGCCTGATGAGGCACCGAGACAAAGGTGACCTCAAAATGCAGCCAGCATGCAGAGGCCTGCCACTGGCCTATCAGGAAATAGGACTGCCGTGACCTCAAAAGGACAGCCAGCAGCCAATGGCCTCGCACTGGCCTATCAGGCACTCAGACTGCTGTGACCTCACAAGCACAGCAAACAGCCAGGGGCCTGCCACTGCCCTATAGGGCACAGAGGCTGCTGTGACCTGACAAGCACAGCCAGCAGCCAGGGGCCTGCCACTGGCCTGTGAAGCACTGAGGCTGCTGTGACCTCACAAGCACAGCCAAGCAGACAGGGGCCTGCCACTGGCCTATCAGGCACTGAGGCTGCTGTGACCTCACAAGCACAGCCAGCAGTGAAGGGCCTGCCACTGGCCTATAGGGAACGAAGGCTGATGTTACCTCACAAACACAGCCAGCAGCCATTGGCCTTCCACGGCCCAATGAGGCGCTGACACTGCTCTGACCTCACAAGCACAGCACACTGTCACGGGCCTGCCACTGCCATAAAGGGCACTGAGGCTTCTCTGACCTGACAAGCACAGCCAGCAGCCAGGGGCCTGACACTGGCCTCAAGGGCAGGGAGGCTTCTGTGACCTCACAAGCACAGCCAGCAGCCAGGGGCCTGCCACTGGCCTGTAAGACACTGAGGATGCTGTGACCTCACGAGCCCAGGCAGCAGCTATGGGCCTGCCACTGCCCTATAGGGCAGGGAGGCTGCTGTGACCTCACAAGCACAGCGAGGAGCCAGAGGCCTGCCATTGCCCTAGAAGGTACAGAGACAAATGTGACCTCAAAAGGCAGCCAGCAGACAGGGGCCTTCCACGGGCCTATCAGGAAATAGGACTGCTGTGACCTTACAAGCACATCCAGAAGCTATGGGCCTCCCATTGGCCTATAGGGAACGGAGGCTGCTGTGTCCTCACAAGCACAGCGAGCAGCCAGGGGCCTGCCCCTGGCCTATGAGGCACTGAGGCTGCTGTGACCTCACAAGCAGAGGCAGCAGGGGGTGCTTGCCAGTAACCAATGAGACACTAAGGTTGCTCTGACTTCAGAAGCCCAGAAAGCAGCCATCAGCCTGCAACTGGCCTAGGAAGCACGGAGGCTGCTGTGACCTCACAAGCACAGCCAGCAGCCATGAGCCTGCCACTGGCCTATGAGGCACGGAGGCTGCTGTGACCTCACAAGCACAGCCAGCAGCCATGAGCCTGCTACCGCCCTATGAGGCAGTGAGGCTGCTGTGACCGCACAAGCACAGCCAGCGGCCATTAGTCTGCCACTGGCCTAGGAGGCACGGAGGGTGCTATGACCTCACAAGCACAGCCAGCAGCCAGAAGCCTGCCACTGCCCTTTGAGGCACTGAGGGTGCTGTGACCTCACAAGCACAGCCAGCAGCTATGGGTCTGCCACTGGCCTACAGGAAAAGGAGGCTGATGTGTCCTCACAAGCACAGCGAGCAGCCAGGGGGCTCCCACTGCCCTATAAGGTACAGAGACAAATGTGACGTCAAAAGGCAGCCAGCAGCCAGGGGCCTGCCACTGCCCTATGAGGTACAGAGACAAATGTGACCTGAAAACGCGGCCAGCAGCCAGGGGCCTGCCACTGCCCTATAAGACACTGAGGCTGCTGTGACCTGACGAGCACAGCCAGCAGCTGTGGGTCTGCCACTGGCCTATGAGGCACTGAGGCTGCTGTGACCTGACAAGCACAGAGAGCAGCCATCGGCCTCCAACTTCCCGATCAGGTGCTGATGCTGCTGTCAACTCAGAATCACAGTAAACAGTCAGGGGCCTGCCACTGCCCTAAAGGGCATGGAGGCTGCTGTGATCTCACAAGCCCACCCAGCAGCTATGGGCCTGCCACTGCCCTATAGGACACTGAGGCTTCTCTGACCTCACAAGCCCACCCAGCAGTCATTGGCCTCGAACTGGCATATCAGGCAACAGGACTGCTGTGACCTCACAAGCACGGCCAGCAGGCATAGGCATTCAACTGCCCTATGAGGCCCCGAGACAAACATGACCTCATAACGCAACCAGCAGGCATGGAGCTGTCACTGGCCTATCAGGCAACAGGACTGCTGTGACCTCACAAGCACAGCCAGCAGCTACGGGCCTGCCATCACGCATCAAGCACGGAGAAAGAAGGGAACACCCAAGCAGACCAGCAGCCATGGGCGTGGCAGTGCATGCCCATGCATGCCATGCATGCAATGGCATGCAGGTCAAAGTGACATCATAAGACACAACCAGCAACCATGGGCCTGCCACTGCCCTTTTTGGCATGGAGACACAAGTATCCTCACAAGCCCAGTCAGGAGGCATGGCCCTGCCACTGGCCTATCAAGCACAGAGGCAGCAGCAACCTCACAAGCAGAGCAAGGACTGATGGGCCTGACTGGCCTACCAGGCTGTGAGGCAGAAGTGACATGACTATCTCATCCAGCAGTGGTGGACCTGACAATATCATTTCAGGCAGAGGGTAAAGTGATATCACAGAACGTTGAAGGACCATAACAGAAAAAAAGGCACTTGGAGGCATGAGCACTGGGAAAAAAGGGCACTAGGAGGCGATGCACTGCAAAAATATGCACATGCAGGACACTATACTGGAAAAAAAGGCACTTTGGGAGCCTGCATCGCAAAAATAGGCACTTGGAGGCCGCTAGGCCGGAAAAAAAGGCACTTAGATGCCCCTTCACTGCAAACAAAAGGCACTCAGACAGCAGTGCACCTCAAACAAAGGCACTCGGAGGCCCCTGCACCATAAAAACAGGCACCCGGAGAACAGTGAACCACAAGAAAAGGCACTCGGAGGCCGCTGCATCACAAAAAAAGGCACTTGGAGGCTAATACACTGCAAAAAAGGCACTCGGAGGACCATGCACGGCAAAAAAAGGCACTCGGTGGCCCCAACACCACAAAAAAAGGCACTCGGGGGCTGCTACAATGCGAAAACAGGCACTCCGATGCCCCTACACCAGAAAGAAAGGCACTCAGAGGGCCCTGCAGCACAAAAAAAAGGCACTCAGCTGCCCTTACACTGGGAAAACAGGCACTCGGAGGCCTCTACACCCCAGAAAAAGGCACTCAGTGGCCCCTACACTGCAAAAAAAGGCACTCGGGGGTGACTACAATGTGAAACAAGGCACTCGGAGGGCCCGGCACCACCAAAAGAAGCACTCAGAGGCTCCTGCACTGGAAAAAGAGGCATTGCAGGCCTGTACACCAGAAAAAAAGGCACTTGGAGGCCGCTACACCGCAGAGAAAGGCACTCGGCTGCCCCTGCGCTGGAAAAAAAGGCACTCGGAGGCCCCTACAGCACAAAAAAAGGCACTTGGGGGCTGCTACAATGTGAAAAAAGGCACTCAGAGGCCACTGAACCACAAGAAAAGGCACTCGGTGGCTCCTACAGCACAAAAAAACGCACTCGGGGGCTGCTACAATGTGAAAAAAGGCACTCAGAGGCCCCTGAACCACAAGAAAAGGCACTCGGTGGCCTCTGAACCACAAGAAAAGCCACTCGGTGGACCCTACAGCACAATAAAAGGCACTCGGGGGCTGCTACAACGTGAAACAAGGCACTCAGAGGGCCCAGCACCACCAAAAAAAGCACTCGGAGGCTCCTGCACCACAAAAGAAGGCACTCAGAGGCCCCTACACCACCAAGAAAGGCACTCGGTGGCCCCCACATTGCAAAAAAAGGCACTTGGAGGCTACTACACTGCAAAAAAATGCACCCTGAAGCCCATGCACAGCAAAAAAATGCACCCTGAGGCCCCTGCATTGCAAAAAAAGGCACTCGGAGGCCTCCACACCGCAAAAAAAGGCACTCGGAGGCCTCCACACCGCAAAAAAAAAATGCACCCAGAGGCCTCGACACCACAAAAGAAAGGCACTCGGAGGACCACACCACAAAAAAAGGCACTCGGCTGCCCCTACACTGGAAAAAGAGCCACTCGGCTGCCCCTACACCACAAGATAAGGTACTCAGTGGCCCCTACAGCACAAAAAAAGGCACTTGGTGGCTGCTAAAATGCAAAAAAAGGCACTCGGAGGCTGCTACAACGCGAAAAAAGGCACTCAGAGGGCCCTGCACCACAAAAAAAGCACTCGGAGGCTCCTGCACTGGAAAAAGAGGCACTAGTAGGCCTGTACACCGGATATAAAGGCACTTGGAAGCCCCTGCACCACAAAAGAAGGCACTCGGAGACCCCTACACTGCCAAGAAAGGCACTTGGAGGCTACTACACTGCAAAAAAAGGCACTCAGTAGCCCCTGCACTGCAAAAAAAAGGCACTCGGAGGCCAGTGCACCGCAAAAAAAAATGCACTCAGAGGCCCCTACAGCACAAAAGAAAGGCACTTGGAGCACCACACCACAAAAAAAGGCACTCGGCTGCCCCTACACCACAAAAAAAGGCACTTGGGGGCTGCTACAATGCAAAAAAAGGCACTCGGAGGCCCCTGCACCAGAAAGAAAGGAACTCGGAGGGCCCTGCACCACAAAAGAAGGCACTCGGAGGCCCCTGCACCACAAGAAAAGGCACTCGGGGCCACTACACCGCAAAAAAAAGGTACATGGAGGACCACACCCCCCAAAATAACAGCACTCGGAGGCCCCTGAACCACAAGAAAAGGCATTCAGTGGCCTATACAGCAAAATAAAAGGCACTCGGGGGCTGCTACAATGTGAAACAAGGCACTTGGAGGCCCCTGCACCACAAAAAAAGGCACTCTGCTGCCCCTACAGCACAAAAAAAGGCACTTGGGGGCTGCTACAATGCAAAAAAAGGCACTCGGAGGCCCCTGCACCAGAAACAAAGGCACTTGGAGGGCCCTGCACCACAAAAGAAAAGGCACTCGGAGGCCCCTGAACCACAAGAAAAGGCACTCGGTGGCCCCTACAGCACAATAAAAGGCACTCGGGGGCTGCTACAATGCGAAACAAGGCACTCTGAGGGCCCAGCACCACCAAAAAAGGCACTCGGAGGCCCCTGCACTGGGAAAAGGGGCACTTGCAGGCCTGTACACTGGAAATAAAGGCACTCGGCGGCCCCTGCACTGGAAAAAGAGGCACTTGCAGGCCTGTACACTGGAAATAAAGGCACTCTGAGGCCCCAGCACCACAAAAAAAGGCACCACGAAGCCCCTACATTGCAAAAAAAGGCACTTGGAGGCTACTACACTGCAAAAAAAATGCACCCTGAAGCCCATGCACAGCAAAAAAAGGCACCCTGAGGCCCCTGCATTGCCAAAAAAGGCACTCGGAGGCCTCCACGCTGCAAAAAAAGGCACTTGGAGGCCGCTACACTGCAAAAAAAAAAATAAGCACCCAGAGGCCTCGACACAACAAAAGAAAGGCACTCGGAGGACCACACCACATAAAAAGGCACTCGGCTGCCCCTACACCACAAGAAAAGGCACTCAGTGGCCCCTACAGCACAAAAAAAGGCACTTGGTGGCTGCTAAAATGCAAAAAAAGGCACTCGGAGGCTGCTACAATGCGAAAAAAGGCACTCAGAGGGCCCTGCACCACAACAAAAAAGCACTCGGAGGCTCCTGCACTGGAAAAAGAGGCACTTGCAGGCCTGTACACCGGATATAAAGGCACTCGGAGGCCCCTGCACCACGAAAGAAGGCACTCGGAGGCCCCTACACTGCAAAAAAAGGCACTCGGAGGGCCCTTCACCGCAAAAAAAGGCACTCGGTGGCCCCCACATTGCAAAAAAAGGCACTTGGAGGCTACTACACTGCAAAAAAAGGCACTCAGTAGCCCCTGCACCGCAAAAAAAGGCACTCAGTAGCCCCTGCACTGCAAAAAAAGGCACTCGGAGGCCAGTGCACTGAAAAACAGGGCACTTGGAGGCCAGTGCACCGCAAAAAAAAATGCACTCAGAGGCCCCTACAGCACAAAAGAAAGGCACTTGGAGCACCACACCACAAAAAAAGGCACTCGGCTGCCCCTACACCACAAAAAAAGGCACTCGGAGGCCCCTGCAGCACAAAAAAAGGCACTTGGGGGCTGCTACAATGCAAAAAAAGGCACTCGGAGGCCCCTGCACCAGAAATAAAGGAACTCGGAGGGCCTTGCACCACAAAAGAAGGCACTCGGAGGCCCCTGCACCACAAGAAAAGGCACTCGGGGCCACTACACCGCAAAAAAAAGGTACATGGAGGACCACACCCCCCAAAATAACAGCACTCGGAGGCCCCTGAACCACAAGAAAATCCATTCAGTGGCCTATACAGCAAAATAAAAGGCACTCGGGGGCTGCTACAATGTGAAACAAGGCACTTGGAGGGCCCTGCACCACCAAAAAAGGCACTCGGAGGCTCCTGCACTGGAAAAAGAGGCACTTGCAGGCCTGTACACTGGAAATAAAGGCACTTGGAGGCCCCTGCACCACAAAAAAAGGCACTCCGAAGCTCCTACATTGCAAAAAAAGGCACTTGGAGGCTACTACACTGCAAAAAAATGCACCCTGAGGCCCCTGCACTGCAAAAAAAGGCACTCGGCTGCCCCTACACCACAAAAAAAGGCACTCGGAGGCCCCTACAGCACAAGAAAAGGCACTCGGAGGCTGCTACAATGCAAAAAAAGGCACTCGGAGGCCCCTGCACCAGAAAGAAAGGAACTCGGAGGCTGCTACAACGCAAAAAAAGGCACTTAGAGGGCCCTGCACCACAAAAAAAGCACTCGGAGGCTCCTGCACTGGAAAAAGAGGCACTTGCAGGCCTGTACACTGGATATAAAGGCACTTGGAGGCCCCTGCACCACAAAAGAAGGCACTCGGAGGCTACTACACTGCAAAAAAAGGCACTTGGAGGCTACTACACTGCAAAAAAAGGCACTCGGTAGCCCCTGCACCGCAAAAAAAGGCACTCGGAGGCCAGTGCACTGAAAAACAGGGCACTTGGAGGCCAGTGCACCGCAAAAAAAAATGCACTCAGAGGCCCCTACAGCACAAAAGAAAGGCACTTGGAGCACCACACCACAAAAAAAGGCACTCGGCTGCCCCTACAGCACAAAAAAAGGCACTTGGGGGCTGCTACAATGTGAAACAAGGCACTTGGAGGGCCCTGCACCACCAAAAAAGGCACTCGGAGGCCCCTGCACTGGAAAAAGAGGCACTTGCAGGCCTGTACACTGGAAATAAAGGCACTTGGAGGCCCCTGCACCACAAAAAAAGGCACTCCGAAGCCCCTACATTGCAAAAAAAGGCACTTGGAGGCTACTACACTGCAAAAAAATGCACCCTGAGGCCCCTGCACCGCAAAAAAAGGCACTCGGCTGCCCCTACACTGGGAAAAGAGCCACTTGCAGGCCTGTACACTGGAAATAAAGGCACTTGGCGGCCCCTGCACTGGAAAAAGAGGCACTTGCAGGCCTGTACACTGGAAATAAAGGCACTCTGAGGCCCCAGCACCACAAAAAAAGGCACTTGGAGGCTACTACACTGCAAAAAAATGCACCCTGAAGCCCATGCACAGCAAAAAAATGCACCCTGAGGCCCCTGCATTGCAAAAAAAGGCACTCAGAGGCCTCCACACCGCAAAAAAAGGCACTCGGAGGCCTCCACACCGCAAAAAAAGGCACTCGGAGGCCGCTACACTGCAAAAAAAAAAAAAAAGCACCCAGAGGCCTCGACACAACAAAAGAAAGGCACTCGGAGGACCACACCACATAAAAAGGCACTCGGCTGCCCCTACACCACAAAAAAAGGCACTCAGTGGCCCCTACAACACAAAAAAAGGCACTTGGTGGCTGCTAAAATGCAAAAAAAGGCACTCGGAGGCTGCTACAACGCGAAAAAAGGCACTCAGAGGGCCCTGCACCACAAAAAAAAAGCACTCGGAGGCTCCTGCACTGGAAAAAGAGGCACTTGCAGGCCTGTACACCGGATATAAAGGCACTCGGAGGCCCCTGCACCACGAAAGAAGGCACTCGGAGGCCCCTACACTGCAAAAAAAGGCACTCGGAGGGCCCTTCACCGCAAAAAAAGGCACTCGGTGGCCCCCACATTGCAAAAAAAGGCACTTGGAGGCTACTACACTGCAAAAAAAGGCACTCAGTAGCCCCTGCACCGCAAAAAAAGGCACTCAGTAGCCCCTGCACTGCAAAAAAAGGCACTCGGAGGCCAGTGCACTGAAAAACAGGGCACTTGGAGGCCAGTGCACCGCAAAAAAAAATGCACTCAGAGGCCCCTACAGCACAAAAGAAAGGCACTTGGAGCAAGCACCACACCACAAAAAAAGGCACTCGGCTGCCCCTACAGCACAAAAAAAGGCACTTGGGGGCTGCTACAATGCAAAAAAAGGCACTCGGAGGCCCCTGCACCAGAAACAAAGGAACTCGGAGGGCCCTGCACCACAAAAGAAGGCACTCGGAGGCCCCTGCACCACAAGAAAAGGCACTCGGGGCCACTACACCGCAAAAAAAAGGTACATGGAGGACCACACCCCCCAAAATAACAGCACTCGGAGGCCCCTGAACCACAAGAAAAGGCATTCAGTGGCCTATACAGCAAAATAAAAGGCACTCGGGGGCTGCTACAATGTGAAACAAGGCACTTGGAGGGCCCTGCACCACCAAAAAAGGCACTCGGAGGCTCCTGCACTGGAAAAAGAGGCACTTGCAGGCCTGTACACTGGAAATAAAGGCACTTGGAGGCCCCTGCACCACAAAAAAAGGCACTCCGAAGCCCCTGCACCGCAGAAAAAGGCACTTGGAGGCCCCTGCACCACAAAAAAAGGCACTCCGAAGCCCCTGCACCACAAAAAAAGGCACCCTGAGGCCCCTGCACTGCAAAAAAAGGCACCCTGAGGCCCCTGCACTGCAAAAAAAGGCACCCTGAGGCCCCTGCACTGCAAAAAAAGGCACCCTGAGGCCCCTGCACTGCAAAAAAAGGCACCCTGAGGCCCCTGCACCACAAAAAAAGGCACTTGCAGGCCTCTACAACACCTTCCACTGCCCTATCAGACACAGAGGCTCATGTGACCTCACAAGGACAGGAAGCCGCCAGGGGCCTGCCAGTGGCCTGTCAGGCACTGGTACTTCTGTGAGCTCACAAGCAGAGTCAGCAGCCATGGGCATCCCACTGCCTGATGAGGCACTGAGACAAAGGTGACCTCAAAATGCAGCCAGCATGCAGAGGCCTGCCACTGGCCTATCAGGCAATAGGACTGCCGTGACCTCAAAAGGACAGCCAGCAGCCAATGGCCTCGCACTGGCCTATCAGGCACTCAGACTGCTGTGACCTCACAAGCACAGCAAACAGCCAGGGGCCTGCCACTGCCCTATAGGGCACAGAGGCTGCTGTGACCTCACAAGCACAGCCAGCAGCCAGGGGCCTGCCACTGGCCTGTGAAGCACTGAGGCTGCTGTGACCTCAGAAGCACAGCCAAGCAGCCAGGGGCCTGCCACTGGCCTATCAGGCACTGAGGCTGCTGTGACCTCACAAGCACAGCCAGCAGTGAAGGGCCTGCCACTGGCCTATAGGGAACGGAGGCTGATGTTACCTCACAAACACAGCCAGCAGCCATTGGCCTTCCATGGCCCAATGAGGCACTGACACTGCTCTGACCTCACAAGCACAGCACACTGTCACGGGCCTGCCACTGCCATAAAGGGCACTGAGGCTTCTCTGACCTGACAAGCACAGCCAGCAGCCAGGGGCCTGACACTGGCCTCAAGGGCAGGGAGGCTTCTGTGACCTCACAAGCACAGCCAGCAGCCAGGGGCCTGCCACTGGCCTGTAAGACACTGAGGATGCTGTGACCTCACGAGCCCAGGCAGCAGCTATGGGCCTGCCACTGCCCTATAGGGCAGGGAGGCTGCTGTGACCTCACAAGCACAGCGAGGAGCCAGAGGCCTGCCATTGCCCTAGAAGGTACAGAGACAAATGTGACCTCAAAAGGCAGCCAGCAGACAGGGGCCTTCCACGGGCCTATCAGGAAATAGGACTGTTGTGACCTTACAAGCACATCCAGAAGCTATGGGCCTCCCATTGGCCTATAGGGAACGGAGGCTGCTGTGACCTCACAAGCAGAGGCAGCAGGGGGCGCTTGCCAGTAACCAATGAGACACTAAGGTTGCTCTGACTTCAGAAGCCCAGAAAGCAGCCATCAGCCTGCAACTGGCCTAGGAAGCACGGAGGCTGCTGTGACCTCACAAGCACAGCCAGCAGCCATGAGCCTGCCACTGGCCTATGAGGCACGGAGGCTGCTGTGACCTCACAAGCACAGCCAGCAGCCATGAGCCTGCTACCGCCCTATGAGGCAGTGAGGCTGCTGTGACCGCACAAGCACAGCCAGCGGCCATTAGTCTGCCACTGGCCTAGGAGGCACGGAGGGTGCTATGACCTCACAAGCACAGCCAGCAGCCAGAAGCCTGCCACTGCCCTTTGAGGCACTGAGGGTGCTGTGACCTCACAAGCACAGCCAGCAGCTATGGGTCTGCCACTGGCCTACAGGAAAAGGAGGCTGATGTGTCCTCACAAGCACAGCGAGCAGCCAGGGGGCTCCCACTGCCCTATAAGGTACAGAGACAAATGTGACGTCAAAAGGCAGCCAGCAGACAGGGGCCTGCCACGGGCCTATCAGGACATAGGACTGCTCTGACCTCACAAGCCGAGCCAGCAGCTATGGGCCTGCCACTGCCCTATAGGGCACTGAGGCTTCTCTGCCCTCACAAGCACAGTCAGCAGCCATGAGCCTGCCGCTGGCCTATGAGGCACTGAGGCTGCTGTGACCTCACAAAAACAGCCAGCACCCAGAGGCCTGCCACTTGCCTATCGGTAACTCAGACTGCTGTGAACTCAAAAGGATGGCAAGCAGCCATTGGCCTGCCACTGACCTACCAGGCAATAGCACTGCTGTGACCTCACAAGCACAGCCAGCAGCCAGGGGCCTGCCACTGCCCTATGAGGTACAGAGACAAATGTGACCTGAAAACGCGGCCAGCAGCCAGGCCTCTGCCACTGCCATATAAGACACTCAGGCTGATTTCACCTAACAAGTAAAGCCAGCAGCTACGGGCCTGCCACTGGCCTATGAGGCACGCAGGCAGCTGTGACCTCACAAGCACACCAAGCAGCCATTGGCATCCCTCTGGCCTACAGGAAAAGGAGGCTGCTGTGACCTCACAAGCACAGCGAGGAGCCAGAGGCCTGCCATTGCCCTAGAAGGTACAGAAACAAATGTGACCTCAAAAGGCAGCCAGCAGACAGAGGCCTTCCACGGGCCTATCAGGAAATAGGACTGCTGTGACCTGACAAGCACAGCCAGCAGCTACGGGCCTTCCATTGGCCTATGAGGCACTGAGGCTGCTATGACCTAACAAGCACAGCCAGCAGCTATGGGCCTGCCACTGGCCTATGAGGCACTGAGGCTGCTGTGACCTCAGAAGCACAGTCAGCAGCCAGGGGCCTGCTGCTGGCCTATCAGGCTGTAGGAGTGTTATGACCTGACAAGCACAGCCAGCAGCTATGGGCATCCCACTGGCCTATCAGGCAACAGGACTGCTGTGACCTCACAAGCACAGCCAGCAGCCAGTGGCCTGCCACTGCCCTATGAGGTACAGAGACAAATGTGACCTGAAAATGCGGCCAGCAGCCAGGGTCCTGCCACTGCCCTATAAGACACTGAGGCTGCTGTGACCTCACAAGCAAAGCCAGCAGCTGTGGGTCTGCCACTGGCCTATGAGGCACTGAGGCTGCTCTGACCTCACAAGCAAAGCCAGCAGCCAAGGGCCTGCCACTGGCCTGTCAGGCAACAGGACTGCTGTGACCTCAAAAGGACAGCCAGCAGCCATTGGCCTGCCACTGACCTATCAGCCAATAGGACTGCTGTGACCTCACAAGCACAGCCAGCAGCCAGTGGCCTGCCACTGCCCTATGAGGTACAGAGACAAATGTGACCTGAAAATGCGGCCAGCAGCCAGGGGCCTGCCACTGCCCTATAAGACACTGAGGCTGCTGTGACCTCACAAGCAAAGCCAGCAGCTGTGGGTCTGCCACTGGCCTATGAGGCACTGAGGCTGCTCTGACCTCACAAGCAAAGCCAGCAGCCAAGGGCCTGCCACTGGCCTGTCAGGCAACAGGACTGCTGTGACCTCAAAAGGACAGCCAGCAGCCATTGGCCTGCCACTGACCTATCAGCCAATAGGACTGCTGTGACCTCACAAGCACAGCCAGCAGCCAGGGGCCTGCCACTGCCCTATGAGGTACAGAGACAAATGTGACCTCAAAACGCGGCCAGCAGCCAGGGGCCTGCCACTGCCCTATAAGACACTGAGGCTTCTCTGACCTGACGAGCACAGCCAGCAGCTGTGGGTCTGCCACTGGCCTATGAGGCACTGAGGCTGCTGTGACCTGACAAGCACAGAGAGCAGCCATCGGCCTCCAACTTCCCGATCAGGTGCTGATGCTGCTGTCAACTCAGAATCACAGTAAACAGTCAGGGGCCTGCCACTGCCCTAAAGGGCATGGAGGCTGCTGTGATCTCACAAGCCCACCCAGCAGCTATGGGCCTGCCACTGCCCTATAGGACACTGAGGCTTCTCTGACCTCACAAGCCCACCCAGCAGTCATTGGCCTCGAACTGGCATATCAGGCAACAGGACTGCTGTGACCTCACAAGCACGGCCAGCAGGCATAGGCATTCAACTGCCCTATGAGGCCCCGAGACAAACATGACCTCATAACGCAACCAGCAGGCATGGAGCTGTCACTGGCCTATCAGGCAACAGGACTGCTGTGACCTCACAAGCACAGCCAGCAGCTACGGGCCTGCCATCACGCATCAAGCACGGAGAAAGAAGGGAACACCCAAGCAGACCAGCAGCCATGGGCGTGGCAGTGCATGCCCATGCATGCCATGCATGCAATGGCATGCAGGTCAAAGTGACATCATAAGACACAACCAGCAACCATGGGCCTGCCACTGCCCTTTTTGGCATGGAGACACAAGTATCCTCACAAGCCCAGTCAGGAGGCATGGCCCTGCCACTGGCCTATCAAGCACAGAGGCAGCAGCAACCTCACAAGCAGAGCAAGGACTGATGGGCCTGACTGGCCTACCAGGCCGTGAGGCAGAAGTGACATGACTATCTCATCCAGCAGTGGTGGACCTGACAATATCATTTCAGGCAGAGGGTAAAGTGATATCACAGAACGTTGAAGGACCATAACAGAAAAAAAGGCACTTGGAGGCATGAGCACTGGGAAAAAAGGGCACTAGGAGGCGATGCACTGCAAAAATATGCACATGCAGGACACTCTACTGGAAAAAAAGGCACTTTGGGAGCCTGCATCGCAAAAATAGGCACTTGGAGGCCGCTAGGCCGGAAAAAAAGGCACTTAGATGCCCCTTCACTGCAAACAAAAGGCACTCAGACAGCAGTGCACCTCAAACAAAGGCACTCGGAGGCCCCTGCACCATAAAAACAGGCACCCGGAGAACAGTGAACCACAAGAAAAGGCACTCAGAGGCCGCTGCATCACAAAAAAAAGGCACTTGGAGGCTAATACACTGCAAAAAAGGCACTCGGAGGACCATGCACGGCAAAAAAAGGCACTCGGTGGCCCCAACACCACAAAAAAAGGCACTCGGGGGCTGCTACAATGCGAAAACAGGCACTCTGATGCCCCTACACCAGAAAGAAAGGCACTCAGAGGGCCCTGCAGCACAAAAAAAAGGCACTCAGCTGCCCTTACACTGGGAAAACAGGCACTCGGAGGCCTCTACACCCCAGAAAAAGGCACTCAGTGGCCCCTACACTGCAAAAAAAGGCACTCGGGGGTGACTACAATGTGAAACAAGGCACTCGGAGGGCCCGGCACCACCAAAAGAAGCACTCAGAGGCTCCTGCACTGGAAAAAGAGGCATTGCAGGCCTGTACACCAGAAAAAAAGGCACTTGGAGGCCGCTACACCGCAGAGAAAGGCACTCGGCTGCCCCTGCGCTGGAAAAAAAGGCACTCGGAGGCCCCTACAGCACAAAAAAAGGCACTTGGGGGCTGCTACAATGTGAAAAAAGGCACTCAGAGGCCCCTGCACCACAAGAAAAGGCACTCGGGGCCACTACACCGCAAAAAAAAGGTACATGGAGGACCACACCCCCCAAAATAACAGCACTCGGAGGCCCCTGAACCACAAGAAAAGGCATTCAGTGGCCTATACAGCAAAATAAAAGGCACTCGGGGGCTGCTACAATGTGAAACAAGGCACTTGGAGGGCCCTGCACCACCAAAAAAGGCACTCGGAGGCTCCTGCACTGGAAAAAGAGGCACTTGCAGGCCTGTACACTGGAAATAAAGGCACTTGGAGGCCCCTGCACCACAAAAAAAGGCACTCCGAAGCCCCTGCACCGCAGAAAAAAAGGCACCCTGAGGCCCCTGCACTACAAAAAAAGGCACCCTGAGGCCCCTGCACTGCAAAAAAAGGCACCCTGAGGCCCCTGCACTGCAAAAAAAGGCACCCTGAGGCCCCTGCACTGCAAAAAAAGGCACTTGGAGGGCCCTGCACCACAAAAAAAGGCACTCGGTGGCCCCTGCACCGCAAAAAAAGGCACTTGCAGGCCTCTACAACACCTTCCACTGCCCTATCAGACACAGAGGCTCATGTGACCTCACAAGGACAGGAAGCCGCCAGGGGCCTGCCAGTGGCCTGTCAGGCACTGGTACTTCTGTGAGCTCACAAGCAGAGTCAGCAGCCATGGGCATCCCACTGCCTGATGAGGCACCGAGACAAAGGTGACCTCAAAATGCAGCCAGCATGCAGAGGCCTGCCACTGGCCTATCAGGAAATAGGACTGCCGTGACCTCAAAAGGACAGCCAGCAGCCAATGGCCTCGCACTGGCCTATCAGGCACTCAGACTGCTGTGACCTCACAAGCACAGCAAACAGCCAGGGGCCTGCCACTGCCCTATAGGGCACAGAGGCTGCTGTGACCTGACAAGCACAGCCAGCAGCCAGGGGCCTGCCACTGGCCTGTGAAGCACTGAGGCTGCTGTGACCTCACAAGCACAGCCAAGCAGACAGGGGCCTGCCACTGGCCTATCAGGCACTGAGGCTGCTGTGACCTCACAAGCACAGCCAGCAGTGAAGGGCCTGCCACTGGCCTATAGGGAACGAAGGCTGATGTTACCTCACAAACACAGCCAGCAGCCATTGGCCTTCCACGGCCCAATGAGGCGCTGACACTGCTCTGACCTCACAAGCACAGCACACTGTCACGGGCCTGCCACTGCCATAAAGGGCACTGAGGCTTCTCTGACCTGACAAGCACAGCCAGCAGCCAGGGGCCTGACACTGGCCTCAAGGGCAGGGAGGCTTCTGTGACCTCACAAGCACAGCCAGCAGCCAGGGGCCTGCCACTGGCCTGTAAGACACTGAGGATGCTGTGACCTCACGAGCCCAGGCAGCAGCTATGGGCCTGCCACTGCCCTATAGGGCAGGGAGGCTGCTGTGACCTCACAAGCACAGCGAGGAGCCAGAGGCCTGCCATTGCCCTATAAGGTACAGAGACAAATGTGACCTCAAAAGGCAGCCAGCAGACAGGGGCCTTCCACGGGCCTATCAGGAAATAGGACTGCTGTGACCTTACAAGCACATCCAGAAGCTATGGGCCTCCCATTGGCCTATAGGGAACGGAGGCTGCTGTGTCCTCACAAGCACAGCGAGCAGCCAGGGGCCTGCCCCTGGCCTATGAGGCACTGAGGCTGCTGTGACCTCACAAGCAGAGGCAGCAGGGGGTGCTTGCCAGTAACCAATGAGACACTAAGGTTGCTCTGACTTCAGAAGCCCAGAAAGCAGCCATCAGCCTGCAACTGGCCTAGGAAGCACGGAGGCTGCTGTGACCTCACAAGCACAGCCAGCAGCCATGAGCCTGCCACTGGCCTATGAGGCACGGAGGCTGCTGTGACCTCACAAGCACAGCCAGCAGCCATGAGCCTGCTACCGCCCTATGAGGCAGTGAGGCTGCTGTGACCGCACAAGCACAGCCAGCGGCCATTAGTCTGCCACTGGCCTAGGAGGCACGGAGGGTGCTATGACCTCACAAGCACAGCCAGCAGCCAGAAGCCTGCCACTGCCCTTTGAGGCACTGAGGGTGCTGTGACCTCACAAGCACAGCCAGCAGCTATGGGTCTGCCACTGGCCTACAGGAAAAGGAGGCTGATGTGTCCTCACAAGCACAGCGAGCAGCCAGGGGGCTCCCACTGCCCTATAAGGTACAGAGACAAATGTGACGTCAAAAGGCAGCCAGCAGCCAGGGGCCTGCCACTGCCCTATGAGGTACAGAGACAAATGTGACCTCAAAACGCGGCCAGCAGCCAGGGGCCTGCCACTGCCCTATAAGACACTGAGGCTGCTGTGACCTGACGAGCACAGCCAGCAGCTGTGGGTCTGCCACTGGCCTATGAGGCACTGAGGCTGCTGTGACCTGACAAGCACAGAGAGCAGCCATCGGCCTCCAACTTCCCGATCAGGTGCTGATGCTGCTGTCAACTCAGAATCACAGTAAACAGTCAGGGGCCTGCCACTGCCCTAAAGGGCATGGAGGCTGCTGTGATCTCACAAGCCCACCCAGCAGCTATGGGCCTGCCACTGCCCTATAGGACACTGAGGCTTCTCTGACCTCACAAGCCCACCCAGCAGTCATTGGCCTCGAACTGGCATATCAGGCAACAGGACTGCTGTGACCTCACAAGCACGGCCAGCAGGCATAGGCATTCAACTGCCCTATGAGGCCCCGAGACAAACATGACCTCATAACGCAACCAGCAGGCATGGAGCTGTCACTGGCCTATCAGGCAACAGGACTGCTGTGACCTCACAAGCACAGCCAGCAGCTACGGGCCTGCCATCACGCATCAAGCACGGAGAAAGAAGGGAACACCCAAGCAGACCAGCAGCCATGGGCGTGGCAGTGCATGCCCATGCATGCCATGCATGCAATGGCATGCAGGTCAAAGTGACATCATAAGACACAACCAGCAACCATGGGCCTGCCACTGCCCTTTTTGGCATGGAGACACAAGTATCCTCACAAGCCCAGTCAGGAGGCATGGCCCTGCCACTGGCCTATCAAGCACAGAGGCAGCAGCAACCTCACAAGCAGAGCAAGGACTGATGGGCCTGACTGGCCTACCAGGCTGTGAGGCAGAAGTGACATGACTATCTCATCCAGCAGTGGTGGACCTGACAATATCATTTCAGGCAGAGGGTAAAGTGATATCACAGAACGTTGAAGGACCATAACAGAAAAAAAGGCACTTGGAGGCATGAGCACTGGGAAAAAAGGGCACTAGGAGGCGATGCACTGCAAAAATATGCACATGCAGGACACTATACTGGAAAAAAAGGCACTTTGGGAGCCTGCATCGCAAAAATAGGCACTTGGAGGCCGCTAGGCCGGAAAAAAAGGCACTTAGATGCCCCTTCACTGCAAACAAAAGGCACTCAGACAGCAGTGCACCTCAAACAAAGGCACTCGGAGGCCCCTGCACCATAAAAACAGGCACCCGGAGAACAGTGAACCACAAGAAAAGGCACTCGGAGGCCGCTGCATCACAAAAAAAGGCACTTGGAGGCTAATACACTGCAAAAAAGGCACTCGGAGGACCATGCACGGCAAAAAAAGGCACTCGGTGGCCCCAACACCACAAAAAAAGGCACTCGGGGGCTGCTACAATGCGAAAACAGGCACTCCGATGCCCCTACACCAGAAAGAAAGGCACTCAGAGGGCCCTGCAGCACAAAAAAAAGGCACTCAGCTGCCCTTACACTGGGAAAACAGGCACTCGGAGGCCTCTACACCCCAGAAAAAGGCACTCAGTGGCCCCTACACTGCAAAAAAAGGCACTCGGGGGTGACTACAATGTGAAACAAGGCACTCGGAGGGCCCGGCACCACCAAAAGAAGCACTCAGAGGCTCCTGCACTGGAAAAAGAGGCATTGCAGGCCTGTACACCAGAAAAAAAGGCACTTGGAGGCCGCTACACCGCAGAGAAAGGCACTCGGCTGCCCCTGCGCTGGAAAAAAAGGCACTCGGAGGCCCCTACAGCACAAAAAAAGGCACTTGGGGGCTGCTACAATGTGAAAAAAGGCACTCAGAGGCCACTGAACCACAAGAAAAGGCACTCGGTGGCTCCTACAGCACAAAAAAACGCACTCGGGGGCTGCTACAATGTGAAAAAAGGCACTCAGAGGCCCCTGAACCACAAGAAAAGGCACTCGGTGGCCTCTGAACCACAAGAAAAGCCACTCGGTGGACCCTACAGCACAATAAAAGGCACTCGGGGGCTGCTACAACGTGAAACAAGGCACTCAGAGGGCCCAGCACCACCAAAAAAAGCACTCGGAGGCTCCTGCACCACAAAAGAAGGCACTCAGAGGCCCCTACACCACCAAGAAAGGCACTCGGTGGCCCCCACATTGCAAAAAAAGGCACTTGGAGGCTACTACACTGCAAAAAAATGCACCCTGAAGCCCATGCACAGCAAAAAAATGCACCCTGAGGCCCCTGCATTGCAAAAAAAGGCACTCGGAGGCCTCCACACCGCAAAAAAAGGCACTCGGAGGCCTCCACACCGCAAAAAAAAAATGCACCCAGAGGCCTCGACACCACAAAAGAAAGGCACTCGGAGGACCACACCACAAAAAAAGGCACTCGGCTGCCCCTACACTGGAAAAAGAGCCACTCGGCTGCCCCTACACCACAAGATAAGGTACTCAGTGGCCCCTACAGCACAAAAAAAGGCACTTGGTGGCTGCTAAAATGCAAAAAAAGGCACTCGGAGGCTGCTACAACGCGAAAAAAGGCACTCAGAGGGCCCTGCACCACAAAAAAAGCACTCGGAGGCTCCTGCACTGGAAAAAGAGGCACTAGTAGGCCTGTACACCGGATATAAAGGCACTTGGAAGCCCCTGCACCACAAAAGAAGGCACTCGGAGACCCCTACACTGCCAAGAAAGGCACTTGGAGGCTACTACACTGCAAAAAAAGGCACTCAGTAGCCCCTGCACTGCAAAAAAAAGGCACTCGGAGGCCAGTGCACCGCAAAAAAAAATGCACTCAGAGGCCCCTACAGCACAAAAGAAAGGCACTTGGAGCACCACACCACAAAAAAAGGCACTCGGCTGCCCCTACACCACAAAAAAAGGCACTTGGGGGCTGCTACAATGCAAAAAAAGGCACTCGGAGGCCCCTGCACCAGAAAGAAAGGAACTCGGAGGGCCCTGCACCACAAAAGAAGGCACTCGGAGGCCCCTGCACCACAAGAAAAGGCACTCGGGGCCACTACACCGCAAAAAAAAGGTACATGGAGGACCACACCCCCCAAAATAACAGCACTCGGAGGCCCCTGAACCACAAGAAAAGGCATTCAGTGGCCTATACAGCAAAATAAAAGGCACTCGGGGGCTGCTACAATGTGAAACAAGGCACTTGGAGGCCCCTGCACCACAAAAAAAGGCACTCTGCTGCCCCTACAGCACAAAAAAAGGCACTTGGGGGCTGCTACAATGCAAAAAAAGGCACTCGGAGGCCCCTGCACCAGAAACAAAGGCACTTGGAGGGCCCTGCACCACAAAAGAAAAGGCACTCGGAGGCCCCTGAACCACAAGAAAAGGCACTCGGTGGCCCCTACAGCACAATAAAAGGCACTCGGGGGCTGCTACAATGCGAAACAAGGCACTCTGAGGGCCCAGCACCACCAAAAAAGGCACTCGGAGGCCCCTGCACTGGGAAAAGGGGCACTTGCAGGCCTGTACACTGGAAATAAAGGCACTCGGCGGCCCCTGCACTGGAAAAAGAGGCACTTGCAGGCCTGTACACTGGAAATAAAGGCACTCTGAGGCCCCAGCACCACAAAAAAAGGCACCACGAAGCCCCTACATTGCAAAAAAAGGCACTTGGAGGCTACTACACTGCAAAAAAAATGCACCCTGAAGCCCATGCACAGCAAAAAAAGGCACCCTGAGGCCCCTGCATTGCCAAAAAAGGCACTCGGAGGCCTCCACGCTGCAAAAAAAGGCACTTGGAGGCCGCTACACTGCAAAAAAAAAAATAAGCACCCAGAGGCCTCGACACAACAAAAGAAAGGCACTCGGAGGACCACACCACATAAAAAGGCACTCGGCTGCCCCTACACCACAAGAAAAGGCACTCAGTGGCCCCTACAGCACAAAAAAAGGCACTTGGTGGCTGCTAAAATGCAAAAAAAGGCACTCGGAGGCTGCTACAATGCGAAAAAAGGCACTCAGAGGGCCCTGCACCACAACAAAAAAGCACTCGGAGGCTCCTGCACTGGAAAAAGAGGCACTTGCAGGCCTGTACACCGGATATAAAGGCACTCGGAGGCCCCTGCACCACGAAAGAAGGCACTCGGAGGCCCCTACACTGCAAAAAAAGGCACTCGGAGGGCCCTTCACCGCAAAAAAAGGCACTCGGTGGCCCCCACATTGCAAAAAAAGGCACTTGGAGGCTACTACACTGCAAAAAAAGGCACTCAGTAGCCCCTGCACCGCAAAAAAAGGCACTCAGTAGCCCCTGCACTGCAAAAAAAGGCACTCGGAGGCCAGTGCACTGAAAAACAGGGCACTTGGAGGCCAGTGCACCGCAAAAAAAAATGCACTCAGAGGCCCCTACAGCACAAAAGAAAGGCACTTGGAGCACCACACCACAAAAAAAGGCACTCGGCTGCCCCTACACCACAAAAAAAGGCACTCGGAGGCCCCTGCAGCACAAAAAAAGGCACTTGGGGGCTGCTACAATGCAAAAAAAGGCACTCGGAGGCCCCTGCACCAGAAATAAAGGAACTCGGAGGGCCTTGCACCACAAAAGAAGGCACTCGGAGGCCCCTGCACCACAAGAAAAGGCACTCGGGGCCACTACACCGCAAAAAAAAGGTACATGGAGGACCACACCCCCCAAAATAACAGCACTCGGAGGCCCCTGAACCACAAGAAAATCCATTCAGTGGCCTATACAGCAAAATAAAAGGCACTCGGGGGCTGCTACAATGTGAAACAAGGCACTTGGAGGGCCCTGCACCACCAAAAAAGGCACTCGGAGGCTCCTGCACTGGAAAAAGAGGCACTTGCAGGCCTGTACACTGGAAATAAAGGCACTTGGAGGCCCCTGCACCACAAAAAAAGGCACTCCGAAGCTCCTACATTGCAAAAAAAGGCACTTGGAGGCTACTACACTGCAAAAAAATGCACCCTGAGGCCCCTGCACTGCAAAAAAAGGCACTCGGCTGCCCCTACACCACAAAAAAAGGCACTCGGAGGCCCCTACAGCACAAGAAAAGGCACTCGGAGGCTGCTACAATGCAAAAAAAGGCACTCGGAGGCCCCTGCACCAGAAAGAAAGGAACTCGGAGGCTGCTACAACGCAAAAAAAGGCACTTAGAGGGCCCTGCACCACAAAAAAAGCACTCGGAGGCTCCTGCACTGGAAAAAGAGGCACTTGCAGGCCTGTACACTGGATATAAAGGCACTTGGAGGCCCCTGCACCACAAAAGAAGGCACTCGGAGGCTACTACACTGCAAAAAAAGGCACTTGGAGGCTACTACACTGCAAAAAAAGGCACTCGGTAGCCCCTGCACCGCAAAAAAAGGCACTCGGAGGCCAGTGCACTGAAAAACAGGGCACTTGGAGGCCAGTGCACCGCAAAAAAAAATGCACTCAGAGGCCCCTACAGCACAAAAGAAAGGCACTTGGAGCACCACACCACAAAAAAAGGCACTCGGCTGCCCCTACAGCACAAAAAAAGGCACTTGGGGGCTGCTACAATGTGAAACAAGGCACTTGGAGGGCCCTGCACCACCAAAAAAGGCACTCGGAGGCCCCTGCACTGGAAAAAGAGGCACTTGCAGGCCTGTACACTGGAAATAAAGGCACTTGGAGGCCCCTGCACCACAAAAAAAGGCACTCCGAAGCCCCTACATTGCAAAAAAAGGCACTTGGAGGCTACTACACTGCAAAAAAATGCACCCTGAGGCCCCTGCACCGCAAAAAAAGGCACTCGGCTGCCCCTACACTGGGAAAAGAGCCACTTGCAGGCCTGTACACTGGAAATAAAGGCACTTGGCGGCCCCTGCACTGGAAAAAGAGGCACTTGCAGGCCTGTACACTGGAAATAAAGGCACTCTGAGGCCCCAGCACCACAAAAAAAGGCACTTGGAGGCTACTACACTGCAAAAAAATGCACCCTGAAGCCCATGCACAGCAAAAAAATGCACCCTGAGGCCCCTGCATTGCAAAAAAAGGCACTCAGAGGCCTCCACACCGCAAAAAAAGGCACTCAGAGGCCTCCACACCGCAAAAAAAGGCACTCGGAGGCCGCTACACTGCAAAAAAAAAAAAAAAGCACCCAGAGGCCTCGACACAACAAAAGAAAGGCACTCGGAGGACCACACCACATAAAAAGGCACTCGGCTGCCCCTACACCACAAAAAAAGGCACTCAGTGGCCCCTACAACACAAAAAAAGGCACTTGGTGGCTGCTAAAATGCAAAAAAAGGCACTCGGAGGCTGCTACAACGCGAAAAAAGGCACTCAGAGGGCCCTGCACCACAAAAAAAAAGCACTCGGAGGCTCCTGCACTGGAAAAAGAGGCACTTGCAGGCCTGTACACCGGATATAAAGGCACTCGGAGGCCCCTGCACCACGAAAGAAGGCACTCGGAGGCCCCTACACTGCAAAAAAAGGCACTCGGAGGGCCCTTCACCGCAAAAAAAGGCACTCGGTGGCCCCCACATTGCAAAAAAAGGCACTTGGAGGCTACTACACTGCAAAAAAAGGCACTCAGTAGCCCCTGCACCGCAAAAAAAGGCACTCAGTAGCCCCTGCACTGCAAAAAAAGGCACTCGGAGGCCAGTGCACTGAAAAACAGGGCACTTGGAGGCCAGTGCACCGCAAAAAAAAATGCACTCAGAGGCCCCTACAGCACAAAAGAAAGGCACTTGGAGCAAGCACCACACCACAAAAAAAGGCACTCGGCTGCCCCTACAGCACAAAAAAAGGCACTTGGGGGCTGCTACAATGCAAAAAAAGGCACTCGGAGGCCCCTGCACCAGAAAGAAAGGAACTCGGAGGGCCCTGCACCACAAAAGAAGGCACTCGGAGGCCCCTGCACCACAAGAAAAGGCACTCGGGGCCACTGCACCGCAAAAAAAAGGTACATGGAGGACCACACCCCCCAAAATAACAGCACTCGGAGGCCCCTGAACCACAAGAAAAGGCATTCAGTGGCCTATACAGCAAAATAAAAGGCACTCGGGGGCTGCTACAATGTGAAACAAGGCACTTGGAGGGCCCTGCACCACCAAAAAAGGCACTCGGAGGCTCCTGCACTGGAAAAAGAGGCACTTGCAGGCCTGTACACTGGAAATAAAGGCACTTGGAGGCCCCTGCACCACAAAAAAAGGCACTCCGAAGCCCCTGCACCACAAAAAAAGGCACTCCGAAGCCCCTGCACCTCAAAAAAAGGCACTCCGAAGCCCCTGCACCGCAGAAAAAGGCACTTGGAGGGCCCTGCACCACAAAAAAAGGCACTCGGTAGCCCCTGCACCGCAGAAAAAAAGGCACCCTGAGGCCCCTGCACTGCAAAAAAAGGCACCCTGAGGCCCCTGCACTGCAAAAAAAGGCACTTGGAGGGCCCTGCACCACAAAAAAAGGCACTCGGTGGCCCCTGCACCGCAAAAAAAGGCACTTGCAGGCCTCTACAACACCTTCCACTGCCCTATCAGACACAGAGGCTCATGTGACCTCACAAGGACAGGAAGCCGCCAGGGGCCTGCCAGTGGCCTGTCAGGCACTGGTACTTCTGTGAGCTCACAAGCAGAGTCAGCAGCCATGGGCATCCCACTGCCTGATGAGGCACTGAGACAAAGGTGACCTCAAAATGCAGCCAGCATGCAGAGGCCTGCCACTGGCCTATCAGGCAATAGGACTGCCGTGACCTCAAAAGGACAGCCAGCAGCCAATGGCCTCGCACTGGCCTATCAGGCACTCAGACTGCTGTGACCTCACAAGCACAGCAAACAGCCAGGGGCCTGCCACTGCCCTATAGGGCACAGAGGCTGCTGTGACCTCACAAGCACAGCCAGCAGCCAGGGGCCTGCCACTGGCCTGTGAAGCACTGAGGCTGCTGTGACCTCAGAAGCACAGCCAAGCAGCCAGGGGCCTGCCACTGGCCTATCAGGCACTGAGGCTGCTGTGACCTCACAAGCACAGCCAGCAGTGAAGGGCCTGCCACTGGCCTATAGGGAACGGAGGCTGATGTTACCTCACAAACACAGCCAGCAGCCATTGGCCTTCCATGGCCCAATGAGGCACTGACACTGCTCTGACCTCACAAGCACAGCACACTGTCACGGGCCTGCCACTGCCATAAAGGGCACTGAGGCTTCTCTGACCTGACAAGCACAGCCAGCAGCCAGGGGCCTGACACTGGCCTCAAGGGCAGGGAGGCTTCTGTGACCTCACAAGCACAGCCAGCAGCCAGGGGCCTGCCACTGGCCTGTAAGACACTGAGGATGCTGTGACCTCACGAGCCCAGGCAGCAGCTATGGGCCTGCCACTGCCCTATAGGGCAGGGAGGCTGCTGTGACCTCACAAGCACAGCGAGGAGCCAGAGGCCTGCCATTGCCCTAGAAGGTACAGAGACAAATGTGACCTCAAAAGGCAGCCAGCAGACAGGGGCCTTCCACGGGCCTATCAGGAAATAGGACTGTTGTGACCTTACAAGCACATCCAGAAGCTATGGGCCTCCCATTGGCCTATAGGGAACGGAGGCTGCTGTGACCTCACAAGCAGAGGCAGCAGGGGGCGCTTGCCAGTAACCAATGAGACACTAAGGTTGCTCTGACTTCAGAAGCCCAGAAAGCAGCCATCAGCCTGCAACTGGCCTAGGAAGCACGGAGGCTGCTGTGACCTCACAAGCACAGCCAGCAGCCATGAGCCTGCCACTGGCCTATGAGGCACGGAGGCTGCTGTGACCTCACAAGCACAGCCAGCAGCCATGAGCCTGCTACCGCCCTATGAGGCAGTGAGGCTGCTGTGACCGCACAAGCACAGCCAGCGGCCATTAGTCTGCCACTGGCCTAGGAGGCACGGAGGGTGCTATGACCTCACAAGCACAGCCAGCAGCCAGAAGCCTGCCACTGCCCTTTGAGGCACTGAGGGTGCTGTGACCTCACAAGCACAGCCAGCAGCTATGGGTCTGCCACTGGCCTACAGGAAAAGGAGGCTGATGTGTCCTCACAAGCACAGCGAGCAGCCAGGGGGCTCCCACTGCCCTATAAGGTACAGAGACAAATGTGACGTCAAAAGGCAGCCAGCAGACAGGGGCCTGCCACGGGCCTATCAGGACATAGGACTGCTCTGACCTCACAAGCCGAGCCAGCAGCTATGGGCCTGCCACTGCCCTATAGGGCACTGAGGCTTCTCTGCCCTCACAAGCACAGTCAGCAGCCATGAGCCTGCCGCTGGCCTATGAGGCACTGAGGCTGCTGTGACCTCACAAAAACAGCCAGCACCCAGAGGCCTGCCACTTGCCTATCGGTAACTCAGACTGCTGTGAACTCAAAAGGATGGCAAGCAGCCATTGGCCTGCCACTGACCTACCAGGCAATAGCACTGCTGTGACCTCACAAGCACAGCCAGCAGCCAGGGGCCTGCCACTGCCCTATGAGGTACAGAGACAAATGTGACCTGAAAACGCGGCCAGCAGCCAGGCCTCTGCCACTGCCATATAAGACACTCAGGCTGATTTCACCTAACAAGTAAAGCCAGCAGCTACGGGCCTGCCACTGGCCTATGAGGCACGCAGGCAGCTGTGACCTCACAAGCACACCAAGCAGCCATTGGCATCCCTCTGGCCTACAGGAAAAGGAGGCTGCTGTGACCTCACAAGCACAGCGAGGAGCCAGAGGCCTGCCATTGCCCTAGAAGGTACAGAGACAAATGTGACCTCAAAAGGCAGCCAGCAGACAGAGGCCTTCCACGGGCCTATCAGGAAATAGGACTGCTGTGACCTGACAAGCACAGCCAGCAGCTACGGGCCTTCCATTGGCCTATGAGGCACTGAGGCTGCTATGACCTAACAAGCACAGCCAGCAGCTATGGGCCTGCCACTGGCCTATGAGGCACTGAGGCTGCTGTGACCTCAGAAGCACAGTCAGCAGCCAGGGGCCTGCTGCTGGCCTATCAGGCTGTAGGAGTGTTATGACCTGACAAGCACAGCCAGCAGCTATGGGCATCCCACTGGCCTATCAGGCAACAGGACTGCTGTGACCTCACAAGCACAGCCAGCAGCCAGTGGCCTGCCACTGCCCTATGAGGTACAGAGACAAATGTGACCTGAAAATGCGGCCAGCAGCCAGGGTCCTGCCACTGCCCTATAAGACACTGAGGCTGCTGTGACCTCACAAGCAAAGCCAGCAGCTGTGGGTCTGCCACTGGCCTATGAGGCACTGAGGCTGCTCTGACCTCACAAGCAAAGCCAGCAGCCAAGGGCCTGCCACTGGCCTGTCAGGCAACAGGACTGCTGTGACCTCAAAAGGACAGCCAGCAGCCATTGGCCTGCCACTGACCTATCAGCCAATAGGACTGCTGTGACCTCACAAGCACAGCCAGCAGCCAGTGGCCTGCCACTGCCCTATGAGGTACAGAGACAAATGTGACCTGAAAATGCGGCCAGCAGCCAGGGGCCTGCCACTGCCCTATAAGACACTGAGGCTGCTGTGACCTCACAAGCAAAGCCAGCAGCTGTGGGTCTGCCACTGGCCTATGAGGCACTGAGGCTGCTCTGACCTCACAAGCAAAGCCAGCAGCCAAGGGCCTGCCACTGGCCTGTCAGGCAACAGGACTGCTGTGACCTCAAAAGGACAGCCAGCAGCCATTGGCCTGCCACTGACCTATCAGCCAATAGGACTGCTGTGACCTCACAAGCACAGCCAGCAGCCAGGGGCCTGCCACTGCCCTATGAGGTACAGAGACAAATGTGACCTCAAAACGCGGCCAGCAGCCAGGGGCCTGCCACTGCCCTATAAGACACTGAGGCTTCTCTGACCTGACGAGCACAGCCAGCAGCTGTGGGTCTGCCACTGGCCTATGAGGCACTGAGGCTGCTGTGACCTGACAAGCACAGAGAGCAGCCATCGGCCTCCAACTTCCCGATCAGGTGCTGATGCTGCTGTCAACTCAGAATCACAGTAAACAGTCAGGGGCCTGCCACTGCCCTAAAGGGCATGGAGGCTGCTGTGATCTCACAAGCCCACCCAGCAGCTATGGGCCTGCCACTGCCCTATAGGACACTGAGGCTTCTCTGACCTCACAAGCCCACCCAGCAGTCATTGGCCTCGAACTGGCATATCAGGCAACAGGACTGCTGTGACCTCACAAGCACGGCCAGCAGGCATAGGCATTCAACTGCCCTATGAGGCCCCGAGACAAACATGACCTCATAACGCAACCAGCAGGCATGGAGCTGTCACTGGCCTATCAGGCAACAGGACTGCTGTGACCTCACAAGCACAGCCAGCAGCTACGGGCCTGCCATCACGCATCAAGCACGGAGAAAGAAGGGAACACCCAAGCAGACCAGCAGCCATGGGCGTGGCAGTGCATGCCCATGCATGCCATGCATGCAATGGCATGCAGGTCAAAGTGACATCATAAGACACAACCAGCAACCATGGGCCTGCCACTGCCCTTTTTGGCATGGAGACACAAGTATCCTCACAAGCCCAGTCAGGAGGCATGGCCCTGCCACTGGCCTATCAAGCACAGAGGCAGCAGCAACCTCACAAGCAGAGCAAGGACTGATGGGCCTGACTGGCCTACCAGGCCGTGAGGCAGAAGTGACATGACTATCTCATCCAGCAGTGGTGGACCTGACAATATCATTTCAGGCAGAGGGTAAAGTGATATCACAGAACGTTGAAGGACCATAACAGAAAAAAAGGCACTTGGAGGCATGAGCACTGGGAAAAAAGGGCACTAGGAGGCGATGCACTGCAAAAATATGCACATGCAGGACACTATACTGGAAAAAAAGGCACTTTGGGAGCCTGCATCGCAAAAATAGGCACTTGGAGGCCGCTAGGCCGGAAAAAAAGGCACTTAGATGCCCCTTCACTGCAAACAAAAGGCACTCAGACAGCAGTGCACCTCAAACAAAGGCACTCGGAGGCCCCTGCACCATAAAAACAGGCACCCGGAGAACAGTGAACCACAAGAAAAGGCACTCGGAGGCCGCTGCATCACAAAAAAAAGGCACTTGGAGGCTAATACACTGCAAAAAAGGCACTCGGAGGACCATGCACGGCAAAAAAAGGCACTCGGTGGCCCCAACACCACAAAAAAAGGCACTCGGGGGCTGCTACAATGCGAAAACAGGCACTCCGATGCCCCTACACCAGAAAGAAAGGCACTCAGAGGGCCCTGCAGCACAAAAAAAAGGCACTCAGCTGCCCTTACACTGGGAAAACAGGCACTCGGAGGCCTCTACACCCCAGAAAAAGGCACTCAGTGGCCCCTACACTGCAAAAAAAGGCACTCGGGGGTGACTACAATGTGAAACAAGGCACTCGGAGGGCCCGGCACCACCAAAAGAAGCACTCAGAGGCTCCTGCACTGGAAAAAGAGGCATTGCAGGCCTGTACACCAGAAAAAAAGGCACTTGGAGGCCGCTACACCGCAGAGAAAGGCACTCGGCTGCCCCTGCGCTGGAAAAAAAGGCACTCGGAGGCCCCTACAGCACAAAAAAAGGCACTTGGGGGCTGCTACAATGTGAAAAAAGGCACTCAGAGGCCCCTGCACCACAAGAAAAGGCACTCGGGGCCACTACACCGCAAAAAAAAGGTACATGGAGGACCACACCCCCCAAAATAACAGCACTCGGAGGCCCCTGAACCACAAGAAAAGGCATTCAGTGGCCTATACAGCAAAATAAAAGGCACTCGGGGGCTGCTACAATGTGAAACAAGGCACTTGGAGGGCCCTGCACCACCAAAAAAGGCACTCGGAGGCTCCTGCACTGGAAAAAGAGGCACTTGCAGGCCTGTACACTGGAAATAAAGGCACTTGGAGGCCCCTGCACCACAAAAAAAGGCACTCCGAAGCCCCTGCACCACAAAAAAAGGCACTCCGAAGCCCCTGCACCGCAGAAAAAAAGGCACCCTGAGGCCCCTGCACTGCAAAAAAAGGCACCCTGAGGCCCCTGCACTGCAAAAAAAGGCACCCTGAGGCCCCTGCACTGCAAAAAAAGGCACCCTGAGGCCCCTGCACTGCAAAAAAAGGCACTTGGAGGGCCCTGCACCACAAAAAAAGGCACTTGCAGGCCTCTACAACACCTTCCACTGCCCTATCAGACACAGAGGCTCATGTGACCTCACAAGGACAGGAAGCCGCCAGGGGCCTGCCAGTGGCCTGTCAGGCACTGGTACTTCTGTGAGCTCACAAGCAGAGTCAGCAGCCATGGGCATCCCACTGCCTGATGAGGCACCGAGACAAAGGTGACCTCAAAATGCAGCCAGCATGCAGAGGCCTGCCACTGGCCTATCAGGAAATAGGACTGCCGTGACCTCAAAAGGACAGCCAGCAGCCAATGGCCTCGCACTGGCCTATCAGGCACTCAGACTGCTGTGACCTCACAAGCACAGCAAACAGCCAGGGGCCTGCCACTGCCCTATAGGGCACAGAGGCTGCTGTGACCTGACAAGCACAGCCAGCAGCCAGGGGCCTGCCACTGGCCTGTGAAGCACTGAGGCTGCTGTGACCTCAGAAGCACAGCCAAGCAGCCAGGGGCCTGCCACTGGCCTATCAGGCACTGAGGCTGCTGTGACCTCACAAGCACAGCCAGCAGTGAAGGGCCTGCCACTGGCCTATAGGGAACGGAGGCTGATGTTACCTCACAAACACAGCCAGCAGCCATTGGCCTTCCACGGCCCAATGAGGCGCTGACACTGCTCTGACCTCACAAGCACAGCACACTGTCACGGGCCTGCCACTGCCATAAAGGGCACTGAGGCTTCTCTGACCTGACAAGCACAGCCAGCAGCCAGGGGCCTGACACTGGCCTCAAGGGCAGGGAGGCTTCTGTGACCTCACAAGCACAGCCAGCAGCCAGGGGCCTGCCACTGGCCTGTAAGACACTGAGGATGCTGTGACCTCACGAGCCCAGGCAGCAGCTATGGGCCTGCCACTGCCCTATAGGGCAGGGAGGCTGCTGTGACCTCACAAGCACAGCGAGGAGCCAGAGGCCTGCCATTGCCCTAGAAGGTACAGAGACAAATGTGACCTCAAAAGGCAGCCAGCAGACAGGGGCCTTCCACGGGCCTATCAGGAAATAGGACTGCTGTGACCTTACAAGCACATCCAGAAGCTATGGGCCTCCCATTGGCCTATAGGGAACGGAGGCTGCTGTGTCCTCACAAGCACAGCGAGCAGCCAGGGGCCTGCCCCTGGCCTATGAGGCACTGAGGCTGCTGTGACCTCACAAGCAGAGGCAGCAGGGGGTGCTTGCCAGTAACCAATGAGACACTAAGGTTGCTCTGACTTCAGAAGCCCAGAAAGCAGCCATCAGCCTGCAACTGGCCTAGGAAGCACGGAGGCTGCTGTGACCTCACAAGCACAGCCAGCAGCCATGAGCCTGCCACTGGCCTATGAGGCACGGAGGCTGCTGTGACCTCACAAGCACAGCCAGCAGCCATGAGCCTGCTACCGCCCTATGAGGCAGTGAGGCTGCTGTGACCGCACAAGCACAGCCAGCGGCCATTAGTCTGCCACTGGCCTAGGAGGCACGGAGGGTGCTATGACCTCACAAGCACAGCCAGCAGCCAGAAGCCTGCCACTGCCCTTTGAGGCACTGAGGGTGCTGTGACCTCACAAGCACAGCCAGCAGCTATGGGTCTGCCACTGGCCTACAGGAAAAGGAGGCTGATGTGTCCTCACAAGCACAGCGAGCAGCCAGGGGGCTCCCACTGCCCTATAAGGTACAGAGACAAATGTGACGTCAAAAGGCAGCCAGCAGCCAGGGGCCTGCCACTGCCCTATGAGGTACAGAGACAAATGTGACCTGAAAACGCGGCCAGCAGCCAGGGGCCTGCCACTGCCCTATAAGACACTGAGGCTGCTGTGACCTGACGAGCACAGCCAGCAGCTGTGGGTCTGCCACTGGCCTATGAGGCACTGAGGCTGCTGTGACCTGACAAGCACAGAGAGCAGCCATCGGCCTCCAACTTCCCGATCAGGTGCTGATGCTGCTGTCAACTCAGAATCACAGTAAACAGTCAGGGGCCTGCCACTGCCCTAAAGGGCATGGAGGCTGCTGTGATCTCACAAGCCCACCCAGCAGCTATGGGCCTGCCACTGCCCTATAGGACACTGAGGCTTCTCTGACCTCACAAGCCCACCCAGCAGTCATTGGCCTCGAACTGGCATATCAGGCAACAGGACTGCTGTGACCTCACAAGCACGGCCAGCAGGCATAGGCATTCAACTGCCCTATGAGGCCCCGAGACAAACATGACCTCATAACGCAACCAGCAGGCATGGAGCTGTCACTGGCCTATCAGGCAACAGGACTGCTGTGACCTCACAAGCACAGCCAGCAGCTACGGGCCTGCCATCACGCATCAAGCACGGAGAAAGAAGGGAACACCCAAGCAGACCAGCAGCCATGGGCGTGGCAGTGCATGCCCATGCATGCCATGCATGCAATGGCATGCAGGTCAAAGTGACATCATAAGACACAACCAGCAACCATGGGCCTGCCACTGCCCTTTTTGGCATGGAGACACAAGTATCCTCACAAGCCCAGTCAGGAGGCATGGCCCTGCCACTGGCCTATCAAGCACAGAGGCAGCAGCAACCTCACAAGCAGAGCAAGGACTGATGGGCCTGACTGGCCTACCAGGCCGTGAGGCAGAAGTGACATGACTATCTCATCCAGCAGTGGTGGACCTGACAATATCATTTCAGGCAGAGGGTAAAGTGATATCACAGAACGTTGAAGGACCATAACAGAAAAAAAGGCACTTGGAGGCATGAGCACTGGGAAAAAAGGGCACTAGGAGGCGATGCACTGCAAAAATATGCACATGGAGGACACTCTACTGGAAAAAAAGGCACTTTGGGAGCCTGCATCGCAAAAATAGGCACTTGGAGGCCGCTAGGCCGGAAAAAAAGGCACTTAGATGCCCCTTCACTGCAAACAAAAGGCACTCAGACAGCAGTGCACCTCAAACAAAGGCACTCGGAGGCCCCTGCACCATAAAAACAGGCACCCGGAGAACAGTGAACCACAAGAAAAGGCACTCAGAGGCCGCTGCATCACAAAAAAAAGGCACTTGGAGGCTAATACACTGCAAAAAAGGCACTCGGAGGACCATGCACGGCAAAAAAAGGCACTCGGTGGCCCCAACACCACAAAAAAAGGCACTCGGGGGCTGCTACAATGCGAAAACAGGCACTCCGATGCCCCTACACCAGAAAGAAAGGCACTCAGAGGGCCCTGCAGCACAAAAAAAAGGCACTCAGCTGCCCTTACACTGGGAAAACAGGCACTCGGAGGCCTCTACACCCCAGAAAAAGGCACTCAGTGGCCCCTACACTGCAAAAAAAGGCACTCGGGGGTGACTACAATGTGAAACAAGGCACTCGGAGGGCCCGGCACCACCAAAAGAAGCACTCAGAGGCTCCTGCACTGGAAAAAGAGGCATTGCAGGCCTGTACACCAGAAAAAAAGGCACTTGGAGGCCGCTACACCGCAGAGAAAGGCACTCGGCTGCCCCTGCGCTGGAAAAAAAGGCACTCGGAGGCCCCTACAGCACAAAAAAAGGCACTTGGGGGCTGCTACAATGTGAAAAAAGGCACTCAGAGGCCCCTGCACCACAAGAAAAGGCACTCGGGGCCACTACACCGCAAAAAAAAGGTACATGGAGGACCACACCCCCCAAAATAACAGCACTCGGAGGCCCCTGAACCACAAGAAAAGGCATTCAGTGGCCTATACAGCAAAATAAAAGGCACTCGGGGGCTGCTACAATGTGAAACAAGGCACTTGGAGGGCCCTGCACCACCAAAAAAGGCACTCGGAGGCTCCTGCACTGGAAAAAGAGGCACTTGCAGGCCTGTACACTGGAAATAAAGGCACTTGGAGGCCCCTGCACCACAAAAAAAGGCACTCCGAAGCCCCTGCACCGCAGAAAAAAAGGCACCCTGAGGCCCCTGCACTGCAAAAAAAGGCACCCTGAGGCCCCTGCACTGCAAAAAAAGGCACTTGGAGGGCCCTGCACCACAAAAAAAGGCACTCGGTGGCCCCTGCACCGCAAAAAAAGGCACTTGCAGGCCTCTACAACACCTTCCACTGCCCTATCAGACACAGAGGCTCATGTGACCTCACAAGGACAGGAAGCCGCCAGGGGCCTGCCAGTGGCCTGTCAGGCACTGGTACTTCTGTGAGCTCACAAGCAGAGTCAGCAGCCATGGGCATCCCACTGCCTGATGAGGCACCGAGACAAAGGTGACCTCAAAATGCAGCCAGCATGCAGAGGCCTGCCACTGGCCTATCAGGAAATAGGACTGCCGTGACCTCAAAAGGACAGCCAGCAGCCAATGGCCTCGCACTGGCCTATCAGGCACTCAGACTGCTGTGACCTCACAAGCACAGCAAACAGCCAGGGGCCTGCCACTGCCCTATAGGGCACAGAGGCTGCTGTGACCTGACAAGCACAGCCAGCAGCCAGGGGCCTGCCACTGGCCTGTGAAGCACTGAGGCTGCTGTGACCTCAGAAGCACAGCCAAGCAGCCAGGGGCCTGCCACTGGCCTATCAGGCACTGAGGCTGCTGTGACCTCACAAGCACAGCCAGCAGTGAAGGGCCTGCCACTGGCCTATAGGGAACGGAGGCTGATGTTACCTCACAAACACAGCCAGCAGCCATTGGCCTTCCACGGCCCAATGAGGCGCTGACACTGCTCTGACCTCACAAGCACAGCACACTGTCACGGGCCTGCCACTGCCATAAAGGGCACTGAGGCTTCTCTGACCTGACAAGCACAGCCAGCAGCCAGGGGCCTGACACTGGCCTCAAGGGCAGGGAGGCTTCTGTGACCTCACAAGCACAGCCAGCAGCCAGGGGCCTGCCACTGGCCTGTAAGACACTGAGGATGCTGTGACCTCACGAGCCCAGGCAGCAGCTATGGGCCTGCCACTGCCCTATAGGGCAGGGAGGCTGCTGTGACCTCACAAGCACAGCGAGGAGCCAGAGGCCTGCCATTGCCCTAGAAGGTACAGAGACAAATGTGACCTCAAAAGGCAGCCAGCAGACAGGGGCCTTCCACGGGCCTATCAGGAAATAGGACTGCTGTGACCTTACAAGCACATCCAGAAGCTATGGGCCTCCCATTGGCCTATAGGGAACGGAGGCTGCTGTGTCCTCACAAGCACAGCGAGCAGCCAGGGGCCTGCCCCTGGCCTATGAGGCACTGAGGCTGCTGTGACCTCACAAGCAGAGGCAGCAGGGGGTGCTTGCCAGTAACCAATGAGACACTAAGGTTGCTCTGACTTCAGAAGCCCAGAAAGCAGCCATCAGCCTGCAACTGGCCTAGGAAGCACGGAGGCTGCTGTGACCTCACAAGCACAGCCAGCAGCCATGAGCCTGCCACTGGCCTATGAGGCACGGAGGCTGCTGTGACCTCACAAGCACAGCCAGCAGCCATGAGCCTGCTACCGCCCTATGAGGCAGTGAGGCTGCTGTGACCGCACAAGCACAGCCAGCGGCCATTAGTCTGCCACTGGCCTAGGAGGCACGGAGGGTGCTATGACCTCACAAGCACAGCCAGCAGCCAGAAGCCTGCCACTGCCCTTTGAGGCACTGAGGGTGCTGTGACCTCACAAGCACAGCCAGCAGCTATGGGTCTGCCACTGGCCTACAGGAAAAGGAGGCTGATGTGTCCTCACAAGCACAGCGAGCAGCCAGGGGGCTCCCACTGCCCTATAAGGTACAGAGACAAATGTGACGTCAAAAGGCAGCCAGCAGCCAGGGGCCTGCCACTGCCCTATGAGGTACAGAGACAAATGTGACCTGAAAACGCGGCCAGCAGCCAGGGGCCTGCCACTGCCCTATAAGACACTGAGGCTGCTGTGACCTGACGAGCACAGCCAGCAGCTGTGGGTCTGCCACTGGCCTATGAGGCACTGAGGCTGCTGTGACCTGACAAGCACAGAGAGCAGCCATCGGCCTCCAACTTCCCGATCAGGTGCTGATGCTGCTGTCAACTCAGAATCACAGTAAACAGTCAGGGGCCTGCCACTGCCCTAAAGGGCATGGAGGCTGCTGTGATCTCACAAGCCCACCCAGCAGCTATGGGCCTGCCACTGCCCTATAGGACACTGAGGCTTCTCTGACCTCACAAGCCCACCCAGCAGTCATTGGCCTCGAACTGGCATATCAGGCAACAGGACTGCTGTGACCTCACAAGCACGGCCAGCAGGCATAGGCATTCAACTGCCCTATGAGGCCCCGAGACAAACATGACCTCATAACGCAACCAGCAGGCATGGAGCTGTCACTGGCCTATCAGGCAACAGGACTGCTGTGACCTCACAAGCACAGCCAGCAGCTACGGGCCTGCCATCACGCATCAAGCACGGAGAAAGAAGGGAACACCCAAGCAGACCAGCAGCCATGGGCGTGGCAGTGCATGCCCATGCATGCCATGCATGCAATGGCATGCAGGTCAAAGTGACATCATAAGACACAACCAGCAACCATGGGCCTGCCACTGCCCTTTTTGGCATGGAGACACAAGTATCCTCACAAGCCCAGTCAGGAGGCATGGCCCTGCCACTGGCCTATCAAGCACAGAGGCAGCAGCAACCTCACAAGCAGAGCAAGGACTGATGGGCCTGACTGGCCTACCAGGCCGTGAGGCAGAAGTGACATGACTATCTCATCCAGCAGTGGTGGACCTGACAATATCATTTCAGGCAGAGGGTAAAGTGATATCACAGAACGTTGAAGGACCATAACAGAAAAAAAGGCACTTGGAGGCATGAGCACTGGGAAAAAAGGGCACTAGGAGGCGATGCACTGCAAAAATATGCACATGCAGGACACTATACTGGAAAAAAAGGCACTTTGGGAGCCTGCATCGCAAAAATAGGCACTTGGAGGCCGCTAGGCCGGAAAAAAAGGCACTTAGATGCCCCTTCACTGCAAACAAAAGGCACTCAGACAGCAGTGCACCTCAAACAAAGGCACTCGGAGGCCCCTGCACCATAAAAACAGGCACCCGGAGAACAGTGAACCACAAGAAAAGGCACTCGGAGGCCGCTGCATCACAAAAAAAAGGCACTTGGAGGCTAATACACTGCAAAAAAGGCACTCGGAGGACCATGCACGGCAAAAAAAGGCACTCGGTGGCCCCAACACCACAAAAAAAGGCACTCGGGGGCTGCTACAATGCGAAAACAGGCACTCCGATGCCCCTACACCAGAAAGAAAGGCACTCAGAGGGCCCTGCAGCACAAAAAAAAGGCACTCAGCTGCCCTTACACTGGGAAAACAGGCACTCGGAGGCCTCTACACCCCAGAAAAAGGCACTCAGTGGCCCCTACACTGCAAAAAAAGGCACTCGGGGGTGACTACAATGTGAAACAAGGCACTCGGAGGGCCCGGCACCACCAAAAGAAGCACTCAGAGGCTCCTGCACTGGAAAAAGAGGCATTGCAGGCCTGTACACCAGAAAAAAAGGCACTTGGAGGCCGCTACACCGCAGAGAAAGGCACTCGGCTGCCCCTGCGCTGGAAAAAAAGGCACTCGGAGGCCCCTACAGCACAAAAAAAGGCACTTGGGGGCTGCTACAATGTGAAAAAAGGCACTCAGAGGCCACTGAACCACAAGAAAAGGCACTCGGTGGCTCCTACAGCACAAAAAAACGCACTCGGGGGCTGCTACAATGTGAAAAAAGGCACTCAGAGGCCCCTGAACCACAAGAAAAGGCACTCGGTGGCCTCTGAACCACAAGAAAAGCCACTCGGTGGACCCTACAGCACAATAAAAGGCACTCGGGGGCTGCTACAACGTGAAACAAGGCACTCAGAGGGCCCAGCACCACCAAAAAAAGCACTCGGAGGCTCCTGCACCACAAAAGAAGGCACTCAGAGGCCCCTACACCACCAAGAAAGGCACTCGGTGGCCACCACATTGCAAAAAAAGGCACTTGGAGGCTACTACACTGCAAAAAAATGCACCCTGAAGCCCATGCACAGCAAAAAAATGCACCCTGAGGCCCCTGCATTGCAAAAAAAGGCACTCGGAGGCCTCCACACCGCAAAAAAAGGCACTCGGAGGCCTCCACACCGCAAAAAAAAAATGCACCCAGAGGCCTCGACACCACAAAAGAAAGGCACTCGGAGGACCACACCACAAAAAAAGGCACTCGGCTGCCCCTACACTGGAAAAAGAGGCACTCGGCTGCCCCTACACCACAAGATAAGGTACTCAGTGGCCCCTACAGCACAAAAAAAGGCACTTGGTGGCTGCTAAAATGCAAAAAAAGGCACTCGGAGGCTGCTACAACGCGAAAAAAGGCACTCAGAGGGCCCTGCACCACAAAAAAAGCACTCGGAGGCTCCTGCACTGGAAAAAGAGGCACTAGTAGGCCTGTACACCGGATATAAAGGCACTTGGAAGCCCCTGCACCACAAAAGAAGGCACTCGGAGACCCCTACACTGCCAAGAAAGGCACTTGGAGGCTACTACACTGCAAAAAAAGGCACTCAGTAGCCCCTGCACTGCAAAAAAAAGGCACTCGGAGGCCAGTGCACCGCAAAAAAAAATGCACTCAGAGGCCCCTACAGCACAAAAGAAAGGCACTTGGAGCACCACACCACAAAAAAAGGCACTCGGCTGCCCCTACAGCACAAAAAAAGGCACTTGGGGGCTGCTACAATGCAAAAAAAGGCACTCGGAGGCCCCTGCACCAGAAAGAAAGGAACTCGGAGGGCCCTGCACCACAAAAGAAGGCACTCGGAGGCCCCTGCACCACAAGAAAAGGCACTCGGGGCCACTACACCGCAAAAAAAAGGTACATGGAGGACCACACCCCCCAAAATAACAGCACTCGGAGGCCCCTGAACCACAAGAAAAGGCATTCAGTGGCCTATACAGCAAAATAAAAGGCACTCGGGGGCTGCTACAATGTGAAACAAGGCACTTGGAGGCCCCTGCACCACAAAAAAAAGGCACTCTGCTGCCCCTACAGCACAAAAAAAGGCACTTGGGGGCTGCTACAATGCAAAAAAAGGCACTCGGAGGCCCCTGCACCAGAAACAAAGGCACTTGGAGGGCCCTGCACCACAAAAGAAAAGGCACTCGGAGGCCCCTGAACCACAAGAAAAGGCACTCGGTGGCCCCTACAGCACAATAAAAGGCACTCGGGGGCTGCTACAATGCGAAACAAGGCACTCTGAGGGCCCAGCACCACCAAAAAAGGCACTCGGAGGCCCCTGCACTGGGAAAAGGGGCACTTGCAGGCCTGTACACTGGAAATAAAGGCACTCGGCGGCCCCTGCACTGGAAAAAGAGGCACTTGCAGGCCTGTACACTGGAAATAAAGGCACTCTGAGGCCCCAGCACCACAAAAAAAGGCACCACGAAGCCCCTACATTGCAAAAAAAGGCACTTGGAGGCTACTACACTGCAAAAAAAATGCACCCTGAAGCCCATGCACAGCAAAAAAAGGCACCCTGAGGCCCCTGCATTGCCAAAAAAGGCACTCGGAGGCCTCCACGCCGCAAAAAAAGGCACTTGGAGGCCGCTACACTGCAAAAAAAAAAATAAGCACCCAGAGGCCTCGACACAACAAAAGAAAGGCACTCGGAGGACCACACCACATAAAAAGGCACTCGGCTGCCCCTACACCACAAGAAAAGGCACTCAGTGGCCCCTACAGCACAAAAAAAGGCACTTGGTGGCTGCTAAAATGCAAAAAAAGGCACTCGGAGGCTGCTACAATGCGAAAAAAGGCACTCAGAGGGCCCTGCACCACAACAAAAAAGCACTCGGAGGCTCCTGCACTGGAAAAAGAGGCACTTGCAGGCCTGTACACCGGATATAAAGGCACTCGGAGGCCCCTGCACCACGAAAGAAGGCACTCGGAGGCCCCTACACTGCAAAAAAAGGCACTCGGAGGGCCCTTCACCGCAAAAAAAGGCACTCGGTGGCCCCCACATTGCAAAAAAAGGCACTTGGAGGCTACTACACTGCAAAAAAAGGCACTCAGTAGCCCCTGCACCGCAAAAAAAGGCACTCAGTAGCCCCTGCACTGCAAAAAAAGGCACTCGGAGGCCAGTGCACTGAAAAACAGGGCACTTGGAGGCCAGTGCACCGCAAAAAAAAATGCACTCAGAGGCCCCTACAGCACAAAAGAAAGGCACTTGGAGCACCACACCACAAAAAAAGGCACTCGGCTGCCCCTACACCACAAAAAAAGGCACTCGGAGGCCCCTGCAGCACAAAAAAAGGCACTTGGGGGCTGCTACAATGCAAAAAAAGGCACTCGGAGGCCCCTGCACCAGAAATAAAGGAACTCGGAGGGCCTTGCACCACAAAAGAAGGCACTCGGAGGCCCCTGCACCACAAGAAAAGGCACTCGGGGCCACTACACCGCAAAAAAAAGGTACATGGAGGACCACACCCCCCAAAATAACAGCACTCGGAGGCCCCTGAACCACAAGAAAATCCATTCAGTGGCCTATACAGCAAAATAAAAGGCACTCGGGGGCTGCTACAATGTGAAACAAGGCACTTGGAGGGCCCTGCACCACCAAAAAAGGCACTCGGAGGCTCCTGCACTGGAAAAAGAGGCACTTGCAGGCCTGTACACTGGAAATAAAGGCACTTGGAGGCCCCTGCACCACAAAAAAAGGCACTCCGAAGCTCCTACATTGCAAAAAAAGGCACTTGGAGGCTACTACACTGCAAAAAAATGCACCCTGAGGCCCCTGCACTGCAAAAAAAGGCACTCGGCTGCCCCTACACCACAAAAAAAGGCACTCGGAGGCCCCTACAGCACAAGAAAAGGCACTCGGAGGCTGCTACAATGCAAAAAAAGGCACTCGGAGGCCCCTGCACCAGAAAGAAAGGAACTCGGAGGCTGCTACAACGCAAAAAAAGGCACTTAGAGGGCCCTGCACCACAAAAAAAGCACTCGGAGGCTCCTGCACTGGAAAAAGAGGCACTTGTAGGCCTGTACACTGGATATAAAGGCACTTGGAGGCCCCTGCACCACAAAAGAAGGCACTCGGAGGCTACTACACTGCAAAAAAAGGCACTTGGAGGCTACTACACTGCAAAAAAAGGCACTCGGTAGCCCCTGCACCGCAAAAAAAGGCACTCGGAGGCCAGTGCACTGAAAAACAGGGCACTTGGAGGCCAGTGCACCGCAAAAAAAAATGCACTCAGAGGCCCCTACAGCACAAAAGAAAGGCACTTGGAGCACCACACCACAAAAAAAGGCACTCGGCTGCCCGTACAGCACAAAAAAAGGCACTTGGGGGCTGCTACAATGTGAAACAAGGCACTTGGAGGGCCCTGCACCACCAAAAAAGGCACTCGGAGGCCCCTGCACTGGAAAAAGAGGCACTTGCAGGCCTGTACACTGGAAATAAAGGCACTTGGAGGCCCCTGCACCACAAAAAAAGGCACTCCGAAGCCCCTACATTGCAAAAAAAGGCACTTGGAGGCTACTACACTGCAAAAAAATGCACCCTGAGGCCCCTGCACCGCAAAAAAAGGCACTCGGCTGCCCCTACACTGGGAAAAGAGCCACTTGCAGGCCTGTACACTGGAAATAAAGGCACTTGGCGGCCCCTGCACTGGAAAAAGAGGCACTTGCAGGCCTGTACACTGGAAATAAAGGCACTTGGAGGCCCCAGCACCACAAAAAAAGGCACTTGGAGGCTACTACACTGCAAAAAAATGCACCCTGAAGCCCATGCACAGCAAAAAAATGCACCCTGAGGCCCCTGCATTGCAAAAAAAGGCACTTGGAGGCTACTACACTGCAAAAAAAGGCACTCGGAGGCCTCCACACCGCAAAAAAAGGCACTCGGAGGCCGCTACACTGCAAAAAAAAAAAAAAGCACCCAGAGGCCTCAACACAACAAAAGAAAGGCACTCGGAGGACCACACCACATAAAAAGGCACTCGGCTGCCCCTACACCACAAAAAAAGGCACTCAGTGGCCCCTACAACACAAAAAAAGGCACTTGGTGGCTGCTAAAATGCAAAAAAAGGCACTCGGAGGCTGCTACAACGCGAAAAAAGGCACTCAGAGGGCCCTGCACCACAAAAAAAAAGCACTCGGAGGCTCCTGCACTGGAAAAAGAGGCACTTGCAGGCCTGTACACCGGATATAAAGGCACTCGGAGGCCCCTGCACCACGAAAGAAGGCACTCGGAGGCCCCTACACTGCAAAAAAAGGCACTCGGAGGGCCCTTCACCGCAAAAAAAGGCACTCGGTGGCCCCCACATTGCAAAAAAAGGCACTTGGAGGCTACTACACTGCAAAAAAAGGCACTCAGTAGCCCCTGCACCGCAAAAAAAGGCACTCAGTAGCCCCTGCACTGCAAAAAAAGGCACTCGGAGGCCAGTGCACTGAAAAACAGGGCACTTGGAGGCCAGTGCACCGCAAAAAAAAATGCACTCAGAGGCCCCTACAGCACAAAAGAAAGGCACTTAGAGCACCACACCACAAAAAAAGGCACTCGGCTGCCCCTACACCACAAGAAAAGGCACTCGGGGCCACTACACCGCAAAAAAAAGGTACATGGAGGACCACACCCCCCAAAATAACAGCACTCGGAGGCCCCTGAACCACAAGAAAAGGCATTCAGTGGCCTATACAGCAAAATAAAAGGCACTTGGGGGCTGCTACAATGCAAAAAAAGGCACTCGGAGGCCCCTGCACCAGAAACAAAGGCACTTGGAGGGCCCTGCACCACAAAAGAAGGCACTCGGAGGCCCCTGCACCACAAGAAAAGGCACTCGGGGCCACTACACCGCAAAAAAAAGGTACATGGAGGACCACACCCCCCAAAATAACAGCACTCGGAGGCCCCTGAACCACAAGAAAAGGCATTCAGTGGCCTATACAGCAAAATAAAAGGCACTCGGGGGCTGCTACAATGTGAAACAAGGCACTTGGAGGGCCCTGCACCACCAAAAAAGGCACTCGGAGGCTCCTGCACTGGAAAAAGAGGCACTTGCAGGCCTGTACACTGGAAATAAAGGCACTTGGAGGCCCCTGCACCACAAAAAAAGGCACTCCGAAGCCCCTGCACCACAAAAAAAGGCACTCCGAAGCCCCTGCACCGCAGAAAAAGGCACTTGGAGGGCCCTGCACCACAAAAAAAGGCACTCGGTAGCCCCTGCACCGCAGAAAAAAAGGCACCCTGAGGCCCCTGCACTGCAAAAAAAGGCACCCTGAGGCCCCTGCACTGCAAAAAAAGGCACTTGGAGGGCCCTGCACCACAAAAAAAGGCACTCGGTGGCCCCTGCACCGCAAAAAAAGGCACTTGCAGGCCTCTACAACACCTTCCACTGCCCTATCAGACACAGAGGCTCATGTGACCTCACAAGGACAGGAAGCCACCAGGGGCCTGCCAGTGGCCTGTCAGGCACTGGTACTTCTGTGAGCTCACAAGCAGAGTCAGCAGCCATGGGCATCCCACTGCCTGATGAGGCACTGAGACAAAGGTGACCTCAAAATGCAGCCAGCATGCAGAGGCCTGCCACTGGCCTATCAGGCAATAGGACTGCCGTGACCTCAAAAGGACAGCCAGCAGCCAATGGCCTCGCACTGGCCTATCAGGCACTCAGACTGCTGTGACCTCACAAGCACAGCAAACAGCCAGGGGCCTGCCACTGCCCTATAGGGCACAGAGGCTGCTGTGACCTGACAAGCACAGCCAGCAGCCAGGGGCCTGCCACTGGCCTGTGAAGCACTGAGGCTGCTGTGACCTCAGAAGCACAGCCAAGCAGCCAGGGGCCTGCCACTGGCCTATCAGGCACTGAGGCTGCTGTGACCTCACAAGCACAGCCAGCAGTGAAGGGCCTGCCACTGGCCTATAGGGAACGGAGGCTGATGTTACCTCACAAACACAGCCAGCAGCCATTGGCCTTCCATGGCCCAATGAGGCACTGACACTGCTCTGACCTCACAAGCACAGCACACTGTCACGGGCCTGCCACTGCCATAAAGGGCACTGAGGCTTCTCTGACCTGACAAGCACAGCCAGCAGCCAGGGGCCTGACACTGGCCTCAAGGGCAGGGAGGCTTCTGTGACCTCACAAGCACAGCCAGCAGCCAGGGGCCTGCCACTGGCCTGTAAGACACTGAGGATGCTGTGACCTCACGAGCCCAGGCAGCAGCTATGGGCCTGCCACTGCCCTATAGGGCAGGGAGGCTGCTGTGACCTCACAAGCACAGCGAGGAGCCAGAGGCCTGCCATTGCCCTATAAGGTACAGAGACAAATGTGACCTCAAAAGGCAGCCAGCAGACAGGGGCCTTCCACGGGCCTATCAGGAAATAGGACTGTTGTGACCTTACAAGCACATCCAGAAGCTATGGGCGTCCCATTGGCCTATAGGGAACGGAGGCTGCTGTGACCTCACAAGCAGAGGCAGCAGGGGGCGCTTGCCAGTAACCAATGAGACACTAAGGTTGCTCTGACTTCAGAAGCCCAGAAAGCAGCCATCAGCCTGCAACTGGCCTAGGAAGCACGGAGGCTGCTGTGACCTCACAAGCACAGCCAGCAGCCATGAGCCTGCCACTGGCCTATGAGGCAGTGAGGCTGCTGTGACCGCACAAGCACAGCCAGCGGCCATTAGTCTGCCACTGGCCTAGGAGGCACGGAGGGTGCTATGACCTCACAAGCACAGCCAGCAGCCAGAAGCCTGCCACTGCCCTTTGAGGCACTGAGGGTGCTGTGACCTCACAAGCACAGCCAGCAGCTATGGGTCTGCCACTGGCCTACAGGAAAAGGAGGCTGATGTGTCCTCACAAGCACAGCGAGCAGCCAGGGGGCTCCCACTGCCCTATAAGGTACAGAGACAAATGTGACGTCAAAAGGCAGCCAGCAGACAGGGGCCTGCCACGGGCCTATCAGGACATAGGACTGCTCTGACCTCACAAGCCGAGCCAGCAGCTATGGGCCTGCCACTGCCCTATAGGGCACTGAGGCTTCTCTGCCCTCACAAGCACAGTCAGCAGCCATGAGCCTGCCGCTGGCCTATGAGGCACTGAGGCTGCTGTGACCTCACAAAAACAGCCAGCACCCAGAGGCCTGCCACTTGCCTATCGGTAACTCAGACTGCTGTGAACTCAAAAGGATGGCAAGCAGCCATTGGCCTGCCACTGACCTACCAGGCAATAGCACTGCTGTGACCTCACAAGCACAGCCAGCAGCCAGGGGCCTGCCACTGCCCTATGAGGTACAGAGACAAATGTGACCTGAAAACGCGGCCAGCAGCCAGGCCTCTGCCACTGCCATATAAGACACTCAGGCTGATTTCACCTAACAAGTAAAGCCAGCAGCGAGGGGCCTGCCACTGCCCTATAGGGCACTGAGGCTGCTGTGACCTCACAAGCACAGCGAAGAGCCAGAGGCCTGCCATTGCACTACAAGGTACAGAGGCAAACGTGACCTCAAAAGGCAGCCAGCAGACAGGGGCCTTCCACGGGCCTATCAGGCAATAGGACTGCTGTGACCTGAAAAGCACAGCCAGCAGCTACGGGCCTGCCACTGGCCTATGAGGCACGCAGGCAGCTGTGACCTCACAAGCACACCAAGCAGCCATTGGCATCCCTCTGGCCTACAGGAAAAGGAGGCTGCTGTGACCTCACAAGCACAGCGAGGAGCCAGAGGCCTGCCATTACCCTAGAAGGTACAGAGACAAATGTGACCTCAAAAGGCAGCCAGCAGACAGGGGCCTGCCACGGGCCTATCAGGACATAGGACTGCTCTGACCTCACAAGCCGAGCCAGCAGCTATGGGCCTGCCACTGCCCTATAGGGCACTGAGGCTTCTCTGCCCTCACAAGCACAGTCAGCAGCCATGAGCCTGCCGCTGGCCTATGAGGCACTGAGGCTGCTGTGACCTCACAAAAACAGCCAGCACCCAGAGGCCTGCCACTTGCCTATCGGTAACTCAGACTGCTGTGAACTCAAAAGGATGGCAAGCAGCCATTGGCCTGCCACTGACCTACCAGGCAATAGCACTGCTGTGACCTCACAAGCACAGCCAGCAGCCAGGGGCCTGCCACTGCCCTATGAGGTACAGAGACAAATGTGACCTGAAAACGCGGCCAGCAGCCAGGCCTCTGCCACTGCCATATAAGACACTCAGGCTGATTTCACCTAACAAGTAAAGCCAGCAGCTACGGGCCTGCCACTGGCCTATGAGGCACGCAGGCAGCTGTGACCTCACAAGCACACCAAGCAGCCATTGGCATCCCTCTGGCCTACAGGAAAAGGAGGCTGCTGTGACCTCACAAGCACAGCGAGGAGCCAGAGGCCTGCCATTGCCCTAGAAGGTACAGAGACAAATGTGACCTCAAAAGGCAGCCAGCAGACAGAGGCCTTCCACGGGCCTATCAGGAAATAGGACTGCTGTGACCTGACAAGCACAGCCAGCAGCTACGGGCCTTCCATTGGCCTATGAGGCACTGAGGCTGCTATGACCTAACAAGCACAGCCAGCAGCTATGGGCCTGCCACTGGCCTATGAGGCACTGAGGCTGCTGTGACCTCAGAAGCACAGTCAGCAGCCAGGGGCCTGCTGCTGGCCTATCAGGCTGTAGGAGTGTTATGACCTGACAAGCACAGCCAGCAGCTATGGGCATCCCACTGGCCTATCAGGCAACAGGACTGCTGTGACCTCACAAGCACAGCCAGCAGCCAGTGGCCTGCCACTGCCCTATGAGGTACAGAGACAAATGTGACCTGAAAATGCGGCCAGCAGCCAGGGTCCTGCCACTGCCCTATAAGACACTGAGGCTGCTGTGACCTCACAAGCAAAGCCAGCAGCTGTGGGTCTGCCACTGGCCTATGAGGCACTGAGGCTGCTCTGACCTCACAAGCAAAGCCAGCAGCCAAGGGCCTGCTACTGGCCTGTCAGGCAACAGGACTGCTGTGACCTCAAAAGGACAGCCAGCAGCCATTGGCCTGCCACTGACCTATCAGCCAATAGGACTGCTGTGACCTCACAAGCACAGCCAGCAGCCAGTGGCCTGCCACTGCCCTATGAGGTACAGAGACAAATGTGACCTGAAAATGCGGCCAGCAGCCAGGGGCCTGCCACTGCCCTATAAGACACTGAGGCTGCTGTGACCTCACAAGCAAAGCCAGCAGCTGTGGGTCTGCCACTGGCCTATGAGGCACTGAGGCTGCTCTGACCTCACAAGCAAAGCCAGCAGCCAAGGGCCTGCCACTGGCCTGTCAGGCAATAGGACTGCTGTGACCTCAAAAGGACAGCCAGCAGCCATTGGCCTGCCACTGACCTATCAGCCAATAGGACTGCTGTGACCTCACAAGCACAGCCAGCAGCCAGGGGCCTGCCACTGCCCTATGAGGTACAGAGACAAATGTGACCTCAAAACGCGGCCAGCAGCCAGGGGCCTGCCACTGCCCTATAAGACACTGAGGCTTCTCTGACCTGACGAGCACAGCCAGCAGCTGTGGGTCTGCCACTGGCCTATGAGGCACTGAGGCTGCTGTGACCTGACAAGCACAGAGAGCAGCCATCGGCCTCCAACTTCCCGATCAGGTGCTGATGCTGCTGTCAACTCAGAATCACAGTAAACAGTCAGGGGCCTGCCACTGCCCTAAAGGGCATGGAGGCTGCTGTGATCTCACAAGCCCACCCAGCAGCTATGGGCCTGCCACTGCCCTATAGGACACTGAGGCTTCTCTGACCTCACAAGCCCACCCAGCAGTCATTGGCCTCGAACTGGCATATCAGGCAACAGGACTGCTGTGACCTCACAAGCACGGCCAGCAGGCATAGGCATTCAACTGCCCTATGAGGCCCCGAGACAAACATGACCTCATAACGCAACCAGCAGGCATGGAGCTGTCACTGGCCTATCAGGCAACAGGACTGCTGTGACCTCACAAGCACAGCCAGCAGCTACGGGCCTGCCATCACGCATCAAGCACGGAGAAAGAAGGGAACACCCAAGCAGACCAGCAGCCATGGGCGTGGCAGTGCATGCCCATGCATGCCATGCATGCAATGGCATGCAGGTCAAAGTGACATCATAAGACACAACCAGCAACCATGGGCCTGCCACTGCCCTTTTTGGCATGGAGACACAAGTATCCTCACAAGCCCAGTCAGGAGGCATGGCCCTGCCACTGGCCTATCAAGCACAGAGGCAGCAGCAACCTCACAAGCAGAGCAAGGACTGATGGGCCTGACTGGCCTACCAGGCCGTGAGGCAGAAGTGACATGACTATCTCATCCAGCAGTGGTGGACCTGACAATATCATTTCAGGCAGAGGGTAAAGTGATATCACAGAACGTTGAAGGACCATAACAGAAAAAAAGGCACTTGGAGGCATGAGCACTGGGAAAAAAGGGCACTAGGAGGCGATGCACTGCAAAAATATGCACATGGAGGACACTCTACTGGAAAAAAAGGCACTTTGGGAGCCTGCATCGCAAAAATAGGCACTTGGAGGCCGCTAGGCCGGAAAAAAAGGCACTTAGATGCCCCTTCACTGCAAACAAAAGGCACTCAGACAGCAGTGCACCTCAAACAAAGGCACTCGGAGGCCCCTGCACCATAAAAACAGGCACCCGGAGAACAGTGAACCACAAGAAAAGGCACTCAGAGGCCGCTGCATCACAAAAAAAGGCACTTGGAGGCTAATACACTGCAAAAAAGGCACTCGGAGGACCATGCACGGCAAAAAAAGGCACTCGGTGGCCCCAACACCACAAAAAAAGGCACTCGGGGGCTGCTACAATGCGAAAACAGGCACTCCGATGCCCCTACACCAGAAAGAAAGGCACTCAGAGGGCCCTGCAGCACAAAAAAAAGGCACTCAGCTGCCCTTACACTGGGAAAACAGGCACTCGGAGGCCTCTACACCCCAGAAAAAGGCACTCAGTGGCCCCTACACTGCAAAAAAAGGCACTCGGGGGTGACTACAATGTGAAACAAGGCACTCGGAGGGCCCGGCACCACCAAAAGAAGCACTCAGAGGCTCCTGCACTGGAAAAAGAGGCATTGCAGGCCTGTACACCAGAAAAAAAGGCACTTGGAGGCCGCTACACCGCAGAGAAAGGCACTCAGTGGCCCCTGCGCTGGAAAAAAAGGCACTCGGAGGCCCCTACAGCACAAAAAAAGGCACTTGGGGGCTGCTACAATGTGAAAAAAGGCACTCAGAGGCCACTGAACCACAAGAAAAGGCACTCGGTGGCTCCTACAGCACAAAAAAACGCACTCGGGGGCTGCTACAATGTGAAAAAAGGCACTCAGAGGCCCCTGAACCACAAGAAAAGGCACTCGGTGGCCTCTGAACCACAAGAAAAGCCACTCGGTGGACCCTACAGCACAATAAAAGGCACTCGGGGGCTGCTACAACGTGAAACAAGGCACTCAGAGGGCCCAGCACCACCAAAAAAAGCACTCGGAGGCTCCTGCACCACAAAAGAAGGCACTCAGAGGCCCCTACACCACCAAGAAAGGCACTCGGTGGCCCCCACATTGCAAAAAAAGGCACTTGGAGGCTACTACACTGCAAAAAAATGCACCCTGAAGCCCATGCACAGCAAAAAAATGCACCCTGAGGCCCCTGCATTGCAAAAAAAGGCACTCGGAGGCCTCCACACCGCAAAAAAAGGCACTCGGAGGCCTCCACACCGCAAAAAAAAAATGCACCCAGAGGCCTCGACACCACAAAAGAAAGGCACTCGGAGGACCACACCACAAAAAAAGGCACTCGGCTGCCCCTACACTGGAAAAAGAGGCACTCGGCTGCCCCTACACCACAAGATAAGGTACTCAGTGGCCCCTACAGCACAAAAAAAGGCACTTGGTGGCTGCTAAAATGCAAAAAAAGGCACTCGGAGGCTGCTACAACGCGAAAAAAGGCACTCAGAGGGCCCTGCACCACAAAAAAAGCACTCGGAGGCTCCTGCACTGGAAAAAGAGGCACTAGTAGGCCTGTACAACAGATATAACGGCACTTGGAAGCCCCTGCACCACAAAAGAAGGCACTCGGAGACCCCTACACTGCCAAGAAAGGCACTTGGAGGCTACTACACTGCAAAAAAAGGCACTCAGTAGCCCCTGCACTGCAAAAAAAGGCACTCGGAGGCCAGTGCACCGCAAAAAAAAATGCACTCAGAGGCCCCTACAGCACAAAAGAAAGGCACTTGGAGCACCACACCACAAAAAAAGGCACTCGGCTGCCCCTACAGCACAAAAAAAGGCACTTGGGGGCTGCTACAATGCAAAAAAAGGCACTCGGAGGCCCCTGCACCAGAAAGAAAGGAACTCGGAGGGCCCTGCACCACAAAAGAAGGCACTCGGAGGCCCCTGCACCACAAGAAAAGGCACTCGGGGCCACTACACCGCAAAAAAAAGGTACATGGAGGACCACACCCCCCAAAATAACAGCACTCGGAGGCCCCTGAACCACAAGAAAAGGCATTCAGTGGCCTATACAGCAAAATAAAAGGCACTCGGGGGCTGCTACAATGTGAAACAAGGCACTTGGAGGGCCCTGCACCACCAAAAAAGGCACTCGGAGGCTCCTGCACTGGAAAAAGAGGCACTTGCAGGCCTGTACACTGGAAATAAAGGCACTTGGAGGCCCCTGCACCACAAAAAAAGGCACTCCGAAGCCCCTACATTGCAAAAAAAGGCACTCGGAGGCTACTACACTGCAAAAAAATGCACCCTGAGGCCCCTGCACCACAAAAAAAGGCACTCTGCTGCCCCTACACCACAAAAAAAGGCACTCGGAGGCCCCTACAGCACAAAAAAAGGCACTTGGGGGCTGCTACAATGCAAAAAAAGGCACTCGGAGGCCCCTGCACCAGAAACAAAGGCACTTGGAGGGCCCTGCACCACAAAAGAAGGCACTCGGAGGCCCCTGCACCACAAGAAAAGGCACTCGGAGGCTGCTACAACGCGAAAAAAGGCACTCAGAGGGCCCTGCACCACAAAAAAAGGCACTCGGAGGCCCCTACAGCACAATAAAAGGCACTCGGGGGCTGCTACAATGCGAAACAAGGCACTCTGAGGGCCCAGCACCACCAAAAAAGGCACTCGGAGGCCCCTGCACTGGGAAAAGAGCCACTTGCAGGCCTGTACACTGGAAATAAAGGCACTTGGCGGCCCCTGCACTGGAAAAAGAGGCACTTGCAGGCCTGTACACTGGAAATAAAGGCACTCTGAGGCCCCAGCACCACAAAAAAAGGCACCACGAAGCCCCTACATTGCAAAAAAAGGCACTTGGAGGCTACTACACTGCAAAAAAAATGCACCCTGAAGCCCATGCACAGCAAAAAAAGGCACCCTGAGGCCCCTGCATTGCCAAAAAAGGCACTCGGAGGCCTCCACGCCGCAAAAAAAGGCACTTGGAGGCCGCTACACTGCAAAAAAAAAAATAAGCACCCAGAGGCCTCAACACAACAAAAGAAAGGCACTCGGAGGACCACACCACATAAAAAGGCACTCGGCTGCCCCTACACCACAAGAAAAGGCACTCAGTGGCCCCTACAGCACAAAAAAAGGCACTTGGTGGCTGCTAAAATGCAAAAAAAGGCACTCGGAGGCTGCTACAATGCGAAAAAAGGCACTCAGAGGGCCCTGCACCACAACAAAAAAGCACTCGGAGGCTCCTGCACTGGAAAAAGAGGCACTTGCAGGCCTGTACACCGGATATAAAGGCACTCGGAGGCCCCTGCACCACGAAAGAAGGCACTCGGAGGCCCCTACACTGCAAAAAAAGGCACTCGGAGGGCCCTTCACCGCAAAAAAAGGCACTCGGTGGCCCCCACATTGCAAAAAAAGGCACTTGGAGGCTACTACACTGCAAAAAAAGGCACTCAGTAGCCCCTGCACCGCAAAAAAAGGCACTCAGTAGCCCCTGCACCGCAAAAAAAGGCACTCGGAGGCCAGTGCACTGAAAAACAGGGCACTTGGAGGCCAGTGCACCGCAAAAAAAAATGCACTCAGAGGCCCCTACAGCACAAAAGAAAGGCACTTGGAGCACCACACCACAAAAAAAGGCACTCGGCTGCCCCTACACCACAAAAAAAGGCACTCGGAGGCCCCTGCAGCACAAAAAAAGGCACTTGGGGGCTGCTACAATGCAAAAAAAGGCACTCGGAGGCCCCTGCACCAGAAATAAAGGAACTCGGAGGGCCTTGCACCACAAAAGAAGGCACTCGGAGGCCCCTGCACCACAAGAAAAGGCACTCGGGGCCACTACACCGCAAAAAAAAGGTACATGGAGGACCACACCCCCCAAAATAACAGCACTCGGAGGCCCCTGAACCACAAGAAAATCCATTCAGTGGCCTATACAGCAAAATAAAAGGCACTCGGGGGCTGCTACAATGTGAAACAAGGCACTTGGAGGGCCCTGCACCACCAAAAAAGGCACTCGGAGGCTCCTGCACTGGAAAAAGAGGCACTTGCAGGCCTGTACACTGGAAATAAAGGCACTTGGAGGCCCCTGCACCACAAAAAAAGGCACTCCGAAGCTCCTACATTGCAAAAAAAGGCACTTGGAGGCTACTACACTGCAAAAAAATGCACCCTGAGGCCCCTGCACTGCAAAAAAAGGCACTCGGCTGCCCCTACACCACAAAAAAAGGCACTTGGAGGCCCCTACAGCACAAGAAAAGGCACTCGGAGGCTGCTACAATGCAAAAAAAGGCACTCGGAGGCCCCTGCACCAGAAAGAAAGGAACTCGGAGGCTGCTACAACGCAAAAAAAGGCACTTAGAGGGCCCTGCACCACAAAAAAAGCACTCGGAGGCTCCTGCACTGGAAAAAGAGGCACTTGCAGGCCTGTACACTGGATATAAAGGCACTTGGAGGCCCCTGCACCACAAAAGAAGGCACTCGGAGGCTACTACACTGCAAAAAAAGGCACTTGGAGGCTACTACACTGCAAAAAAAGGCACTCGGTAGCCCCTGCACCGCAAAAAAAGGCACTCGGAGGCCAGTGCACTGAAAAACAGGGCACTTGGAGGCCAGTGCACCGCAAAAAAAAATGCACTCAGAGGCCCCTACAGCACAAAAGAAAGGCACTTGGAGCACCACACCACAAAAAAAGGCACTCGGCTGCCCCTACAGCACAAAAAAAGGCACTTGGGGGCTGCTACAATGTGAAACAAGGCACTTGGAGGGCCCTGCACCACCAAAAAAGGCACTCGGAGGCCCCTGCACTGGAAAAAGAGGCACTTGCAGGCCTGTACACTGGAAATAAAGGCACTTGGAGGCCCCTGCACCACAAAAAAAGGCACTCCGAAGCCCCTACATTGCAAAAAAAGGCACTTGGAGGCTACTACACTGCAAAAAAATGCACCCTGAGGCCCCTGCACCGCAAAAAAAGGCACTCGGCTGCCCCTACACTGGGAAAAGAACCACTTGCAGGCCTGTACACTGGAAATAAAGGCACTTGGCGGCCCCTGCACTGGAAAAAGAGGCACTTGCAGGCCTGTACACTGGAAATAAAGGCACTTGGAGGCCCCAGCACCACAAAAAAAGGCACTTGGAGGCTACTACACTGCAAAAAAATGCACCCTGAAGCCCATGCACAGCAAAAAAATGCACCCTGAGGCCCCTGCATTGCAAAAAAAGGCACTCAGAGGCCTCCACACCGCAAAAAAAGGCACTCGGAGGCCTCCACACCGCAAAAAAAGGCACTCGGAGGCCGCTACACTGCAAAAAAAGAAAAAAGCACCCAGAGGCCTCGACACAACAAAAGAAAGGCACTCGGAGGACCACACCACATAAAAAGGCACTCGGCTGCCCCTACACCACAAAAAAAGGCACTCAGTGGCCCCTACAACACAAAAAAAGGCACTTGGTGGCTGCTAAAATGCAAAAAAAGGCACTCGGAGGCTGCTACAACGCGAAAAAAGGCACTCAGAGGGCCCTGCACCACAACAAAAAAGCACTCGGAGGCTCCTGCACTGGAAAAAGAGGCACTTGCAGGCCTGTACACCGGAAAAAAAGGCACTCGGAGGCCCCTGCACCACAAAAGAAGGCACTCGGAGGCCCCTACACTGCAAAAAAAGGCACTCGGAGGGCCCTTCACCGCAAAAAAAGGCACTCGGTGGCCCCCACATTGCAAAAAAAGGCACTTGGAGGCTACTACACTGCAAAAAAAGGCACTCAGTAGCCCCTGCACCGCAAAAAAAGGCACTCAGTAGCCCCTGCACTGCAAAAAAAGGCACTCGGAGGCCAGTGCACTGAAAAACAGGGCACTTGGAGGCCAGTGCACCGCAAAAAAAAATGCACTCAGAGGCACCTACAGCACAAAAGAAAGGCACTTAGAGCACCACACCACAAAAAAAGGCACTCGGCTGCCCCTACACCACAAAAAAAGGCACTCGGAGGCCCCTACAGCACAAAAAAAGGCACTTGGGGGCTGCTACAATGCAAAAAAAGGCACTCGGAGGCCCCTGCACCAGAAACAAAGGCACTTGGAGGGCCCTGCACCACAAAAGAAGGCACTCGGAGGCCCCTGCACCACAAGAAAAGGCACTCGGGGCCACTACACCGCAAAAAAAAGGTACATGGAGGACCACACCCCCCAAAATAACAGCACTCGGAGGCCCCTGAACCACAAGAAAAGGCATTCAGTGGCCTATACAGCAAAATAAAAGGCACTCGGGGGCTGCTACAATGTGAAACAAGGCACTTGGAGGGCCCTGCACCACCAAAAAAGGCACTCGGAGGCTCCTGCACTGGAAAAAGAGGCACTTGCAGGCCTGTACACTGGAAATAAAGGCACTTGGAGGCCCCTGCACCACAAAAAAAGGCACTCCGAAGCCCCTGCACCGCAGAAAAAGGCACTTGGAGGGCCCTGCACCACAAAAAAAGGCACTCCGAAGCCCCTGCACCACAAAAAAAGGCACCCTGAGGCCCCTGCACTGCAAAAAAAGGCACCCTGAGGCCCCTGCACTGCAAAAAAAGGCACCCTGAGGCCCCTGCACTGCAAAAAAAGGCACCCTGAGGCCCCTGCACCGCAAAAAAAGGCACTCGGTGGCCCCTGCACCACAAAAAAAGGCACTCGGTGGCCCCTGCACCACAAAAAAAGGCACTCGGTGGCCCCTGCACCACAAAAAAAGGCACTCGGTGGCCCCTGCACCACAAAAAAAGGCACTCGGTGGCCCCTGCACCACAAAAAAAGGCACTCGGTGGCCCCTGCACCACAAAAAAAGGCACTCGGTGGCCCCTGCACCACAAAAAAAGGCACTTGCAGGCCTCTACAACACCTTCCACTGCCCTATCAGACACAGAGGCTCATGTGACCTCACAAGGACAGGAAGCCGCCAGGGGCCTGCCAGTGGCCTGTCAGGCACTGGTACTTCTGTGAGCTCACAAGCAGAGTCAGCAGCCATGGGCATCCCACTGCCTGATGAGGCACTGAGACAAAGGTGACCTCAAAATGCAGCCAGCATGCAGAGGCCTGCCACTGGCCTATCAGGAAATAGGACTGCCGTGACCTCAAAAGGACAGCCAGCAGCCAATGGCCTCGCACTGGCCTATCAGGCACTCAGACTGCTGTGACCTCACAAGCACAGCAAACAGCCAGGGGCCTGCCACTGCCCTATAGGGCGCAGAGGCTGCTGTGACCTGACAAGCACAGCCAGCAGCCAGGGGCCTGCCACTGGCCTGTGAAGCACTGAGGCTGCTGTGACCTCAGAAGCACAGCCAAGCAGCCAGGGGCCTGCCACTGGCCTATCAGGCACTGAGGCTGCTGTGACCTCACAAGCACAGCCAGCAGTGAAGGGCCTGCCACTGGCCTATAGGGAACGGAGGCTGATGTTACCTCACAAACACAGCCAGCAGCCATTGGCCTTCCATGGCCCAATGAGGCACTGACACTGCTCTGACCTCACAAGCACAGCACACTGTCACGGGCCTGCCACTGCCATAAAGGGCACTGAGGCTTCTCTGACCTGACAAGCACAGCCAGCAGCCAGGGGCCTGACACTGGCCTCAAGGGCAGGGAGGCTTCTGTGACCTCACAAGCACAGCCAGCAGTCAGGGGCCTGCCACTGGCCTGTAAGACACTGAGGATGCTGTGACCTCACGAGCCCAGGCAGCAGCTATGGGCCTGCCACTGCCCTATAGGGCAGGGAGGCTGCTGTGACCTCACAAGCACAGCGAGGAGCCAGAGGCCTGCCATTGCCCTATAAGGTACAGAGACAAATGTGACCTCAAAAGGCAGCCAGCAGACAGGGGCCTTCCACGGGCCTATCAGGAAATAGGACTGTTGTGACCTTACAAGAACATCCAGAAGCTATGGGCCTCCCATTGGCCTATAGGGAACGGAGGCTGCTGTGACCTCACAAGCAGAGGCAGCAGGGGGTGCTTGCCAGTAACCAATGAGACACTAAGGTTGCTCTGACTTCAGAAGCCCAGAAAGCAGCCATCAGCCTGCAACTGGCCTAGGAAGCACGGAGGCTGCTGTGACCTCACAAGCACAGCCAGCAGCCATGAGCCTGCCACTGGCCTATGAGGCACGGAGGCTGCTGTGACCTCACAAGCACAGCCAGCAGCCATGAGCCTGCTACCGCCCTATGAGGCAGTGAGGCTGCTGTGACCGCACAAGCACAGCCAGCGGCCATTAGTCTGCCACTGGCCTAGGAGGCACAGAGGGTGCTATGACCTCACAAGCACAGCCAGCAGCCAGAAGCCTGCCACTGCCCTTTGAGGCACTGAGGGTGCTGTGACCTCACAAGCACAGCCAGCAGCTATGGGTCTGCCACTGGCCTACAGGAAAAGGAGGCTGATGTGTCCTCACAAGCACAGCGAGCAGCCAGGGGGCTCCCACTGCCCTATAAGGTACAGAGACAAATGTGACCTCAAAAGGCAGCCAGCAGACAGGGGCCTGCCACGGGCCTATCAGGACATAGGACTGCTCTGACCTCACAAGCCGAGCCAGCAGCTATGGGCCTGCCACTGCCCTATAGGGCACTGAGGCTTCTCTGCCCTCACAAGCACAGTCAGCAGCCATGAGCCTGCCGCTGGCCTATGAGGCACTGAGGCTGCTGTGACCTCACAAAAACAGCCAGCACCCAGAGGCCTGCCACTTGCCTATCGGTAACTCAGACTGCTGTGAACTCAAAAGGATGGCAAGCAGCCATTGGCCTGCCACTGACCTACCAGGCAATAGCACTGCTGTGACCTCACAAGCACAGCCAGCAGCCAGGGGCCTGCCACTGCCCTATGAGGTACAGAGACAAATGTGACCTGAAAACGCGGCCAGCAGCCAGGCCTCTGCCACTGCCATATAAGACACTCAGGCTGATTTCACCTAACAAGTAAAGCCAGCAGCGAGGGGCCTGCCACTGCCCTATAGGGCACTGAGGCTGCTGTGACCTCACAAGCACAGCGAAGAGCCAGAGGCCTGCCATTGCACTACAAGGTACAGAGGCAAACGTGACCTCAAAAGGCAGCCAGCAGACAGGGGCCTTCCACGGGCCTATCAGGCAATAGGACTGCTGTGACCTGAAAAGCACAGCCAGCAGCTACGGGCCTGCCACTGGCCTATGAGGCACGCAGGCAGCTGTGACCTCACAAGCACACCAAGCAGCCATTGGCATCCCTCTGGCCTACAGGAAAAGGAGGCTGCTGTGACCTCACAAGCACAGCGAGGAGCCAGAGGCCTGCCATTGCCCTAGAAGGTACAGAGACAAATGTGACCTCAAAAGGCAGCCAGCAGACAGAGGCCTTCCACGGGCCTATCAGGAAATAGGACTGCTGTGACCTGACAAGCACAGCCAGCAGCTACGGGCCTTCCATTGGCCTATGAGGCACTGAGGCTGCTATGACCTAACAAGCACAGCCAGCAGCTATGGGCCTGCCACTGGCCTATGAGGCACTGAGGCTGCTGTGACCTCAGAAGCACAGTCAGCAGCCAGGGGCCTGCTGCTGGCCTATCAGGCTGTAGGAGTGTTATGACCTGACAAGCACAGCCAGCAGCTATGGGCATCCCACTGGCCTATCAGGCAACAGGACTGCTGTGACCTCACAAGCACAGCCAGCAGCCAGTGGCCTGCCACTGCCCTATGAGGTACAGAGACAAATGTGACCTGAAAATGCGGCCAGCAGCCAGGGGCCTGCCACTGCCCTATAAGACACTGAGGCTGCTGTGACCTCACAAGCAAAGCCAGCAGCTGTGGGTCTGCCACTGGCCTATGAGGCACTGAGGCTGCTCTGACCTCACAAGCAAAGCCAGCAGCCAAGGGCCTGCCACTGGCCTGTCAGGCAACAGGACTGCTGTGACCTCAAAAGGACAGCCAGCAGCCATTGGCCTGCCACTGACCTATCAGCCAATAGGACTGCTGTGACCTCACAAGCACAGCCAGCAGCCAGTGGCCTGCCACTGCCCTATGAGGTACAGAGACAAATGTGACCTGAAAATGCGGCCAGCAGCCAGGGGCCTGCCACTGCCCTATAAGACACTGAGGCTGCTGTGACCTCACAAGCAAAGCCAGCAGCTGTGGGTCTGCCACTGGCCTATGAGGCACTGAGGCTGCTCTGACCTCACAAGCAAAGCCAGCAGCCAAGGGCCTGCCACTGGCCTGTCAGGCAACAGGACTGCTGTGACCTCAAAAGGACAGCCAGCAGCCATTGGCCTGCCACTGACCTATCAGCCAATAGGACTGCTGTGACCTCACAAGCACAGCGAGGAGCCAGAGGCCTGCCACTGCCCTATGAGGTACAGAGACAAATGTGACCTGAAAATGCGGCCAGCAGCCAGGGGCCTGCCACTGCCCTATAAGACACTGAGGCTGCTGTGACCTCACAAGCAAAGCCAGCAGCTGTGGGTCTGCCACTGGCCTATGAGGCACTGAGGCTGCTCTGACCTCACAAGCAAAGCCAGCAGCCAAGGGCCTGCCACTGCCCTATAAGACACTGAGGCTTCTCTGACCTGACGAGCACAGCCAGCAGCTGTGGGTCTGCCACTGGCCTATGAGGCACTGAGGCTGCTGTGACCTGACAAGCACAGAGAGCAGCCATCGGCCTCCAACTTCCCGATCAGGTGCTGATGCTGCTGTCAACTCAGAATCACAGTAAACAGTCAGGGGCCTGCCACTGCCCTAAAGGGCATGGAGGCTGCTGTGATCTCACAAGCCCACCCAGCAGCTATGGGCCTGCCACTGCCCTATAGGACACTGAGGCTTCTCTGACCTCACAAGCCCACCCAGCAGTCATTGGCCTCGAACTGGCATATCAGGCAACAGGACTGCTGTGACCTCACAAGCACGGCCAGCAGGCATAGGCATTCAACTGCCCTATGAGGCCCCGAGACAAACATGACCTCATAACGCAACCAGCAGGCATGGAGCTGTCACTGGCCTATCAGGCAACAGGACTGCTGTGACCTCACAAGCACAGCCAGCAGTGAAGGGCCTGCCATCACGCATCAAGCACGGAGAAAGAAGGGAACACCCAAGCAGACCAGCAGCCATGGGCGTGGCAGTGCATGCCCATGCATGCCATGCATGCAATGGCATGCAGGTCAAAGTGACATCATAAGACACAACCAGCAACCATGGGCCTGCCACTGCCCTTTTTGGCATGGAGACACAAGTATCCTCACAAGCCCAGTCAGGAGGCATGGCCCTGCCACTGGCCTATCAAGCACAGAGGCAGCAGCAACCTCACAAGCAGAGCAAGGACTGATGGGCCTGACTGGCCTACCAGGCCGTGAGGCAGAAGTGACATGACTATCTCATCCAGCAGTGGTGGACCTGACAATATCATTTCAGGCAGAGGGTAAAGTGATCTCACAGAACGTTGAAGGACCATAACAGAAAAAAAGGCACTTGGAGGCATGAGCACTGGGAAAAAAGGGCACTAGGAGGCGATGCACTGCAAAAATATGCACATGGAGGACACTCTACTGGAAAAAAAGGCACTTTGGGAGCCTGCATCGCAAAAATAGGCACTTGGAGGCCGCTAGGCCGGAAAAAAAGGCACTTAGATGCCCCTTCACTGCAAACAAAAGGCACTCAGACAGCAGTGCACCTCAAACAAAGGCACTCGGAGGCCCCTGCACCATAAAAACAGGCACCCGGAGAACAGTGAACCACAAGAAAAGGCACTCGGAGGCCGCTGCATCACAAAAAAAAGGCACTTGGAGGCTAATACACTGCAAAAAAGGCACTCGGAGGACCATGCACGGCAAAAAAAGGCACTCGGTGGCCCCAACACCACAAAAAAAGGCACTCGGGGGCTGCTACAATGCGAAAACAGGCACTCCGATGCCCCTACACCAGAAAGAAAGGCACTCAGAGGGCCCTGCAGCACAAAAAAAAGGCACTCAGCTGCCCTTACACTGGGAAAACAGGCACTCGGAGGCCTCTACACCCCAGAAAAAGGCACTCAGTGGCCCCTACACTGCAAAAAAAGGCACTCGGGGGTGACTACAATGTGAAACAAGGCACTCGGAGGGCCCGGCACCACCAAAAGAAGCACTCAGAGGCTCCTGCACTGGAAAAAGAGGCATTGCAGGCCTGTACACCAGAAAAAAAGGCACTTGGAGGCCGCTACACCGCAGAGAAAGGCACTCAGTGGCCCCTGCGCTGGAAAAAAAGGCACTCGGAGGCCCCTACACCACAAAAAAAGGCACTTGGGGGCTGCTACAATGTGAAAAAAGGCACTCAGAGGCCACTGAACCACAAGAAAAGGCACTCGGTGGCTCCTACAGCACAAAAAAACGCACTCGGGGGCTGCTACAATGTGAAAAAAGGCACTCAGAGGCCCCTGAACCACAAGAAAAGGCACTCGGTGGCCTCTGAACCACAAGAAAAGCCACTCGGTGGACCCTACAGCACAATAAAAGGCACTCGGGGGCTGCTACAACATGAAACAAGGCACTCAGAGGGCCCAGCACCACCAAAAAAAGCACTCGGAGGCTCCTGCACCACAAAAGAAGGCACTCAGAGGCCCCTACACCACCAAGAAAGGCACTCGGTGGCCCCCACATTGCAAAAAAAGGCACTTGGAGGCTACTACACTGCAAAAAAATGCACCCTGAAGCCCATGCACAGCAAAAAAATGCACCCTGAGGCCCCTGCATTGCAAAAAAAGGCACTTGGAGGCCTCCACACCGCAAAAAAAGGCACTCGGAGGCCTCCACACCGCAAAAAAAAAATGCACCCAGAGGCCTCGACACCACAAAAGAAAGGCACTCGGAGGACCACACCACAAAAAAAGGCACTCGGCTGCCCCTACACTGGAAAAAGAGGCACTCGGCTGCCCCTACACCACAAGATAAGGTACTCAGTGGCCCCTACAGCACAAAAAAAGGCACTTGGTGGCTGCTAAAATGCAAAAAAAGGCACTCGGAGGCTGCTACAACGCGAAAAAAGGCACTCAGAGGGCCCTGCACCACAAAAAAAGCACTCGGAGGCTCCTGCACTGGAAAAAGAGGCACTAGTAGGCCTGTACAACAGATATAACGGCACTTGGAAGCCCCTGCACCACAAAAGAAGGCACTCGGAGACCCCTACACTGCCAAGAAAGGCACTTGGAGGCTACTACACTGCAAAAAAAGGCACTCAGTAGCCCCTGCACTGCAAAAAAAGGCACTCGGAGGCCAGTGCACCGCAAAAAAAAATGCACTCAGAGGCCCCTACAGCACAAAAGAAAGGCACTTGGAGCACCACACCACAAAAAAAGGCACTCGGCTGCCCCTACAGCACAAAAAAAGGCACTTGGGGGCTGCTACAATGCAAAAAAAGGCACTCGGAGGCCCCTGCACCAGAAAGAAAGGAACTCGGAGGGCCCTGCACCACAAAAGAAGGCACTCGGAGGCCCCTGCACCACAAGAAAAGGCACTCGGGGCCACTACACCGCAAAAAAAAGGTACATGGAGGACCACACCCCCCAAAATAACAGCACTCGGAGGCCCCTGAGCCACAAGAAAAGGCATTCAGTGGCCTATACAGCAAAATAAAAGGCACTCGGGGGCTGCTACAATGTGAAACAAGGCACTTGGAGGGCCCTGCACCACCAAAAAAGGCACTCGGAGGCTCCTGCACTGGAAAAAGAGGCACTTGCAGGCCTGTACACTGGAAATAAAGGCACTTGGAGGCCCCTGCACCACAAAAAAAGGCACTCCGAAGCCCCTACATTGCAAAAAAAGGCACTTGGAGGCTACTACACTGCAAAAAAATGCACCCTGAGGCCCCTGCACCACAAAAAAAGGCACTCTGCTGCCCCTACACCACAAAAAAAGGCACTCGGAGGCCCCTACAGCACAAAAAAAGGCACTTGGGGGCTGCTACAATGCAAAAAAAGGCACTCGGAGGCCCCTGCACCAGAAACAAAGGCACTTGGTGGGCCCTGCACCACAAAAGAAGGCACTCGGAGGCCCCTGCACCACAAGAAAAGGCACTCGGTGGCCCCTACAGCACAATAAAAGGCACTCGGGGGCTGCTACAATGCGAAACAAGGCACTCTGAGGGCCCAGCACCACCAAAAAAGGCACTCGGAGGCCCCTGCACTGGGAAAAGAGGCACTTGCAGGCCTGTACACTGGAAATAAAGGCACTTGGCGGCCCCTGCACTGGAAAAAGAGGCACTTGCAGGCCTGTACACTGGAAATAAAGGCACTCTGAGGCCCCAGCACCACAAAAAAAGGCACCACGAAGCCCCTACATTGCAAAAAAAAGGCACTTGGAGGCTACTACACTGCAAAAAAAATGCACCCTGAAGCCCATGCACAGCAAAAAAAGGCACCCTGAGGCCCCTGCATTGCCAAAAAAGGCACTCGGAGGCCTCCACGCCGCAAAAAAAGGCACTTGGAGGCCGCTACACTGCAAAAAAAAAAATAAGCACCCAGAGGCCTCGACACAACAAAAGAAAGGCACTCGGAGGACCACACCACATAAAAAGGCACTCGGCTGCCCCTACACCACAAGAAAAGGCACTCAGTGGCCCCTACAGCACAAAAAAAGGCACTTGGTGGCTGCTAAAATGCAAAAAAAGGCACTCGGAGGCTGCTACAATGCGAAAAAAGGCACTCAGAGGGCCCTGCACCACAACAAAAAAGCACTCGGAGGCTCCTGCACTGGAAAAAGAGGCACTTGCAGGCCTGTACACCGGATATAAAGGCACTCGGAGGCCCCTGCACCACGAAAGAAGGCACTCGGAGGCCCCTACACTGCAAAAAAAGGCACTCGGAGGGCCCTTCACCGCAAAAAAAGGCACTCGGTGGCCCCCACATTGCAAAAAAAGGCACTTGGAGGCTACTACACTGCAAAAAAAGGCACTCAGTAGCCCCTGCACCGCAAAAAAAGGCACTCAGTAGCCCCTGCACCGCAAAAAAAGGCACTCGGAGGCCAGTGCACTGAAAAACAGGGCACTTGGAGGCCAGTGCACCGCAAAAAAAAATGCACTCAGAGGCCCCTACAGCACAAAAGAAAGGCACTTGGAGCACCACACCACAAAAAAAGGCACTCGGCTGCCCCTACACCACAAAAAAAGGCACTCGGAGGCCCCTGCAGCACAAAAAAAGGCACTTGGGGGCTGCTACAATGCAAAAAAAGGCACTCGGAGGCCCCTGCACCAGAAATAAAGGAACTCGGAGGGCCTTGCACCACAAAAGAAGGCACTCGGAGGCCCCTGCACCACAAGAAAAGGCACTCGGGGCCACTACACCGCAAAAAAAAGGTACATGGAGGACCACACCCCCCAAAATAACAGCACTCGGAGGCCCCTGAACCACAAGAAAATCCATTCAGTGGCCTATACAGCAAAATAAAAGGCACTCGGGGGCTGCTACAATGTGAAACAAGGCACTTGGAGGGCCCTGCACCACCAAAAAAGGCACTCGGAGGCTCCTGCACTGGAAAAAGAGGCACTTGCAGGCCTGTACACTGGAAATAAAGGCACTTGGAGGCCCCTGCACCACAAAAAAAGGCACTCCGAAGCTCCTACATTGCAAAAAAAGGCACTTGGAGGCTACTACACTGCAAAAAAATGCACCCTGAGGCCCCTGCACTGCAAAAAAAGGCACTCGGCTGCCCCTACACCACAAAAAAAGGCACTCGGAGGCCCCTACAGCACAAGAAAAGGCACTCGGAGGCTGCTACAATGCAAAAAAAGGCACTCGGAGGCCCCTGCACCAGAAAGAAAGGAACTCGGAGGCTGCTACAACGCAAAAAAAGGCACTTAGAGGGCCCTGCACCACAAAAAAAGCACTCGGAGGCTCCTGCACTGGAAAAAGAGGCACTTGCAGGCCTGTACACTGGATATAAAGGCACTTGGAGGCCCCTGCACCACAAAAGAAGGCACTCGGAGGCTACTACACTGCAAAAAAAGGCACTTGGAGGCTACTACACTGCAAAAAAAGGCACTCGGTAGCCCCTGCACCGCAAAAAAAGGCACTCGGAGGCCAGTGCACTGAAAAACAGGGCACTTGGAGGCCAGTGCACCGCAAAAAAAAATGCACTCAGAGGCCCCTACAGCACAAAAGAAAGGCACTTGGAGCACCACACCACAAAAAAAGGCACTCGGCTGCCCCTACAGCACAAAAAAAGGCACTTGGGGGCTGCTACAATGTGAAACAAGGCACTTGGAGGGCCCTGCACCACCAAAAAAGGCACTCGGAGGCCCCTGCACTGGAAAAAGAGGCACTTGCAGGCCTGTACACTGGAAATAAAGGCACTTGGAGGCCCCTGCACCACAAAAAAAGGCACTCCGAAGCCCCTACATTGCAAAAAAAGGCACTTGGAGGCTACTACACTGCAAAAAAATGCACCCTGAGGCCCCTGCACCGCAAAAAAAGGCACTCGGCTGCCCCTACACTGGGAAAAGAACCACTTGCAGGCCTGTACACTGGAAATAAAGGCACTTGGCGGCCCCTGCACTGGAAAAAGAGGCACTTGCAGGCCTGTACACTGGAAATAAAGGCACTTGGAGGCCCCAGCACCACAAAAAAAGGCACTTGGAGGCTACTACACTGCAAAAAAATGCACCCTGAAGCCCATGCACAGCAAAAAAATGCACCCTGAGGCCCCTGCATTGCAAAAAAAGGCACTCAGAGGCCTCCACACCGCAAAAAAAGGCACTCGGAGGCCTCCACACCGCAAAAAAAGGCACTCGGAGGCCGCTACACTGCAAAAAAAGAAAAAAGCACCCAGAGGCCTCGACACAACAAAAGAAAGGCACTCGGAGGACCACACCACATAAAAAGGCACTCGGCTGCCCCTACACCACAAAAAAAGGCACTCAGTGGCCCCTACAACACAAAAAAAGGCACTTGGTGGCTGCTAAAATGCAAAAAAAGGCACTCGGAGGCTGCTACAACGCGAAAAAAGGCACTCAGAGGGCCCTGCACCACAAAAAAAAAGCACTCGGAGGCTCCTGCACTGGAAAAAGAGGCACTTGCAGGCCTGTACACCGGATATAAAGGCACTCGGAGGCCCCTGCACCACAAAAGAAGGCACTCGGAGGCCCCTACACTGCAAAAAAAGGCACTCGGAGGGCCCTTCACCGCAAAAAACGGCACTCGGTGGCCCCCACATTGCAAAAAAAGGCACTCAGTAGCCCCTGCACCGCAAAAAAAGGCACTCAGTAGCCCCTGCACCGCAAAAAAAGGCACTCAGTAGCCCCTGCACTGCAAAAAAAGGCACTCGGAGGCCAGTGCACCGCAAAAAAAAATGCACTCAGAGGCACCTACAGCACAAAAGAAAGGCACTTAGAGCACCACACCACAAAAAAAGGCACTCGGCTGCCCCTACACCACTAAAAAAGGCACTCGGATGCCCCTACAGCACAAAAAAAGGCACTTGGGGGCTGCTACAATGCAAAAAAAGGCACTCGGAGGCCCCTGCACCAGAAACAAAGGCACTTGGAGGGCCCTGCACCACAAAAGAAGGCACTCGGAGGCCCCTGCACCACAAGAAAAGGCACTCGGGGCCACTACACCGCAAAAAAAAGGTACATGGAGGACCACACCCCCCAAAATAACAGCACTCGGAGGCCCCTGAACCACAAGAAAAGGCATTCAGTGGCCTATACAGCAAAATAAAAGGCACTCGGGGGCTGCTACAATGTGAAACAAGGCACTTGGAGGGCCCTGCACCACCAAAAAAGGCACTCGGAGGCTCCTGCACTGGAAAAAGAGGCACTTGCAGGCCTGTACACTGGAAATAAAGGCACTTGGAGGCCCCTGCACCACAAAAAAAGGCACTCCGAAGCCCCTGCACCGCAGAAAAAGGCACTTGGAGGGCCCTGCACCGCAGAAAAAGGCACTCCGAAGCCCCTGCACCGCAGAAAAAAAGGCACCCTGAGGCCCCTGCACTGCAAAAAAAAGGCACCCTGAGGCCCCTGCACTGCAAAAAAAAGGCACCCTGAGGCCCCTGCACTGCAAAAAAAGGCACTTGGAGGGCCCTGCACCACAAAAAAAGGCACTTGGAGGGCCCTGCACCACAAAAAAAGGCACTCGGTGGCCCCTGCACCGCAAAAAAAGGCACTTGCAGGCCTCTACAACACCTTCCACTGCCCTATCAGACACAGAGGCTCATGTGACCTCACAAGGACAGGAAGCCGCCAGGGGCCTGCCAGTGGCCTGTCAGGCACTGGTACTTCTGTGAGCTCACAAGCAGAGTCAGCAGCCATAGGCATCCCACTGCCTGATGAGGCACTGAGACAAAGGTGACCTCAAAATGCAGCCAGCATGCAGAGGCCTGCCACTGGCCTATCAGGAAATAGGACTGCCGTGACCTCAAAAGGACAGCCAGCAGCCAATGGCCTCGCACTGGCCTATCAGGCACTCAGACTGCTGTGACCTCACAAGCACAGCAAACAGCCAGGGGCCTGCCACTGCCCTATAGGGCGCAGAGGCTGCTGTGACCTGACAAGCACAGCCAGCAGCCAGGGGCCTGCCACTGGCCTGTGAAGCACTGAGGCTGCTGTGACCTCAGAAGCACAGCCAAGCAGCCAGGGGCCTGCCACTGGCCTATCAGGCACTGAGGCTGCTGTGACCTCACAAGCACAGCCAGCAGTGAAGGGCCTGCCACTGGCCTATAGGGAACGGAGGCTGATGTTACCTCACAAACACAGCCAGCAGCCATTGGCCTTCCATGGCCCAATGAGGCACTGACACTGCTCTGACCTCACAAGCACAGCACACTGTCACGGGCCTGCCACTGCCATAAAGGGCACTGAGGCTTCTCTGACCTGACAAGCACAGCCAGCAGCCAGGGGCCTGACACTGGCCTCAAGGGCAGGGAGGCTTCTGTGACCTCACAAGCACAGCCAGCAGCCAGAAGCCTGCCACTGCCCTTTGAGGCACTGAGGGTGCTGTGACCTCACAAGCACAGCCAGCAGCTATGGGTCTGCCACTGGCCTACAGGAAAAGGAGGCTGATGTGTCCTCACAAGCACAGCGAGCAGCCAGGGGGCTCCCACTGCCCTATAAGGTACAGAGACAAATGTGACGTCAAAAGGCAGCCAGCAGACAGGGGCCTGCCACGGGCCTATCAGGACATAGGACTGCTCTGACCTCACAAGCCGAGCCAGCAGCTATGGGCCTGCCACTGCCCTATAGGGCACTGAGGCTTCTCTGCCCTCACAAGCACAGTCAGCAGCCATGAGCCTGCCGCTGGCCTATGAGGCACTGAGGCTGCTGTGACCTCACAAAAACAGCCAGCACCCAGAGGCCTGCCACTTGCCTATCGGTAACTCAGACTGCTGTGAACTCAAAAGGATGGCAAGCAGCCATTGGCCTGCCACTGACCTACCAGGCAATAGCACTGCTGTGACCTCACAAGCACAGCCAGCAGCCAGGGGCCTGCCACTGCCCTATGAGGTACAGAGACAAATGTGACCTGAAAACGCGGCCAGCAGCCAGGCCTCTGCCACTGCCATATAAGACACTCAGGCTGATTTCACCTAACAAGTAAAGCCAGCAGTGAGGGGCCTGCCACTGCCCTATAGGGCACTGAGGCTGCTGTGACCTCACAAGCACAGCGAAGAGCCAGAGGCCTGCCATTGCACTACAAGGTACAGAGGCAAACGTGACCTCAAAAGGCAGCCAGCAGACAGGGGCCTTCCACGGGCCTATCAGGCAATAGGACTGCTGTGACCTGAAAAGCACAGCCAGCAGCTACGGGCCTGCCACTGGCCTATGAGGCACGCAGGCAGCTGTGACCTCACAAGCACACCAAGCAGCCATTGGCATCCCTCTGGCCTACAGGAAAAGGAGGCTGCTGTGACCTCACAAGCACAGCGAGGAGCCAGAGGCCTGCCATTGCCCTAGAAGGTACAGAGACAAATGTGACCTCAAAAGGCAGCCAGCAGACAGAGGCCTTCCACGGGCCTATCAGGCAATAGGACTGCTGTGACCTGACAAGCACAGCCAGCAGCTATGGGCCTGCCACTGGCCTATGAGGCACTGAGGCTGCTGTGACCTCAGAAGCACAGTCAGCAGCCAGGGGCCTGCTGCTGGCCTATCAGGCTGTAGGAGTGTTATGACCTGACAAGCACAGCCAGCAGCTATGGGCATCCCACTGGCCTATCAGGCAACAGGACTGCTGTGACCTCACAAGCACAGCCAGCAGCCAGTGGCCTGCCACTGCCCTATGAGGTACAGAGACAAATGTGACCTGAAAATGCGGCCAGCAGCCAGGGGCCTGCCACTGCCCTATAAGACACTGAGGCTGCTGTGACCTCACAAGCAAAGCCAGCAGCTGTGGGTCTGCCACTGGCCTATGAGGCACTGAGGCTGCTCTGACCTCACAAGCAAAGCCAGCAGCCAAGGGCCTGCCGCTGGCCTGTAAGACACTGAGGATGCTGTGACCTCACGAGCCCAGGCAGCAGCTATGGGCCTGCCACTGGCCTGTAAGACACTGAGGATGCTGTGACCTCACAAGCACAGCGAGGAGCCAGAGGCCTGCCATTGCCCTATGAGGTACAGAGACAAATGTGACCTCAAAAGGCAGCCAGCAGACAGGGGCCTTCCACGGGCCTATCAGGAAATAGGACTGTTGTGACCTTACAAGCACATCCAGAAGCTATGGGCGTCCCATTGGCCTATAGGGAACGGAGGCTGCTGTGACCTCACAAGCAGAGGCAGCAGGGGGTGCTTGCCAGTAACCAATGAGACACTAAGGTTGCTCTGACTTCAGAAGCCCAGAAAGCAGCCATCAGCCTGCAACTGGCCTAGGAAGCACGGAGGCTGCTGTGACCTCACAAGCACAGCCAGCAGCCATGAGCCTGCCACTGGCCTATGAGGCACGGAGGCTGCTGTGACCTCACAAGCACAGCCAGCAGCCATGAGCCTGCTACCGCCCTATGAGGCAGTGAGGCTGCTGTGACCGCACAAGCACAGCCAGCGGCCATTAGTCTGCCACTGGCCTAGGAGGCACGGAGGGTGCTATGACCTCACAAGCACAGCCAGCAGCCAGAAGCCTGCCACTGCCCTTTGAGGCACTGAGGGTGCTGTGACCTCACAAGCACAGCCAGCAGCTATGGGTCTGCCACTGGCCTACAGGAAAAGGAGGCTGATGTGTCCTCACAAGCACAGCGAGCAGCCAGGGGGCTCCCACTGCCCTATAAGGTACAGAGACAAATGTGACGTCAAAAGGCAGCCAGCAGACAGGGGCCTGCCACGGGCCTATCAGGACATAGGACTGCTCTGACCTCACAAGCCGAGCCAGCAGCTATGGGCCTGCCACTGCCCTATAGGGCACTGAGGCTTCTCTGCCCTCACAAGCACAGTCAGCAGCCATGAGCCTGCCGCTGGCCTATGAGGCACTGAGGCTGCTGTGACCTCACAAAAACAGCCAGCACCCAGAGGCCTGCCACTTGCCTATCGGTAACTCAGACTGCTGTGAACTCAAAAGGATGGCAAGCAGCCATTGGCCTGCCACTGACCTACCAGGCAATAGCACTGCTGTGACCTCACAAGCACAGCCAGCAGCCAGGGGCCTGCCACTGCCCTATGAGGTACAGAGACAAATGTGACCTGAAAACGCGGCCAGCAGCCAGGCCTCTGCCACTGCCATATAAGACACTCAGGCTGATTTCACCTAACAAGTAAAGCCAGCAGCGAGGGGCCTGCCACTGCCCTATAGGGCACTGAGGCTGCTGTGACCTCACAAGCACAGCGAAGAGCCAGAGGCCTGCCATTGCACTACAAGGTACAGAGGCAAACGTGACCTCAAAAGGCAGCCAGCAGACAGGGGCCTTCCACGGGCCTATCAGGCAATAGGACTGCTGTGACCTGAAAAGCACAGCCAGCAGCTACGGGCCTGCCACTGGCCTATGAGGCACGCAGGCAGCTGTGACCTCACAAGCACACCAAGCAGCCATTGGCATCCCTCTGGCCTACAGGAAAAGGAGGCTGCTGTGACCTCACAAGCACAGCGAGGAGCCAGAGGCCTGCCATTGCCCTAGAAGGTACAGAGACAAATGTGACCTCAAAAGGCAGCCAGCAGACAGAGGCCTTCCACGGGCCTATCAGGCAATAGGACTGCTGTGACCTGACAAGCACAGCCAGCAGCTACGGGCCTTCCATTGGCCTATGAGGCACTGAGGCTGCTATGACCTAACAAGCACAGCCAGCAGCTATGGGCCTGCCACTGGCCTATGAGGCACTGAGGCTGCTGTGACCTCAGAAGCACAGTCAGCAGCCAGGGGCCTGCTGCTGGCCTATCAGGCTGTAGGAGTGTTATGACCTGACAAGCACAGCCAGCAGCTATGGGCATCCCACTGGCCTATCAGGCAACAGGACTGCTGTGACCTCACAAGCACAGCCAGCAGCCAGTGGCCTGCCACTGCCCTATGAGGTACAGAGACAAATGTGACCTGAAAATGCGGCCAGCAGCCAGGGGCCTGCCACTGCCCTATAAGACACTGAGGCTGCTGTGACCTCACAAGCAAAGCCAGCAGCTGTGGGTCTGCCACTGGCCTATGAGGCACTGAGGCTGCTCTGACCTCACAAGCAAAGCCAGCAGCCAAGGGCCTGCCACTGGCCTGTCAGGCAACAGGACTGCTGTGACCTCAAAAGGACAGCCAGCAGCCATTGGCCTGCCACTGACCTATCAGCCAATAGGACTGCTGTGACCTCACAAGCACAGCCAGCAGCCAGGGGCCTGCCACTGCCCTATGAGGTACAGAGACAAATGTGACCTCAAAACGCGGCCAGCAGCCAGGGGCCTGCCACTGCCCTATAAGACACTGAGGCTTCTCTGACCTGACGAGCACAGCCAGCAGCTGTGGGTCTGCCACTGGCCTATGAGGCACTGAGGCTGCTGTGACCTGACAAGCACAGAGAGCAGCCATCGGCCTCCAACTTCCCGATCAGGTGCTGATGCTGCTGTCAACTCAGAATCACAGTAAACAGTCAGGGGCCTGCCACTGCCCTAAAGGGCATGGAGGCTGCTGTGATCTCACAAGCCCACCCAGCAGCTATGGGCCTGCCACTGCCCTATAGGACACTGAGGCTTCTCTGACCTCACAAGCCCACCCAGCAGTCATTGGCCTCGAACTGGCATATCAGGCAACAGGACTGCTGTGACCTCACAAGCACGGCCAGCAGGCATAGGCATTCAACTGCCCTATGAGGCCCCAAGACAAACATGACCTCATAACGCAACCAGCAGGCATGGAGCTGTCACTGGCCTATCAGGCAACAGGACTGCTGTGACCTCACAAGCACAGCCAGCAGCTACGGGCCTGCCATCACGCATCAAGCACGGAGAAAGAAGGGAACACCCAAGCAGACCAGCAGCCATGGGCGTGGCAGTGCATGCCCATGCATGCCATGCATGCAATGGCATGCAGGTCAAAGTGACATCATAAGACACAACCAGCAACCATGGGCCTGCCACTGCCCTTTTTGGCATGGAGACACAAGTATCCTCACAAGCCCAGTCAGGAGGCATGGCCCTGCCACTGGCCTATCAAGCACAGAGGCAGCAGCAACCTCACAAGCAGAGCAAGGACTGATGGGCCTGACTGGCCTACCAGGCCGTGAGGCAGAAGTGACATGACTATCTCATCCAGCAGTGGTGGACCTGACAATATCATTTCAGGCAGAGGGTAAAGTGATATCACAGAACGTTGAAGGACCATAACAGAAAAAAAGGCACTTGGAGGCATGAGCACTGGGAAAAAAGGGCACTAGGAGGCGATGCACTGCAAAAATATGCACATGCAGGACACTCTACTGGAAAAAAAGGCACTTTGGGAGCCTGCATCGCAAAAATAGGCACTTGGAGGCCGCTAGGCCGGAAAAAAAGGCACTTAGATGCCCCTTCACTGCAAACAAAAGGCACTCAGACAGCAGTGCACCTCAAACAAAGGCACTCGGAGGCCCCTGCACCATAAAAACAGGCACCCGGAGAACAGTGAACCACAAGAAAAGGCACTCAGAGGCCGCTGCATCACAAAAAAAAGGCACTTGGAGGCTAATACACTGCAAAAAAGGCACTCGGAGGACCATGCACGGCAAAAAAAGGCACTCGGTGGCCCCAACACCACAAAAAAAGGCACTCGGGGGCTGCTACAATGCGAAAACAGGCACTCCGATGCCCCTACACCAGAAAGAAAGGCACTCAGAGGGCCCTGCAGCACAAAAAAAAGGCACTCAGCTGCCCTTACACTGGGAAAACAGGCACTCGGAGGCCTCTACACCCCAGAAAAAGGCACTCAGTGGCCCCTACACTGCAAAAAAAGGCACTCGGGGGTGACTACAATGTGAAACAAGGCACTCGGAGGGCCCGGCACCACCAAAAGAAGCACTCAGAGGCTCCTGCACTGGAAAAAGAGGCATTGCAGGCCTGTACACCAGAAAAAAAGGCACTTGGAGGCCGCTACACCGCAGAGAAAGGCACTCGGCTGCCCCTGCGCTGGAAAAAAAGGCACTCGGAGGCCCCTACAGCACAAAAAAAGGCACTTGGGGGCTGCTACAATGTGAAAAAAGGCACTCAGAGGCCCCTGCACCACAAGAAAAGGCACTCGGGGCCACTACACCGCAAAAAAAAGGTACATGGAGGACCACACCCCCCAAAATAACAGCACTCGGAGGCCCCTGAACCACAAGAAAAGGCATTCAGTGGCCTATACAGCAAAATAAAAGGCACTCGGGGGCTGCTACAATGTGAAACAAGGCACTTGGAGGGCCCTGCACCACCAAAAAAGGCACTCGGAGGCTCCTGCACTGGAAAAAGAGGCACTTGCAGGCCTGTACACTGGAAATAAAGGCACTTGGAGGCCCCTGCACCACAAAAAAAGGCACTCCGAAGCCCCTGCACCGCAGAAAAAAAGGCACCCTGAGGCCCCTGCACCGCAAAAAAAGGCACTCGGTGGCCCCTGCACCGCAAAAAAAGGCACTCGGTGGCCCCTGCACCACAAAAAAAGGCACTCGGTGGCCCCTGCACCACAAAAAAAGGCACTTGCAGGCCTCTACAACACCTTCCACTGCCCTATCAGACACAGAGGCTCATGTGACCTCACAAGGACAGGAAGCCGCCAGGGGCCTGCCAGTGGCCTGTCAGGCACTGGTACTTCTGTGAGCTCACAAGCAGAGTCAGCAGCCATGGGCATCCCACTGCCTGATGAGGCACCGAGACAAAGGTGACCTCAAAATGCAGCCAGCATGCAGAGGCCTGCCACTGGCCTATCAGGAAATAGGACTGCCGTGACCTCAAAAGGACAGCCAGCAGCCAATGGCCTCGCACTGGCCTATCAGGCACTCAGACTGCTGTGACCTCACAAGCACAGCAAACAGCCAGGGGCCTGCCACTGCCCTATAGGGCACAGAGGCTGCTGTGACCTGACAAGCACAGCCAGCAGCCAGGGGCCTGCCACTGGCCTGTGAAGCACTGAGGCTGCTGTGACCTCAGAAGCACAGCCAAGCAGCCAGGGGCCTGCCACTGGCCTATCAGGCACTGAGGCTGCTGTGACCTCACAAGCACAGCCAGCAGTGAAGGGCCTGCCACTGGCCTATAGGGAACGACGGCTGATGTTACCTCACAAACACAGCCAGCAGCCATTGGCCTTCCACGGCCCAATGAGGCGCTGACACTGCTCTGACCTCACAAGCACAGCACACTGTCACGGGCCTGCCACTGCCATAAAGGGCACTGAGGCTTCTCTGACCTGACAAGCACAGCCAGCAGCCAGGGGCCTGACACTGGCCTCAAGGGCAGGGAGGCTTCTGTGACCTCACAAGCACAGCCAGCAGCCAGGGGCCTGCCACTGGCCTGTAAGACACTGAGGATGCTGTGACCTCACGAGCCCAGGCAGCAGCTATGGGCCTGCCACTGCCCTATAGGGCAGGGAGGCTGCTGTGACCTCACAAGCACAGCGAGGAGCCAGAGGCCTGCCATTGCCCTAGAAGGTACAGAGACAAATGTGACCTCAAAAGGCAGCCAGCAGACAGGGGCCTTCCACGGGCCTATCAGGAAATAGGACTGCTGTGACCTTACAAGCACATCCAGAAGCTATGGGCCTCCCATTGGCCTATAGGGAACGGAGGCTGCTGTGTCCTCACAAGCACAGCGAGCAGCCAGGGGCCTGCCCCTGGCCTATGAGGCACGGAGGCTGCTGTGACCTCACAAGCACAGCCAGCAGCCATGAGCCTGCTACCGCCCTATGAGGCAGTGAGGCTGCTGTGACCGCACAAGCACAGCCAGCAGCCATGAGCCTGCTACCGCCCTATGAGGCAGTGAGGCTGCTGTGACCGCACAAGCACAGCCAGCGGCCATTAGTCTGCCACTGGCCTAGGAGGCACGGAGGGTGCTATGACCTCACAAGCACAGCCAGCAGCCAGAAGCCTGCCACTGCCCTTTGAGGCACTGAGGGTGCTGTGACCTCACAAGCACAGCCAGCAGCTATGGGTCTGCCACTGGCCTACAGGAAAAGGAGGCTGATGTGTCCTCACAAGCACAGCGAGCAGCCAGGGGGCTCCCACTGCCCTATAAGGTACAGAGACAAATGTGACGTCAAAAGGCAGCCAGCAGACAGGGGCCTGCCACGGGCCTATCAGGACATAGGACTGCTCTGACCTCACAAGCCGAGCCAGCAGCTATGGGCCTGCCACTGCCCTATAGGGCACTGAGGCTTCTCTGCCCTCACAAGCACAGTCAGCAGCCATGAGCCTGCCGCTGGCCTATGAGGCACTGAGGCTGCTGTGACCTCACAAAAACAGCCAGCACCCAGAGGCCTGCCACTTGCCTATCGGTAACTCAGACTGCTGTGAACTCAAAAGGATGGCAAGCAGCCATTGGCCTGCCACTGACCTACCAGGCAATAGCACTGCTGTGACCTCACAAGCACAGCCAGCAGCCAGGGGCCTGCCACTGCCCTATGAGGTACAGAGACAAATGTGACCTGAAAACGCGGCCAGCAGCCAGGCCTCTGCCACTGCCATATAAGACACTCAGGCTGATTTCACCTAACAAGTAAAGCCAGCAGCGAGGGGCCTGCCACTGCCCTATAGGGCACTGAGGCTGCTGTGACCTCACAAGCACAGCGAAGAGCCAGAGGCCTGCCATTGCACTACAAGGTACAGAGGCAAACGTGACCTCAAAAGGCAGCCAGCAGACAGGGGCCTTCCACGGGCCTATCAGGCAATAGGACTGCTGTGACCTGAAAAGCACAGCCAGCAGCTACGGGCCTGCCACTGGCCTATGAGGCACGCAGGCAGCTGTGACCTCACAAGCACACCAAGCAGCCATTGGCATCCCTCTGGCCTACAGGAAAAGGAGGCTGCTGTGACCTCACAAGCACAGCGAGGAGCCAGAGGCCTGCCATTGCCCTAGAAGGTACAGAGACAAATGTGACCTCAAAAGGCAGCCAGCAGACAGAGGCCTTCCACGGGCCTATCAGGAAATAGGACTGCTGTGACCTGACAAGCACAGCCAGCAGCTACGGGCCTTCCATTGGCCTATGAGGCACTGAGGCTGCTATGACCTAACAAGCACAGCCAGCAGCTATGGGCCTGCCACTGGCCTATGAGGCACTGAGGCTGCTGTGACCTCAGAAGCACAGTCAGCAGCCAGGGGCCTGCTGCTGGCCTATCAGGCTGTAGGAGTGTTATGACCTGACAAGCACAGCCAGCAGCTATGGGCATCCCACTGGCCTATCAGGCAACAGGACTGCTGTGACCTCACAAGCACAGCCAGCAGCCAGTGGCCTGCCACTGCCCTATGAGGTACAGAGACAAATGTGACCTGAAAATGCGGCCAGCAGCCAGGGGCCTGCCACTGCCCTATAAGACACTGAGGCTGCTGTGACCTCACAAGCAAAGCCAGCAGCTGTGGGTCTGCCACTGGCCTATGAGGCACTGAGGCTGCTCTGACCTCACAAGCAAAGCCAGCAGCCAAGGGCCTGCCACTGGCCTGTCAGGCAACAGGACTGCTGTGACCTCAAAAGGACAGCCAGCAGCCATTGGCCTGCCACTGACCTATCAGCCAATAGGACTGCTGTGACCTCACAAGCACAGCGAGGAGCCAGAGGCCTGCCATTGCCCTATAAGGTACAGAGACAAATGTGACCTCAAAACGCGGCCAGCAGCCAGGGGCCTGCCACTGCCCTATAAGACACTGAGGCTTCTCTGACCTGACGAGCACAGCCAGCAGCTGTGGGTCTGCCACTGGCCTATGAGGCACTGAGGCTGCTGTGACCTGACAAGCACAGAGAGCAGCCATCGGCCTCCAACTTCCCGATCAGGTGCTGATGCTGCTGTCAACTCAGAATCACAGTAAACAGTCAGGGGCCTGCCACTGCCCTAAAGGGCATGGAGGCTGCTGTGATCTCACAAGCCCACCCAGCAGCTATGGGCCTGCCACTGCCCTATAGGACACTGAGGCTTCTCTGACCTCACAAGCCCACCCAGCAGTCATTGGCCTCGAACTGGCATATCAGGCAACAGGACTGCTGTGACCTCACAAGCACGGCCAGCAGGCATAGGCATTCAACTGCCCTATGAGGCCCCGAGACAAACATGACCTCATAACGCAACCAGCAGGCATGGAGCTGTCACTGGCCTATCAGGCAACAGGACTGCTGTGACCTCACAAGCACAGCCAGCAGTGAAGGGCCTGCCATCACGCATCAAGCACGGAGAAAGAAGGGAACACCCAAGCAGACCAGCAGCCATGGGCGTGGCAGTGCATGCCCATGCATGCCATGCATGCAATGGCATGCAGGTCAAAGTGACATCATAAGACACAACCAGCAACCATGGGCCTGCCACTGCCCTTTTTGGCATGGAGACACAAGTATCCTCACAAGCCCAGTCAGGAGGCATGGCCCTGCCACTGGCCTATCAAGCACAGAGGCAGCAGCAACCTCACAAGCAGAGCAAGGACTGATGGGCCTGACTGGCCTACCAGGCCGTGAGGCAGAAGTGACATGACTATCTCATCCAGCAGTGGTGGACCTGACAATATCATTTCAGGCAGAGGGTAAAGTGATCTCACAGAACGTTGAAGGACCATAACAGAAAAAAAGGCACTTGGAGGCATGAGCACTGGGAAAAAAGGGCACTAGGAGGCGATGCACTGCAAAAATATGCACATGGAGGACACTATACTGGAAAAAAAGGCACTTTGGGAGCCTGCATCGCAAAAATAGGCACTTGGAGGCCGCTAGGCCGGAAAAAAAGGCACTTAGATGCCCCTTCACTGCAAACAAAAGGCACTCAGACAGCAGTGCACCTCAAACAAAGGCACTCGGAGGCCCCTGCACCATAAAAACAGGCACCCGGAGAACAGTGAACCACAAGAAAAGGCACTCAGAGGCCGCTGCATCACAAAAAAAAGGCACTTGGAGGCTAATACACTGCAAAAAAGGCACTCGGAGGACCATGCACGGCAAAAAAAGGCACTCGGTGGCCCCAACACCACAAAAAAAGGCACTCGGGGGCTGCTACAATGCGAAAACAGGCACTCCGATGCCCCTACACCAGAAAGAAAGGCACTCAGAGGGCCCTGCAGCACAAAAAAAAGGCACTCAGCTGCCCTTACACTGGGAAAACAGGCACTCGGAGGCCTCTACACCCCAGAAAAAGGCACTCAGTGGCCCCTACACTGCAAAAAAAGGCACTCGGGGGTGACTACAATGTGAAACAAGGCACTCGGAGGGCCCGGCACCACCAAAAGAAGCACTCAGAGGCTCCTGCACTGGAAAAAGAGGCATTGCAGGCCTGTACACCAGAAAAAAAGGCACTTGGAGGCCGCTACACCGCAGAGAAAGGCACTCAGTGGCCCCTGCGCTGGAAAAAAAGGCACTCGGAGGCCCCTACAGCACAAAAAAAGGCACTTGGGGGCTGCTACAATGTGAAAAAAGGCACTCAGAGGCCACTGAACCACAAGAAAAGGCACTCGGTGGCTCCTACAGCACAAAAAAACGCACTCGGGGGCTGCTACAATGTGAAAAAAGGCACTCAGAGGCCCCTGAACCACAAGAAAAGGCACTCGGTGGCCTCTGAACCACAAGAAAAGCCACTCGGTGGACCCTACAGCACAATAAAAGGCACTCGGGGGCTGCTACAACGTGAAACAAGGCACTCAGAGGGCCCAGCACCACCAAAAAAAGCACTCGGAGGCTCCTGCACCACAAAAGAAGGCACTCAGAGGCCCCTACACCACCAAGAAAGGCACTCGGTGGCCCCCACATTGCAAAAAAAGGCACTTGGAGGCTACTACACTGCAAAAAAATGCACCCTGAAGCCCATGCACAGCAAAAAAATGCACCCTGAGGCCCCTGCATTGCAAAAAAAGGCACTCGGAGGCCTCCACACCGCAAAAAAAGGCACTCGGAGGCCTCCACACCGCAAAAAAAAAATGCACCCAGAGGTCTCGACACCACAAAAGAAAGGCACTCGGAGGACCACACCACAAAAAAAGGCACTCGGCTGCCCCTACACTGGAAAAAGAGGCACTCGGCTGCCCCTACACCACAAGATAAGGTACTCAGTGGCCCCTACAGCACAAAAAAAGGCACTTGGTGGCTGCTAAAATGCAAAAAAAGGCACTCGGAGGCTGCTACAACGCGAAAAAAGGCACTCAGAGGGCCCTGCACCACAAAAAAAGCACTCGGAGGCTCCTGCACTGGAAAAAGAGGCACTAGTAGGCCTGTACACCGGATATAAAGGCACTTGGAAGCCCCTGCACCACAAAAGAAGGCACTCGGAGACCCCTACACTGCCAAGAAAGGCACTTGGAGGCTACTACACTGCAAAAAAAGGCACTCAGTAGCCCCTGCACTGCAAAAAAAGGCACTCGGAGGCCAGTGCACCGCAAAAAAAAATGCACTCAGAGGCCCCTACAGTACAAAAGAAAGGCACTTGGAGCACCACACCACAAAAAAAGGCACTCGGCTGCCCCTACAGCACAAAAAAAGGCACTTGGGGGCTGCTACAATGCAAAAGAAGGCACTCGGAGGCCCCTGCACCACAAGAAAAGGCACTCGGGGCCACTACACCGCAAAAAAAAGGTACATGGAGGACCACACCCCCCAAAATAACAGCACTCGGAGGCCCCTGAACCACAAGAAAAGGCATTCAGTGGCCTATACAGCAAAATAAAAGGCACTCGGGGGCTGCTACAATGTGAAACAAGGCACTTGGAGGGCCCTGCACCACCAAAAAAGGCACTCGGAGGCTCCTGCACTGGAAAAAGAGGCACTTGCAGGCCTGTACACTGGAAATAAAGGCACTTGGAGGCCCCTGCACCACAAAAAAAGGCACTCCGAAGCCCCTACATTGCAAAAAAAGGCACTCGGAGGCTACTACACTGCAAAAAAATGCACCCTGAGGCCCCTGCACCACAAAAAAAGGCACTCTGCTGCCCCTACAGCACAAAAAAAGGCACTCGGAGGCCCCTACAGCACAAAAAAAGGCACTTGGGGGCTGCTACAATGCAAAAAAAGGCACTCGGAGGCCCCTGCACCAGAAACAAAGGCACTTGGAGGGCCCTGCACCACAAAAGAAGGCACTCGGAGGCCCCTGCACCACAAGAAAAGGCACTCGGTGGCCCCTACAGCACAATAAAAGGCACTCGGGGGCTGCTACAATGCGAAACAAGGCACTCTGAGGGCCCAGCACCACCAAAAAAGGCACTCGGAGGCCCCTGCACTGGGAAAAGAGCCACTTGCAGGCCTGTACACTGGAAATAAAGGCACTTGGCGGCCCCTGCACTGGAAAAAGAGGCACTTGCAGGCCTGTACACTGGAAATAAAGGCACTCTGAGGCCCCAGCACCACAAAAAAAGGCACCACGAAGCCCCTACATTGCAAAAAAAGGCACTTGGAGGCTACTACACTGCAAAAAAAATGCACCCTGAAGCCCATGCACAGCAAAAAAAGGCACCCTGAGGCCCCTGCATTGCCAAAAAAGGCACTCGGAGGCCTCCACGCCGCAAAAAAAGGCACTTGGAGGCCGCTACACTGCAAAAAAGAAAATAAGCACCCAGAGGCCTCGACACCACAAAAGAAAGGCACTCGGAGGACCACACCACATAAAAAGGCACTCGGCTGCCCCTACACCACAAGAAAAGGCACTCAGTGGCCCCTACAGCACAAAAAAAGGCACTTGGTGGCTGCTAAAATGCAAAAAAAGGCACTCGGAGGCTGCTACAACGCGAAAAAAGGCACTCAGAGGGCCCTGCACCACAAAAAAAAAGCACTCGGAGGCTCCTGCACTGGAAAAAGAGGCACTAGTAGGCCTGTACACCGGATATAAAGGCACTCGGAGGCCCCTGCACCACGAAAGAAGGCACTCGGAGGCCCCTACACTGCAAAAAAAGGCACTCGGAGGGCCCTTCACCGCAAAAAAAGGCACTCGGTGGCCCCCACATTGCAAAAAAAAGGCACTTGGAGGCTACTACACTGCAAAAAAAGGCACTCAGTAGCCCCTGCACCGCAAAAAAAGCCACTCAGTAGCCCCTGCACTGCAAAAAAAGGCACTCGGAGGCCAGTGCACTGAAAAACAGGGCACTTGGAGGCCAGTGCACCGCAAAAAAAAATGCACTCAGAGGCCCCTACAGCACAAAAGAAAGGCACTTGGAGCACCACACCACAAAAAAAGGCACTCGGCTGCCCCTACACCACAAAAAAAGGCACTCGGAGGCCCCTGCAGCACAAAAAAAGGCACTTGGGGGCTGCTACAATGCAAAAAAAGGCACTCGGAGGCCCCTGCACCAGAAATAAAGGAACTCGGAGGGCCTTGCACCACAAAAGAAGGCACTCGGAGGCCCCTGCACCACAAGAAAAGGCACTCGGGGCCACTACACCGCAAAAAAAAGGTACATGGAGGACCACACCCCCCAAAATAACAGCACTCGGAGGCCCCTGAACCACAAGAAAAGGCATTCAGTGGCCTATACAGCAAAATAAAAGGCACTCGGGGGCTGCTACAATGTGAAACAAGGCACTTGGAGGGCCCTGCACCACCAAAAAAGGCACTCGGAGGCTCCTGCACTGGAAAAAGAGGCACTTGCAGGCCTGTACACTGGAAATAAAGGCACTTGGAGGCCCCTGCACCACAAAAAAAGGCACTCCGAAGCTCCTACATTGCAAAAAAAGGCACTTGGAGGCTACTACACTGCAAAAAAATGCACCCTGAGGCCCCTGCACTGCAAAAAAAGGCACTCGGCTGCCCCTACACCACAAAAAAAGGCACTCGGAGGCCCCTACAGCACAAGAAAAGGCACTCGGAGGCTGCTACAATGCAAAAAAAGGCACTCGGAGGCCCCTGCACCAGAAAGAAAGGAACTCGGAGGCTGCTACAACGCAAAAAAAGGCACTTAGAGGGCCCTGCACCACAAAAAAAGCACTCGGAGGCTCCTGCACTGGAAAAAGAGGCACTTGCAGGCCTGTACACTGGATATAAAGGCACTTGGAGGCCCCTGCACCACAAAAGAAGGCACTCGGAGGCTACTACACTGCAAAAAAAGGCACTTGGAGGCTACTACACTGCAAAAAAATGCACCCTGAAGCCCATGCACAGCAAAAAAATGCACCCTGAAGCCCATGCACAGCAAAAAAATGCACCCTGAGGCCCCTGCATTGCAAAAAAAGGCACTCAGAGGCCTCCACACCGCAAAAAAAGGCACTCGGAGGCCTCCACACCGCAAAAAAAAAAATAAGCACCCAGAGGCCTCGACACCACAAAAGAAAGGCACTCGGAGGACCACACCACATAAAAAGGCACTCGGCTGCCCCTACACCACAAGAAAAGGCACTCAGTGGCCCCTACAGCACAAAAAAAGGCACTTGGTGGCTGCTAAAATGCAAAAAAAGGCACTCGGAGGCTGCTACAATGCGAAAAAAGGCACTCAGAGGGCCCTGCACCACAAAAAAAAAGCACTCGGAGGCTCCTGCACTGGAAAAAGAGGCACTTGCAGGCCTGTACACCGGATATAAAGGCACTCGGAGGCCCCTGCACCACGAAAGAAGGCACTCGGAGGCCCCTACACTGCAAAAAAAGGCACTCGGAGGGCCCTTCACCGCAAAAAAGGCACTCGGTGGCCCCCACATTGCAAAAAAAGGCACTTGGAGGCTACTACACTGCAAAAAAGGCACTCAGTAGCCCCTGCACCGCAAAAAAAGGCACTCAGTAGCCCCTGCACTGCAAAAAAAGGCACTCGGAGGCCAGTGCACTGAAAAACAGGGCACTTGGAGGCCAGTGCACCGCAAAAAAAAATGCACTCAGAGGCCCCTACAGCACAAAAGAAAGGCACTTAGAGCACCACACCACAAAAAAAGGCACTCGGCTGCCCCTACACCACAAAAAAAGGCACTCGGAGGCCCCTACAGCACAAAAAAAGGCACTTGGGGGCTGCTACAATGCAAAAAAAGGCACTCGGAGGCCCCTGCACCAGAAACAAAGGCACTTGGAGGGCCCTGCACCACAAAAGAAGGCACTCGGAGGCCCCTGCACCACAAGAAAAGGCACTCGGGGCCACTACACCGCAAAAAAAAGGTACATGGAGGACCACACCCCCCAAAATAACAGCACTCGGAGGCCCCTGAACCACAAGAAAAGGCATTCAGTGGCCTATACAGCAAAATAAAAGGCACTCGGGGGCTGCTACAATGTGAAACAAGGCACTTGGAGGGCCCTGCACCACCAAAAAAGGCACTCGGAGGCTCCTGCACTGGAAAAAGAGGCACTTGCAGGCCTGTACACTGGAAATAAAGGCACTTGGAGGCCCCTGCACCACAAAAAAAGGCACTCCGAAGCCCCTGCACCGCAGAAAAAAAGGCACTTGGAGGCCCCTGCACCGCAAAAAAAGGCACTCGGTGGCCCCTGCACCGCAAAAAAAGGCACTCGGTGGCCCCTGCACCGCAAAAAAAGGCACTCGGTGGCCCCTGCACCGCAAAAAAAGGCACTTGCAGGCCTCTACAACACCTTCCACTGCCCTATCAGACACAGAGGCTCATGTGACCTCACAAGGACAGGAAGCCGCCAGGGGCCTGCCAGTGGCCTGTCAGGCACTGGTACTTCTGTGAGCTCACAAGCAGAGTCAGCAGCCATGGGCATCCCACTGCCTGATGAGGCACTGAGACAAAGGTGACCTCAAAATGCAGCCAGCATGCAGAGGCCTGCCACTGGCCTATCAGGAAATAGGACTACCGTGACCTCAAAAGGACAGCCAGCAGCCAATGGCCTCGCACTGGCCTATCAGGCACTCAGATTGCTGTGACCTCACAAGCACAGCAAACAGCCAGGGGCCTGCCACTGCCCTATAGGGCACAGAGGCTGCTGTGACCTGACAAGCACAGCCAGCAGCCAGGGGCCTGCCACTGGCCTGTGAAGCACTGAGGCTGCTGTGACCTCAGAAGCACAGCCAAGCAGCCAGGGGCCTGCCACTGGCCTATCAGGCACTGAGGCTGCTGTGACCTCACAAGCACAGCCAGCAGTGAAGGGCCTGCCACTGGCCTATAGGGAACGGAGGCTGATGTTACCTCACAAACACAGCCAGCAGCCATTGGCCTTCCACGGCCCAATGAGGCGCTGACACTGCTCTGACCTCACAAGCACAGCACACTGTCACGGGCCTGCCACTGCCATAAAGGGCACTGAGGCTTCTGTGACCTCACAAGCACAGCCAGCAGCCAGGGGCCTGCCACTGGCCTGTAAGACACTGAGGATGCTGTGACCTCACGAGCCCAGGCAGCAGCTATGGGCCTGCCACTGCCCTATAGGGCAGGGAGGCTGCTGTGACCTCACAAGCACAGCGAGGAGCCAGAGGCCTGCCATTGCCCTAGAAGGTACAGAGACAAATGTGACCTCAAAAGGCAGCCAGCAGACAGGGGCCTTCCACGGGCCTATCAGGAAATAGGACTGCTGTGACCTTACAAGCACATCCAGAAGCTATGGGCCTCCCATTGGCCTATAGGGAACGGAGGCTGCTGTGTCCTCACAAGCACAGCGAGCAGCCAGGGGCCTGCCCCTGGCCTATGAGGCACTGAGGCTGCTGTGACCTCACAAGCAGAGGCAGCAGGGGGCGCTTGCCAGTAACCAATGAGACACTAAGGTTGCTCTGACTTCAGAAGCCCAGAAAGCAGCCATCAGCCTGCAACTGGCCTAGGAAGCACGGAGGCTGCTGTGACCTCACAAGCACAGCCAGCAGCCATGAGCCTGCCACTGGCCTATGAGGCACGGAGGCTGCTGTGACCTCACAAGCACAGCCAGCAGCCATGAGCCTGCTACCGCCCTATGAGGCAGTGAGGCTGCTGTGACCGCACAAGCACAGCCAGCAGCCAGAAGCCTGCCACTGCCCTTTGAGGCACTGAGGGTGCTGTGACCTCACAAGCACAGCCAGCAGCTATGGGTCTGCCACTGGCCTACAGGAAAAGGAGGCTGATGTGTCCTCACAAGCACAGCGAGCAGCCAGGGGGCTCCCACTGCCCTATAAGGTACAGAGACAAATGTGACCTGAAAACGCGGCCAGCAGCCAGGCCTCTGCCACTGCCATATAAGACACTCAGGCTGATTTCACCTAACAAGTAAAGCCAGCAGCTATGGGCCTGTCACTGCCCTATAGGGCACTGAGGCTGCTGTGACCTCACAAGCACAGCGAAGAGCCAGAGGCCTGCCATTGCACTACAAGGTACAGAGGCAAACGTGACCTCAAAAGGCAGCCAGCAGACAGGGGCCTTCCACGGGCCTATCAGGCAGTAGGACTGCTGTGACCTGAAAAGCACAGCCAGCAGCTACGGGCCTGCCACTGGCCTATGAGGCACGCAGGCAGCTGTGACCTCACAAGCACACCAAGCAGCCATTGGCATCCCTCTGGCCTACAGGAAAAGGAGGCTGCTGTGACCTCACAAGCACAGCGAGGAGCCAGAGGCCTGCCATTGCCCTAGAAGGTACAGAGACAAATGTGACCTCAAAAGGCAGCCAGCAGACAGAGGCCTTCCACGGGCCTATCAGGCAATAGGACTGCTGTGACCTGACAAGCACAGCCAGCAGCTACGGGCCTTCCATTGGCCTATGAGGCACTGAGGCTGCTATGACCTAACAAGCACAGCCAGCAGCTATGGGCCTGCCACTGGCCTATGAGGCACTGAGGCTGCTATGACCTAACAAGCACAGCCAGCAGCTATGGGCCTGCCACTGGCCTATGAGGCACTGAGGCTGCTGTGACCTCAGAAGCACAGTCAGCAGCCAGGGGCCTGCTGCTGGCCTATCAGGCACTGAGGCTGCTGTGACCGCACAAGCACAGCCAGCGGCCATTAGTCTGCCACTGGCCTAGGAGGCACGGAGGGTGCTATGACCTCACAAGCACAGCCAGCAGCCAGAAGCCTGCCACTGCCCTTTGAGGCACTGAGGGTGCTGTGACCTCACAAGCACAGCCAGCAGCTATGGGTCTGCCACTGGCCTACAGGAAAAGGAGGCTGATGTGTCCTCACAAGCACAGCGAGCAGCCAGGGGGCTCCCACTGCCCTATAAGGTACAGAGACAAATGTGACGTCAAAAGGCAGCCAGCAGACAGGGGCCTGCCACGGGCCTATCAGGACATAGGACTGCTCTGACCTCACAAGCCGAGCCAGCAGCTATGGGCCTGCCACTGCCCTATAGGGCACTGAGGCTTCTCTGCCCTCACAAGCACAGTCAGCAGCCATGAGCCTGCCGCTGGCCTATGAGGCACTGAGGCTGCTGTGACCTCACAAAAACAGCCAGCACCCAGAGGCCTGCCACTTGCCTATCGGTAACTCAGACTGCTGTGAACTCAAAAGGATGGCAAGCAGCCATTGGCCTGCCACTGACCTACCAGGCAATAGCACTGCTGTGACCTCACAAGCACAGCCAGCAGCCAGGGGCCTGCCACTGCCCTATGAGGTACAGAGACAAATGTGACCTGAAAACGCGGCCAGCAGCCAGGCCTCTGCCACTGCCATATAAGACACTCAGGCTGATTTCACCTAACAAGTAAAGCCAGCAGCGAGGGGCCTGCCACTGCCCTATAGGGCACTGAGGCTGCTGTGACCTCACAAGCACAGCGAAGAGCCAGAGGCCTGCCATTGCACTACAAGGTACAGAGGCAAACGTGACCTCAAAAGGCAGCCAGCAGACAGGGGCCTTCCACGGGCCTATCAGGCAATAGGCCTGCTGTGACCTGAAAAGCACAGCCAGCAGCTACGGGCCTGCCACTGGCCTATGAGGCACGCAGGCAGCTGTGACCTCACAAGCACACCAAGCAGCCATTGGCATCCCTCTGGCCTACAGGAAAAGGAGGCTGCTGTGACCTCACAAGCACAGCGAGGAGCCAGAGGCCTGCCATTGCCCTAGAAGGTACAGAGACAAATGTGACCTCAAAAGGCAGCCAGCAGACAGAGGCCTTCCACGGGCCTATCAGGAAATAGGACTGCTGTGACCTGACAAGCACAGCCAGCAGCTACAGGCCTTCCATTGGCCTATGAGGCACTGAGGCTGCTATGACCTAACAAGCACAGCCAGCAGCTATGGGCCTGCCACTGGCCTATGAGGCACTGAGGCTGCTGTGACCTCAGAAGCACAGTCAGCAGCCAGGGGCCTGCTGCTGGCCTATCAGGCTGTAGGAGTGTTATGACCTGACAAGCACAGCCAGCAGCTATGGGCATCCCACTGGCCTATCAGGCAACAGGACTGCTGTGACCTCACAAGCACAGCCAGCAGCCAGTGGCCTGCCACTGCCCTATGAGGTACAGAGACAAATGTGACCTGAAAATGCGGCCAGCAGCCAGGGGCCTGCCACTGCCCTATAAGACACTGAGGCTGCTGTGACCTCACAAGCAAAGCCAGCAGCTGTGGGTCTGCCACTGGCCTATGAGGCACTGAGGCTGCTCTGACCTCACAAGCAAAGCCAGCAGCCAAGGGCCTGCCACTGGCCTGTAAGACACTGAGGATGCTGTGACCTCACGAGCCCAGGCAGCAGCTATGGGCCTGCCACTGCCCTATAGGGCAGGGAGGCTGCTGTGACCTCACAAGCACAGCGAGGAGCCAGAGGCCTGCCATTGCCCTATAAGGTACAGAGACAAATGTGACCTCAAAAGGCAGCCAGCAGACAGGGGCCTTCCACGGGCCTATCAGGAAATAGGACTGTTGTGACCTTACAAGCACATCCAGAAGCTATGGGCCTCCCATTGGCCTATAGGGAACGGAGGCTGCTGTGACCTCACAAGCAGAGGCAGCAGGGGGTGCTTGCCAGTAACCAATGAGACACTAAGGTTGCTCTGACTTCAGAAGCCCAGAAAGCAGCCATCAGCCTGCAACTGGCCTAGGAAGCACGGAGGCTGCTGTGACCTCACAAGCACAGCCAGCAGCCATGAGCCTGCCACTGGCCTATGAGGCACGGAGGCTGCTGTGACCTCACAAGCACAGCCAGCAGCCATGAGCCTGCTACCGCCCTATGAGGCAGTGAGGCTGCTGTGACCGCACAAGCACAGCCAGCGGCCATTAGTCTGCCACTGGCCTAGGAGGCACGGAGGGTGCTATGACCTCACAAGCACAGCCAGCAGCCAGAAGCCTGCCACTGCCCTTTGAGGCACTGAGGGTGCTGTGACCTCACAAGCACAGCCAGCAGCTATGGGTCTGCCACTGGTCTACAGGAAAAGGAGGCTGATGTGTCCTCACAAGCACAGCGAGCAGCCAGGGGGCTCCCACTGCCCTATAAGGTACAGAGACAAATGTGACGTCAAAAGGCAGCCAGCAGACAGGGGCCTGCCATGGGCCTATCAGGACATAGGACTGCTCTGACCTCACAAGCCGAGCCAGCAGCTATGGGCCTGCCACTGCCCTATAGGGCACTGAGGCTTCTCTGCCCTCACAAGCACAGTCAGCAGCCATGAGCCTGCCGCTGGCCTATGAGGCACTGAGGCCGCTGTGACCTCACAAAAACAGCCAGCACCCAGAGGCCTGCCACTTGCCTATCGGTAACTCAGACTGCTGTGAACTCAAAATGATGGCAAGCAGCCATTGGCCTGCCACTGACCTACCAGGCAATAGCACTGCTGTGACCTCACAAGCACAGCCAGCAGCCAGGGGCCTGCCACTGCCCTATGAGGTACAGAGACAAATGTGACCTGAAAACGCGGCCAGCAGCCAGGCCTCTGCCACTGCCATATAAGACACTCAGGCTGATTTCACCTAACAAGTAAAGCCAGCAGCGAGGGGCCTGCCACTGCCCTATAGGGCACTGAGGCTGCTGTGACCTCACAAGCACAGCGAAGAGCCAGAGGCCTGCCATTGCACTACAAGGTACAGAGGCAAACGTGACCTCAAAAGGCAGCCAGCAGACAGGGGCCTTCCACGGGCCTATCAGGCAATAGGACTGCTGTGACCTGAAAAGCACAGCCAGCAGCTACGGGCCTGCCACTGGCCTATGAGGCACGCAGGCAGCTGTGACCTCACAAGCACACCAAGCAGCCATTGGCATCCCTCTGGCCTACAGGAAAAGGAGGCTGCTGTGACCTCACAAGCACAGCGAGGAGCCAGAGGCCTGCCATTGCCCTAGAAGGTACAGAGACAAATGTGACCTCAAAAGGCAGCCAGCAGACAGAGGCCTTCCACGGGCCTATCAGGCAATAGGACTGCTGTGACCTGACAAGCACAGCCAGCAGCTACGGGCCTTCCATTGGCCTATGAGGCACTGAGGCTGCTATGACCTAACAAGCACAGCCAGCAGCTATGGGCCTGCCACTGGCCTATGAGGCACTGAGGCTGCTGTGACCTCAGAAGCACAGTCAGCAGCCAGGGGCCTGCTGCTGGCCTATCAGGCTGTAGGAGTGTTATGACCTGACAAGCACAGCCAGCAGCTATGGGCATCCCACTGGCCTATCAGGCAACAGGACTGCTGTGACCTCACAAGCACAGCCAGCAGCCAGTGGCCTGCCACTGCCCTATGAGGTACAGAGACAAATGTGACCTGAAAATGCGGCCAGCAGCCAGGGGCCTGCCACTGCCCTATAAGACACTGAGGCTGCTGTGACCTCACAAGCAAAGCCAGCAGCTGTGGGTCTGCCACTGGCCTATGAGGCACTGAGGCTGCTCTGACCTCACAAGCAAAGCCAGCAGCCAAGGGCCTGCCACTGGCCTGTAAGACACTGAGGATGCTGTGACCTCACGAGCCCAGGCAGCAGCTATGGGCCTGCCACTGCCCTATAGGGCAGGGAGGCTGCTGTGACCTCACAAGCACAGCGAGGAGCCAGAGGCCTGCCATTGCCCTATAAGGTACAGAGACAAATGTGACCTCAAAAGGCAGCCAGCAGACAGGGGCCTTCCACGGGCCTATCAGGAAATAGGACTGTTGTGACCTTACAAGCACATCCAGAAGCTATGGGCCTCCCATTGGCCTATAGGGAACGGAGGCTGCTGTGACCTCACAAGCAGAGGCAGCAGGGGGTGCTTGCCAGTAACCAATGAGACACTAAGGTTGCTCTGACTTCAGAAGCCCAGAAAGCAGCCATCAGCCTGCAACTGGCCTAGGAAGCACGGAGGCTGCTGTGACCTCACAAGCACAGCCAGCAGCCATGAGCCTGCCACTGGCCTATGAGGCACGGAGGCTGCTGTGACCTCACAAGCACAGCCAGCAGCCATGAGCCTGCTACCGCCCTATGAGGCAGTGAGGCTGCTGTGACCGCACAAGCACAGCCAGCGGCCATTAGTCTGCCACTGGCCTAGGAGGCACGGAGGGTGCTATGACCTCACAAGCACAGCCAGCAGCCAGAAGCCTGCCACTGCCCTTTGAGGCACTGAGGGTGCTGTGACCTCACAAGCACAGCCAGCAGCTATGGGTCTGCCACTGGTCTACAGGAAAAGGAGGCTGATGTGTCCTCACAAGCACAGCGAGCAGCCAGGGGGCTCCCACTGCCCTATAAGGTACAGAGACAAATGTGACGTCAAAAGGCAGCCAGCAGACAGGGGCCTGCCACGGGCCTATCAGGACATAGGACTGCTCTGACCTCACAAGCCGAGCCAGCAGCTATGGGCCTGCCACTGCCCTATAGGGCACTGAGGCTTCTCTGCCCTCACAAGCACAGTCAGCAGCCATGAGCCTGCCGCTGGCCTATGAGGCACTGAGGCTGCTGTGACCTCACAAAAACAGCCAGCACCCAGAGGCCTGCCACTTGCCTATCGGTAACTCAGACTGCTGTGAACTCAAAATGATGGCAAGCAGCCATTGGCCTGCCACTGACCTACCAGGCAATAGCACTGCTGTGACCTCACAAGCACAGCCAGCAGCCAGGGGCCTGCCACTGCCCTATGAGGTACAGAGACAAATGTGACCTGAAAACGCGGCCAGCAGCCAGGCCTCTGCCACTGCCATATAAGACACTCAGGCTGATTTCACCTAACAAGTAAAGCCAGCAGCGAGGGGCCTGCCACTGCCCTATAGGGCACTGAGGCTGCTGTGACCTCACAAGCACAGCGAAGAGCCAGAGGCCTGCCATTGCACTACAAGGTACAGAGGCAAACGTGACCTCAAAAGGCAGCCAGCAGACAGGGGCCTTCCACGGGCCTATCAGGCAATAGGACTGCTGTGACCTGAAAAGCACAGCCAGCAGCTACGGGCCTGCCACTGGCCTATGAGGCACGCAGGCAGCTGTGACCTCACAAGCACACCAAGCAGCCATTGGCATCCCTCTGGCCTACAGGAAAAGGAGGCTGCTGTGACCTCACAAGCACAGCGAGGAGCCAGAGGCCTGCCATTGCCCTAGAAGGTACAGAGACAAATGTGACCTCAAAAGGCAGCCAGCAGACAGAGGCCTTCCACGGGCCTATCAGGCAATAGGACTGCTGTGACCTGACAAGCACAGCCAGCAGCTACGGGCCTTCCATTGGCCTATGAGGCACTGAGGCTGCTATGACCTAACAAGCACAGCCAGCAGCTATGGGCCTGCCACTGGCCTATGAGGCACTGAGGCTGCTGTGACCTCAGAAGCACAGTCAGCAGCCAGGGGCCTGCTGCTGGCCTATCAGGCTGTAGGAGTGTTATGACCTGACAAGCACAGCCAGCAGCTATGGGCATCCCACTGGCCTATCAGGCAACAGGACTGCTGTGACCTCACAAGCACAGCCAGCAGCCAGTGGCCTGCCACTGCCCTATGAGGTACAGAGACAAATGTGACCTGAAAATGCGGCCAGCAGCCAGGGGCCTGCCACTGCCCTATAAGACACTGAGGCTGCTGTGACCTCACAAGCAAAGCCAGCAGCTGTGGGTCTGCCACTGGCCTATGAGGCACTGAGGCTGCTCTGACCTCACAAGCAAAGCCAGCAGCCAAGGGCCTGCCACTGGCCTGTAAGACACTGAGGATGCTGTGACCTCACGAGCCCAGGCAGCAGCTATGGGCCTGCCACTGCCCTATAGGGCAGGGAGGCTGCTGTGACCTCACAAGCACAGCGAGGAGCCAGAGGCCTGCCATTGCCCTATAAGGTACAGAGACAAATGTGACCTCAAAAGGCAGCCAGCAGACAGGGGCCTTCCACGGGCCTATCAGGAAATAGGACTGTTGTGACCTTACAAGCACATCCAGAAGCTATGGGCCTCCCATTGGCCTATAGGGAACGGAGGCTGCTGTGACCTCACAAGCAGAGGCAGCAGGGGGTGCTTGCCAGTAACCAATGAGACACTAAGTTTGCTCTGACTTCAGAAGCCCAGAAAGCAGCCATCAGCCTGCAACTGGCCTAGGAAGCACGGAGGCTGCTGTGACCTCACAAGCACAGCCAGCAGCCATGAGCCTGCCCCTGGCCTATGAGGCACGGAGGCTGCTGTGACCTCACAAGCACAGCCAGCAGCCATGAGCCTGCTACCGCCCTATGAGGCAGTGAGGCTGCTGTGACCGCACAAGCACAGCCAGCGGCCATTAGTCTGCCACTGGCCTAGGAGGCACGGAGGGTACTATGACCTCACAAGCACAGCCAGCAGCCAGAAGCCTGCCACTGCCCTTTGAGGCACTGAGGGTGCTGTGACCTCACAAGCACAGCCAGCAGCTATGGGTCTGCCACTGGCCTACAGGAAAAGGAGGCTGATGTGTCCTCACAAGCACAGCGAGCAGCCAGGGGGCTCCCACTGCCCTATAAGGTACAGAGACAAATGTGACGTCAAAAGGCAGCCAGCAGACAGGGGCCTGCCACGGGCCTATCAGGACATAGGACTGCTCTGACCTCACAAGCCGAGCCAGCAGCTATGGGCCTGCCACTGCCCTATAGGGCACTGAGGCTTCTCTGCCCTCACAAGCACAGTCAGCAGCCATGAGCCTGCCGCTGGCCTATGAGGCACTGAGGCTGCTGTGACCTCACAAAAACAGCCAGCACCCAGAGGCCTGCCACTTGCCTATCGGTAACTCAGACTGCTGTGAACTCAAAAGGATGGCAAGCAGCCATTGGCCTGCCACTGACCTACCAGGCAATAGCACTGCTGTGACCTCACAAGCACAGCCAGCAGCCAGGGGCCTGCCACTGCCCTATGAGGTACAGAGACAAATGTGACCTGAAAACGCGGCCAGCAGCCAGGCCTCTGCCACTGCCATATAAGACACTCAGGCTGATTTCACCTAACAAGTAAAGCCAGCAGCAAGGGGCCTGCCACTGCCCTATAGGGCACTGAGGCTGCTGTGACCTCACAAGCACAGCGAAGAGCCAGAGGCCTGCCATTGCACTACAAGGTACAGAGGCAAACGTGACCTCAAAAGGCAGCCAGCAGACAGGGGCCTTCCACGGGCCTATCAGGCAATAGGACTGCTGTGACCTGAAAAGCACAGCCAGCAGCTACGGGCCTGCCACTGGCCTATGAGGCACGCAGGCAGCTGTGACCTCACAAGCACACCAAGCAGCCATTGGCATCCCTCTGGCCTACAGGAAAAGGAGGCTGCTGTGACCTCACAAGCACAGCGAGGAGCCAGAGGCCTGCCATTGCCCTAGAAGGTACAGAGACAAATGTGACCTCAAAAGGCAGCCAGCAGACAGAGGCCTTCCACGGGCCTATCAGGAAATAGGACTGCTGTGACCTGACAAGCACAGCCAGCAGCTACGGGCCTTCCATTGGCCTATGAGGCACTGAGGCTGCTATGACCTAACAAGCACAGCCAGCAGCTATGGGCCTGCCACTGGCCTATGAGGCACTGAGGCTGCTGTGACCTCAGAAGCACAGTCAGCAGCCAGGGGCCTGCTGCTGGCCTATCAGGCTGTAGGAGTGTTATGACCTGACAAGCACAGCCAGCAGCTATGGGCATCCCACTGGCCTATCAGGCAACAGGACTGCTGTGACCTCACAAGCACAGCCAGCAGCCAGTGGCCTGCCACTGCCCTATGAGGTACAGAGACAAATGTGACCTGAAAATGCGGCCAGCAGCCAGGGGCCTGCCACTGCCCTATAAGACACTGAGGCTGCTGTGACCTCACAAGCAAAGCCAGCAGCTGTGGGTCTGCCACTGGCCTATGAGGCACTGAGGCTGCTCTGACCTCACAAGCAAAGCCAGCAGCCAAGGGCCTGCCACTGGCCTGTCAGGCAACAGGACTGCTGTGACCTCAAAAGGACAGCCAGCAGCCATTGGCCTGCCACTGACCTATCAGCCAATAGGACTGCTGTGACCTCACAAGCACAGCCAGCAGCCAGGGGCCTGCCACTGCCCTATGAGGTACAGAGACAAATGTGACCTCAAAACGCGGCCAGCAGCCAGGGGCCTGCCACTGCCCTATAAGACACTGAGGCTTCTCTGACCTGACGAGCACAGCCAGCAGCTGTGGGCCTGCCACTGGCCTATGAGGCACTGAGGCTGCTGTGACCTGACAAGCACAGAGAGCAGCCATCGGCCTCCAACTTCCCGATCAGGTGCTGATGCTGCTGTCAACTCAGAATCACAGTAAACAGTCAGGGGCCTGCCACTGCCCTAAAGGGCATGGAGGCTGCTGTGATCTCACAAGCCCACCCAGCAGCTATGGGCCTGCCACTGCCCTATAGGACACTGAGGCTTCTCTGACCTCACAAGCCCACCCAGCAGTCATTGGCCTCGAACTGGCATATCAGGCAACAGGACTGCTGTGACCTCACAAGCACGGCCAGCAGGCATAGGCATTCAACTGCCCTATGAGGCCCCGAGACAAACATGACCTCATAACGCAACCAGCAGGCATGGAGCTGTCACTGGCCTATCAGGCAACAGGACTGCTGTGACCTCACAAGCACAGCCAGCAGCTACGGGCCTGCCATCACGCATCAAGCACGGAGAAAGAAGGGAACACCCAAGCAGACCAGCAGGCATGGGCGTGGCAGTGCATGCCCATGCATGCCATGCATGCAATGGCATGCAGGTCAAAGTGACATCATAAGACACAACCAGCAACCATGGGCCTGCCACTGCCCTTTTTGGCATGGAGACACAAGTATCCTCACAAGCCCAGTCAGGAGGCATGGCCCTGCCACTGGCCTATCAAGCACAGAGGCAGCAGCAACCTCACAAGCAGAGCAAGGACTGATGGGCCTGACTGGCCTACCAGGCCGTGAGGCAGAAGTGACATGACTATCTCATCCAGCAGTGGTGGACCTGACAATATCATTTCAGGCAGAGGGTAAAGTGATATCACAGAACGTTGAAGGACCATAACAGAAAAAAAGGCACTTGGAGGCATGAGCACTGGGAAAAAAGGGCACTAGGAGGCGATGCACTGCAAAAATATGCACATGGAGGACACTCTACTGGAAAAAAAGGCACTTTGGGAGCCTGCATCGCAAAAATAGGCACTTGGAGGCCGCTAGGCCGGAAAAAAAGGCACTTAGATGCCCCTTCACTGCAAACAAAAGGCACTCAGACAGCAGTGCACCTCAAACAAAGGCACTCGGAGGCCCCTGCACCATAAAAACAGGCACCCGGAGAACAGTGAACCACAAGAAAAGGCACTCGGAGGCCGCTGCATCACAAAAAAAGGCACTTGGAGGCTAATACACTGCAAAAAAGGCACTCGGAGGACCATGCACGGCAAAAAAAGGCACTCGGTGGCCCCAACACCACAAAAAAAGGCACTCAGCTGCCCTTACACTGGAAAAACAGGCACTCGGAGGCCTCTACACCCCAGAAAAAGGCACTCAGTGGCCCCTACACTGCAAAAAAAGGCACTCGGGGGTGACTACAATGTGAAACAAGGCACTCGGAGGGCCCGGCACCACCAAAAGAAGCACTCAGAGGCTCCTGCACTGGAAAAAGAGGCATTGCAGGCCTGTACACCAGAAAAAAAGGCACTTGGAGGCCGCTACACCGCAGAGAAAGGCACTCGGCTGCCCCTGCGCTGGAAAAAAAGGCACTCCGAAGCCCCTACAGCACAGAAAAAGGCACTTGGGGGCTGCTACAATGTGAAAAAAGGCACTCAGAGGCCACTGAACCACAAGAAAAGGCACTCGGTGGCTCCTACAGCACAAAAAAACGCACTCGGGGGCTGCTACAATGTGAAAAAAGGCACTCAGAGGCCCCTGAACCACAAGAAAAGGCACTCGGTGGCCTCTGAACCACAAGAAAAGCCACTTGGTGGACCCTACAGCACAATAAAAGGCACTCGGGGGCTGCTACAACGTGAAACAAGGCACTCAGAGGGCCCAGCACCACCAAAAAAAGCACTCGGAGGCTCCTGCACCACAAAAGAAGGCACTCAGAGGCCCCTACACCACCAAGAAAGGCACTCGGTGGCCCCCACATTGCAAAAAAAGGCACTTGGAGGCTACTACACTGCAAAAAAATGCACCCTGAAGCCCATGCACAGCAAAAAAAGGCACCCTGAGGCCCCTGCATTGCCAAAAAAGGTACTCGGAGGCCTCCACACCGCAAAAAAAGGCACTCGGAGGCCTCCACACCGCAAAAAAAAAATGCACCCAGAGGCCTCGACACCACAAAAGAAAGGCACTCGGAGGACCACACCACAAAAAAAGGCACTCGGCTGCCCCTACACTGGAAAAAGAGGCACTCGGCTGCCCCTACACCACAAGATAAGGTACTCAGTGGCCCCTACAGCACAAAAAAAGGCACTTGGTGGCTGCTAAAATGCAAAAAAAGGCACTCGGAGGCTGCTACAACGCGAAAAAAGGCACTCAGAGGGCCCTGCACCACAAAAAAAGCACTCGGAGGCTCCTGCACTGGAAAAAGAGGCACTAGTAGGCCTGTACACCGGATATAAAGGCACTTGGAAGCCCCTGCACCACAAAAGAAGGCACTCGGAGACCCCTACACTGCCAAGAAAGGCACTTGGAGGCTACTACACTGCAAAAAAAGGCACTCAGTAGCCCCTGCACTGCAAAAAAAGGCACTCGGAGGCCAGAGCACCGCAAAAAAAAATGCACTCAGAGGCCCCTACAGCACAAAAGAAAGGCACTTGGAGCACCACACCACAAAAAAAGGCACTCGGCTGCCCCTACAGCACAAAAAAAGGCACTTGGGGGCTGCTACAATGCAAAAAAAGGCACTCGGAGGCCCCTGCACCAGAAAGAAAGGAACTCGGAGGGCCCTGCACCACAAAAGAAGGCACTCGGAGGCCCCTGCACCACAAGAAAAGGCACTCGGGGCCACTACACCGCAAAAAAAAGGTACATGGAGGACCACACCCCCCAAAATAACAGCACTCGGAGGCCCCTGAGCCACAAGAAAAGGCATTCAGTGGCCTATACAGCAAAATAAAAGGCACTCGGGGGCTGCTACAATGTGAAACAAGGCACTTGGAGGGCCCTGCACCACCAAAAAAGGCACTCGGAGGCTCCTGCACTGGAAAAAGAGGCACTTGCAGGCCTGTACACTGGAAATAAAGGCACTTGGAGGCCCCTGCACCACAAAAAAAGGCACTCTGCTGCCCCTACACCACAAAAAAAGGCACTCGGAGGCCCCTACAGCACAAAAAAAGGCACTTGGGGGCTGCTACAATGCAAAAAAAGGTACTCGGAGGCCCCTGCACCAGAAACAAAGGCACTTGGAGGGCCCTGCACCACAAAAGAAGGCACTCGGAGGCCCCTGCACCACAAGAAAAGGCACTCGGTGGCCCCTACAGCACAATAAAAGGCACTCGGGGGCTGCTACAATGCGAAACAAGGCACTCTGAGGGCCCAGCACCACCAAAAAAGGCACTCGGAGGCCCCTGCACTGGGAAAAGAGCCACTTGCAGGCCTGTACACTGGAAATAAAGGCACTTGGCGGCCCCTGCACTGGAAAAGAGGCACTTGCAGGCCTGTACACTGGAAATAAAGGCACTCTGAGGCCCCAGCACCACAAAAAAAGGCACCACGAAGCCCCTACATTGCAAAAAAAGGCACTTGGAGGCTACTACACTGCAAAAAAAATGCACCCTGAAGCCCATGCACAGCAAAAAAAGGCACCCTGAGGCCCCTGCATTGCCAAAAAAGGCACTCGGCTGCCCCTACACCACAAGAAAAGGCACTCAGTGGCCCCTACAGCACAAAAAAAGGCACTTGGTGGCTGCTAAAATGCAAAAAAAGGCACTCGGAGGCTGCTACAACGCGAAAAAAGGCACTCAGAGGGCCCTGCACCACAAAAAAATAGCACTCGGAGGCTCCTGCACTGGAAAAAGAGGCACTTGCAGGCCTGTACACCGGATATAAAGGCACTCGGAGGCCCCTGCACCACGAAAGAAGGCACTCGGAGGCCCCTACACTGCAAAAAAAGGCACTCGGAGGGCCCTTCACCGCAAAAAAAGGCACTCGGTGGCCCCCACATTGCAAAAAAAAGGCACTTGGAGGCTACTACACTGCAAAAAAAGGCACTCAGTAGCCCCTGCACCGCAAAAAAAGGCACTCAGTAGCCCCTGCACTGCAAAAAAAGGCACTCGGAGGCCAGTGCACTGAAAAACAGGGCACTTGGAGGCCAGTGCACCGCAAAAAAAAATGCACTCAGAGGCCCCTACAGCACAAAAGAAAGGCACTTGGAGCACCACACCACAAAAAAAGGCACTTGGCTGCCCCTACACCACAAAAAAAGGCACTCGGAGGCCCCTACAGCACAAAAAAAGGCACTTGGGGGCTGCTACAATGCAAAAAAAGGCACTCGGAGGCCCCTGCACCAGAAATAAAGGAACTCGGAGGGCCTTGCACCACAAAAGAAGGCACTCGGAGGCCCCTGCACCACAAGAAAAGGCACTCGGGGCCACTACACCGCAAAAAAAAGGTACATGGAGGACCACACCCCCCAAAATAACAGCACTCGGAGGCCCCTGAACCACAAGAAAAGGCATTCAGTGGCCTATACAGCAAAATAAAAGGCACTCGGGGGCTGCTACAATGTGAAACAAGGCACTTGGAGGGCCCTGCACCACCAAAAAAGGCACTCGGAGGCTCCTGCACTGGAAAAAGAGGCACTTGCAGGCCTGTACACTGGAAATAAAGGCACTTGGAGGCCCCTGCACCACAAAAGAAGGCACTTGGAGGCTACTACACTGCAAAAAAAGGCACTCGGTAGCCCCTGCACCGCAAAAAAAGGCACTCGGAGGCCAGTGCACTGAAAAACAGGGCACTTGGAGGCCAGTGCACCGCAAAAAAAAATGCACTCAGAGGCCCCTACAGCACAAAAGAAAGGCACTTGGAGCACCACACCACAAAAAAAGGCACTCGGCTGCCCCTACAGCACAAAAAAAGGCACTTGGGGGCTGCTACAATGTGAAACAAGGCACTTGGAGGGCCCTGCACCACCAAAAAAGGCACTCGGAGGCTCCTGCACTGGAAAAAGAGGCACTTGCAGGCCTGTACACTGGAAATAAAGGCACTTGGTGGCCCCTGCACCACAAAAAAAGGCACTCCGAAGCCCCTACATTGCAAAAAAAGGCACTTGGAGGCTACTACACTGCAAAAAAATGCACCCTGAGGCCCCTGCACCGCAAAAAAAGGCACTCGGCTGCCCCTACACTGGGAAAAGAGCCACTTGCAGGCCTGTACACTGGAAATAAAGGCACTTGGCGGCCCCTGCACTGGAAAAAGAGGCACTTGCAGGCCTGTACACTGGAAATAAAGGCACTTGGAGGCCCCAGCACCACAAAACAAGGCACTTGGAGGCTACTACACTGCAAAAAAATGCACCCTGAAGCCCATGCACAGCAAAAAAATGCACCCTGAGGCCCCTGCATTGCAAAAAAAGGCACTCAGAGGCCTCCACACCGCAAAAAAAGGCACTCGGAGGCCTCCACACCGCAAAAAAAGGCACTCGGAGGCCTCCACACCGCAAAAAAAAAAAAAAGCACCCAGAGGCCTCGACACAACAAAAGAAAGGCACTCGGAGGACCACACCACATAAAAAGGCACTCGGCTGCCCCTACACCACAAGAAAAGGCACTCAGTGGCCCCTACAACACAAAAAAAGGCACTCGGTGGCCCCTAAAGTACAAAAAAAGGCACTCGGAGGCTGCTACAACGCGAAAAAAGGCACTCAGAGGGCCCTGCACCACAAAAAAAAAGCACTCGGAGGCTCCTGCACTGGAAAAAGAGGCACTTGCAGGCCTGTACACCGGATATAAAGGCACTCGGAGGCCCCTGCACCACGAAAGAAGGCACTCGGAGGCCCCTACACTGCAAAAAAAGGCACTCGGAGGGCCCTTCACCGCAAAAAAGGCACTCGGTGGCCCCCACATTGCAAAAAAAGGCACTTGGAGGCTACTACACTGCAAAAAAGGCACTCAGTAGCCCCTGCACCGCAAAAAAAGGCACTCAGTAGCCCCTGCACTGCAAAAAAAGGCACTCGGAGGCCAGTGCACTGAAAAACAGGGCACTTGGAGGCCAGTGCACCGCAAAAAAAAATGCACTCAGAGGCCCCTACAGCACAAAAGAAAGGCACTTAGAGCACCACACCACAAAAAAAGGCACTCGGCTGCCCCTACACCACAAAAAAAGGCACTCGGAGGCCCCTACAGCACAAAAAAAGGCACTTGGGGGCTGCTACAATGCAAAAAAAGGCACTCGGAGGCCCCTGCACCAGAAACAAAGGCACTTGGAGGGCCCTGCACCACAAAAGAAGGCACTCGGAGGCCCCTGCACCACAAGAAAAGGCACTCGGGTCCACTACACCGCAAAAATGGTACATGGAGGACCACACCCCCCAAAATAACAGCACTCGGAGGCCCCTGAACCACAAGAAAAGGCATTCAGTGGCCTATACAGCAAAATAAAAGGCACTCGGGGGCTGCTACAATGTGAAACAAGGCACTTGGAGGGCCCTGCACCACCAAAAAAGGCACTCGGAGGCTCCTGCACTGGAAAAAGAGGCACTTGCAGGCCTGTACACTGGAAATAAAGGCACTTGGAGGCCCCTGCACCACAAAAAAAGGCACTCCGAAGCCCCTGCACCACAAAAAAAGGCACTCCGAAGCCCCTGCACCACAAAAAAAGGCACTCCGAAGCCCCTGCACCGCAGAAAAAAAGGCACCCTGAGGCCCCTGCACCGCAAAAAAAGGCACCCTGAGGCCCCTGCACCGCAAAAAAAGGCACCCTGAGGCCCCTGCACCGCAAAAAAAGGCACTCGGTGGCCCCTGCACCGCAAAAAAAGGCACTTGCAGGCCTCTACAACACCTTCCACTGCCCTATCAGACACAGAGGCTCATGTGACCTCACAAGGACAGGAAGCCGCCAGGGGCCTGCCAGTGGCCTGTCAGGCACTGGTACTTCTGTGAGCTCACAAGCAGAGTCAGCAGCCATGGGCATCCCACTGCCTGATGAGGCACTGAGACAAAGGTGACCTCAAAATGCAGCCAGCATGCAGAGGCCTGCCACTGGCCTATCAGGAAATAGGACTGCCGTGACCTCAAAAGGACAGCCAGCAGCCAATGGCCTCGCACTGGCCTATCAGGCACTCAGACTGCTGTGACCTCACAAGCACAGCAAACAGCCAGGGGCCTGCCACTGCCCTATAGGGCACAGAGGCTGCTGTGACCTGACAAGCACAGCCAGCAGCCAGGGGCCTGCCACTGGCCTGTGAAGCACTGAGGCTGCTGTGACCTCAGAAGCACAGCCAAGCAGCCAGGGGCCTGCCACTGGCCTATCAGGCACTGAGGCTGCTGTGACCTCACAAGCACAGCCAGCAGTGAAGGGCCTGCCACTGGCCTATAGGGAACGGAGGCTGATGTTACCTCACAAACACAGCCAGCAGCCATTGGCCTTCCACTGCCCAATGAGGCGCTGACACTGCTCTGACCTCACAAGCACAGCACACTGTCACGGGCCTGCCACTGCCATAAAGGGCACTGAGGCTTCTCTGACCTGACAAGCACAGCCAGCAGCCAGGGGCCTGACACTGGCCTCAAGGGCAGGGAGGCTTCTGTGACCTCACAAGCACAGCCAGCAGCCAGGGGCCTGCCACTGGCCTGTAAGACACTGAGGATGCTGTGACCTCACGAGCCCAGGCAGCAGCTATGGGCCTGCCACTGCCCTATAGGGCAGGGAGGCTGCTGTGACCTCACAAGCACAGCGAGGAGCCAGAGGCCTGCCATTGCCCTATAAGGTACAGAGACAAATGTGACCTCAAAAGGCAGCCAGCAGACAGGGGCCTTCCACGGGCCTATCAGGAAATAGGACTGCTGTGACCTTACAAGCACATCCAGAAGCTATGGGCCTCCCATTGGCCTATAGGGAACGGAGGCTGCTGTGTCCTCACAAGCACAGCGAGCAGCCAGGGGCCTGCCCCTGGCCTATGAGGCACTGAGGCTGCTGTGACCTCACAAGCAGAGGCAGCAGGGGGCGCTTGCCAGTAACCAATGAGACACTAAGGTTGCTCTGACTTCAGAAGCCCAGAAAGCAGCCATCAGCCTGCAACTGGCCTAGGAAGCACGGAGGCTGCTGTGACCTCAGAAGCACAGCCAGCAGCCATGAGCCTGCCACTGGCCTATGAGGCACGGAGGCTGCTGTGACCTCACAAGCACAGCCAGCAGCCATGAGCCTGCTACCGCCCTATAAGGCAGTGAGGCTGCTGTGACCGCACAAGCACAGCCAGCAGCCAGAAGCCTGCCACTGCCCTTTGAGGCACTGAGGGTGCTGTGACCTCACAAGCACAGCCAGCAGCTATGGGTCTGCCACTGGCCTACAGGAAAAGGAGGCTGATGTGTCCTCACAAGCACAGCGAGCAGCCAGGGGGCTCCCACTGCCCTATAAGGTACAGAGACAAATGTGACGTCAAAAGGCAGCCAGCAGACAGGGGCCTGCCACGGGCCTATCAGGACATAGGACTGCTCTGACCTCACAAGCCAAGCCAGCAGCTATGGGCCTGCCACTGCCCTATAGGGCACTGAGGCTTCTCTGCCCTCACAAGCACAGTCAGCAGCCATGAGCCTGCCGCTGGCCTATGAGGCACTGAGGCTGCTGTGACCTCACAAAAACAGCCAGCACCCAGAGGCCTGCCACTTGCCTATCGGTAACTCAGACTGCTGTGAACTCAAAAGGATGGCAAGCAGCCATTGGCCTGCCACTGACCTACCAGGCAATAGCACTGCTGTGACCTCACAAGCACAGCCAGCAGCCAGGGGCCTGCCACTGCCCTATGAGGTACAGAGACAAATGTGACCTGAAAACGCGGCCAGCAGCCAGGCCTCTGCCACTGCCATATAAGACACTCAGGCTGATTTCACCTAACAAGTAAAGCCAGCAGCTATGGGCCTGTCACTGCCCTATAGGGCACTGAGGCTGCTGTGACCTCACAAGCACAGCGAAGAGCCAGAGGCCTGCCATTGCACTACAAGGTACAGAGGCAAACGTGACCTCAAAAGGCAGCCAGCAGACAGGGGCCTTCCACGGGCCTATCAGGCAATAGGACTGCTGTGACCTGAAAAGCACAGCCAGCAGCTATGGGCCTGCCACTGGCCTATGAGGCACGCAGGCAGCTGTGACCTCACAAGCACACCAAGCAGCCATTGGCATCCCTCTGGCCTACAGGAAAAGGAGGCTGCTGTGACCTCACAAGCACAGCGAGGAGCCAGAGGCCTGCCATTGCCCTAGAAGGTACAGAGACAAATGTGACCTCAAAAGGCAGCCAGCAGACAGGGGCCTTACACGGGCCTATCAGGAAATAGGACTGCTGTGACCTGACAAGCACAGCCAGCAGCTACGGGCCTTCCATTGGCCTATGAGGCACTGAGGCTGCTATGACCTAACAAGCACAGCCAGCAGCTATGGGCCTGCCACTGGCCTATGAGGCACTGAGGCTGCTATGACCTAACAAGCACAGCCAGCAGCTATGGGCCTGCCACTGGCCTATGAGGCACTGAGGCTGCTGTGACCTCAGAAGCACAGTCAGCAGCCAGGGGCCTGCTGCTGGCCTATCAGGCTGTAGGAGTGTTATGACCTGACAAACACAGCCAGCAGCTATGGGCATCCCACTGGCCTATCAGGCAACAGGACTGCTGTGACCTCACAAGCACAGCCAGCAGCTACGGGCCTGCCACTGGCCTATGAGGCACTGAGGCTGCTGTGACCTCACAAGCATGGCCAGTAGGCATGGGCATCCAACTGCCCTATGAGGCCCCGAGACGAACGTGACCTCATAACGCAGCCAGCAGGCATGGAGCTGTCACTGGCCCATCAGGCACTGGTACTTCCGTAACATGACAAGCAAAGCCAGCAGCCATTGGCCTCCCACTGGCCAATGAGGCACAGAGACAAAGGTGACCTCAAAAGGCAACCAGCAGCCATGGGCCTGCCACTGACCTATCAGGCAATAGGACTGCTGTGACCTCACAAGCACAGCCAGCAGCCAGTGGCCTGCCACTGCCCTATGAGGTACAGAGACAAATGTGACCTGAAAATGCGGCCAGCAGCCAGGGGCCTGCCACTGCCATATAAGACACTGAGGCTGCTGTGACCTCACAAGCAAAGCCAGCAGCTGTGGGTCTGCCACTGGCCTATGAGGCACTGAGGCTGCTCTGACCTCACAAGCAAAGCCAGCAGCCAAGGGCCTGCCACTGGCCTGTCAGGCAACAGGACCGCTGTGACCTCAAAAGGACAGCCAGCAGCCATTGGCCTGCCACTGACCTATCAGCCAATAGGACTGCTGTGACCTCACAAGCACAGCCAGCAGCCAGGGGCCTGCCACTGCCCTATGAGGTACAGAGACAAATGTGACCTCAAAACGCGGCCAGCAGCCAGGGGCCTGCCACTGCCCTATAAGACACTGAGGCTTCTCTGACCTGACGAGCACAGCCAGCAGCTGTGGGTCTGCCACTGGCCTATGAGGCACTGAGGCTGCTGTGACCTGACAAGCACAGAGAGCAGCCATCGGCCTCCAACTTCCCGATCAGGCGCTGATGCTGCTGTCAACTCAGAATCACAGTAAACAGTCAGGGGCCTGCCACTGCCCTAAAGGGCATGGAGGCTGCTGTGATCTCACAAGCCCACCCAGCAGCTATGGGCCTGCCACTGCCCTATAGGACACTGAGGCTTCTCTGACCTCACAAGCCCACCCAGCAGTCATTGGCCTCGAACTGGCATATCAGGCAACAGGACTGCTGTGACCTCACAAGCACGGCCAGCAGGCATAGGCATTCAACTGCCCTATGAGGCCCCGAGACAAACATGACCTCATAACGCAACCAGCAGGCATGGAGCTGTCACTGGCCTATCAGGCAACAGGACTGCTGTGACCTCACAAGCACAGCCAGCAGCCAGTGGCCTGCCACTGCCCTATGAGGTACAGAGACAAATGTGACCTCAAAACGCGGCCAGCAGCCAGGGGCCTGCCACTGCCCTATAAGACACTGAGGCTGCTGTGACCTCACAAGCAAAGCCAGCAGCTGTGGGTCTGCCACTGGCCTATGAGGCACTGAGGCTGCTGTGACCTCACAAGCAAAGCCAGCAGCCAAGGGCCTGCCACTGGCCTGTCAGGCAATAAGACTGCTTTGACCTGACAAGCACAGACAGCAGCTATGGGCCTGCCACTGGCCTATCAGGCAACAGGACTGCTGTGACCTCACAAGCACAGCCAGCAGCCAGGGGCCTGCCACTGACCTATCAGCCAATAGGACTGCTGTGACCTCACAAGCACAGCCAGCAGCCAGGGGCCTGCCACTGACCTATGAGGTACAGAGACAAATGTGACCTCAAAACGCAGCCAGCAGCCAGGGGCCTGCCACTGCCCTATAAGACACTGAGGCTTCTCCGACCTGACAAGCACAGCCAGCAGCTGTGGGTCTGCCACTGGCCTATGAGGCACGGAGGCTGCTGTGACCTCACAAGCACAGCCAGCAGCCATTGGCCTCCCACTGGCCTATCAGGTCCTGACGCTGCTGTGACCTCACAAGCACAGCCAGCAGTGAAGGGCCTGCCATGGCGCATCAAGCACGGAGATAGAAGGGAACACCCAAGCAGACCAGCAGCCATGGGCGTGGCAGTGCATGCCCATGCATGCCATGCATGCAATGGCATGCAGGTCAAAGTGACATCATAAGACACAACCAGCAACCATGGGCCTGCCACTGCCCTTTTTGGCATGGAGACACAAGTATCCTCACAAGCCCAGTCAGGAGGCATGGCCCTGCCACTGGCCTATCAAGCACAGAGGCAGCAGCAACCTCACAAGCAGAGCAAGGACTGATGGGCCTGACTGGCCTACCAGGCCGTGAGGCAGAAGTGACATGACTATCTCATCCAGCAGTGGTGGACCTGACAATATCATTTCAGGCAGAGGGTAAAGTGATATCACAGAACGTTGAAGGACCATAACAGAAAAAAAGGCACTTGGAGGCATGAGCACTGGGAAAAAAGGGCACTAGGAGGCGATGCACTGCAAAAATATGCACATGGAGGACACTCTACTGGAAAAAAAGGCACTTTGGGAGCCTGCATCGCAAAAATAGGCACTTGGAGGCCGCTAGGCCGGAAAAAAAGGCACTTAGATGCCCCTTCACTGCAAACAAAAGGCACTCAGACAGCAGTGCACCTCAAACAAAGGCACTCGGAGGCCCCTGCACCATAAAAACAGGCACCCAGAGAACAGTGAACCACAAGAAAAGGCACTCGGAGGCCGCTGCATCACAAAAAAAGGCACTTGGAGGCTAATACACTGCAAAAAAGGCACTCGGAGGACCATGCACGGCAAAAAAAGGCACTCGGTGGCCCCAACACCACAAAAAAAGGCACTCAGCTGCCCTTACACTGGAAAAACAGGCACTCGGAGGCCTCTACACCCCAGAAAAAGGCACTCAGTGGCCCCTACACTGCAAAAAAAGGCACTCGGGGGTGACTACAATGTGAAACAAGGCACTCGGAGGGCCCGGCACCACCAAAAGAAGCACTCAGAGGCTCCTGCACTGGAAAAAGAGGCATTGCAGGCCTGTACACCAGAAAAAAAGGCACTTGGAGGCCGCTACACCGCAGAGAAAGGCACTCGGCTGCCCCTACGCTGGAAAAAAAGGCACTCGGAGGCATCTACAGCACAAAAAAAGGCACTTGGGGGCTGCTACAATGTGAAAAAAGGCACTCAGAGGCCACTGAACCACAAGAAAAGGCACTCGGTGGCTCCTACAGCACAAAAAAACGCACTCGGGGGCTGCTACAATGTGAAAAAAGGCACTCAGAGGCCCCTGAACCACAAGAAAAGGTACTCGGTGGCCTCTGAACCACAAGAAAAGCCACTCGGTGGACCCTACAGCACAATAAAAGGCACTCGGGGGCTGCTACAACGTGAAACAAGGCACTCAGAGGGCCCAGCACCACCAAAAAAAGCACTCGGAGGCTCCTGCACCACAAAAGAAGGCACTCAGAGGCCCCTACACCACCAAGAAAGGCACTCGGTGGCCCCCACATTGCAAAAAAAGGCACTTGGAGGCTACTACACTGCAAAAAAATGCACCCTGAAGCCCATGCACAGCAAAAAAAGGCACCCTGAGGCCCCTGCATTGCCAAAAAAGGCACTCGGAGGCCTCCACACCGCAAAAAAAGGCACTTGGAGGCCGCTACACTGCAAAAAAAAAAAATAAGCACCCAGAGGCCTCGACACCACAAAAGAAAGGCACTCGGCTGCCCCTACGCTGGAAAAAAAGGCACTCGGAGGCACCTACAGCACAAAAAAAGGCACTTGGGGGCTGCTACAATGTGAAAAAAGGCACTCAGAGGCCACTGAACCACAAGAAAAGGCACTCGGTGGCTCCTACAGCACAAAAAAACGCACTCGGGGGCTGCTACAATGTGAAAAAAGGCACTCAGAGGCCTATCAGGCACTGAGGCTGCTGTGACCTCACAAGCACAGCCAGCAGTGAAGGGCCTGCCACTGGCCTATAGGGAACGGAGGCTGATGTTACCTCACAAACACAGCCAGCAGCCATTGGCCTTCCACGGCCCAATGAGGCGCTGACACTGCTCTGACCTCACAAGCACAGCACACTGTCACGGGCCTGCCACTGCCATAAAGGGCACTGAGGCTTCTCTGACCTGACAAGCACAGCCAGCAGCCAGGGGCCTGACACTGGCCTCAAGGGCAGGGAGGCTTCTGTGACCTCACAAGCACAGCCAGCAGCCAGGGGCCTGCCACTGGCCTGTAAGACACTGAGGATGCTGTGACCTCACGAGCCCAGGCAGCAGCTATGGGCCTGCCACTGCCCTATAGGGCAGGGAGGATGCTGTGACCTCACAAGCACAGCGAGGAGCCAGAGGCCTGCCATTGCCCTAGAAGGTACAGAGACAAATGTGACCTCAAAAGGCAGCCAGCAGACAGGGGCCTTCCACGGGCCTATCAGGAAATAGGACTGCTGTGACCTTACAAGCACATCCAGAAGCTATGGGCCTCCCATTGGCCTATAGGGAACGGAGGCTGCTGTGTCCTCACAAGCACAGCGAGCAGCCAGGGGCCTGCCCCTGGCCTATGAGGCACTGAGGCTGCTGTGACCTCACAAGCAGAGGCAGCAGGGGGTGCTTGCCAGTAACCAATGAGACACTAAGGTTGCTCTGACTTCAGAAGCACAGCCAGCAGCCATCAGCCTGCCACTGGCCTATGAGGCACGGAGGCTGCTGTGACCTCACAAGCACAGCCAGCAGCCATGAGCCTGCTACCGCCCTATGAGGCAGTGAGGCTGCTGTGACCGCACAAGCACAGCCAGCGGCCATTAGTCTGCCACTGGCCTAGGAGGCACGGAGGGTGCTATGACCTCACAAGCACAGCCAGCAGCCAGAAGCCTGCCACTGCCCTTTGAGGCACTGAGGGTGCTGTGACCTCACAAGCACAGCGAGGAGCCAGAGGCCTGCCATTGCCCTATAAGGTACAGAGACAAATGTGACCTCAAAAGGCAGCCAGCAGACAGGGGCCTTCCACGGGCCTATCAGGAAATAGGACTGCTGTGACCTTACAAGCACATCCAGAAGCTATGGGCCTCCCATTGGCCTATAGGGAACGGAGGCTGCTGTGTCCTCAGAAGCACAGCGAGCAGCCAGGGGCCTGCCCCTGGCCTATGAGGCACTGAGGCTGCTGTGACCTCACAAGCACAGCCAGCAGCTATGGGTCTGCCACTGGCCTACAGGAAAAGGAGGCTGATGTGTCCTCACAAGCACAGCGAGCAGCCAGGGGGCTCCCACTGCCCTATAAGGTACAGAGACAAATGTGACGTCAAAAGGCAGCCAGCAGACAGGGGCCTGCCACGGGCCTATCAGGACATAGGACTGCTCTGACCTCACAAGCCGAGCCAGCAGCTATGGGCCTGCCACTGCCCTATAGGGCACTGAGGCTTCTCTGCCCTCACAAGCACAGTCAGCAGCCATGAGCCTGCCGCTGGCCTATGAGGCACTGAGGCTGCTGTGACCTCACAAAAACAGCCAGCACCCAGAGGCCTGCCACTTGCCTATCGGTAACTCAGACTGCTGTGAACTCAAAAGGATGGCAAGCAGCCATTGGCCTGCCACTGACCTACCAGGCAATAGCACTGCTGTGACCTCACAAGCACAGCCAGCAGCCAGGGGCCTGCCACTGCCCTATGAGGTACAGAGACAAATGTGACCTGAAAACGCGGCCAGCAGCCAGGCCTCTGCCACTGCCATATAAGACACTCAGGCTGATTTCACCTAACAAGTAAAGCCAGCAGCGAGGGGCCTGCCACTGCCCTATAGGGCACTGAGGCTGCTGTGACCTCACAAGCACAGCGAAGAGCCAGAGGCCTGCCATTGCACTACAAGGTACAGAGGCAAACGTGACCTCAAAAGGCAGCCAGCAGACAGGGGCCTTCCACGGGCCTATCAGGCAATAGGACTGCTGTGACCTGAAAAGCACAGCCAGCAGCTACGGGCCTGCCACTGGCCTATGAGGCACGCAGGCAGCTGTGACCTCACAAGCACACCAAGCAGCCATTGGCATCCCTCTGGCCTACAGGAAAAGGAGGCTGCTGTGACCTCACAAGCACAGCGAGGAGCCAGAGGCCTGCCATTGCCCTAGAAGGTACAGAGACAAATGTGACCTCAAAAGGCAGCCAGCAGACAGAGGCCTTCCACGGGCCTATCAGGAAATAGGACTGCTGTGACCTGACAAGCACAGCCAGCAGCTACGGGCCTTCCATTGGCCTATGAGGCACTGAGGCTGCTATGACCTAACAAGCACAGCCAGCAGCTATGGGCCTGCCACTGGCCTATGAGGCACTGAGGCTGCTGTGACCTCAGAAGCACAGTCAGCAGCCAGGGGCCTGCTGCTGGCCTATCAGGCTGTAGGAGTGTTATGACCTGACAAGCACAGCCAGCAGCTATGGGCATCCCACTGGCCTATCAGGCAACAGGACTGCTGTGACCTCACAAGCACAGCCAGCAGCCAGTGGCCTGCCACTGCCCTATGAGGTACAGAGACAAATGTGACCTGAAAATGCGGCCAGCAGCCAGGGGCCTGCCACTGCCCTATAAGACACTGAGGCTGCTGTGACCTCACAAGCAAAGCCAGCAGCTGTGGGTCTGCCACTGGCCTATGAGGCACTGAGGCTGCTCTGACCTCACAAGCAAAGCCAGCAGCCAAGGGCCTGCCACTGGCCTGTAAGACACTGAGGATGCTGTGACCTCACGAGCCCAGGCAGCAGCTATGGGCCTGCCACTGCCCTATAGGGCAGGGAGGCTGCTGTGACCTCACAAGCACAGCGAGGAGCCAGAGGCCTGCCATTGCCCTATAAGGTACAGAGACAAATGTGACCTCAAAAGGCAGCCAGCAGACAGGGGCCTTCCACGGGCCTATCAGGAAATAGGACTGTTGTGACCTTACAAGCACATCCAGAAGCTATGGGCCTCCCATTGGCCTATAGGGAACGGAGGCTGCTGTGACCTCACAAGCAGAGGCAGCAGGGGGTGCTTGCCAGTAACCAATGAGACACTAAGGTTGCTCTGACTTCAGAAGCCCAGAAAGCAGCCATCAGCCTGCAACTGGCCTAGGAAGCACGGAGGCTGCTGTGACCTCACAAGCACAGCCAGCAGCCATGAGCCTGCCACTGGCCTATGAGGCACGGAGGCTGCTGTGACCTCACAAGCACAGCCAGCAGCCATGAGCCTGCTACCGCCCTATGAGGCAGTGAGGCTGCTGTGACCGCACAAGCACAGCCAGCGGCCATTAGTCTGCCACTGGCCTAGGAGGCACAGAGGGTGCTATGACCTCACAAGCACAGCCAGCAGCCAGAAGCCTGCCACTGCCCTTTGAGGCACTGAGGGTGCTGTGACCTCACAAGCACAGCCAGCAGCTATGGGTCTGCCACTGGCCTACAGGAAAAGGAGGCTGATGTGTCCTCACAAGCACAGCGAGCAGCCAGGGGGCTCCCACTGCCCTATAAGGTACAGAGACAAATGTGACGTCAAAAGGCAGCCAGCAGACAGGGGCCTGCCACGGGCCTATCAGGACATAGGACTGCTCTGACCTCACAAGCCGAGCCAGCAGCTATGGGCCTGCCACTGCCCTATAGGGCACTGAGGCTTCTCTGCCCTCACAAGCACAGTCAGCAGCCATGAGCCTGCCGCTGGCCTATGAGGCACTGAGGCTGCTGTGACCTCACAAAAACAGCCAGCACCCAGAGGCCTGCCACTTGCCTATCGGTAACTCAGACTGCTGTGAACTCAAAAGGATGGCAAGCAGCCATTGGCCTGCCACTGACCTACCAGGCAATAGCACTGCTGTGACCTCACAAGCACAGCCAGCAGCCAGGGGCCTGCCACTGCCCTATGAGGTACAGAGACAAATGTGACCTGAAAACGCGGCCAGCAGCCAGGCCTCTGCCACTGCCATATAAGACACTCAGGCTGATTTCACCTAACAAGTAAAGCCAGCAGCGAGGGGCCTGTCACTGCCCTATAGGGCACTGAGGCTGCTGTGACCTCACAAGCACAGCGAAGAGCCAGAGGCCTGCCATTGCACTACAAGGTACAGAGGCAAACGTGACCTCAAAAGGCAGCCAGCAGACAGGGGCCTTCCACGGGCCTATCAGGCAATAGGACTGCTGTGACCTGAAAAGCACAGCCAGCAGCTACGGGCCTGCCACTGGCCTATGAGGCACGCAGGCAGCTGTGACCTCACAAGCACACCAAGCAGCCATTGGCATCCCTCTGGCCTACAGGAAAAGGAGGCTGCTGTGACCTCACAAGCACAGCGAGGAGCCAGAGGCCTGCCATTGCCCTAGAAGGTACAGAGACAAATGTGACCTCAAAAGGCAGCCAGCAGACAGAGGCCTTCCACGGGCCTATCAGGAAATAGGACTGCTGTGACCTGACAAGCACAGCCAGCAGCTATGGGCCTTCCATTGGCCTATGAGGCACTGAGGCTGCTATGACCTAACAAGCACAGCCAGCAGCTATGGGCCTGCCACTGGCCTATGAGGCACTGAGGCTGCTGTGACCTCAGAAGCACAGTCAGCAGCCAGGGGCCTGCTGCTGGCCTATCAGGCTGTAGGAGTGTTATGACCTGACAAGCACAGCCAGCAGCTATGGGCATCCCACTGGCCTATCAGGCAACAGGACTGCTGTGACCTCACAAGCACAGCCAGCAGCCAGTGGCCTGCCACTGCCCTATGAGGTACAGAGACAAATGTGACCTGAAAATGCGGCCAGCAGCCAGGGGCCTGCCACTGCCCTATAAGACACTGAGGCTGCTGTGACCTCACAAGCAAAGCCAGCAGCTGTGGGTCTGCCACTGGCCTATGAGGCACTGAGGCTGCTCTGACCTCACAAGCAAAGCCAGCAGCCAAGGGCCTGCCACTGGCCTGTAAGACACTGAGGATGCTGTGACCTCATGAGCCCAGGCAGCAGCTATGGGCCTGCCACTGCCCTATAGGGCAGGGAGGCTGCTGTGACCTCACAAGCACAGCGAGGAGCCAGAGGCCTGCCATTGCCCTATAAGGTACAGAGACAAATGTGACCTCAAAAGGCAGGCAGCAGACAGGGGCCTTCCACGGGCCTATCAGGAAATAGGACTGTTGTGACCTTACAAGCACATCCAGAAGCTATGGGCCTCCCATTGGCCTATAGGGAACGGAGGCTGCTGTGACCTCACAAGCAGAGGCAGCAGGGGGTGCTTGCCAGTAACCAATGAGACACTAAGGTTGCTCTGACTTCAGAAGCCCAGAAAGCAGCCATCAGCCTGCAACTGGCCTAGGAAGCACGGAGGCTGCTGTGACCTCACAAGCACAGCCAGCAGCCATGAGCCTGCCACTGGCCTATGAGGCACGGAGGCTGCTGTGACCTCACAAGCACAGCCAGCAGCCATGAGCCTGCTACCGCCCTATGAGGCAGTGAGGCTGCTGTGACCGCACAAGCACAGCCAGCGGCCATTAGTCTGCCACTGGCCTAGGAGGCACAGAGGGTGCTATGACCTCACAAGCACAGCCAGCAGCCAGAAGCCTGCCACTGCCCTTTGAGGCACTGAGGGTGCTGTGACCTCACAAGCACAGCCAGCAGCTATGGGTCTGCCACTGGCCTACAGGAAAAGGAGGCTGATGTGTCCTCACAAGCACAGCGAGCAGCCAGGGGGCTCCCACTGCCCTATAAGGTACAGAGACAAATGTGACGTCAAAAGGCAGCCAGCAGACAGGGGCCTGCCACGGGCCTATCAGGACATAGGACTGCTCTGACCTCACAAGCCGAGCCAGCAGCTATGGGCCTGCCACTGCCCTATAGGGCACTGAGGCTTCTCTGCCCTCACAAGCACAGTCAGCAGCCATGAGCCTGCCGCTGGCCTATGAGGCACTGAGGCTGCTGTGACCTCACAAAAACAGCCAGCACCCAGAGGCCTGCCACTTGCCTATCGGTAACTCAGACTGCTGTGAACTCAAAAGGATGGCAAGCAGCCATTGGCCTGCCACTGACCTACCAGGCAATAGCACTGCTGTGACCTCACAAGCACAGCCAGCAGCCAGGGGCCTGCCACTGCCCTATGAGGTACAGAGACAAATGTGACCTGAAAACGCGGCCAGCAGCCAGGCCTCTGCCACTGCCATATAAGACACTCAGGCTGATTTCACCTAACAAGTAAAGCCAGCAGCGAGGGGCCTGTCACTGCCCTATAGGGCACTGAGGCTGCTGTGACCTCACAAGCACAGCGAAGAGCCAGAGGCCTGCCATTGCACTACAAGGTACAGAGGCAAACGTGACCTCAAAAGGCAGCCAGCAGACAGGGGCCTTCCACGGGCCTATCAGGCAATAGGACTGCTGTGACCTGAAAAGCACAGCCAGCAGCTACGGGCCTGCCACTGGCCTATGAGGCACGCAGGCAGCTGTGACCTCACAAGCACACCAAGCAGCCATTGGCATCCCTCTGGCCTACAGGAAAAGGAGGCTGCTGTGACCTCACAAGCACAGCGAGGAGCCAGAGGCCTGCCATTGCCCTAGAAGGTACAGAGACAAATGTGACCTCAAAAGGCAGCCAGCAGACAGAGGCCTTCCACGGGCCTATCAGGAAATAGGACTGCTGTGACCTGACAAGCACAGCCAGCAGCTATGGGCCTGCCACTGGCCTATGAGGCACTGAGGCTGCTGTGACCTCACAAGCACAGCCAGCAGCCATGAGCCTGCCACTGGCCTATGAGGCACGGAGGCTGCTGTGACCTCACAAGCACAGCCAGCAGCCATGAGCCTGCTACCGCCCTATGAGGCAGTGAGGCTGCTGTGACCGCACAAGCACAGCCAGCGGCCATTAGTCTGCCACTGGCCTAGGAGGCACAGAGGGTGCTATGACCTCACAAGCACAGCCAGCAGCCAGAAGCCTGCCACTGCCCTTTGAGGCACTGAGGGTGCTGTGACCTCACAAGCACAGCCAGCAGCTATGGGTCTGCCACTGGCCTACAGGAAAAGGAGGCTGATGTGTCCTCACAAGCACAGCGAGCAGCCAGGGGGCTCCCACTGCCCTATAAGGTACAGAGACAAATGTGACGTCAAAAGGCAGCCAGCAGACAGGGGCCTGCCACGGGCCTATCAGGACATAGGACTGCTCTGACCTCACAAGCCGAGCCAGCAGCTATGGGCCTGCCACTGCCCTATAGGGCACTGAGGCTTCTCTGCCCTCACAAGCACAGTCAGCAGCCATGAGCCTGCCGCTGGCCTATGAGGCACTGAGGCTGCTGTGACCTCACAAAAACAGCCAGCACCCAGAGGCCTGCCACTTGCCTATCGGTAACTCAGACTGCTGTGAACTCAAAAGGATGGCAAGCAGCCATTGGCCTGCCACTGACCTACCAGGCAATAGCACTGCTGTGACCTCACAAGCACAGCCAGCAGCCAGGGGCCTGCCACTGCCCTATGAGGTACAGAGACAAATGTGACCTGAAAACGCGGCCAGCAGCCAGGCCTCTGCCACTGCCATATAAGACACTCAGGCTGATTTCACCTAACAAGTAAAGCCAGCAGCGAGGGGCCTGTCACTGCCCTATAGGGCACTGAGGCTGCTGTGACCTCACAAGCACAGCGAAGAGCCAGAGGCCTGCCATTGCACTACAAGGTACAGAGGCAAACGTGACCTCAAAAGGCAGCCAGCAGACAGGGGCCTTCCACGGGCCTATCAGGCAATAGGACTGCTGTGACCTGAAAAGCACAGCCAGCAGCTACGGGCCTGCCACTGGCCTATGAGGCACGCAGGCAGCTGTGACCTCACAAGCACACCAAGCAGCCATTGGCATCCCTCTGGCCTACAGGAAAAGGAGGCTGCTGTGACCTCACAAGCACAGCGAGGAGCCAGAGGCCTGCCATTGCCCTAGAAGGTACAGAGACAAATGTGACCTCAAAAGGCAGCCAGCAGACAGAGGCCTTCCACGGGCCTATCAGGAAATAGGACTGCTGTGACCTGACAAGCACAGCCAGCAGCTATGGGCCTGCCACTGGCCTATGAGGCACTGAGGCTGCTGTGACCTCAGAAGCACAGTCAGCAGCCAGGGGCCTGCTGCTGGCCTATCAGGCTGTAGGAGTGTTATGACCTGACAAGCACAGCCAGCAGCTATGGGCATCCCACTGGCCTATCAGGCAACAGGACTGCTGTGACCTCACAAGCACAGCCAGCAGCCAGTGGCCTGCCACTGCCCTATGAGGTACAGAGACAAATGTGACCTGAAAATGCGGCCAGCAGCCAGGGGCCTGCCACTGCCCTATAAGACACTGAGGCTGCTGTGACCTCACAAGCAAAGCCAGCAGCTGTGGGTCTGCCACTGGCCTATGAGGCACTGAGGCTGCTCTGACCTCACAAGCAAAGCCAGCAGCCAAGGGCCTGCCACTGGCCTGTCAGGCAACAGGACTGCTGTGACCTCAAAAGGACAGCCAGCAGCCATTGGCCTGCCACTGACCTATCAGCCAATAGGACTGCTGTGACCTCACAAGCACAGCCAGCAGCCAGGGGCCTGCCACTGCCTTATGAGGTACAGAGACAAATGTGACCTCAAAACGCGGCCAGCAGCCAGGGGCCTGCCACTGCCCTATAAGACACTGAGGCTGCTGTGACCTGACGAGCACAGCCAGCAGCTGTGGGTCTGCCACTGGCCTATGAGGCACTGAGGCTGCTGTGACCTGACAAGCACAGAGAGCAGCCATCGGCCTCCAACTTCCCGATCAGGTGCTGATGCTGCTGTCAACTCAGAATCACAGTAAACAGTCAGGGGCCTGCCACTGCCCTAAAGGGCATGGAGGCTGCTGTGATCTCACAAGCCCACCCAGCAGCTATGGGCCTGCCACTGCCCTATAGGACACTGAGGCTTCTCTGACCTCACAAGCCCACCCAGCAGTCATTGGCCTCGAACTGGCATATCAGGCAACAGGACTGCTGTGACCTCACAAGCACGGCCAGCAGGCATAGGCATTCAACTGCCCTATGAGGCCCCGAGACAAACATGACCTCATAACGCAACCAGCAGGCATGGAGCTGTCACTGGCCTATCAGGCAACAGGACTGCTGTGACCTCACAAGCACAGCCAGCAGCTACGGGCCTGCCATCACGCATCAAGCACGGAGAAAGAAGGGAACACCCAAGCAGACCAGCAGCCATGGGCGTGGCAGTGCATGCCCATGCATGCCATGCATGCAATGGCATGCAGGTCAAAGTGACATCATAAGACACAACCAGCAACCATGGGCCTGCCACTGCCCTTTTTGGCATGGAGACACAAGTATCCTCACAAGCCCAGCCAGGAGGCATGGCCCTGCCACTGGCCTATCAAGCACAGAGGCAGAAGCAGCCTCACAAGCAGAACAAGGACTGATGGGCCTGACTGGCCTACCAGGCCGTGAGGCAGAAGTGACATGACTATCTCATCCAGCAGTGGTGGACCTGACAATATCATTTCAGGCAGAGGGTAAAGTGATATCACAGAACGTTGAAGGACCATAACAGAAAAAAAGGCACTTGGAGGCATGAGCACTGGGAAAAAAGGGCACTAGGAGGCGATGCACTGCAAAAATATGCACATGGAGGACACTCTACTGGAAAAAAAGGCACTTTGGGAGCCTGCATCGCAAAAATAGGCACTTGGAGGCCGCTAGGCCGGAAAAAAAGGCACTTAGATGCCCCTTCACTGCAAACAAAAGGCACTCAGACAGCAGTGCACCTCAAACAAAGGCACTCGGAGGCCCCTGCACCATAAAAACAGGCACCCGGAGAACAGTGAACCACAAGAAAAGGCACTCGGAGGCCGCTGCATCACAAAAAAAGGCACTTGGAGGCTAATACACTGCAAAAAAGGCACTCGGAGGACCATGCACGGCAAAAAAAGGCACTCGGTGGCCCCAACACCACAAAAAAAGGCACTCAGGGGCTGCTACAATGCGAAAACAGGCACTCCGATGCCCCTACACCAGAAAGAAAGGCACTCAGAGGGCCCTGCAGCACAAAAAAAAGGCACTCAGCTGCCCTTACACTGGGAAAACAGGCACTCGGAGGCCTCTACACCCCAGAAAAAGGCACTCAGTGGCCCCTACACTGCAAAAAAAGGCACTCGGGGGTGACTACAATGTGAAACAAGGCACTCGGAGGGCCCGGCACCACCAAAAGAAGCACTCAGAGGCTCCTGCACTGGAAAAAGAGGCATTGCAGGCCTGTACACCAGAAAAAAAGGCACTTGGAGGCCGCTACACCGCAGAGAAAGGCACTCGGCTGCCCCTGCGCTGGAAAAAAAGGCACTCGGAGGCCCCTACAGCACAGAAAAACGCACTTGGGGGCTGCTACAATGTGAAAAAAGGCACTCAGAGGCCCCTGAACCACAAGAAAAGGCACTCGGTGGCCTCTGAACCACAAGAAAAGCCACTCGGTGGACCCTACAGCACAATAAAAGGCACTCGGGGGCTGCTACAACGTGAAACAAGGCACTCAGAGGGCCCAGCACCACCAAAAAAAGCACTCGGAGGCTCCTGCACCACAAAAGAAGGCACTCAGAGGCCCCTACACCACCAAGAAAGGCACTCAGTGGCCCCCACATTGCAAAAAAAGGCACTTGGAGGCTACTACACTGCAAAAAAATGCACCCTGAAGCCCATGCACAGCAAAAAAATGCACCCTGAGGCCCCTGCATTGCAAAAAAAGGCACTCGGAGGCCTCCACACCGCAAAAAAAGGCACTCGGAGGCCTCCACACCGCAAAAAAAAAATGCACCCAGAGGCCTCGACACCACAAAAGAAAGGCACTCGGAGGACCACACCACAAAAAAAGGCACTCGGCTGCCCCTACACTGGAAAAAGAGGCACTCGGCTGCCCCTACACCACAAGATAAGGTACTCAGTGGCCCCTACAGCACAAAAAAAGGCACTTGGTGGCTGCTAAAATGCAAAAAAAGGCACTCGGAGGCTGCTACAACGCGAAAAAAGGCACTCAGAGGGCCCTGCACCACAAAAAAAGCACTCGGAGGCTCCTGCACTGGAAAAAGAGGCACTAGTAGGCCTGTACACCGGATATAAAGGCACTTGGAAGCCCCTGCACCACAAAAGAAGGCACTCGGAGACCCCTACACTGCCAAGAAAGGCACTTGGAGGCTACTACACTGCAAAAAAAGGCACTCAGTAGCCCCTGCACTGCAAAAAAAGGCACTCGGAGGCCAGTGCACCGCAAAAAAAAATGCACTCAGAGGCCCCTACAGCACAAAAGAAAGGCACTTGGAGCACCACACCACAAAAAAAGGCACTCGGCTGCCCCTACAGCACAAAAAAAGGCACTTGGGGGCTGCTACAATGCAAAAAAAGGCACTCGGAGGCCCCTGCACCAGAAAGAAAGGAACTCGGAGGGCCCTGCACCACAAAAGAAGGCACTCGGAGGCCCCTGCACCACAAGAAAAGGCACTCGGGGCCACTACACCGCAAAAAAAAGGTACATGGAGGACCACACCCCCCAAAATAACAGCACTCGGAGGCCCCTGAGCCACAAGAAAAGGCATTCAGTGGCCTATACAGCAAAATAAAAGGCACTCGGGGGCTGCTACAATGTGAAACAAGGCACTTGGAGGGCCCTGCACCACCAAAAAAGGCACTCGGAGGCTCCTGCACTGGAAAAAGAGGCACTTGCAGGCCTGTACACTGGAAATAAAGGCACTTGGAGGCCCCTGCACCACAAAAAAAGGCACTCCGAAGCCCCTACATTGCAAAAAAAGGCACTCGGAGGCTACTACACTGCAAAAAAATGCACCCTGAGGCCCCTGCACCACAAAAAAAGGCACTCTGCTGCCCCTACACCACAAAAAAAGGCACTCGGAGGCCCCTACAGCACAAAAAAAGGCACTTGGGGGCTGCTACAATGCAAAAAAAGGCACTCGGAGGCCCCTGCACCAGAAACAAAGGCACTTGGTGGGCCCTGCACCACAAAAGAAGGCACTCGGAGGCCCCTGCACCACAAAAGAAGGCACTCGGAGGCCCCTGCACCACAAGAAAAGGCACTCGGGGGCTGCTACAATGCGAAACAAGGCACTCTGAGGGCCCAGCACCACCAAAAAAGGCACTCGGAGGCCCCTGCACTGGGAAAAGAGCCACTTGCAGGCCTGTACACTGGAAATAAAGGCACTTGGCGGCCCCTGCACTGGAAAAAGAGGCACTTGCAGGCCTGTACACTGGAAATAAAGGCACTCTGAGGCCCCAGCACCACAAAAAAAGGCACCACGAAGCCCCTACATTGCAAAAAAAGGCACTTGGAGGCTACTACACTGCAAAAAAATGCACCCTGAAGCCCATGCACAGCAAAAAAAGGCACCCTGAGGCCCCTGCATTGCCAAAAAAGGCACTCGGGTGCCCCTACACCACAAGAAAAGGCACTCAGTGGCCCCTACAGCACAAAAAAAGGCACTTGGTGGCTGCTAAAATGCAAAAAAAGGCACTCGGAGGCTGCTACAACCCGAAAAAAGGCACTCAGAGGGCCCTGCACCACAACAAAAAAGCACTCGGAGGCTCCTGCACTGGAAAAAGAGGCACTTGCAGGCCTGTACACCGGATATAAAGGCACTCGGAGGCCCCTGCACCACGAAAGAAGGCACTCGGAGGCCCCTACACTGCAAAAAAAGGCACTCGGAGGGCCCTTCACCGCAAAAAAAGGCACTCGGTGGCCCCCACATTGCAAAAAAAAGGCACTTGGAGGCTACTACACTGCAAAAAAAGGCACTCAGTAGCCCCTGCACCGCAAAAAAAGGCACTCAGTAGCCCCTGCACTGCAAAAAAAGGCACTCGGAGGCCAGTGCACTGAAAAACAGGGCACTTGGAGGCCAGTGCACCGCAAAAAAAAATGCACTCAGAGGCCCCTACAGCACAAAAGAAAGGCACTTGGAGCACCACACCACAAAAAAAGGCACTCGGCTGCCCCTACACCACAAAAAAAGGCACTCGGAGGCCCCTACAGCACAAAAAAAGGCACTTGGGGGCTGCTACAATGCAAAAAAAGGCACTCGGAGGCCCCTGCACCAGAAATAAAGGAACTCGGAGGGCCTTGCACCACAAAAGAAGGCACTCGGAGGCCCCTGCACCACAAGAAAAGGCACTCGGGGCCACTACACCGCAAAAAAAAGGTACATGGAGGACCACACCCCCCAAAATAACAGCACTCGGAGGCCCCTGAACCACAAGAAAAGGCATTCAGTGGCCTATACAGCAAAATAAAAGGCACTCGGAGGCTACTACACTGCAAAAAAATGCACCCTGAGGCCCCTGCACCACAAAAAAAGGCACTCTGCTGCCCCTACACCACAAAAAAAGGCACTCAGTGGCCCCTACAGCACAAAAAAAGGCACTTGGTGGCTGCTAAAATGCAAAAAAAGGCACTCGGAGGCTGCTACAACCCGAAAAAAGGCACTCAGAGGGCCCTGCACCACAACAAAAAAGCACTCGGAGGCTCCTGCACTGGAAAAAGAGGCACTTGCAGGCCTGTACACTGGAAATAAAGGCACTTGGAGGCCCCTGCACCACAAAAAAAGGCACTCCGAAGCTCCTACATTGCAAAAAAAGGCACTTGGAGGCTACTACACTGCAAAAAAATGCACCCTGAGGCCCCTGCACTGCAAAAAAAGGCACTCGGCTGCCCCTACACCACAAAAAAAGGCACTCGGAGGCCCCTACAGCACAAGAAAAGGCACTCGGAGGCTGCTACAATGCAAAAAAAGGCACTCGGAGGCCCCTGCACCAGAAAGAAAGGAACTCGGAGGCTGCTACAACGCAAAAAAAGGCACTTAGAGGGCCCTGCACCACAAAAAAAGCACTCGGAGGCTCCTGCACTGGAAAAAGAGGCACTTGCAGGCCTGTACACTGGATATAAAGGCACGTGGAGGCCCCTGCACCACAAAAGAAGGCACTTGGAGGCTACTACACTGCAAAAAAAGGCACTTGGAGGCTACTACACTGCAAAAAAAGGCACTCGGTAGCCCCTGCACCGCAAAAAAAGGCACTCGGAGGCCAGTGCACTGAAAAACAGGGCACTTGGAGGCCAGTGCACCGCAAAAAAAAATGCACTCAGAGGCCCCTACAGCACAAAAGAAAGGCACTTGGAGCACCACACCACAAAAAAAGGCACTCGGCTGCCCCTACACCACAAAAAAAGGCACTTGGGGGCTGCTACAATGTGAAACAAGGCACTTGGAGGGCCCTGCACCACCAAAAAAGGCACTCGGAGGCTCCTGCACTGGAAAAAGAGGCACTTGCAGGCCTGTACACTGGAAATAAAGGCACTTGGAGGCCCCTGCACCACAAAAAAAGGCACTCCGAAGCCCCTACATTGCAAAAAAAGGCACTTGGAGGCTACTACACTGCAAAAAAATGCACCCTGAGGCCCCTGCACCGCAAAAAAAGGCACTCGGCTGCCCCTACACTGGGAAAAGAGCCACTTGCAGGCCTGTACACTGGAAATAAAGGCACTTGGCGGCCCCTGCACTGGAAAAAGAGGCACTTGCAGGCCTGTACACTGGAAATAAAGGCACTTGGAGGCCCCAGCACCACAAAAAAAGGCACTTGGAGGCTACTACACTGCAAAAAAATGCACCCTGAAGCCCATGCACAGCAAAAAAATGCACCCTGAGGCACCTGCATTGCAAAAAAAGGCACTCAGAGGCCTCCACACCGCAAAAAAAGGCACTCGGAGGCCTCCACACCACAAAAAAAGGCACTCGGAGGCCTCCACACCGCAAAAAAAAAAAAAGCACCCAGAGGCCTCGACACAACAAAAGAAAGGCACTCGGAGGACCACACCACAAAAAAAGGCACTCTGCTGCCCCTACACCACAAGAAAAGGCACTCAGTGGCCCCTACAACACAAAAAAAGGCACTTGGTGGCTGCTAAAATGCAAAAAAAGGCACTCGGAGGCTGCTACAACGCGAAAAAAGGCACTCAGAGGGCCCTGCACCACAAAAAAAAAGCACTCGGAGGCTCCTGCACTGGAAAAAGAGGCACTTGCAGGCCTGTACACCGGATATAAAGGCACTCGGAGGCCCCTGCACCACGAAAGAAGGCACTCGGAGGCCCCTACACTGCAAAAAAAGGCACTCGGAGGGCCCTTCACCGCAAAAAAGGCACTCGGTGGCCCCCACATTGCAAAAAAAGGCACTTGGAGGCTACTACACTGCAAAAAAGGCACTCAGTAGCCCCTGCACCGCAAAAAAAGGCACTCAGTAGCCCCTGCACTGCAAAAAAAGGCACTCGGAGGCCAGTGCACTGAAAAACAGGGCACTTGGAGGCCAGTGCACCGCAAAAAAAAATGCACTCAGAGGCCCCTACAGCACAAAAGAAAGGCACTTGGAGCACCACACCACAAAAAAAGGCACTCGGCTGCCCCTACACCACAAAAAAAGGCACTCGGAGGCCCCTACACCACAAAAAAAGGCACTTGGGGGCTGCTACAATGCAAAAAAAGGCACTCGGAGGCCCCAGCACCAGAAAGAAAGGAACTCGGAGGGCCCTGCATCACAAAAGAAGGCACTCGGAGGCCCCTGCACCACAAGAAAAGGCACTCGGCTCCACTACACCGCAAAAATGGTACATGGAGGACCACACCCCCCAAAATAACAGCACTCGGAGGCCCCTGAACCACAAGAAAAGGCATTCAGTGGCCTATACAGCAAAATAAAAGGCACTCGGGGGCTGCTACAATGTGAAACAAGGCACTTGGAGGGCCCTGCACCACCAAAAAAGGCACTCGGAGGCTCCTGCACTGGAAAAAGAGGCACTTGCAGGCCTGTACACTGGAAATAAAGGCACTTGGAGGCCCCTGCACCACAAAAAAAGGCACTCCGAAGCCCCTGCACCGCAGAAAAAAAGGCACCCTGAGGCCCCTGCACCGCAAGAAAAGGCACTCGGTGGCCCCTGCACCGCAAGAAAAGGCACTCGGTGGCCCCTGCACCGCAAGAAAAGGCACTCGGTGGCCCCTGCACCGCAAAAAAAGGCACTCGGTGGCCCCTGCACCGCAAAAAAAGGCACTTGCAGGCCTCTACACCTTCCACTGCCCTATCAGACACAGAGGCTCATGTGACCTCACAAGGACAGGAAGCCGCCAGGGGCCTGCCAGTGGCCTGTCAGGCACTGGTACTTCTGTGAGCTCACAAGCAGAGTCAGCAGCCATGGGCATCCCACTGCCTGATGAGGCACTGAGACAAAGGTGACCTCAAAATGCAGCCAGCATGCAGAGGCCTGCCACTGGCCTATCAGGAAATAGGACTGCCGTGACCTCAAAAGGACAGCCAGCAGCCAATGGCCTCGCACTGGCCTATCAGGCACTCAGACTGCTGTGACCTCACAAGCACAGCAAACAGCCAGGGGCCTGCCACTGCCCTATAGGGCACAGAGGCTGCTGTGACCTCACAAGCACAGCCAGCAGCCAGGGGCCTGCCACTGGCCTGTGAAGCACTGAGGCTGCTGTGACCTCAGAAGCACAGCCAAGCAGCCAGGGGCCTGCCACTGGCCTATCAGGCACTGAGGCTGCTGTGACCTCACAAGCACAGCCAGCAGTGAAGGGCCTGCCGCTGGCCTATAGGGAACGGAGGCTGATGTTACCTCACAAACACAGCCAGCAGCCATTGGCCTTCCACGGCCCAATGAGGCGCTGACACTGCTCTGACCTCACAAGCACAGCACACTGTCACGGGCCTGCCACTGCCATAAAGGGCACTGAGGCTTCTCTGACCTGACAAGCACAGCCAGCAGCCAGGGGCCTGACACTGGCCTCAAGGGCAGGGAGGCTTCTGTGACCTCACAAGCACAGCCAGCAGCCAGGGGCCTGCCACTGGCCTGTAAGACACTGAGGATGCTGTGACCTCACGAGCCCAGGCAGCAGCTATGGGCCTGCCACTGCCCTATAGGGCAGGGAGGCTGCTGTGACCTCACAAGCACAGCGAGGAGCCAGAGGCCTGCCATTGCCCTATAAGGTACAGAGACAAATGTGACCTCAAAAGGCAGCCAGCAGACAGGGGCCTTCCACGGGCCTGTCAGGAAATAGGACTGCTGTGACCTTACAAGCACATCCAGAAGCTATGGGCCTCCCATTGGCCTATAGGGAACGGAGGCTGCTGTGTCCTCACAAGCACAGCGAGCAGCCAGGGGCCTGCCCCTGGCCTATGAGGCACTGAGGCTGCTGTGACCTCACAAGCAGAGGCAGCAGGGGGCGCTTGCCAGTAACCAATGAGACACTAAGGTTGCTCTGACTTCAGAAGCCCAGAAAGCAGCCATCAGCCTGCAACTGGCCTAGGAAGCACGGAGGCTGCTGTGACCTCACAAGCACAGCCAGCAGCCATGAGCCTGCCACTGGCCTATGAGGCACGGAGGCTGCTGTGACCGCACAAGCACAGCCAGCAGCCAGAAGCCTGCCACTGCCCTTTGAGGCACTGAGGGTGCTGTGACCTCACAAGCACAGCCAGCAGCTATGGGTCTGCCACTGGCCTACAGGAAAAGGAGGCTGATGTGTCCTCACAAGCACAGCGAGCAGCCAGGGGGCTCCCACTGCCCTATAAGGTACAGAGACAAATGTGACGTCAAAAGGCAGCCAGCAGACAGGGGCCTGCCACGGGCCTATCAGGACATAGGACTGCTCTGACCTCACAAGCCAAGCCAGCAGCTATGGGCCTGCCACTGCCCTATAGGGCACTGAGGCTTCTCTGCCCTCACAAGCACAGTCAGCAGCCATGAGCCTGCCGCTGGCCTATGAGGCACTGAGGCTGCTGTGACCTCACAAAAACAGCCAGCACCCAGAGGCCTGCCACTTGCCTATCGGTAACTCAGACTGCTGCCATTGCACTACAAGGTACAGAGGCAAACGTGACCTCAAAAGGCAGCCAGCAGACAGGGGCCTTCCACGGGCCTATCAGGCAATAGGACTGCTGTGACCTGAAAAGCACAGCCAGCAGCTACGGGCCTGCCACTGGCCTATGAGGCACGCAGGCAGCTGTGACCTCACAAGCACACCAAGCAGCCATTGGCATCCCTCTGGCCTACAGGAAAAGGAGGCTGCTGTGACCTCACAAGCACAGCGAGGAGCCAGAGGCCTGCCATTGCCCTAGAAGGTACAGAGACAAATGTGACCTCAAAAGGCAGCCAGCAGACAGGGGCCTTCCACGGGCCTATCAGGAAATAGGACTGCTGTGACCTGACAAGCACAGCCAGCAGCTACGGGCCTTCCATTGGCCTATGAGGCACTGAGGCTGCTATGACCTAACAAGCACAGCCAGCAGCTATGGGCCTGCCACTGGCCTATGAGGCACTGAGGCTGCTATGACCTAACAAGCACAGCCAGCAGCTATGGGCCTGCCACTGGCCTATGAGGCACTGAGGCTGCTGTGACCTCAGAAGCACAGTCAGCAGCCAGGGGCCTGCTGCTGGCCTATCAGGCTGTAGGAGTGTTATGACCTGACAAGCACAGCCAGCAGCTATGGGCATCCCACTGGCCTATCAGGCAACAGGACTGCTGTGACCTCACAAGCACAGCCAGCAGCTACGGGCCTGCCACTGGCCTATGAGGCACTGAGGCTGCTGTGACCTCACAAGCATGGCCAGTAGGCATGGGCATCCAACTGCCCTATGAGGCCCCGAGACGAACGTGACCTCATAACGCAGCCAGCAGGCATGGAGCTGTCACTGGCCCATCAGGCACTGGTACTTCCGTAACATGACAAGCAAAGCCAGCAGCCATTGGCCTCCCACTGGCCAATGAGGCACAGAGACAAAGGTGACCTCAAAAGGCAACCAGCAGCCATGGGCCTGCCACTGACCTATCAGCCAATAGGACTGCTGTGACCTCACAAGCACAGCCAGCAGCCAGTGGCCTGCCACTGCCCTATGAGGTACAGAGACAAATGTGACCTCAAAACGCGGCCAGCAGCCAGGGGCCTGCCACTGCCCTATAAGACACTGAGGCTTCTCTGACCTGACGAGCACAGCCAGCAGCTGTGGGCCTGCCACTGGCCTATGAGGCACAGAGGCTGCTGTGACCTGACAAGCACAGAGAGCAGCCATCGGCCTCCAACTTCCCGATCAGGTGCTGATGCTGCTGTCAACTCAGAATCACAGTAAACAGTCAGGGGCCTGCCACTGCCCTAAAGGGCATGGAGGCTGCTGTGATCTCACAAGCCCACCCAGCAGCTATGGGCCTGCCACTGCCCTATAGGACACTGAGGCTTCTCTGACCTCACAAGCCCACCCAGCAGTCATTGGCCTCGAACTGGCATATCAGGCAACAGGACTGCTGTGACCTCACAAGCACGGCCAGCAGGCATAGGCATTCAACTGCCCTATGAGGCCCCGAGACAAACATGACCTCATAACGCAACCAGCAGGCATGGAGCTGTCACTGGCCTATCAGGCAACAGGACTGCTGTGACCTCACAAGCACAGCCAGCAGCCAGTGGCCTGCCACTGCCCTATGAGGTACAGAGACAAATGTGACCCGAAAATGCGGCCAGCAGCCAGGGGCCTGCCACTGCCCTATAAGACACTGAGGCTGCTGTGACCTCACAAGCACAGCCAGCAGCTGTGGGTCTGCCACTGGCCTATGAGGCACTGAGGCTGCTGTGACCTCACAAGCAAAGCCAGCAGCCAAGGGCCTGCCACTGGCCTGTCAGGCAATAAGACTGCTTTGACCTGACAAGCACAGACAGCAGCTATGGGCCTGCCACTGGCCTATCAGGCAACAGGACTGCTGTGACCTCACAAGCACAGCCAGCAGCCATTGGCCTGCCACTGACCTATCAGCCAATAGGACTGCTGTGACCTTACAAGCACAGCCAGCAGCCAGGGGCCTGCCACTGACCTATGAGGTACAGAGACAAATGTGACCTCAAAACGCAGCCAGCAGCCAGGGGCCTGCCACTGCCCTATAAGACACTGAGGCTTCTCCGACCTGACAAGCACAGCCAGCAGCTGTGGGTCTGCCACTGGCCTATGAGGCACGGAGGCTGCTGTGACCTCACAAGCACAGCCAGCAGCCATTGGCCTCCCACTGGCCTATCAGGCACGGAGGCTGCTGTGACCTCACAAGCACAGCCAGCAGTGAAGGGCCTGCCATGGCGCATCAAGCACGGAGAAAGAAGGGAACACCCAAGCAGACCAGCAGCCATGGGCGTGGCAGTGCATGCCCATGCATGCCATGCATGCAATGGCATGCAGGTCAAAGTGACATCATAAGACACAACCAGCAACCATGGGCCTGCCACTGCCCTTTTTGGCATGGAGACACAAGTATCCTCACAAGCCCAGTCAGGAGGCATGGCCCTGCCACTGGCCTATCAAGCACAGAGGCAGCAGCAACCTCACAAGCAGAGCAAGGACTGATGGGCCTGACTGGCCTACCAGGCCGTGAGGCAGAAGTGACATGACTATCTCATCCAGCAGTGGTGGACCTGACAATATCATTTCAGGCAGAGGGTAAAGTGATATCACAGAACGTTGAAGGACCATAACAGAAAAAAAGGCACTTGGAGGCATGAGCACTGGGAAAAAAGGGCACTAGGAGGCGATGCACTGCAAAAATATGCACATGGAGGACACTCTACTGGAAAAAAAGGCACTTTGGGAGCCTGCATCGCAAAAATAGGCACTTGGAGGCCGCTAGGCCGGAAAAAAAGGCACTTAGATGCCCCTTCACTGCAAACAAAAGGCACTCAGACAGCAGTGCACCTCAAACAAAGGCACTCGGAGGCCCCTGCACCATAAAAACAGGCACCCGGAGAACAGTGAACCACAAGAAAAGGCACTCGGAGGCCGCTGCATCACAAAAAAAGGCACTTGGAGGCTAATACACTGCAAAAAAGGCACTCGGAGGACCATGCACGGCAAAAAAAGGCACTCGGTGGCCCCAACACCACAAAAAAAGGCACTCAGCTGCCCTTACACTGGAAAAACAGGCACTCGGAGGCCTCTACACCCCAGAAAAAGGCACTCAGTGGCCCCTACACTGCAAAAAAAGGCACTCGGGGGTGACTACAATGTGAAACAAGGCACTCGGAGGGCCCGGCACCACCAAAAGAAGCACTCAGAGGCTCCTGCACTGGAAAAAGAGGCATTGCAGGCCTGTACACCAGAAAAAAAGGCACTTGGAGGCCGCTACACCGCAGAGAAAGGCACTCGGCTGCCCCTACGCTGGAAAAAAAGGCACTCGGAGGCACCTACAGCACAAAAAAAGGCACTTGGGGGCTGCTACAATGTGAAAAAAGGCACTCAGAGGCCACTGAACCACAAGAAAAGGCACTCGATGGCTCCTACAGCACAAAAAAACGCACTCGGGGGCTGCTACAATGTGAAAAAAGGCACTCAGAGGCCCCTGAACCACAAGAAAAGGTACTCGGTGGCCTCTGAACCACAAGAAAAGCCACTCGGTGGACCCTACAGCACAATAAAAGGCACTCGGGGGCTGCTACAACGTGAAACAAGGCACTCAGAGGGCCCAGCACCACCAAAAAAAGCACTCGGAGGCTCCTGCACCACAAAAGAAGGCACTCAGAGGCCCCTACACCACCAAGAAAGGCACTCGGTGGCCCCCACATTGCAAAAAAAGGCACTTGGAGGCTACTACACTGCAAAAAAATGCACCCTGAAGCCCATGCACAGCAAAAAAATGCACCCTGAGGCCCCTGCATTGCAAAAAAAGGCACTCGGAGGCCTCCACACCGCAAAAAAAGGCACTCGGAGGCCTCCACACCGCAAAAAAAAAATGCACCCAGAGGCCTCGACACCACAAAAGAAAGGCACTCGGAGGACCACACCACAAAAAAAGGCACTCGGCTGCCCCTACACTGGAAAAAGAGGCACTCGGCTGCCCCTACACCACAAGATAAGGTACTCAGTGGCCCCTACAGCACAAAAAAAGGCACTTGGTGGCTGCTAAAATGCAAAAAAAGGCACTCGGAGGCTGCTACAACGCGAAAAAAGGCACTCAGAGGGCCCTGCACCACAAAAAAAGCACTCGGAGGCTCCTGCACTGGAAAAAGAGGCACTTGCAGGCCTGTACACCGGATATAAAGGCACTTGGAGGCCCCTGCACCACAAAAGAAGGCACTCGGAGGCCCCTACACTGCCAAAAAAGGCACTTGGAGGCTACTACACTGCAAAAAAAGGCACTCAGTAGCCCCTGCACCGCAAAAAAAGGCATTCAGTAGCCCCTGCACTGCAAAAAAAGGCACTCGGTAGCCCCTGCACCGCAAAAAAAGGCACTCGGAGGCCAGTGCACTGAAAAACAGGGCACTTGGAGGCCAGTGCACCGCAAAAAAAAATGCACTCAGAGGCCCCTACAGCACAAAAGAAAGGCACTTGGAGCACCACACCACAAAAAAAGGCACTCGGCTGCCCCTACACCACAAAAAAAGGCACTTGGGGGCTGCTACAATGCAAAAAAAGGCACTCGGAGGCCCCTGCACCAGAAAGAAAGGAACTCGGAGGGCCCTGCACCACAAAAGAAGGCACTCGGAGGCCCCTGCACCACAAGAAAAGGCACTCGGGGCCACTACACCGCAAAAAAAAGGTACATGGAGGACCACACCCCCCAAAATAACAGCACTCGGAGGCGCCTGAACCACAAGAAAAGGCATTCAGTGGCCTATACAGCAAAATAAAAGGCACTCGGGGGCTGCTACTGTTACAAGGCAACCCTGAGAAGCTCAGAAAGAATGTTTGAAGTAGGTAGATTTGGATAATTTCTATCTTAGATAGAATTTGCTTAGCATGAGTAGCCGCACACTTGCTTAGCATAAGTAGCTAAATTTGCTGAAGCCTTAGGCCGCGCTCCTAGTTCGTTAAGAAAAGGCCTCAGAGCTGGTGCAGGCTGGAAAGATAAGGGAGTTACAAGCAGTCTGCATTCCTGTGCCCCACTCTCCAGAAGGGAGGATGCCAAGGCTGAGAAATAAGGCCTGTTTGGGTGCCAGGACCTTGGGAAGCAAAGCCTCCTCTCACTGTTGAAACAGTGTTAATTAAGGGGTCTGGATTATGTCCTCTTCGTCAGGACCTTGGGAGATAACGTCTACTGACCTAGCTGGGGCAGTGTTAATTGATCAGGACCTTGAGAAGCAGGGGTGGGACCCAGGGAATGAAGAAATCACTAACCAATCAGTGTACAAGGGAAAGTCGCAAATCTGGCAATTTGTTTGTATAAATGCTACCTGAAAAGTTGGGGGGGTGTGCTTGATTTGTGGGAGACCACCGAGCACCCAGGCTTGCGCAACTCTGAAATAAATAAATAAATGTCTCTCCTGAGTGTGTAATTATTGGCTCATTGCACACCGGGCAACGAATCCGCTTTTCGGACAACAGTTTTCTGGCGACCCAGATGGGACCTCGCTGTAAAGCCTTGCCCGGATCGTCTTGCCAGTTCCGGCGGGGAGACACTGCTCATCGGACTCCAGCGCGCACCGACCGTTTTGTTCGGGGACTCCGTGAGCACCCTCCCTGGTCGGAACGGGTAAGCGACTCAAAGGTGCAACGCAGTAATTATTAAGAGACATTGCATAAAGGGTATGATACAAGGGTAATTGGTTGTGGTAACCAAAGGTAAGCTTTGTACACGTTTGGACAGTGACGACTGGAGTGTACGAAAGCGTAATTGGTAAGAACGTTCTTTTAAGGGTGGTAATACGGGAACAGGACAATCTGTGGGGGTATCCTCCTGTTCTCCTTTAGGATGCATCCTGAAACATTGGAGAAAGTTTGGTGGGAATCCTTTAACAAGGAGAAAATTAAAGGAATACTGTACTCAGTGGTGGCCAATGTATAAACTGGAGGATGAGGAAAAACGGCCAGAAATGGGAACGCTAAACTGTAATACAATCTTGCAACTTATGTTGTTTTGTAGAAGACAGAACAAATGGGATGAGGTCCCATATGTAGATTTGTTCTTCTCTCTGAGAAATGATCATGAAACTAGAAAAAAAAATGTAAGCTGTTGATCTCTGATTCAAATGTGTTAATGATGATGGGAAACAAAGAGAAAATGTCTCGGTGTTGCTCTGCTTGTAGCATTGGGAAAAGATGTTTAAAAGCGGGTGATGAGGAAGAGGATGTACAATTATTGGTCTCTCCTGAAAGAGATCAAGATAGTGTTAATAGCAGAAATAAGGGAAGTGAGGCATGTAGCCCGATTGCAGGCAGAACTCGGGCTACTCGGGCTCAACAAAATCCCGTGATTCAGGCCCCGCTGCGTCAAGCAGTCGGACCAGACGGGATGCCTGTGTATGTGAAGGTCCCTTTTTCAACTACAGATTTAATGAATTGGAAGGAGTCTGCCGGGTCGTACTGAGAAAATCCAGAAAAGATGTATCAATCCTTTAAAATGATAATTGAAAATCATAATCCAGATTGGCAGGATTTACAGGTGCTTTTAAATACTTTGCTTTCACCTGAGGAGAAAAGAATGGTATTAGATAAAGCTCAAGAGGAAAATGAAAGGCAAAATGCCAGAGACGGACCAGACCGTTTTATGCCGACCCGGGAACCGGGTTGGGATCAAAACACAGGGGCAGGCAGGTTAATGACTAAACAGTACCAACAGTTAATACTATATGGGGTAAAGCATGGAGTACCTAAGCCCAAAAATATTGCAAAACTATATCAAGTCACACAGGGTAAGACTGAGGATCCCTCTGCATTTTACGAGCAGTTATGTGAAACTGCCCGAAAATGGACAGACTTGGATCCCGAGGACGAAGCAAATAAAATAACTTTTACTACATTATTTGTAGGACAATCAGCACCAGATATAAGGAGAAAGCTTCAGAAAGTAGATGGTATGTCGGGGATGTCGATATCGCAATTAATAGAAATTGCAGATAAGGTGTACAATAATAGGGAAGAAGTGGAGAGAAAGGAAAAACAAAAGGAGAAACTGAAAGATAAGAGGCAAAATGCTGCAGTCTTGGCAGCTGCATTTGCCCAAGCACAAACTCCCTCTCAGGGAAGGAGTTTTCTAAAAGGACAAGGACGTAGAAGAGGGTATAGAGTAAGAGGGAATTTGGGAGATGGAATGCCGCTAAGGAGAGATCAGTGTGCAATTTGCAGGGGGAAGGGGCACTGGAAAAATGAGTGCCTGAAGAGACAAACAGATCATTGGAAGCCTCAGTCTGCATCTGTTCCAGAGGCAGATTTGCTCATGATTGGTACAGAGGATTCAGACTGATGGGGACCGGGGGTTGAGGAATTGGATTCCCCAGCCAAACCCCTGGTTTCAGTAAAGCTGGGGAATGAAACAGTTAAATTTTTAGTAGACACTGGAGCAGCATACTCAGTACTAAATAGCTGTAAGGGACCAATGAGTAAATTCTCTATGCCAGTAATTGGGGCCACGGGAAAGCGAGAGGTTAAACCTTTCTGTCAACCAATTAAATGTGAAATAGGAAATAAAGTGTTAACACATGAATTCTTATACATGCCAGAATGCCCATTACCCCTAATGGGGAGGGATTTACTGAATAAACTGGGGGCACAGATAACCTTTGATCAAAACAAAGTTAAGGTGCACATTCCACAAAGTAACGCCTGGAAGGCACAAGCATATATGTTGCAGAAAGCACTGGATTCCGAACAGGTGGAGGATGGACCAAGCGAAATTCCCTCTGAAGTAATGGACGCAGTAATCCCTTTTGTGTGGGCAACGGAGAAACCTGGAAGAGCCAGATGTGCAGAACCGGTAAAGGTGGAATTAAAACAAGGAGCTAAACCGGTAAGGTGAAAACAGTATCCCATGAAGTTAGAGGCCCGTGTTGGACTGGAGCCTATGATTAATAATTTCTTAAAGTATGGACTGCTGCGAGAATGTCAATCCGAGTACAATACTCCAATCCTGCCTGTAAAAAAAGAAAAAAAAAAACAAAAAAAAAAACCTTTATGTACATGAGAGAGGGCACCAGGCTTTGGGAGTGCTTGTACAGACTTTAGGAAATTGGAAAATACCTGTGGCTTACTTTTCAAGACAGCTGGATAAAGTGAGTGCAGGGTGGCCAGGATGCCTCAGAGCAGTTGCAGCTGCTGTGCTGTTAATACAAGAGGCACGAAAATTGACGTTGGGACAAAAAGTGACTGTTTATGTGCCACATGCTGTTGCAGCAGTTTTAGAACAAAAAGGGCATCACTGGTTATCCCCGAGTAGGATGGTGCAGTACCAGGCAGTGATACTTGAGCAAGAAGATGTAACCATGAAGGTGTATAATACCCTTAATCTGGCATCTTTATTACCATTTCATGAAGGGGGAGGTTGGCTCATGACTGTCTGCAAACTATTGAGCGAGTATATTCCAGCCGTCCAGATTTGAGAGATGTTCCATTGCAGAATCCAGACTGCGAATTATTTACCAATGGGAGCAGATTTATAATAAAGGGAGAAAGAAGGGCTGGATACGCTGTTGTCACTTTGGAAGGAGAAATCGAAGCAAGATCACTACCAGCAAATACATCAGCCCAGAAAGCAGAACTGATTGCTTTAGCCCGGGCTCTGGAATTATCAGAGGGAAAATGGACTAATGTGTTTCAGAAGAAGCCCCCCCCAGGGGAAGTAAAAAGGGGCTTTATGCCCGGGGATTACTGGCAAATTGATTTTTCTGAATTACCAAAATGTAATGGATATAAATATTTGTTGGTAATTGTTGACACCTTTTCAGGATGGCCTGAAGCTTTCCCGTGCCATACCAATAAGGCCAGGGAGGTAGTAAAAATGTTATTAAAAGAAATTATACCAAGATTTGGGGTACCAGAAGGGTTTTCTTCAGATAGGGGACCTCATTTTATAGCAGAAATAGTACAGCAAATCTCAAAAATACTACAAATTAAATGGGACTTACATACCCCCTGGAGGCCACAATCCAGTGGAAAAGTGGAAAGAATGAATCAAACAATTAAGAGACAGGTAGGAAAATTGTGTCAGGAGACTCAGATGAAATGGACTGATGCTTTACCTCTGGCATTATTAAGAATCAGAATAACCCCAAGGCTTAGGGAGAAAGTTAGTCCATTTGAGATTCTGTATGGTAAACCTTACACTGTAAATTTAACTGGAAATGAAATTCAAATGCACGTTAAGGGTGATCAAATTTTAAGTGATTATCTCTTGTCTATGGCAAAGGTTCTTACTTCTCTCCGTAGGTACATCCAGTTAAGATCTCCCGTACTTTTAGATTCACCTGTACATTCATTCCAGCCGGGAGATCAAGTATATCTTCGGACCTGGAAGGATGAGCCGTTGGTAGAAAAGTGGAGAGGATCATATCTTGTACTGCTAACAACAAATACTGCTGTGAAACTGCAGGGAATTGATTCCTGGATCCACTACACCCGAGTGAAAGCAGTACCTCGAGAGATGTGGAAAGCTGAACAAGTTCAACCTTTAAAGTTAAAAATACATAAAGATATATGAGTTGTATTAGAAGTGAATCGTTTTTAAATTTAGATTTTATTCAGGGAAAAATTGCTTTAATCTGTTTGTTAGGAATAGGGTTAATATTGTTGTTACGGTATCTGTGTAAAAATGATGTTCTCCTTAATAACCAGGGGAGAAATGTGGTGGTTAGCTTTTCTAGGTTACCTGAGCCAAACAATTAAAGGGAATCAGGAAGGATTTTGGAGTCACAATCTCCATTTGGAAGTAATTACGAAATCTATGAAGATAGTTAACCAGAGGGATTGCTGGGTGTGTACCCACTTCCCTGAACATTCCAACAAGGGCTTCCCCCTAATTGGAGTGCCTCTTAATTTTTCCTTTATGGAATTTGTGAAACAGATAAGAAATGATAGTGATCAAACAAAATATGATGAAACAACCGAACAGGAATGGGAAGTCCAGAGTGTGACAGGAGATTATTATCAATGTATCCGAAGATGTAATAATAGTAATAGATGGTGGGAGAAAACTGTACTTTATGGAAAGCAACCGATCAACTGTACTGGAGCCATTAAGGTAGGAGGTTATAAAGATTGCTCTCAGATACCTGAAATAGGTTATAAGTGGCCAAGTAAGGAACTAAATGGGTGGCGTGTTCCGAAAGGTAGTGGATGGTATTGGTTGTGTGGAAACAAGGCACGAAAAGTGCTACCTCCTAATTGGTCAGGGACATGTACTTTAGGGGCAATAATCCCTAATGTTACTATAAGAAAAGAATTGAGTAATAAATATCAAAAATCCTGGCTAAGAACATTCATGAGGAGACAAAAGAGGGTCAATAATCCTTTAATAGATCGACCTACTAGGTTTCAGTCATTCGTAAGGTGGCTGTTTCCACAATTTGAAAAAGCAATAGTAAATATTTCAGCAGTTATTGAAAAAATAGGGAATAAAACCTCTGATGCCATTGCAGCTTTACAAGAGGAGGTTTCAGAAATTGCTAAAATAAGTACCCAAAACCGAATGGCTCTAGATATGTTATTGGCATCTCAGGGAGGAGTATGTACAGTAATAAATACTAGTTGCTGTGTATATGTGGATCAAAGCGGGAGAATTTCTACCGATCTAAATGAAATCTGGAAGCAGACTGAAATCTTACATGAGGTTCAGAAAGATGATACTTCTTTCGGATTTGAAGAAACATGGAAATGGTTGACTTCCTGGTTCCCTGATGTGAGCTCATGGGTTAAAAAAATGTTTAACAATTCTAGGATTGATGCTAGTAATTTTTGTATGCGTTTATGGAGTGATTCAATGTATTTCTAAGTGTTATATGAAACTAATATGGGAAAGATTTTAAAAGAGTGAGACTAATATGAAAATGATCATATAAGTCTCAAAGGGGGGAATTGTTACAAGGCAACCCTGAGAAGCTCAGAAAGAATGTTTGAAGTAGGTAGATTTGGATAATTTCTATCTTAGATAGAATTTGCTTAGCATGAGTAGCCGCACACTTGCTTAGCATAAGTAGCTAAATTTGCTGAAGCCTTAGGCCGCGCTCCTAGTTCGTTAAGAAAAGGCCTCAGAGCTGGTGCAGGCTGGAAAGATAAGGGAGTTACAAGCAGTTTGCATTCCTGTGCCCCACTCTCCAGAAGGGAGGATGCCAAGGCTGAGAAATAAGGCCTGTTTGGGTGCCAGGACCTTGGGAAGCAAAGCCTCCTCTCACTGTTGAAACAGTGTTAATTAAGGGGTCTGGATTATGTCCTCTTCGTCAGGACCTTGGGAGATAACGTCTACTGACCTAGCTGGGGCAGTGTTAATTGATCAGGACCTTGAGAAGCAGGGGTGGGACCCAGGGAATGAAGAAATCACTAACCAATCAGTGTACAAGGGAAAGTCGCAAATCTGGCAATTTGTTTGTATAAATGCTACCTGAAAAGTTGGGGGGGTGTGCTTGATTTGTGGGAGACCACCGAGCACCCAGGCTTGCGCAACTCTGAAATAAATAAATAAATGTCTCTCCTGAGTGTGTAATTATTGGCTCATTGCACACCGGGCAACGAATCCGCTTTTCGGACAACACTACAATGTGAAACAAGGCACTTGGAGGGCCCTGCACCACCAAAAAAGGCACTCGGAGGCTCCTGCACTGGAAAAAGAGGCACTTGCAGGCCTGTACACTGGAAATAAAGGCACTTGGAGGCCCCTGCACCACAAAAAAAGGCACCACGAAGCCCCTACATTGCAAAAAAAGGCACTTGGAGGCTACTACACTGCAAAAAAATGCACCCTGAAGCCCATGCACAGCAAAAAAAGGCACCCTGAGGCCCCTGCATTGCCAAAAAAGGCACTCGGAGGCCTCCACGCCGCAAAAATAGGCACTTGGAGGCCGCTACACTGCAAAAAAAAAAAATAAGCACCCAGAGGCCTCGACACCACAAAAGAAAGGCACTCGGAGGACCACACCACATAAAAAGGCACTCGGCTGCCCCTACACCACAAGAAAAGGCACTCAGTGGCCCCTACAGCACAAAAAAAAGGCACTTGGTGGCTGCTAAAATGCAAAAAAAGGCACTCGGAGGCTGCTACAACGCGAAAAAAGGCACTCAGAGGGCCCTGCACCGCAGAAAAAGGCACTCAGTAGCCCCTGCACTGCAAAAAAAGGCACTCGGAGGCCAGTGCACTGAAAAACAGGGCACTTGGAGGCCAGTGCACCGCAAAAAAAAATGCACTCAGAGGCCCCTACAGCACAAAAGAAAGGCACTTGGAGCACCACACCACAAAAAAAGGCACTCGGCTGCCCCTACACCACAAAAAAAGGCACTCGGAGGCCCCTACAGCACAAAAAAAGGCACTTGGGGGCTGCTACAATGCAAAAGAAGGCACTCGGAGGCCCCTGCACCAGAAAGAAAGGAACTCGGAGGGCCCTGCACCACAAAAGAAGGCACTCGGAGGCCCCTGCACCACAAGAAAAGGCACTCGGGGCCACTACACCGCAAAAAAAAGGTACATGGAGGACCACACCCCCCAAAATAACAGCACTCGGAGGCCCCTGAACCACAAGAAAAGGCATTCAGTGGCCTATACAGCAAAATAAAAGGCACTTGGGGGCTGCTACAATGTGAAACAAGGCACTTGGAGGGCCCTGCACCACCAAAAAAGGCACTCGGAGGCTCCTGCACTGGAAAAAGAGGCACTTGCAGGCCTGTACACTGGAAATAAAGGCACTCTGAGGCCCCAGCACCACAAAAAAAGGCACCACGAAGCCCCTACATTGCAAAAAAAGGCACTTGGAGGCTACTACACTGCAAAAAAATGCACCCTGAAGCCCATGCACAGCAAAAAAATGCACCCTGAGGCCCCTGCATTGCAAAAAAAGGCACTCAGAGGCCTCCACACCGCAAAAAAAGGCACTCGGAGGCCTCCACGCTGCAAAAAAAGGCACTTGGAGGCCGCTACACTGCAAAAAAAAAAAAAAAAAGCACCCAGAGGCCTCGACACAACAAAAGAAAGGCACTCGGAGGACCACACCACACAAAAAGGCACTCGGCTGCCCCTACACCACAAAAAAAGGCACTCAGTGGCCCCTACAACACAAAAAAAGGCACTTGGTGGCTGCTAAAATGCAAAAAAAGGCACTCGGAGGCTGCTACAATGCGAAAAAAGGCACTCAGAGGGCCCTGCACCACAACAAAAAAGCACTCGGAGGCTCCTGCACTGGAAAAAGAGGCACTTGCAGGCCTGTACACCGGATATAAAGGCACTCGGAGGCCCCTGCACCACGAAAGAAGGCACTCGGAGGCCCCTACACTGCAAAAAAAGGCACTCGGAGGGCCCTTCACCGCCAAAAATGGCACTCGGTGGCCCCCACATTGCAAAAAAAGGCACTTGGAGGCTACTACACTGCAAAAAAAGGCACTCAGTAGCCCCTGCACTGCAAAAAAAGGCACTCAGTAGCCCCTGCACTGCAAAAAAAGGCACTCGGAGGCCAGTGCACTGAAAAACAGGGCACTTGGAGGCCAGTGCACCGCAAAAAAAAATGCACTCAGAGGCCCCTACAGCACAAAAGAAAGGCACTTAGAGCACCACACCACAAAAAAAGGCACTCGGCTGCCCCTACACCACAAAAAAAGGCACTCGGAGGCCCCTACAGCACAAAAAAAGGCACTTGGGGGCTGCTACAATGCAAAAAAAGGCACTCGGAGGCCCCTGCACCAGAAACAAAGGCACTTGGAGGGCCCTGCACCACAAAAGAAGGCACTCGGAGGCCCCTGCACCACAAGAAAAGGCACTCGGGGCCACTACACCGCAAAAAAAAGGTACATGGAGGACCACACCCCCCAAAATAACAGCACTCGGAGGCCCCTGAACCACAAGAAAAGGCATTCAGTGGCCTATACAGCAAAATAAAAGGCACTCGGGGGCTGCTACAATGTGAAACAAGGCACTTGGAGGGCCCTGCACCACCAAAAAAGGCACTCGGAGGCTCCTGCACTGGAAAAAGAGGCACTTGCAGGCCTGTACACTGGAAATAAAGGCACTTGGCGGCCCCTGCACCACAAAAAAAGGCACTCCGAAACCCCTGCACCGCAGAAAAAAAGGCACTCGGTGGCCCCCACATTGCAAAAAAAGGCACTCGGTGGCCCCTGCACCGCAAAAAAAGGCACTCGCAGGCCTCTACAACACCTTCCACTGCCCTATCAGACACAGAGGCTCATGTGACCTCACAAGGACAGGAAGCCGCCAGGGGCCTGCCAGTGGCCTGTCAGGCACTGGTACTTCTGTGAGCTCACAAGCAGAGTCAGCAGCCATGGGCATCCCACTGCCTGATGAGGCACTGAGACAAAGGTGACCTCAAAAGGCAGCCAGCATGCAGAGGCCTGCCACTGGCCTATCAGGAAATAGGACTGCCGTGACCTCAAAAGGACAGCCAGCAGCCAATGGCCTCGCACTGGCCTATCAGGCACTCAGACTGCTGTGACCTCACAAGCACAGCAAACAGCCAGGGGCCTGCCACTGCCCTATAGGGCACAGAGGCTGCTGTGACCTGACAAGCACAGCCAGCAGCCAGGGGCCTGCCACTGGCCTGTGAAGCACTGAGGCTGCTGTGACCTCAGAAGCACAGCCAAGCAGCCAGGGGCCTGCCACTGGCCTATCAGGCACTGAGGCTGCTGTGACCTCACAAGCACAGCCAGCAGTGAAGGGCCTGCCACTGGCCTATAGGGAACGAAGGCTGATGTTACCTCACAAACACAGCCAGCAGCCATTGGCCTTCCACGGCCCAATGAGGCGCTGACACTGCTCTGACCTCACAAGCACAGCACACTGTCACGGGCCTGCCACTGCCATAAAGGGCACTGAGGCTTCTCTGACCTGACAAGCACAGCCAGCAGCCAGGGGCCTGACACTGGCCTCAAGGGCAGGGAGGCTTCTGTGACCTCACAAGCACAGCCAGCAGCCAGGGGCCTGCCACTGGCCTGTAAGACACTGAGGATGCTGTGACCTCACGAGCCCAGGCAGCAGCTATGGGCCTGCCACTGCCCTATAGGGCAGGGAGGCTGCTGTGACCTCACAAGCACAGCGAGGAGCCAGAGGCCTGCCATTGCCCTAGAAGGTACAGAGACAAATGTGACCTCAAAAGGCAGCCAGCAGACAGGGGCCTTCCACGGGCCTATCAGGAAATAGGACTGCTGTGACCTTACAAGCACATCCAGAAGCTATGGGCCTCCCATTGGCCTATAGGGAACGGAGGCTGCTGTGTCCTCAGAAGCACAGCGAGCAGCCAGGGGCCTGCCCCTGGCCTATGAGGCACTGAGGCTGCTGTGACCTCACAAGCAGAGGCAGCAGGGGGCGCTTGCCAGTAACCAATGAGACACTAAGGTTGCTCTGACTTCAGAAGCCCAAAAAGCAGCCATGAGCCTGCAACTGGCCTAGGAAGCACGGAGGCTGCTGTGACCTCACAAGCACAGCCAGCAGCCATGAGCCTGCCACTGGCCTATGAGGCACGGAGGCTGCTGTGACCTCACAAGCACAGCCAGCAGCCATGAGCCTGCTACCGCCCTATGAGGCAGTGAGGCTGCTGTGACCGCACAAGCACAGCCAGCAGCCAGAAGCCTGCCACTGCCCTTTGAGGCACTGAGGGTGCTGTGACCTCACAAGCACAGCCAGCAGCTATGGGTCTGCCACTGGCCTACAGGAAAAGGAGGCTGATGTGTCCTCACAAGCACAGCGAGCAGCCAGGGGGCTCCCACTGCCCTATAAGGTACAGAGACAAATGTGACGTCAAAAGGCAGCCAGCAGACAGGGGCCTGCCACGGGCCTATCAGGACATAGGACTGCTCTGACCTCACAAGCCGAGCCAGCAGCTATGGGCCTGCCACTGCCCTATAGGGCACTGAGGCTGCTCTGCCCTCACAAGCACAGTCAGCAGCCATGAGCCTGCCGCTGGCCTATGAGGCACTGAGGCTGCTGTGACCTCACAAAAACAGCCAGCACCCAGAGGCCTGCCACTTGCCTATCGGTAACTCAGACTGCTGTGAACTCAAAAGGATGGCAAGCAGCCATTGGCCTGCCACTGACCTACCAGGCAATAGCACTGCTGTGACCTCACAAGCACAGCCAGCAGCCAGGGGCCTGCCACTGCCCTATGAGGTACAGAGACAAATGTGACCTGAAAACGCGGCCAGCAGCCAGGCCTCTGCCACTGCCATATAAGACACTCAGGCTGATTTCACCTAACAAGTAAAGCCAGCAGCTATGGGCCTGTCACTGCCCTATAGGGCACTGAGGCTGCTGTGACCTCACAAGCACAGCGAAGAGCCAGAGGCCTGCCATTGCACTACAAGGTACAGAGGCAAACGTGACCTCAAAAGGCAGCCAGCAGACAGGGGCCTTCCACGGGCCTATCAGGCAATAGGACTGCTGTGACCTGAAAAGCACAGCCAGCAGCTACGGGCCTGCCACTGGCCTATGAGGCACGCAGGCAGCTGTGACCTCACAAGCACACCAAGCAGCCATTGGCATCCCTCTGGCCTACAGGAAAAGGAGGCTGCTGTGACCTCACAAGCACAGCGAGGAGCCAGAGGCCTGCCATTGCCCTAGAAGGTACAGAGACAAATGTGACCTCAAAAGGCAGCCAGCAGACAGGGGCCTTACATGGGCCTATCAGGAAATAGGACTGCTGTGACCTGACAAGCACAGCCAGCAGCTACGGGCCTTCCATTGGCCTATGAGGCACTGAGGCTGCTATGACCTAACAAGCACAGCCAGCAGCTATGGGCCTGCCACTGGCCTATGAGGCACTGAGGCTGCTGTGACCTCAGAAGCACAGTCAGCAGCCAAGGGCCTGCCACTGGCCTGTCAGGGAACAGGACTGCTGTGACCTCACAAGCACAGCCAGCAGCCAGCAGCCATGGCATCCAACCAGCCGATGAGCCACTGAGGCTCCTGTCACCTCACAAAAACAGCCAGCACCCAGAGGCCTGCCACTGGCCTATGAGGCAATGTGACTGCTGTGACCTCACAAGGACAGCCAGCAGCCATTGGCCTGCCACTGACCTACCAGGCACTGAGGCTGCTGTGACCTCACAAGCACAGCCAGCAGCCAAGGGCGTTCCACTGGCCTAGGAGGCTCGGAGGCTGCTGTGACCTCAGAAGCACAGCCAGCAGCCATTGGCCTTCCACTGGCCTATAGGGCACTGAGGCTGCTGTGACCTCACAAGCACAGCCAGCAGCCATTGGCCTTCCACTGGCCTATGAGGCACGGAGGGTGCTATGACCTCACAAGCACAGCCAGCAGCAGAAGCCTGCCACTGCCCTTTGAGGCACTGAGGGTGCTGTGACCTCACAAGCACAGCCAGCAGCTATGGGTCTGCCACTGGCCTACAGGAAAAGGAGGCTGATGTGTCCTCACAAGCACAGCGAGCAGCCAGGGGGCTCCTACTGCCCTATAAGGTACAGAGACAAATGTGACGTCAAAAGGCAGCCAGCAGACAGGGGCCTGCCACGGGCCTATCAGGACATAGGACTGCTGTGACCTCACAAGCCGAGCCAGCAGCTATGGGCCTGCCACTGCCCTATAGGGCACTGAGGCTTCTCTGCCCTCACAAGCACAGTCAGCAGCCATGAGCCTGCCGCTGGCCTATGAGGCACTGAGGCTGCTGTGACCTGACAAGCACAGCCAGCAGACAGGGGCCTGCTACTGGCCTATCAGGCACGGAGGCTGCTGTGACCTCAGAAGCACAGCCAGCAGCCAGGGGCCTGCCACTGGCCTATGAGGCACTGAGGCTGCTGTGACCTCACAAGCACAGCCAGCAGCCATTGGCCTTCCACTGGCCTATGAGGCACTGAGGCTGCTGTGACCTCACAAGCACAGCTAGCAGCCAAGGGCCTGCCACTGGCCTGTAGGGAATGGAGGCTGATGTGACCTCACAAACACAGCCAGCAGCCATTGGCCTCCCACTGCCCGATGAGGCGCTGACGCTGCTGTCAACTCAGAAGCACAGTAAACAGTCAGGGGCCTGCCACTGCCCTAAAGGGCATGGAGGCTGCTATGACCTCAGAAGCCCAGCGAGCAGCTATGGGCCTGCCACTGCCCTAAAGGGCATGGAGGCTGCTATGACCTCAGAAGCCCAGCGAGCAGCTATGTGCCTGCCACTGCCCTATAGGGCACTGAGGCTTCTCTGACCTCACAAGCCCACCCAGCAGTCATTGGCCTCGAACTGGCCTATGAGGCAACAGGACTGCTGTGACCTCACAAGCATGGCCAGCAGGCATGGGCATCCAACTGCCCTACGAGGCCCCGAGACAAACGTGACCTCATAACGCAGCCAGCAGGCATGGAGCTGTCACTGGCCTATCAGGCACTGGTACTTCCATGACCTCACAAGCACAGGCAGCAGCCAGGGGCCTGCCATTGGCCTGTGAAGCACTGAGGCTGCTGTGACCTGACAAGCACAGCGAGGAGCCAGAGGCCTGCAATTGCCCTATAAGGTACAGAGACAAATGTGACCTCAAAAGGCAGCCAGCAGACAGAGGCCTTCCATGGGCCTATCAGGAAATAGGACTGCTGTGACCTTACAAGCACATCCAGCAGCTATGGGCCTGCCACTGCCCTATAGGGAACGGAGGCTGCTGTGTCCTCACAAGCACAGCCAGCAGCCAGGGGCCTGCCACTGGCCTATGAGGCAATGAGGCTGCTGTGACCTCACAAGCAGAGGCAGCAGGGGGCGCTTGCCACTCACTTAGGACGCACTGAGGCTACTGTGACCTCACAAGCACAGGCAGCAGCAGGCGCTTGCCAGTAACCAATGAGACACTAAGGTTGCTCTGACTTCAGAAGCCCAGAAAGCAGCCATCAGCCTGCAACTGGCCTAGGAAGCACGGAGGCTGCTGTGACCTCACAAGCACAGCCAGCAGCTATGGGCCTGCCATGGTGCATCAAGCACGGAGAAAGAAGGGAACACCCAAGCAGACCAGCAGCCATGGGCGTGGCAGTGCATGCCCATGCATGCCATGCATGCAATGGCATGCAGGTCAAAGTGACATCATAAGACACAACCAGCAACCATGGGCCTGCCACTGCCCTTTTTGGCATGGAGACACAAGTATCCTCACAAGCCCAGTCAGGAGGCATGGCCCTGCCACTGGCCTATCAAGCACAGAGGCAGCAGCAACCTCACAAGCAGAGCAAGGACTGATGGGCCTGACTGGCCTACCAGGCCGTGATGCAGAAGTGACATGACTATCTCATCCAGCAGTGGTGGACCTGACAATATCATTTCAGGCAGAGGGTAAAGTGATATCACAGAACGTTGAAGGACCATAACAGAAAAAAAGGCACTTGGAGGCATGAGCACTGGGAAAAAAGGGCACTAGGAGGCGATGCACTGCAAAAATATGCACATGGAGGACACTCTACTGGAAAAAAAGGCACTTTGGGAGCCTGCATCGCAAAAATAGGCACTTGGAGGCCGCTAGGCCGGAAAAAAAGGCACTTAGATGCCCCTTCACTGCAAACAAAAGGCACTCAGACAGCAGTGCACCTCAAACAAAGGCACTCGGAAGCCCCTGCACCACAAAAACAGGCACCCGGAGAAGAGTGAACCACAAGAAAAGGCACTCGGAGGCCGCTGCATCACAAAAAAAGGCACTTGGAGGCTAATACACTGCAAAAAAGGCACTCGGAGGACCATGCACGGCAAAAAAAGGCACTCGGTGGCCCCAACACCACAAAAAAAGGCACTCGGAGGCTGCTACAATGCGAAAACAGGCACTCCGATGCCCCTACACCAGAAAGAAAGGCACTCAGAGGGCCCTGCAGCACAAAAAAAGGCACTCAGCTGCCCTTACACTGGAAAAACAGGCACTCGGAGGCCTCTACACCCCAGAAAAAGGCACTCAGTGGCCCCTACACTGCAAAAAAAGGCACTCGGGGGTGACTACAATGTGAAACAAGGCACTCGGAGGGCCCGGCACCACCAAAAGAGGCACTCAGAGGCTCCTGCACTGGAAAAAGAGGCATTGCAGGCCTGTACACCAGAAAAAAAGGCACTTGGAGGCCGCCACACCGCAGAGAAAGGCACTCGGCTGCCCCTACACTGGAAAAAAAGGCACTCGGCTGCCCCTACACTGGAAAAAAAGGTACTCGGAGGCCTCTACACCCCAGAAAAAGGCACTCAGTGGCCCCTACACTGCAAAAAAAGACACTTGGGGGCTGCTACAATGTGAAACAAGGCACTCGGAGGGCCCGGCACCACCAAAAGAAGCACTCAGAGGCTCCTGCACTGGAAAAAGAGGCATTGCAGGCCTGTACACTGGAAAAAAAGGCACTTGGAGGCCGCTACACCGCAGAGAAAGGCACTCGGCTGCCCCTACGCTGGAAAAAAAGGCACTCGGAGGCCCCTACACCACAAAAAAAGGGACTCGGCTGCCCCTACACTGGAAAAAAAGGCACTCGGAGGCCCCTACAGCACAAAAAAAAGGCACTTGGGGGCTGCTACAATGCAAGAAAAGGAACTCGGAGGCCCCGGCACCAGAAACAAAGGCACTTGGAGGGCCCTGCACCACAAGAAAAGGCACTCGGTGGCCCCTGACCCACAAGAAAAGGCATTCGGGGGCTGCTACAATGCGAAACAAGGCACTCAGAGGGCCCAGCACCACCAAAAAAGGCACTCGGAGGCCCCGGCACTGGGAAAAGAGCCACTTGCAGGCCTGTACACTGGAAATAAAGGCACTTGGAGGCCCCTGCACTGGAAAAAGAGGCACTTGCAGGCCTGTACACTGGAAATAAAGGCACTTGGAGGCCCCTACAGCACAAAAAAAAGGCACTCCGAAGCCCCTACATTGCAAAAAAAGGCACTTGGAGGCTGCTACACTGCAAAAAAATGCACCCTGAGGCCCCTGCAACGCAGAAAAAGGCACTTGGAGGGCCCTGCACCACAAAAGAAGGCACTCGGTGGCCCCTGACCCACAAGAAAAGGCACTCGGTGGCCCCTACAGCACAATAAAAGGCACTCGGGGGCTGCTACAATGTGAAACAAGGCACTTGGAGAGCCCTGCACCACCAAAAAAGGCACTCGGAGGCCCCTGCACTGGGAAAAGAGGCACTTGCAGGCCTGTACACTGGAAATAAAGGCACTTGGCGGCCCCTGCACTGGAAAAAGAGGCACTTGCAGGCCTGTACACTGGAAATACAGGCACTTGGAGGCCCCAGCACCACAAAAAAAGGCACTCGGAAGCCCCCACATTGCAAAAAAAGGCACTTGGAGGCTACTACACTGCAAAAAAATGCACCCTGAAGCCCATGCACAGCAAAAAAATGCACCCTGAGGCCCCTGCATTGCAAAAAAAGGCACTCAGAGGCCTCCACACCGCAAAAAAAGGCACTCGGAGGCCTCCACACCGCAAAAAAAGGCACTTGGAGGCCGCTACACTGCAAAAAAAAAAAGCACCCAGAGGCCTCGACACCACAAAAGAAAGGCACTCGGAGGACCACACCACAAAAAAAGGCACTTGGCTGACCCTACACTGGAAGAAAGGCACTCGGCTGCCCCTACACCACAAGAAAAGGCACTCAGTGGCCCCTACAGCACAAAAAAAGGCACTTGGTGGCTGCTACAACGTGAAAAAAGGCACTCAGAGGGCCCTGCACCACAAAAAAAAGCACTCGGAGGCTCCTGCACTGGAAAAAGAGGCACTTGCAGGCCTGTACACCGGATATAAAGGCACTTGGAGGCCCCTGCACCACAAAAGAAGGCACTCGGAGGCTACTACACTGCAAAAAAAGGCACTTGGAGGCTACTAAACTGCAAAAAAAGGCACTCAGTAGCCCCTGCACCGCAAAAAAAGGCACTCGGAGGCCAGTGCACTGAAAAACAGGGCACTTGGAGGCCAGTGCACCGCAAAAAAAAATGCACTCAGAGGCCCCTACAGCACAAAAGAAAGGCACTTGGGGGCTGCTACAATGCAAAAAAAGGCACTCGGAGGCCCCTGCACCAGAAAGAAAGGAACTCGGAGGGCCCTGCACCACAAAAGAAGGCACTCGGAGGCCCCTGCACCACAAGAAAAGGCACTCAGGGCCACTACACCGCAAAAAAAAGGTACATGGAGGACCACACCCCCCAAAATAACAGCACTCGGAGGCCCCTGAACCACAAGAAAAGGCATTCAGTGGCCTATACAGCACAATAAAAGGCACTCGGGGGCTGCTACAATGTGAAACAAGGCACTTGGAGGGCCCTGCACCACCAAAAAAGGCACTCGGAGGCTCCTGCACTGGAAAAAGAGGCACTTGCAGGCCTGTACACTGGAAATAAAGGCACTTGGAGGCCCCTGCACCACAAAAAAAGGCACTCCGAAGCCCCTACAGCACAAAAAAAAGACACTTGGAGGCCCCTGCACCGCAAAAAAAGGCACTTGCAGGCCTCTACAACACCTTCCACTGCCCTATCAGACACAGAGGCTCATGTGACCTCACAAGGACAGGAAGCCGCCAGGGGCCTGCCAGTGGCCTGTCAGGCACTGGTACTTCTGTGAGCTCACAAGCAGAGTCAGCAGCCATGGGAATCCCACTGCCTGATGAGGCACTGAGACAAAGGTGACCTCAAAAGGCAGCCAGCATGCAGAGGCCTGCCACTGGCCTATCAGGAAATAGGACTGCCGTGACTTCAAAAGGACAGCCAGCAGCCAATGGCCTCGCACTGGCCTATCAGGCACTCAGACTGCTGTGACCTCACAAGCACAGCAAACAGCCAGGGGCCTGCCACTGCCCTATAGGGCACAGAGGCTGCTGTGACCTGACAAGCACAGCCAGCAGCCAGGGGCCTGCCACTGGCCTGTGAAGCACTGAGGCTGCTGTGACCTCAGAAGCACAGCCAAGCAGCCAGGGGCCTGCCACTGGCCTATCAGGCACTGAGGCTGCTGTGACCTCACAAGCACAGCCAGCAGTGAAGGGCCTGCCACTGGCCTATAGGGAACGGAGGCTGACGTTACCTCACAAACACAGCCAGCAGCCATTGGCCTTCCACTGCCCAATGAGGCGCTGACACTGCTCTGACCTCACAAGCACAGCACACTGTCACGGGCCTGCCACTGCCATAAAGGGCACTGAGGCTTCTCTGACCTGACAAGCACAGCCAGCAGCCAGGGGCCTGCCACTGCCCTGTACGACACTGAGGATGCTTTGACCTCACGAGCCCAGGCAGCAGCTATGGGCCTGCCACTACCCTATAGGGCAGGGAGGCTGCTGTGACCTCACAAGCACAGCGAGGAGCCAGAGGCCTGCCATTGCCCTAGAAGGTACAGAGACAAATGTGACGTCAAAAGGCAGCCAGCAGACAGGGGCCTGCCACGGGCCTATCAGGACATAGGACTGCTCTGTCCTCACAAGCCGAGCCAGCAGCTATGGGCCTGCCACTGCCCTATAGGGAACGGAGGCTGCTGTGTCCTCACAAGCACAGCCAGCAGCCAGGGGCCTGCCACTGGCCTATGAGGCAATGAGGCTGCTGTGACCTCACAAGCAGAGGCAGCAGGGGGCGCTTGCCACTCACTTATGATGCACTGAGGCTGCTGTGACCTCACAAGCACAGGCAGCAGGGGGCGCTTGCCAGTAACCAATGAGACACTAAGGTTGCTCTGACTTCAGAAGCCCAGAAAGCAGCCATCAGCCTGCAACTGGCCTAGGAGGCACGGAGGGTGCTATGACCTCACAAGCACAGCCAGCAGCCAGAAGCCTGCCACTGCCCTTTGAGGCACTGAGGCTGCTGTGACCTCAGAAACACAGCCAGCAGCCATTGGCCTCCCACTGGCCTATGAGGCACTGAGGCTGCTGTGACCTGACAAGCACAGCCAGCACACAGGGGCCTGCTACTGGCCTATCAGGCACGGAGGCTGCTGTGACCTCAGAAACACAGCCAGCAGCCATTGGCCTTCCACTGGCCTATGAGGCACTGAGGCTGCTGTGACCTCACAAGCACAGCCAGCAGCCATGGGCCTTCCACTGGCCTATGAGGCACTGAGGCTGCTGTGACCTCACAAGCACAGCTAGCAGCCAAGCGCCTGCCACTGGCCTGTAGGGAATGGAGGCTGATGTGACCTCACAAGCACAGCCAGCAGCCATTGGCCTCCCACTGCCCGATGAGGCGCTGACGCTGCTGTCAACTCAGAAGCACAGTAAACAGTCAGGGGCCTGCCACTGCCCTAAAGGGCATGGAGGCTGCTATGACCTCAGAAGCCCAGCGAATAGCTATGGGCCTGCCACTGCCCTATAGGACACTGAGGCTTCTCTGACCTCACAAGCCCACCCAGCAGTCATTGGCCTCGAACTGGCCTATGAGGCAACAGGACTGCTGTGACCTCACAAGCATGGCCAGCAGGCATGGGCATCCAACTGCCCTACGAGGCCCCGAGACAAACATGACCTCATAACGCAACCAGCAGGCATGGAGCTGTCACTGGCCTATCAGGCACTGGTACTTCCATGACCTCACAAGCACAGGCAGCAGCCAGGGGCCTGCCATTGGCCTGTGAAGCACTGAGGCTGCTGTGACCTGACAAGCACAGCGAGGAGCCAGAGGCCTGCAATTGCCCTATAAGGTACAGAGACAAATGTGACCTCAAAAGGCAGCCAGCAGACAGAGGCCTTCCACGGGCATATCAGGAAATAGGACTGCTGTGAACTTACAAGCACATCCAGCAGCTATGGGCCTGCCACTGCCCTATAGGGAACAGAGGCTGCTGTGTCCTCACAAGCACAGCCAGCAGCCAGGGGCCTGCCACTGGCCTATGAGGCAATGAGGCTGCTGTGACCTCACAAGCAGAGGCAGCAGGGGGCGCTTGCCACTCACTTAGGACGCACTGAGGCTACTGTGACCTCACAAGCACAGGCAGCAGCGGGCGCTTGCCAGTAACCAATGAGACACTAAGGTTGCTCTGACTTCAGAAGCCCAGAAAGCAGCCATCAGCCTGCAACTGGCCTAGGAAGCACGGAGGCTGCTGTGACCTCACAAGCACAGCCAGCAGCCATGAGCCTGCCACTGGCTTATGAGGCACGGAGGCTGCTGTGACCTCACAAGCACAGCCAGCAGCCATGAGCCTGCTACCGCCCTATGAGGCAGTGAGGCTGCTGTGACCGCACAAGCACAGCCAGCGGCCATTAGTCTGCCACTGCCCTTTGAGGCACTGAGGGTGCTGTGACCTCAAAAGCACAGCCAGCAGCCATGAGCCTGCCACTGGCCTGTCAGGCAATAAGACTGCTTTGACCTGACAAGCACAGACAGCAGCTATGGGCCTGCCACTGGCCTATCAGGCAACAGGACTGCTGCGACCTCAAAAGGACAGCCAGCAGCCATTGGCCTGCCACTGGCCTAGGAGGCACTGAGGCTGCTGTGACCTCACAAGCACAGCTAGCAGCCAGGGGCCTGCCACTGCCCTATGAGGTACAGAGACAAATATGACCTCAAAACGCAGCCAGCAGCCATTGGCCTCGAACTGGCCTATGAGGCGCTGACGCTGCTGTCAACTCAGAAGCACAGTAAACAGTCAGGGGCCTGCCACTGCCCTAAAGGGCATGGAGGCTGCTGTGACCTCACAAGCCCACCCAGCAGCTATGGGCCTGCCACTGGCCTATGAGGCAGTGAGGCTGCTGTGACCTCACAAGCACAGCTAGCAGCCAAGGGCCTGCCACGGCCCTATAAGACACTGAGGCTACTGTGACCTCACAAGCACAGCGAGGAGCCAGAGGCCTGCCATTGCCCTAGAAGGTACAGAGACAAATGTGACCTCAAAAGGCAGCCAGCAGACAGGGGCCTTCCACGGGCCTATCAGGAAATAGGACTGCTATGACCTAACAAGCACAGCCAGCAGCTATGGGCCTGCCACTGGCCTATGAGGCACTGAGGCTGCTGTGACCTCAGAAGCACAGTCAGCAGCCAGGGGCCTGCCACTGGCCTATGAGGCACTGAGGCTGCTGTGACCTCACAAGCATGGCCAGTAGGCATGGGCATCCAACTGCCCTATGAGGCCCCGAGACGAACGTGACCTCATAACGCAGCCAGCAGGCATGGAGCTGTCACTGGCCCATCAGGCACTGGTACTTCCGTGACATGACAAGCAAAGCCAGCAGCCATTGGCCTCCCACTGGCCAATGAGGCACAGAGACAAAGGTGACCTCAAAACGCAGCCAGCAGCCATAGGCCTGCCACTGACCTATCAGGCAATAGGACTGCTGTGACCTCACAAGCACAGCCAGCAGCCAGTGGCCTGCCACTGCCCTATGAGGTACAGAGACAAATGTGACCTGAAAATGCGGCCAGCAGCCGGGGGCCTGCCACTGCCCTATAAGACACTGAGGCTGCTGTGACCTCACAAGCAAAGCCAGCAGCCAAGGGCCTGCCACTGGCCTGTCAGGCAGTAAGACTGCTTTGACCAGACAAGCACAGACAGCAGCTATGGGCCTGCCACTGGCCTGTCAGGCAATAAGACTGCTTTGACCTGACAAGCACAGACATCAGCCAGGGGCCTGCCACTGGCCTATCAGGCAACAGGACTGCTGTGACCTCAAAAGGACAGCCAGCAGCCATTGGCCTGCCACTGACCTATCAGCCAATAGGACTGCTGTGACCTCACAAGCACAGCCAGCAGCCAGGGGCCTGCCACTGGCCTATCAGGACTTGACGCTGCTGTGACCTCACAAGCACAGCCAAGCAGCGAGGGGCCTGCCACTGGCCCTAAAGGGCACGGATGCTGCTGTGACCTCAGAAGCACAGCCAGCAGCCAGGGGCCTGCCACTGCCCTAAAGGGCACGGAGGCTGCTGTGACCTCACAAGCACAGCCAGCAGTGAAGGGCCTGCCATCGCGCATCAAGCACGGAGAAAGAAGGGAACACCCAAGCAGACCAGCAGCCATGGGCGTGGCAGTGCATGCCCATGCATGCCATGCATGCAATGGCATGCAGGTCAAAGTGACATCATAAGACACAACAACCAGCAACCATGGGCCTGCCACTGCCCTTTTTGGCATGGAGACACAAGTATCCTCACAAGCCCAGTCAGGAGGCATGGCCCTGCCACTGGCCTATCAAGCACAGAGGCAGCAGCAACCTCACAAGCAGAGCAAGGACTGATGGGCCTGACTGGCCTACCAGGCCGTGAGGCAGAAGTGACATGACTATCTCATCCAGCAGTGGTGGACCTGACAATATCATTTCAGGCAGAGGGTAAAGTGATATCACAGAACGTTGAAGGACCATAACAGAAAAAAAGGCACTTGGAGGCATGAGCACTGGGAAAAAAGGGCACTAGGAGGCGATGCACTGCAAAAATATGCACATGCAGGACACTATACTGGAAAAAAAGGCACTTTGGGAGCCTGCATCGCAAAAATAGGCACTTGGAGGCCGCTAGGCCGGAAAAAAAGGCACTTAGATGCCCCTTCACTGCAAACAAAAGGCACTCAGACAGCAGTGCACCTCAAACAAAGGCACTCGGAGGCCCCTGCACCACAAAAACAGGCACCTGGAGAACAGTGAACCACAAGAAAAGGCACTCGGAGGCCGCTGCATCACAAAAAAAGGCACTTGGAGGCTAATACACTGCAAAAAAGGCACTCGGAGGACCATGCACGGCAAAAAAAGGCACTCGGTGGCCCCAACACCACAAAAAAAGGCACTCGGGGGCTGCTACAATGCGAAAACAGGCACTCCGATGCCCCTACACCAGAAAGAAAGGCACTCAGAGGGCCCTGCAGCACAAAAAAAGGCACTCAGCTGCCCTTACACTGGAAAAACAGGCACTCGGAGGCCTCTACACCCCAGAAAAAGGCACTCAGTGGCCCCTACACTGCAAAAAAAGGCACTCGGGGGTGACTACAATGTGAAACAAGGCACTCGGAGGGCCCGGCACCACCAAAAGAAGCACTCAGAGGCTCCTGCACTGGAAAAAGAGGCATTGCAGGCCTGTACACCAGAAAAAAAGGCACTTGGAGGCCGCTACACCGCAGAGAGAGGCACTCGGCTGCCCCTACGCTGGAAAAAAAGGCACTCGGAGGCTGCTACAACGCGAAAAAAGGCACTCGGCTGCCCCTACACTGGAAAAAAAGGCACTCGGAGGCCCCTACAGCCCAAAAAGGCACTTGGAGGCTACTACACTGCAAAAAAATGCACCCTGAAGCCCATGCACAGCAAAAAAATGCACCCTGAGGCCCCTGCATTGCAAAAAAAGGCACTCAGAGGCCTCCACACCACAAAAAAAGGCACTCGGCTGCCCCTACACCACAAGAAAAGGCACTCAGTGGCCGCTACAGCACAATAAAAGGCACTTGGTGGCTGCTACAACGCGAAAAAAGGCACTCAGAGGGCCCTGCACCACAAAAAAAAGCACTCGGAGGCTCCTGCACTGGAAAAAGAGGCACTTGCAGGCCTGTACACCGGATATAAAGGCACTCGGAGGCCCCTGCACCACAAAAGAAGGCACTCGGAGGCCCCTATACTGCAAAAAAAGGCACTCGGAGGAACCTTCACCGCAAAAAAAGGCACTCGGTGGCCCCCACATTGCAAAAAAAGGCACTCAGTAGCCCCTGCACCGCAAAAAAAGGCACTCAGTAGCCCCTGCACTGCAAAAAAAGGCACTCGGAGGCCAGTGCACTGAAAAACAGGGCACTTGGAGGCCAGTGCACCGCAAAAAAAAATGCACTCAGAGGCCCCTACAGCACAAAAGAAAGGCACTTGGAGCACCACACCACAAAAAAAGGCACTCGGCTGCCCCTACAGCACAAAAAAAGGCACTCGGAGGCCCCTACAGCACAAAAAAGGCACTTGGGGGCTGCTACAATGCAAAAAAAGGCGCTCGGAGGCCCCTGCACTGGGAAAAGAGGCACTTGCAGGCCTGTACACTGGAAATAAAGGCACTTGGAGGCCCCTGCACCACAAAAAAAGGCACACCGAAGCCCCTACATTGCAAAAAAAGGCACTTGGAGGCTGCTACAATGCAAAAAAAGGCACCCTGAGGCCCCTGCACCGCAGAAAAAGGCACTTGGAGGGCCCTGCACCACAAAAGAAGGCACTCGGTGGCCCCTGACCCACAAGAAAAGGCACTCGGAGGCCCCTACAGCACAAAAAAAGGCACTTGGGGGCTGCTACAATGCAAAAAAAGGCACTCGGAGGCCCCTGCACCAGAAACAAAGGCACTTGGAGGGCCCTGCACCACAGAAGAAGGCACTCGGAGGCCCCTGACCCACAAGAAAAGGCACTCGGTGGCCCCTACAGCACAATAAAAGGCACTCGGGGGCTGCTACAATGCGAAACAAGGCACTCTGAGGGCCCAGCACCACCAAAAAAGGCACTCGGAGGCCCCTGCACGGGGAAAAGAGGCACTTGCAGGCCTGTACACTGGAAATAAAGGCACTTGGCGGCCCCTGCACTGGAAAAAGAGGCACTTGCAGGCCTGTACACTGGAAATACAGGCACTTGGAGGCCCCAGCACCACAAAAAAAGGCACTCGGAAGCCCCCACATTGCAAAAAAAGGCACTTGGAGGCTACTACACTGCAAAAAAATGCACCCTGAAGCCCATGCACAGCAAAAAAATGCACCCTGAGGCCCCTGCATTGCAAAAAAAGGCACTCAGAGGCCTCCACACCGCAAAAAAAGGCACTCGGAGGCCTCCACACCGCAAAAAAAGGCACTCGGAGGCCTCCACACTGCAAAAAATAAATGCACCCAGAGGCCTCGACACCACAAAAGAAAGGCACTCGGAGGACCACACCACAAAAAAAGGCACTTGGCTGACCCTACACTGGAAGAAAGGCACTCGGCTGCCCCTACACCACAAGAAAAGGCACTCAGTGGCCCCTACAACACAAAAAATAGGCACTTGGTGGCTGCTACAACATGAAAAAAGGCACTCAGAGGGCCCTGCACCACAAAAAAAAGCACTCGGAGGCTCCTGCACTGGAAAAAGAGGCACTTGCAGGCCTGTACACCAGATATAAAGGCACTTGGAGGCCCCTGCACCACAAAAGAAGGCACTCGGAGGCCCCTGCACCACAAGAAAAGGCACTCGGAAGCCCCCACATTGCAAAAAAAGGCACTCGGAGGCCCCTACACTGCAAGAAAAGGCACTCGGAGGGCCCTTCACCGCAAAAAAAGGCACTCGGTGGCCCCCACATTGCAAAAAAATGCACCCTGAGGCCCCTGCACCGCAAGGAAAGGCACTCAGTAGCCCCTGCACTGCAAAAAAAGGCACTCGGAGGCCAGTGCACTGAAAAACAGGGCACTTGGAGGCCAGTGCACCGCAAAAAAAAATGCACTCAGAGGCCCCTACAGCACAAAAGAAAGGCACTTGGAGCACCACACCACAAAAAAAGGCACTCGGCTGCCCCTACACCACAAAAAAAGGCACTCGGAGGCCCCTACAGCACAAAAAAAGGCACTTGGGGGCTGCTACAATGCAAAAAAAGGCACTCGGAGGCCCCTGCACTGGGAAAAGAGGCACTCGGAGGCCTGTACACTGGAAATAAAGGCACTTGGAGGCCCCAGCACCACAAAAAAAGGCACTCGGAAGCCCCCACATTGCAAAAAAAGGCACTTGGAGGCTGCTACACTGCAAAAAAATGCACCCTGAGGCCCCTGCACCGCAAAAAAAGGCACTTGGAGGGCCCTGACCCACAAAAAAAGGCACTCGGTGGCCTCTGACCTACAAGAAAAGGCACTCGGGGGCTGCTACAATGTGAAACAAGGCACTTGGAGGGCCCTGCACCACCAAAAAAGGCACTCGGAGGCCCCTGCACTGGGAAAAGAGCCACTTGCAGGCCTGTACACTGGAAATAAAGGCACTTGGCGGCCCCTGCACTGGAAAAAGAGGCACTTGCAGGCCTGTACACTGGAAATAAAGGCACTTGGAGGCCCCAGCACCACAAAAAAGGGCACTCGGTGGCCCCTGCACCACAAAAAAAGGCACTCGGTGGCCCCTGCACTGCAAAAAAAGGCACTCGGTGGCCCCTGCACCGCAAGAAAAGGCACTTGGAGGCCTCTACAACACCTTCCACTGCCCTATCAGACACAGAGGCTCATGTGACCTCACAAGGACAGGAAGCCGCCAGGGGCCTGCCAGTGGCCTGTCAGGCACTGGTACTTCTGTGAGCTCACAAGCAGAGTCAGCAGCCATGGGCATCCCACTGCCTGATGAGGCACTGAGACAAAGGTGACCTCAAAATGCAGCCAGCATGCAGAGGCCTGCCACTGGCCTATCAGGCAATAGGACTGCTGTGACCTCACAAGCACAGCCAGCAGGTATGGACCTCCCACTGGCTATCAGGCACTCAGACTGCTGTGACCTCACAAGCACAGCAAACATCCAGGGGCCTGCCACTGCCCTATAGGGCACAGAGGCTGCTGTGACCTCATGAGTAGAGCCAGCAGCCAGGGGCCTGCCACTGGCCTGTGAAGCACTGAGGCTGCTGTGACCTCAGAAGCACAGCCAAGCAGACAGGGGCCTGCCACTGGCCTATCAGGCAATAGGACTGCTGTGACCTCACAAAAACAGCCAGCAGCCAGGGGCCTGCCACTGCCCTATAAGACACTGAGGATGCTGTGACCTCATGAGCCCAGGCAGCAGCTATGGGCCTGCCACTGCCCTATAGGGCAGGGAGGCTGCTGTGACCTCACAAGCACAGCGAGGAGCCAGAGGCCTGCCATTGCCCTATAAGGTAAAGAGACAAATGTGACGTCAAAAGGCAGCCAGCAGACAGGGGCCTGCCACGGGCCTATCAGGAAATAGGACTGCTCTGACCTGACAAGCACAGCCAGCAGCCAATGGCCTGCCACTGCCCTACAGGGCACTGAGGTTTCTCTGACCTCACAAGCACAGCCAGCAGCCATGGGCCTGCCACTGCCCTATCAGGCAACAGGACTGCTGTGACCTCACAAGCACAGCCAGCAGCCAGGGCATCCCACTGGGCTATGCGGCACTGAGGCTGCTGTGACCTCACAAGTACAACCAGCAGCCATGGGCATCCCACTGGCCAATGAGGCACTAAGACAAAGGTGACCTCAAAATGCAGCCAGCAGCCATGGGCCTCCCACTGGCCTATCAGGCAACAGGACTCCTGTGACCTCAGAAGCACAGCCAGCAGCCAGGGCATCGCACTGGCCTATGAGGCACTGAGGCTGCTGTGACCTCACAAAAACAGACAGCACCCAGAGGCCTGCCACTTGCCTATCGGTAACTCAGACTGCTGTGAACTCAAAAGGACGGCCAGCAGCCATTGCCCTGCCACTGACCTACCAGGCAATAGCACTGCTGTGACCTCACAAGCACAGCCAGCAGCCAGGGCCCTGCCACTGCCCTATAAGACACTGAGGCTGATTTCACCTAACAAGTAAAGCCAGCAGCTGTGGGTCTGCCACTGGCCTATGAGGCACGGATGCTGCTGTGACCTCACAAGCACAGCCAGCAGCGAGGGGCCTGCCACTGCCCTATAGGGCACTGAGGCTGCTGTGACCTCACAAGCACAGCGAAGAGCCAGAGGCCTGCCATCGCACTACAAGGTACAGAGACAAACATGACCTCAAAAGGCAGCCAGCAGACAGGGGCCTTCCACGGGCCTATCAGGAAATAGGACTGCTGTGACCTCACAAGCACAGCGAGGAGCCAGAGGCCTGCCATTGCCCTAGAAGGTACAGAGACAAATGTGACCTCAAAAGGCAGCCAGCAGACAGAGGCCTTCCACGGGCCTATCAGGAAATAGGACTGCTGTGACCTTACAAGCACATCCAGAAGCTATGGGCCTCCCACTGGCCTATAGGGAACGGAGGCTGCTGTGTCCTCACAAGCACAGCCAGCAGCCAGGGGCCTGCCACTGGCCTATGAGGCACTGAGGCTGCTGTGACCTCACAAGCAGAGGCAGCAGGGGGCGCTTGCCAGTATCCAATGAGACACTAAGGTTGCTCTGACTTCAGAAGCCCAGAAAGCAGCCATGAGCCTGCAACTGGCCTAGGAAGCACGGAGGCTGCTGTGACCTCACAAGCACAGCCAGCAGCCATGAGCCTGCCACTGGCCTATGAGGCACGGAGGCTGCTGTGACCTCACAAGCACAGCCAGCAGCCATGAGCCTGCTACCGCCCTATGAGGCAGTGAGGCTGCTGTGACCGCACAAGCACAGCCAGCGGCCATTAGTCTGCCACTGGCCTAGGAGGCACGGAGGGTGCTATGACCTCACAAGCACAGCCAGCAGCCATTGGCCTTCCACTGCCCTTTGAGGCACTGAGGGTGCTGTGACCTCACAAGCACAGCCAGCAGCCAGAAGCCTGCCACTGCCCTTTGAGGCACTGAGGGTGCTGTGACCTCAAAAGCACAGCCAGCAGCCATCAGCCTGCCACTGGCCTATGAGGCACTGAGGTTGCTGTGACCTCACAAGCACAGCCAGCAGCCATGAGCCTGCCACTGGCCTAGGAGGCACTGAGGTTGCTGTGACCTCACAAATGCAGCCAGCAGCCAGGAGCCTGCCACTGCCCTGTGTGGCACTGAGGCTGCTGTGACCTGACAAGCACAGCCAGCCGCTACGGGCCTCCACTGGCCTATGAGGCACGGAGGCTACTGTGACCTCACAAGCACAGTCAGCAGCGAGGGGCCTGCCACTGGCCTATGAGGTACAGAGACAAATGTGACCTCAAAACGCGGCCAGCTGCCAGGGGCCTGCCACTGCCCTATAAGACACTGAGGCTGCTGTGACCTCACAAGCACAGCCAGCAGCTGTGGGTCTGCCACTGGCCTATGAGGCACTGAGGCTGCTGTGACCTGACAAGCACAGAGAGCAGCCATCGGCCTCCAACTTCCCGATCAGGTGCTGATGCTGCTGTCAACTCAGAATCACAGTAAACAGTCAGGGGCCTGCCACTGCCCTAAAGGGCATGGAGGCTGCTGTGATCTCACAAGCCCACCCAGCAGCTATGGGCCTGCCACTGCCCTATAGGACACTGAGGCTTCTCTGACCTCACAAGCCCACCCAGCAGTCATTGGCCTCGAACTGGCCTATGAGGCAACAGGACTGCTGTGACCTCACAAGCATGGCCAGCAGGCATGGGCATTCAACTGCCCTATGAGGCCCCGAGACAAACATGACCTCATAACGCAGCCAGCAGGCATGGAGCTGTCACTGGCCTATCAGGCAACAGGACTGCTGTGACCTCACAAGCACAGCCAGCAGCCAGCAGCCATGGCATCCAACCAGCCGATGAGCCACTGAGGCTCCTGTCACCTCACAAAAACAGCCAGCACCCAGAGGCCTGCCACTGGCCTATGAGGCAATGTGACTGCTGTGACCTCACAAGCACAGCCAGCAGCCATTGGCCTGCCACTGACCTATCAGGCACTGAGGCTGCTGTGACCTCACAAGCACAGCCAGCAGCCCAGGGCGTGCCACTGGCCTAGGAGGCACGGAGGCTGCTGTGACCTCACAAGCACAGCCAGCAGTCATTGGCCTCCCACTGGCCTATGAGGCACTGAGGCTGCTGTGACCTGACAAGCACAGCCAGCAGCCAGGGGCCTGCTACTGGCCTATCAGGCACGGAGGCTGCTGTGACCTCAGAAGCACAGCCAACAGCCATTGGCCTCCCACTGGCCTATGAGGCACTGAGGCTGCTGTGACCTCAGAAGCACAGCCAGCAGCCATTGGCCTCCCACTGGCCTATGAGGCACTGAGGCTGCTGTGACCTCACAAGCACAGCCAGCAGCCATTGGCCTGCCACTGGCCTATGAGGCACTGAGGCTGCTGTGACCTCACAAGCACAGCTAGCAGCCAGGGGCCTGCTGCTGGCCTATCAGGCTGTAGGAGTGTTATGACCTGACAAGCACTGCCAGCAGCTATGGGCATCCCACTGGCCTATCAGGCAACAGGACTGCTGTGACCTCACAAGCAAAGCCAGCAGCCAGCAGCCAGGGCATCCCACTGGCCTATGACGCACTTAGGCTGCTGTCACCTCACAAAAACAGCCAGCAGCCAGAGGCCTGCCACTGGCCTATCAGTCACTCAGACTGCTGTGACCTCACAAGCACAGCCAGCAGCCAGGGGCCTGCCACTGGCCTATCAGGCAGTGAGGCTGCTGTGACCTCACAAGCACAGCCAGCAGTGAAGGGCCTGCCACTGGCCTATAGGGAACGGAGGCTGATGTTACCTCACAAACACAGCCAGCAGCCATTGGCCTTCCACTGCCCAATGAGGTGCTGACACTGCTCTGACCTCACAAGCACAGCACACTGTCACGGGCCTGCCACTGCCATAAAGGGCACTGAGGCTTCTCTGACCTGAGAAGCACAGCCAGCAGCCAGGGGCCTGCCACTGCCCTGTAAGACACTGAGGCTGCTGTGACCTCACGAGCCCAGGCAGCAGCTATGGGCCTGCCACTGCCCTATAGGGCACTGAGGCTGCTGTGACCTCACAAGCACAGCGAGGAGCCAGAGGCCTGCCATTGCCCTAGAAGGTACAGAGACAAATGTGACGTCAAAAGGCAGCCAGCAGACAGGGGCCTTCCACGGGCCTATCAGGAAATAGGACTGCTGTGACCTCACAAGCATAGCCAGCAGCTATGGGTCTGCCACTGGCCTACAGGAAAAGGAGGCTGATGTGTCCTCACAAGCACAGCGAGCAGCCAGGGGGCTCCCACTGCCCTATAAGGTTCAGAGACAAATGTGACCTCAAAAGGCAGCCAGCAGACAGGGGCCTGCCACTGGCCTATCAGGAAATAGGACTGCTGTGACCTCACAAGCACAGCCAGCACCCAAGGGCCTGCCACTGACCTATGAGGTGCAGAGACAAATGTGACCTGAAAACGCGGCCAGCAGCCAGGGGCCTGCCACTGCCCGTTAAGACACTGAGGCTGCTGTGGTGTCACAAGCAAAGCCAGCAGCCATTGGCCCCCTACTGGCCTATCAGGCATGGAGACTGCTGTGACCTCACAAGCACAGCCAGCAGATAGGGGCCTGCCACTGGCCTATAGGGAACGGAGGCTGCTGTGACCTCACAAACACAGCCAGCAGCCAGGGGCCTGCCACTGCCCTATATGACACTGAGGCTGCTGTGACCTCACAAGGAAAGCCAGCAGCTCTGGGTCTGCCACTGGCCTATCAGGCTGTAGGAGTCTTGTGACCTGACAAGCACAGCCAGCAGCCAGGGGCCTGCCACTGGCCTGTGAAGCACTGACGCTGCTATGACCTCTCGAGCCCAGGCCGCAGCTATGGGCCTGCCACTGCCCTATAGGGCAGGGAGGCTGCTGTGACCTCACAAGCACAGCGAGGAGCCAGAGGCCTGCCATTGCCCTAGAAGGTACAGAGACAAATGGGAACTCACAAGCACACCAAGCAGCCATTGGCCTGCCATGGACCTATCAGGCACTGAGGCTGCTGTGACCTGAGAAGCACAGCCAGCAGCCAAGGGCCTGCCACTAGCCTATCAGGCAGTAGGACTGCTGTGACGTCACAAGCACAGTCAGCAGCTATGGGCCTGCCACTGGCCTATAGGGAACGGAGGCTGCTCTAACCTGACAAGCACAGGCAGCAGCCATTGGCCTACCACTGCCTGATGAGGCGCTGACGCTGCTGTCAACTCAGAAGCACAGCAAACAGTCAGGGGCCTGCCACTGCCCTAAAGGGCATGGAGGCTGCTGTGATCTCACAAGCCCAGCGAGCAGCTATGGGCCTGCCACTGCCCTATAGGACACTGAGGCTTCTCTGACCTCACAAGCCCACCCAGCAGTCATTGGCCTCGAACTGGCATATCAGGCAACAGGACTGCTGTGACCTCACAAGCACGGCCAGCAGGCATGGGCATCCAACTGCCCTATGAGGCCCCGAGACAAACATGACCTCATAACGCAGCCAGCAGGCATGGAGCTGTCACTGGCCTATCAGGCACTGGTACTTCCGTGACATCACAAGTACAGCCAGCAGCAGTGGACATCCCACTAGCCAATGAGGCACTAAGACAAAGGTGACCTCAAAACGCAGCCAGCAGCCATGGGCCTGCCACTGACCTATCAGGCAATAGGACTGGTGTGACCTCACAAGCACAGCCAGCAGCCAGCAGCCAGGGCATCCCACTGGCCTATGACGCACTGAGGCTGCTGTGACCTCACAAAAACAGCCAGCACCCAGAGGCCTGCCACTGGCCTATGAGGCACTGAGGCTGCTGTGACCTCATAAAAACAGCCAGCACCCAGAGGCCTGCCACTGGCCTATCAGTCACTCAGACTGCTGTGACCTCAAAAGGACAGCCAGCAGTCATTGGCCTGCCACTGACCTATCAGCCAATAGGACTGCTGTGACCTCCCAAGGACAGCCAGCAGCCAGGGGCCTGATGCTGCCCTATGAGCTACAGAGACAAATGTGACCTCAAAATGCGGCCAGCAGCCAAGGGCCTGCCACTGGCCTATAGGGAATGGAGGCTGATGTGACCTCACAAACACAGCCAGCAGCCATTGGCCTTCCACTGCACGATGAGGCGCTAACACTGCTCTGACCTCACAAGCACAGCCAGCAGCCAGGGGCCTACCATTGGCCTGTGAAGCAGTGAGGCTGATGCGACCTCACAAGCACAGCCAGCAGTGAAGGGCCTGCCATGGCGCATCAAGCACGGAGAAAGAAGGGAACACCCAAGCAGACCAGCAGCCATGGGCGTGGCAGTGCATGCCCATGCATGCCATGCATGCAATGGCATGCAGGTCAAAGTGACATCATAAGACACAACCAGCAACCATGGGCCTGCCACTGCCCTTTTTGGCATGGAGACACAAGTATCCTCACAAGCCCAGTCAGGAGGCATGGCCCTGCCACTGGCCTATCAAGCACAGAGGCAGCAGCAACCTCACAAGCAGAGCAAGGACTGATGGGCCTGACTGGCCTACCAGGCCGTGAGGCAGACGTGACATGACTATCTCATCCAGCAGTGGTGGACCTGACAATATCATTTCAGGCAGAGGGTAAAGTGATATCACAGAACGTTGAAGGACCATAACAGAAAAAAAGGCACTTGGAGGCATGAGCACTGGGAAAAAAGGGCACTAGGAGGCGATGCACTGCAAAAATATGCACATGGAGGACACTCTACTGGAAAAAAAGGCACTTTGGGAGCCTGCATCGCAAAAATAGGCACTTGGAGGCCGCTAGGCCGGAAAAAAAGGCACTTAGATGCCCCTTCACTGCAAACAAAAGGCACTCAGACAGCAGTGCACCTCAAACAAAGGCACTCGGAAGCCCCTGCACCACAAAAACAGGCACCCGGAGAAGAGTGAACCACAAGAAAAGGCACTCGGAGGCCGCTGCATCACAAAAAAAGGCACTTGGAGGCTAATACACTGCAAAAAAGGCACTCGGAGGACCATGCACGGCAAAAAAAGGCACTCGGTGGCCCCAACACCACAAAAAAAGGCACTCGGGGGCTGCTACAATGCGAAAACAGGCACTCCGATGCCCCTACACCAGAAAGAAAGGCACTCAGAGGGCCCTGCAGCACAAAAAAAGGCACTCAGCTGCCCTTACACTGGAAAAACAGGCACTCGGAGGCCTCTACACCCCAGAAAAAGGCACTCAGTGGCCCCTACACTGCAAAAAAAGGCACTCGGGGGTGACTACAATGTGAAACAAGGCACTCGGAGGGCCCGGCACCACCAAAAGAAGCACTCAGAGGCTCCTGCACTGGAAAAAGAGGCATTGCAGGCCTGTACACCAGAAAAAAAGGCACTTGGAGGCCGCCACACCGCAGAGAAAGGCACTCGGCTGCCCCTACACTGGAAAAAAAGGCACTCGGCTGCCCCTACACTGGAAAAAAAGGTACTCGGAGGCCTCTACACCCCAGAAAAAGGCACTCAGTGGCCCCTACACTGCAAAAAAAGACACTTGGGGGCTGCTACAATGTGAAACAAGGCACTCGGAGGGCCCGGCACCACCAAAAGAGGCACTCAGAGGCTCCTGCACTGGAAAAAGAGGCACTTGCAGGCCTGTACACCGGATATAAAGGCACTCAGAGGCCCCTACACTGCAAAAAAAGGCACTCGGAGGGCCCTACACTGCAAAAAAAGGCACTCGGTGGCCCCTGCACCAGCACAAAAGAAGGCACTTGGGGGCTGCTACAATGCAAAAAAAAAGCACTCGAAGGCCCCTGAACCACAAGAAAAGGCACTCGGGGCCACTACACCGCAAAAAAAGGTACATGGAGGACCACACACTCGAAAATAACAGCACTCAGAGGCCCCTGAACCACAAGGAAAGGCACTCGGTGGCTCCTACACCACAAAAAAACACACTCGGGGGCTGCTACAATGTGAAACAAGGCACTCAGAGGCCCCTGAACCACAAGAAAAGGCACTCGGTGGCCTCTGAACCACAAGAAAAGGCACTCGGTGGACCCTACAGCACAATAAAAGGCACTCGGGGGCTGCTACAACGTGAAACAAGGCACTCAGAGGGCCCAGCACCACCAAAAAAAGCACTCGGAGGCTCCTGCACCACAAAAGAAGGCACTCAGAGGCCCCTACACCACCAAGAAAGGCACTCGGTGGCCCCCACATTGCAAAAAAAGGCACTTGGAGGCTACTACACTGCAAAAAAATGCACCCTGAGGCCCATGCACACCAAAAAAAGGCACTCAGTAGCCCCTGCATTGCAAAAAAAGGCACTCAGAGGCCTCGACACCACAAAAGAAAGGCACTCGGCTGCCCCTACACTGGAAAAAAAGGCACTCAGTGGCCTCTACAGCACAACAAAAGGCACTTGGTGGCTGCTAAAATGCAAAAAAAGGCACTCGGAGGCTGCTACAACGCGAAAAAAGGCACTCAGAGGGCCCTGCACCACAAAAAAAAGCACTCGGAGGCTCCTGCACTGGAAAAAGAGGCACTTGCAGGCCTGTACACCGGATATAAAGGCACTCAGAGGCCCCTACACTGCAAAAAAAGGCACTCGGAGGGCCCTTCACCGCAAAAAAAGGCACTCGGTGGCCCCCACATTGCAAAAAAAGGCACTTGGAGGCTACTACACTGCAAAAAAAGGCACTCAGTAGCCCCTGCACCGCAAAAAAAGGCACTCAGTAGCCCCTGCACTGCAAAAAAAGGCACTCGGAGGCCAGTGCACTGAAAAACAGGGCACTTGGACGCCAGTGCACCGCAAAAAAAAATGCACTCAGAGGCCCCTACAGCACAAAAGAAAGGCACTTAGAGCACCACACCACAAAAAAAGGCACTCGGCTGCCCCTACACCACAAAAAAAGGCACTCGGAGGCCCCTACAGCACAAAAAAAGGCACTTGGGGGCTGCTACAATGCAAAAAAAGGCACTCGGAGGCCCCTGCACCAGAAAGTAAGGAACTCGGAGGGCCCTGCACCACAAAAGAAGGCACTCAGAGGCCCCTGCACCACAAGAAAAGGCACTCGGGGCCACTACACCGCAAAAAAAAGGTACATGGTGGACCACACCCCCCAAAATAACAGCACTCGGGGGCCCCTGAACCACAAGAAAAGGCACTCGGTGGCCTATACAGCAAAATAAAAGGCACTCGGGGGCTGCTACAATGTGAAACAAGGCACTTGGAGGGCCCTGCACCACCAAAAAAGGCACTCGGAGGCTCCTGCACTGGAAAAAGAGGCACTTGCAGGCCTGTACACTGGAAATAAAGGCACTTGGAGGCCCCTGCACCACAAAAAAAGGCACTTGGTGGCCCCCACTTTGCAAAAAAAGGCCCTTGCAGGCCTGTACACTGGAAATAAAGGCACTTGGAGGCCCCTGCACCACAAAAAAAGGCACTCCAAAGCCCCTACATTGCAAAAAAAGGCACTCAGAGGCCTCCACACCGCAAAAAAAGGCACTCGGAGGCCCCTACACTGGAAAAAAGGCACTCGGAGGCCCCTACAGCACAAAAAAAGGCACTTGGGGGCTGCTACAATGCAAAAAAAGGCACTCGGAGGCCCCTGCACCAGAAACAAAGGCACTCGGTGGCCCCTGCACCAGAAACAAAGGCACTTGGAGGCCTCTACGACACCTTCCACTGCCCTATCAGACACAGAGGCCTCATGTGACCCCACAAGGACAGGAAGCCGCCAGGGGCCTGCCAGTGGCCTGTCAGGCACTGGTACTTCTGTGAGCTCACAAGCAGAGTCAGCAGCCATGGGCATCCCACTGCCTGATGAGGCACTGAGACAAAGGTGACCTCAAAATGCAGCCAGCATGCAGAGGCCTGCCACTGGCCTATCGGGCAATAGGACTGCCGTGACCTCAAAAGGACAGCCAGCAGCCAATGGCCTCGCACTGGCCTATCAGGCAATAGGACTGCTGTGACCTCACAAGCACAGCAAACAGCCAGGGGCCTGCCACTGCCCTATAGGGCACAGAGGCTGCTGTGACCTGACAAGCACTGCCAGCAGCCAGGGGCCTGCCACTGGCCTGTGAAGCACTGAGGCTGCTGTGACCTCAGAAGCACAGCCAAGCAGACAGGGGCCTGCCACTGGCCTATCAGGCACTGAGGCTGCTGTGACTTCACAAGCACAGCCAGCAGTGAAGGGCCTGCCACTGGCCTATAGGGAACAGAGGCTGATGTTACCTCACAAACACAGCCAGCAGCCATTGGCCTTCCACTGCCCAATGAGGCGCTGACACTGCTCTGACCTCACAAGCACAGCACAGTGTCACGGGCCTGCCACTGCCATAAAGGGCACTGAGGCTTCTCTGACCTGACAAGCACAGCCAGCAGCCAGGGGCCTGACACTGGCCTGTGAAGCACTGAGGCTGCTGTGACCTCATGAGCCCAGGCAGCAGCTATGGGCCTGCCACTGCCCTATAGGGCAGGGAGGCTGCTGTGACCTCACAAGCACAGCGAGGAGCCAGAGGCCTGCCATTGCCCTAGAAGGTACAGAGACAAATGTGACCTCAACAGGCAGCCAGCAGACAGGGGCCTTCCACGGGCCTATCAGGAAATAGGATTGCTGTGACCTGACAAGCACAGCCAGCAGCTATGGGTCTGCCACTGGCCTACAGGAAAAGGAGGCTGATGTGGCCTCACAAGCACAGCGAGCAGCCAGGGGCCTCCCACTACCCTATAAGGTACAGAGACAAATGTGACGTCAAAAGGCAGCCAGCAGACAGGGGCCTTCCACGGGCCTATCAGGACATAGGACTGCTCTGACCTCACAAGCCGAGCCAGCAGCTATGGGCCTGCCACTGGCCTGTCAGGCAACAGGACTGCTGTGACCTCACAAGCACAGCCAGCAGCCAGCAGCCAGGGCATCCCAGTGGCCTATGTGGCACTGAGGCTGCTGTGACCTCACAGAAACAGCCAGCACCCAGGGGCCTGCCCCTGGCCTATCATGCAATGGGACTGCTGTGACCTCACAAGCACAGCGAGCAGCCAGGGGGCTCCCACTGCCCTATAAGGTACAGAGACAAATGTGACATCAAAAGGCAGCCAGCAGACAGGGGCCTGCCACAGGCCTATCAGGAAATAGGACTGCTCTGACCTTACAAGCCGAGCCAGCAGCTATGGGCCTGCCACTGCCTTATAGGGCACTGAGGCTTCTCTGACCTCACAAGCACAGTCAGCAGCCATGGGCCTGCCACTGGCCTGTCAGGCAACAGGACTGCTGTGACCTCACAAGCACAGCCAGCAGCCAGCAGCCAGGGCATCCCAGTGACCTATGTGTGGCACTGAGGCTGCTGTGACCTCACAGAAATAGCCAGCACCCAGGGGCCTGCCCCTGGCCTATCATGCAATGGGACTGCTGTGACCTCACAAGCACAGCCACCAGCCAGGGTCCTGCCACTGGCCTATAGGGAACGGAGGCTGCTGTGACCTAACAAGCACAGCCAGCACCCAGAGGCCTGCCACTGGCCTATCAGGCACTGGTACTTCTGTGACCTCACAAGCACAGACAGCAGCTATGGGCCTTCCACTGCCCTATATGGCACGGAGGCTTATGTGACCTTACAAGTACCGTCAGCAGCCATTGGCCTGCCACTGGCCTGTGAAGCACTGAGGCTGCTGTGATCTCACAAGGACAGCCAGCAGCCGGGGGCCTGCCACTGAGCTATCAGGATAGGGTCATTCTGTGACCTCAAAAGTACAGCCAGCAGCCATGGGCATCCCACTGGAATATGAGGCACTGAGACAAAGCTGACCTCAAAACGCAGCCAGCAGCCATGGGCCTGCAACTGCCCTATGAGACACTGAGGCTGCTGAGACATCACAATTACAGCCAGCAGCCAAACAAGAATAAGGAGAAAAACAGCTTGCCTCAGAAAGACGATGAGACCCAATGAGGAGCAGGAGACCCCAGACCAAAAAATTACTATTGGTCTAACTATCGCGTGAAGGGTGGGAACTGGAAGTCGAAAAGACTATAATTACCCAGGATTTGTTTATGTTAGGGTCCATCTTCGGAGGCACCCAGCTCGAGCTGTAATTACTGCACGCGCGTGATTATAATTATCTAATTTGTTTTGATTTGACTCTGAACTTTACTTGCAGGAACCTAGGGTCGAGCCCTGTTATGGAGGCCGACAAGCCTATTTTCCATAACAGTTTGGCACCCCAGATGGGACCCTAGGCGACCACTGTCGGGGCCTCTCATCTCCAAACAATCATCTGGCGCCATCGGGTGAGTTCACCTGGGATCTTTGGCAACGAGAGGCACCGAGAAGGTGAGTCTTAAACTCCCGCCTAAATTCTAAAATCTAGTCTGGTAACAGTGCACTGAAGGGGTACGCGGGCTGATCATCGTAAGGCGTACCAGGTGTGGGGGAGGTGTATGCGGGCTGGCCACTGTAAGGCATACCAGGGGGACAGGTAGGAGTCCCATCCCCAGGGTCAGAGTGGGTTTTAAGTCCCAGCTCGGTTCGGCCGGAGGAGGGGTGTGCAGCCTGATCAGCATAAGGCGCACTGCAAAACTATAAGACCGAAATCTAGAGTCACTGTGACTGGTGTGAGTGTAAACAGTACTGTGTGTTTGCGTGTGTGTGTGTGAGTGCGTGTAGCCTGGGAACCGATTGGGGCACCCGTCGGCTGAGAAGCCGCCCGCTGCGAAGGGACAGCAGCCCTAGCAGTTAAAGACTCGGGTGGTGTGAGTGCGGTTCCCAGGGAGCGAGAGAAAGAGAGAGAGAGAAATAGTGCGTGTGATCACACCAGCTACAGCATCTGGTGTTACCGGTAAGGAAGTGCACTGCCTGATTTGCTTAAGACGCACTTTTCAGGAACTCAATATGGGAAATAATTTCGGCATAGAAAAGGGGACGCCCTTAGCCGAAATTTTGGTAAACTGGAGTAAGATTGATGGTACCAAAACTTTAGGGAGAAAAAGGTTAGTCCAACTATGTCAGGAGGATTGGCCGTTCCTGACTAAGGAAGGTAATCTGGCAGAGCGATGGCCGCCCCAGGGGACCTTCGGTTACCAGGAACTAACTTTCCTGCGTCATCATTTGGAGAATAGGTTCCCCAGACAAATGGATTACTGGTATCTATGGGACAACTGGGCATTTGCTAGACGAAAAGAGGCGCCTAGGAAAGAGAGACTCTTTCCTCAGAATGCTGTAAGTACCGCAGCTGCTGAAACGCTTGTGGAAACTATTCCACCCTATGCGCTACCCTCTGCTTCAGCTTCCCTATACCCCCGCTTGCCTTCCGCCCCCGCCTTTCAAGCTCCTCTGGAAGGCCTTCCTGTGCCAGGAGTGCCCCCACCCGATCTGGAAGGGGTACCTCGGGTCGCCACTACACGAGTTTACCGACCCTGGAGACCCCAAGATTTAATTATATGGAGTCAACGGCTCCCCAGACTTAGGGATGATCCAGAAAGAGTGTTACAAATCATAAGGGGAATTATGCGGGCGTATGGCCCTACCTGGGGAGATGTACAAACACGCCTTGAATCTGTGTTCACTCCAGATGAAAGGTGCTCAATTTTGGATGCAAACCGCCGTTGGGCAGCAGAGGGGGGTGTCGGGACTGCTCAAACAGCCTGGCCAGCTGTGGACCCCGGATGGAATCATAATGTAGATGCAGATTACAGGCAGTTGCAATTAGCCAGAGAGGGCTTAGAAGAAGCTATACCTTTGGCAGGACAAAAGACTGCAAATTGGTCTAAAGTAAGGGAGTGTCAGCAACAGGCAGAGGAACACCCCTCGGCTTACTTTGCTAGGCTAATTAAGCAAGTCAGAATGTATGGGGGAGGACTAGACCCAGAAGCTGAGGCTAACAGGCCGCTAATGACTTCCACATTTGTAGACCAAGCAGCCCCGGACATTAAAAAGTAGTTTTCCAAACATGTCCCTGACTGGCCAGGAAAGCGAATGGATGAAATATTACGTTTAGCCACATGTGTGTATAACAGTCGAGAGGAGGAGAGGGCAAAAGAAAAGAGACAGCAAAAAAGAGAGGAAGTTAGTGTGTTAGCAGCTGTGTTAAGAGATGGATTTAGAGGACCCAGGGGGAGGGGACGTGAAAGAGCCAGGAGAGATAGATGGAGTCAAAGTGAACGTGCTGTACAGTCAGGAGTTAATGATGTTTGTTATTATTGTGGGGAACAAGGACACTGGCAGCGGGAGTGCCCAGTGAGGCCCCGTGTAGTTAGGAACAGAGGAACCGGCATGAGACAATCAAACACTAAGGAGGAGACCAGGCGATTCCCAGTCAATCCACAATGAGAGGAAACAGGAGACTCAGAAAATACTGTGGAAATTGGAGTAAATTTATGGGATGTAGATTTGGATTTTGAGGGTCACGTAATGGCAAATACAGAAGGTTTAGACGTTCCCTTTCTAGTGGATACTGGAGCCACCCTTTCCCTTTTAAATTTTGAGCCTAAAGGATGCAAATCATCAGATAAAATAGTGATGCAAGGAGTGATGGGAAAGGGCGAACGAAGTTATCTAAGCCCTTATTACTCACTACTGGGGGTAAAACAGTGTGGGGACGTTTTATAATTTCCACAGACGCACCTATATGCCTTTTGGGGAGGGATCTCCTGCAAGCCTTGGATACTCAGATCTGCTTACAGCCGGAAGGGATAAAGCTAATAATTATGGGTTCGTGTGTTCTGGCTAAGACACCAGAACCAGAGTCAACTAATCTGCAAATTCCAACAGGTTTAGAATCAGTTTCTAAAAAATTATGGAGCTCTTCAGGGATGGATGTGGGACTACTGAAATCAGCCAGTCCAGTCTCGATAAAAACAAAGGGGGGATTGCCTCCTGCAGTTAAACAATATCCTATCCCAAAGGAAGCAGAGAAGAGTATCCAAAAACAAATTGATCATTATCTGAAAATGGGTATCCTTAGAGTCTGTGAATCCCCATATAACACCCCAATTCTGCCAGCTAAAAAGAACAGACAAGATGCTGATGGTGATCCAGAGTATCGCTTTGTACAAGACTTAAGGGCTATAAACCAACATGTAGTTGCTCCACATCCAGTAGTCCCCGACCCATCAACCATTTTACTACAGATACCCCATTGGGCAACTTATTTTACTGTGATTGACCTAACAGCAGCCTTTTTTAGTATACCAATAGCTGAAGATAGCCAAGATCTCTTTGCTTTCACTTGGAAGGGACAACAATTAACTTGGACAAGGCTGCCACAGGGATTTACTGGGTCTCCGACTATTTTTTCGCGTATACTTAAAAATGACCTCTCAGATATCGAACTTCCAGGACATTCTGTATTAATACAATATGTAGATGATTTGTTATTAGCAAGTAAAGATTATGAGACATGTCTGAAAGATACTGTTTCTCTATGTAATGCTCTTGCAGAAAAAGGGCATCGAGCATCTCTGTCTAAACTCCAGCTGTGTCAAAGAGAGGTAAAATATCTGGGTTTTATCTTAAGAGAAGGACACAGGTTAGCTGATCCAGAACGAGTAAAGACAATTCTTGATATGCCTCATCCTGTAACAAAAAAACAGCTTGGGGGATTTTTAGGAGCTGTAGGATTCTGCCAACCGTGGATTCCTGGGTTAGCAGAACTTACTAAGCCTCTGGTACAGGCAATAAAAAAGGAGGAGATAGAGCCTTTGGCCTGGGGCCCAAGGCTCCAGGGAAAGGGAGAAAGTTTTACATCTGTGAAAAAAGCGTTGGTTTCAGCCCCTGCTCTCGGGTTACCAGATTATAGCAAACTATTTGAATTATTTGTCCATGAGCGACAGGGAGTAGCAAGTGGGGTACTCACCCAAAAACTAGGCCCTCACCGTAGACCAGTGGCCTATTACTCCACGCAACTAGATGAGGTAGCTAAAGGCACTCCAGGATGCATCAGAGCAATAGCAGCTACTGCAGCTCTTATTGAAAAAAACACGACCTGTGGTTTTGGGTCATTCATTGACTGTGTATGTGCCACATGAAGTAGAACTGTTAATGAAGCAATATGCGACTCAAGCACTATCCCCACAGAGAGCTCACCGCTATGAACTGATAATACTGCATGCAGATAATGTGACTTTCAAAAGATGCAATATTTTGAATCCAGCAACGCTATTGCCTCAGCCGGAGGACGGAGAGCCACATCATTCCTGTGAGCAGGTGGTGGTCAGCTCGAGCAAGCCCCGGGAGGACCTTCAAGAAGAACCTTTGGAGAACCCGGACTTAGTTCTGTTTACAGATGGGTCATCCTATTATTTGGACGGAAGACGTCACTCCAGCTATGCTGTCACTAACGTCTTTGAGGTGCTCGAGGCCAATCCTTTGTCTCCATCAGTAAGTGCTCAAGGAGCAGAATTAATAGCATTGCCCCAAGCAGCAAAATATAGGTAAGAGCTTGCGGGTAAATATCTATACCGACTCTAAATATGCATTTGGAGTGTCTCATGCAACAGGGATGTTATGGAAAGAACGAGGATTCTTTTCGTCATCAGGAAAGAAATTAGCTAATGGAGAAGAAATACGTAATTTGCTGGAAGCAGTTCAACTGCCCAAAGAAATTGCGGCAATACACTGCCCAGCCCATACTAAAGACACTACAGAAATTAGCAGAGGAAATGCTCTAGCCAACGCTGCTGCGAGGGCTGCAGCTCGACAGCCTCTGAGAGAATGTATGGGGGCAGTTCCAAGGATGGACCAGAGTGAGTGGCCAAACTTAATAGACCCCAAAACTATGTATGAAAAAGAGTGCTCAGTGGAAGAGAAAACAATGGGAACAGTGGGAAGCAAAACAAAATGATGATGGAATATGGACAATTGGGGAAAAACCAATTCTACCAAAAAAATATTTAATTACTATAGCTAGGTGGTTTCACGATAAAGCTCATGGGGGAGCCGAGGCAATAGCTAAACAGGTACAGAAAGTATGGGCTGCTCCAGAAATTTATGCAGCTGCTACAAGAATAACGAATAGCTGCCCGACCTGCCAGAAGTTTTCAAATAACAAGCCAAGCTCAGATTTGGGGGGGCGACCATGGGCTTTCTTCCCTTTCCAGAAGCTGCAAATAGATCATGTAGATATGCCATGTGTCTATGGATACAAACACTTGTTAGTGATAGTAGATCAGTTATCAGGCTGGGTAGAAGCTTTCCCAACAAGAAAGGCTGACACAGGGGGAGTGGTAAAAGCCTTACTGAAGGAAATCATACCCCGGTATGGGGTCCCAGAAGCCATTGATTCAGACAGGGGTGCCCATTTTACAGCAAGCATAATCAATCAGTTATGTAAATCGTTAGGAATAAAAAGAAACCTACATACTCCTTATCACCCACAATCTTCAGGACAAGTAGAAAGAATGAATAGAACATTAAAAGAGAAAATAGCAAGAATATGCACACATGCTAGCCTAAAATGGCCAGAGGCATTAAACTTAGCTCTATGGGATGTTCGAAATTCTCCACGGCAACCCATAGGACTAACACCAGCAGAAATTCTTTTTGGGAGACATTTAGCAATACCAGGGACTTATATCCCTGCTAAGACCAGCCTATTAGACGGAGATGAACGAGTGACACAATATGTACTAGCCTTACAAGAACGGTTTAAGGCCTTGCAAAATCAGGCTCAGTGGTTTCAGCCGGTGCCATCAGACATTCAGGCACATGATATACAGCCTGGAGATAAAGTGCTGATAAAGGTATTCTCGCGAAAAACAAAACTAGAACCAAAATGGGAAGGACCCTATACTGTATTGTTAAGTTCTTACTACGCTGTTAAAATTCTAGGAAAAGAGAATTGGATTCACCACTCCCACGTGAAACGAGTGACAGTCCAAGAAGCAAACACAGCAGAGGGTGCAGCAGAACAATGAAGACAACCACGTAAAGCTCGATGGGATACACCACTTCCCCAGGGTAATCTGTTCGGACTCGCCTCACTAACACAAATCTCTTTCCCTTTACTGCACCCTGCAGGATGGCAGGCAGAAATGCCGTGCTCATGTTGCTGTTTCAAACCCTGGCAATGCTACTTTCCCTAACCTGTGGTCAAAGAACCTTAGAGTGGCCATGGTCCCAGGCCCGTGTTAAGTATACCGGAAGTATGGGATTAAATTCTGATAAACACTTAAACCTCTCAACCCTGGTCATGCATGGAACTGAAGTATACTCAGAAAATGAGTGGAGCTGGGATAATACTAACCAACTTCCCCAACTCCTGGGAGGGACAGGAAAGGAAATAAAGATAGGGTATCGAGTGATCAGCGGGTCCACCCATGAGAAGGCGACTCAAATCTCTCTCACTAAAATCAAATCAAATGAAAAAGAAAGGAAAATTTGTGCCACTGAAAACCTGGATTGTTGGTACAATTTTACCTTAGAACAACCTGTTTTTATAGTTTGCCTGTGGGCTCACCACAATGTGGGACTATCATTTAAATTTAAAATAGACATTATTGAGCCCAGTACAGCAATACCTACCCTGACTACAATTATTTTCACCAATATAAATAACTCTGTTACCATGAAGAGTAAGAAAACCTTATCCACACAAATCTTTGAAATTGGACCATATGTGATTAGAAATACAGGCCAACAACGAGTGTTATTTAATCCATCATGGTCTCTCAAACGAGTAGAGCTATTAATGCAAATTATATCTCTACAATCAAACCGACCTGTTCACCATTCTTAGGTACGTCCTATGTGGGATGGACGGCGTGGTTACATAGGCGAACACTCACCTCTCCAAAACGAACAAGGAGAGATGTGACCGGTATCATAGGAACGGGATTGGGAGTCCTAAACAGTATAGATGCTGAAGTACTCGTAAATAAACTGAGCACAACAACAAGTGACTTACACAGATTAAAGCATCCATTGAGGTCTTCTCTATTAGCATTAGGAACTAACCAATGGCTTTCATCCGAGATATTACCTCAATGGGAAAAAATGAATGAAAAAGATCACCACTTGATAGTGGATGCACTTGGGGAAACCCAAATTAATATTTCCCTGGCCCTCAGTTGCATCCAAGCTCAACTGTGGATGCAATCTATGGCAGCAGCGATTATAAGGGAAGGGAAGAGGGCACTTTACCCACTGAAATTCGAAAGGTAATTTGGGATAATGCGACCAAATTTGAAAAGGAATTCCAATCCTGGTGGTATCTGGTTAATTTTACTTATGATCCTATCAACACTAAGGCCACAGCCTTTGTTTCAACAATACGTAATGCTTCAACATATACAATATATCCAATCACTGCGTTAGGATTAAATCACAATGGAGCTATACTCTATCCATTGGAACATAGAGTATGGGCCCAACGAAATGGAAATAAATGGCAAACTGTGGACGTTAGCGCATGCATTGTACGGGAACAGCAAGGGTTTATTTGTGAAAGTAATACTATCAAAGCCCGAGACATTTGTCTTGACACTGAGCAAAATGTTTGTCATTTTGAAATACACCCTGATGAAACACCTGAAACTATACTTGTACATATTGGGAGAGGGTGTATATGTATGAGAACCTTTTGTAGTCTTATAGTTATAGATGGCATTGTAGTAGATATGAGTAATCATTCAAATATTTGTATTTGTAGCTTTACCAAAATCATGGGATGTGATTTCAATTATTCAGCTCCTATCACGTCTTATCAATTGTTACAATCTAATTATACATTAATTCAAAATTTACTACCTACCCCCACTGGGATGAATCTCACCCTGGTAAGGAAACTACTACAACATGATGATTTGCATCGACTGTTAGAGCGCATCCAGAACAGTGGACAGAAAACTCTAATCACTGTTCCCCATGATGCAAAAGAGATACATCATATCTTAGAAAGGGTAAAAAGGGACGGAGAACATCATGGCTGGGAAACTCTTCTAGGGTGGTCACCAACTGCAACAGGGATTTATAATCATGTATTGGACCCGGTAGTAGCTGTGTTCAGTTTAACTGTGTTATGCCTATTGCTTACGATCATATTATATAAAAGAGTATGGAAAGTGATAGTACGCCTCGAAAGGCTTCGAGAACTCTGTTTAAAATATTAGCAGGGATGCTTCATAAAAACAAAGGGGGGAAACTGTTAAAGAATAGTGAATTGAAACTGTCTGGAAATGGCTGCTTGGCACAACTTACATAAAACTTGCTTAGCATGAGTGGCTAGATTTGCTGAAGCCTTAGGCCGAGCGTGGGAAAAGTAACGAATCTTTACTTAGTTTAATAAAAAATAGTGCCTCAGAGCTCGTTCAGGCTGGGAAGATAAGGGAGCCACACGCAGTCGGCGCACCTGTGTCACCGACTCCGAGAGGGAAGACGCCAAAACAATTGGAAAAATAAGACCTTGGGAAACAGCCGCCAGACCCAACAAAAACAGAAGTACAACCGTCATCAGAGACTGCAAAAAACAAGAATAAGGAGAAAAACAGCTTGCCTCAGAAAGACGATGAGACCCAATGAGGAGCAGGAGACCCCAGACCAAAAAAAATTACTATTGGTCTAACTATTGCGTGAGGGGTGGGAAATGGAAGTCGAAAAGACTATAATTACCCAGGATTTGTTTATGTTAGGGTCCCTCTTTAGAGGCACCCAGCTCGAGCTCTAATTACGGCACGCATGTGATTAAAATTTAATTTTTTTGATTTGGCTCTGAACTTTACTTGCGGGAACCTAGGGTCGAACTCTGTTACGGTGGCTGACAAGCCTAATTTCCATAACAGGCCGATGAGGCTGCAAAAAGGGCAGCATTCTCCGTGTCAGTGGCAGCATTAGTTCCAGAGAGAATGTTAAAAATGGAAATTCCAGTATACACTGAAAAAGAAAGTAAATTAGCAGAAATACTGAAATGCATAACAACTCCTGAAGGATGGTGGGTGACATCTACTGGACAATGTGTGGTAACTTTGCTGATAATGAAGAAGCTGATGAAGCAAATACATGATAGTACCCATATGGGAGCTGAGGCATTGGTTGAAACAGTTAAAAGATTTGCTGTGGGAGTTAGTATGTTAATAATTGCAAAGGGTATTACACAAAAATGTGAAATCTGTCTTAGAAATAATCCCAAGATTCAGAAGAAGCCCCCCAGGGGAAGTAAAAAGGGGCTTCATGCCTGGGGATTACTGGCAAATTGATTTTTCTGAATTACCAAGCTGTAATGGATAGAAATATTTGTTGGTAATTGTTGACACCTTTTCAGGATGGCCTGAGGCTTTCCCGTGTCGTACCACTAAAGCAAGGGAGGTAGTGAAAATGTTATTAAAAGAAATCATACCAAGATTTAGGGTACCAGAAGGGTTTTCTTCAGATAGGGGACCTCATTTTATAGCAGAAATAGTACAGCAAATCTCAAAAATACTACAAATTAAATGGGACTTACATACCCCCTGGAGGCCACAATCCAGTGGAAAAGTGGAAAGAATGAATCAAACAATTAAGAGACAGGTAGGAAAATTGTGTCAGGAGACTCAGATGAAATGGACTGATGTTTTACCTCTGGCATTATTAAGAATCAGAATAACCCCAAGGGTTAGGGAGAAAGTTAGTCCATTTGAGATTCTGTATGGTAAACCTTACACTGTAAATTTAACTGGAAATGAAATTCAAATGCACGTTAAGGGTGATCAAATTTTAAGTGATTATCTCTTGTCTATGGCAAAGGTTCTTCTCTCCGTAGGTACATCCAGTTATACTTTTAGGTTACACCCAAGTGAAAGCAGTACCTCGAGAGACGTGGAAAGCTGAACAAGTTCAACCTCTAAAGTTAAAAATATATAAAGATATATGAGTTGTATTAGAAGCGAATCGGTTTTAAATTTACATTGTATTCAGGGAAAAAAAATACTTTAATCTGTTTGTTAGGAATAGGGTTAATATTGTTGTTATGGTATCTGTGTAAAAATGATGTTCTCCTTAACAACCAGGGGAGAAATGTGGTGGTTAGTTTTTCTAGGTTACCTGAGCCAAATAATTAAAGGGAATCAGGAAGGATTTTGGAGTCACAATCTCCATTTGGAAGTAATTACGAAATCTATGAAGATAGTTAACCAGAGGGATTGCTGGGTGTGTACCCACTTCCCTGAACATTCCAACAAGGGCTTCCCGCTAATTGGAGTGCCTATGAAACAACCAAACAGGAATGGGAAGTCCAGAGTGTGACAGGAGATTATTATCAATGTATCCAAAGATGTAATAATAGTCATAAATGGTGGGAGAAAACTATACTTTATGGAAAGCAACCGATCAACTGTACTGGAGCCATTAAGGTAGGAGGTTATAAAGATTGCTCTCGGATACCTGAATAGGTTATAAGTGGCCAAGTAAGGAACTAAATGGGTGGCGTGTTCCAAAAGGTAGTGGATGGTATTGGTTGTGTGGAAACAAGGCACGAAAAGTGCTACTTCCTAATTGGTCAGGGACATGTACTTTAGGGGCAATAATCCCTAATGTTACTATAAGAAAAGAATTGAGTAATAAATACCAAAAATCCTGGCTAAGAACATTCATGAGGAGACAAAAGAGGGTCAATAATCCTTTAATAGATCGACCTACTAGGTTGCAGTCATTCGTAAGGTGGCTGTTTCCACAACTGGGAGTGAGTGAACTTGAAAAAGCAATAGTAAATATTTCAGCAGTTATTGAAAAAAATAGGGAATAAAACCTCTGATGCCACTGCAGCTTTACAAGAGGAGGTTTCAGAAATTGCGAAAATAACTACCCAAAACAGGATGGCTCTAGATATGTTCTTGGCATCTCAGGGAGGAGTATGTACAATAATAAATACTAGTTGCTGTGTATATGTGAATCAAAGCGGGAGAATTTCTACCGATCTAAATGAAATCTGGAAGCAGACTGAAATCTTACATGGGGTTCAGAAAGAGGATACCTCTTTTGGATTTGAAGAAACATGGAAATGGTTGACTTCCTGGTTCCCTGACGTGAGCTCATGGGTTAAAAAGTGTTTAACAATTTTGGGAATGGTGTTAGTAGTTTTTGTATGCGTTTATGTAGTGATTCAATGCATTTCTAGATGTTGTACAAAATTAATATGGGAAAGATTTTAAAAGAGTGAGACTAATATGAAAATGATCATATAAGTCTCAAAGGGGGGGGAATTGTTACAAGACAACCCTGGGAAGCTCAGAAAGAATGTTTGAACTAGGTAGATTAGGATAACTTCTAACATTAAGTCTGAAGTGGTCTAGAGGTAGCCACTTAGATAAAACTTGCTTCATGAGTAGCTAAATTTGCTGAAGCCTTAGGCCGCACTCCTAGTTCAGTAAGAAAGGGCCCCAGAGCTGGTGCAGGCTGGAAAGATAAGGGAGTTACAAGCAGTCTGCATTCCTGTGCCCCACACTCCGAAAGGGAGGATATCAAGGCTTTGAAATAAGGCCTGCTTGGGCACCAGGACCTTGGGGAGCAAAACCTCCTCTCACTGCTGAAACAATGTTAATTAAGGGGTCTGCACTATCTCCCCCTTGTCAGGACTTTGGGAGATAACACCTACTGTCCCTGCTGGGGCAGTGTTAAATGATCTCCCCTCATCAGGACCTTGAGAGACAGGGTGGGACCCGGGAATGAAGAAATCACTAACCAATCAGTGTAAAAGGGAAAACTGCAAATCTGGCAATTTGTTTGTATAAATGCTACTTGAAAAGTTGGGGGTGTGCTTGATTTGTGGGAAACCACCGAGCACCCAGGCTTGCGCAACTCTGAAATAAATAAGCAAATGTCTCTCCTGAGTGTGTAATTATTGGCTTATTGCACACCGGGCAACGAATCCGCTTTTCGGACAACAACAGCAGCCTCAGTGCCTGATATACCAGGGGCAGGCCAGTGCCTGCTGGCTGTGCTTGTGAGGTCACAGCAGCCTCAGTGCTTCACAGGCCAGTGGCAGGATCCTGTGAGCCAGCTTTTTTTGTGAGGTTAGAGCACTCCCATTGCCTGATAGGCCAGTGGCAGGCCCCTGGCTGCTGGCTGCGCTTGTGAGGTCACAGCATCCTCAGTGACTGATAGGCCAGTGCAGGATCCTGTGAGACAGCTTTTTTTTGTGAGGTGAGAGCAGTCCCATTGCCTGATATGCCAGTGGGATGCCCAAGGCTGTTTGCTGTGCTTCTGAGGTCACAGCAGCCTCAGTGCTTCACAGGCCAGTGGCAGGCCCCTGGCTACTGGCTGTACTCATGAGGTCACAGCAGCCTCTGTGCCCTATAGGGCAGTGGCAGGCCCCTGGCTGTTTGCTGTGCTTCTGAGGTCACAGCAGCCTCTGTGCCTGATAGCCAGTGGGAGGTCCATACCTGCTGGCTGTGCTCGTGAGGTCACAGCAGTCCTATTGCCTGATAGGCCAGTGCGAGGCCATTGGCTGCTGGCTGTCTTCTTGAGGTCACAGCAGTCCTATTGCCTGATAGGCCAGTGGCAGGCCTCTGCGTGCTGGCTGCATTTTTGAGGTCACCTTTGTCTCAGTGCCTCATCAGGCAGTGGGATGCCCATGGCTGCTGACTCTGCTTGTGAGCTCACAGAAGTACCAGTGCCTGACAGGCCACTGGCAGGCCCCTGGCGGCTTCCTGTCCTTGTGAGGTCACATGAGCCTCTGTGTCTGATAGGGCAGTGGAAGGTGGTGTAGAGGCCTCTGAGTGCCTTTTTTTGTGGTGTAGGGGCATCCAAGTGCCTTTTTTTGTGCTGTAGGGGCCTCCAAGTGCCTTTATTTCCAGTGTACAGGCCTGCAAGTGCCTCTTTTTCCTGTGCAGGGGCCTCCGAGTGCCTGTTTTTGTGGTGCAGGGACCTCTGAGCGTATTTATTTCACATTGTAGCAGCCCCCGAGTGCCTTTTTTTGTGCTGTAGGAGCCACCGAGTGCCTTTTCTTGTGGTTCAGGGGCCTCCGAGTGCCTTCTTTTGTGGTGCAGGGCCCTCCAAGTGCCTTTTTTTCCAGTGTAGGGGCCTCCGAGTGCATTTTTTTGTGGTGCAGGGGCCTCCGAGTGCCTTTTTTTGCATTGTCGCAGCCCCCAAGTGCCTTTCCTTGTGGTTCAGGGGCCTCCGAGTGCCTTTTTTTCCAGTGTAGGGGCAGCCCAGTGCCTTTTTTTGTGGTGTGGTGCTCCAAGTGCCTTTCTTTTGTGGTATCGGGGCCTCTGAGTGCATTTTCTTTTGTGGTGCACTGGCCTCCAAGTGCCCTGTTTTTCAGTGCACTGGCCTCCGAGTGCCTTTTTTTGCGGTGCAGCGGCTACTAAGCGCCTTTTCTTGCGGTGCAGGGGCTACTGAGTGCCTTTCTTTGCAGTGTAGTAGCCTCCAAGTGCCTTTTTTTGCAATGTGGGGGCCACCGAGTGCCTTTCTTGGTGGTGTAGGGGCCTCTGAGTGCCTTTATTTCCAGTGTACAGGCCTGCAAGTGCCTCTTTTTCCAGTGCAGGAGCCTCTGAGTGCCTTTTTTTGTGGTGCAGGGCCCTCCAAGTGCCTTGTTTCACATTGTAGCAGCCCCCGAGTGCCTTTTTTTGAGCTGTCGGGGCCACCCAGTACCTTTTTTTGCGGTGTGGTCCTCCGAATGCCTTTTTTTGTGGTGTAGATGCTTCCGCGTGCCTTTTTTTCCATTTTAGCAACCTCCGAGTGCCTTTTTTTGTGGTGTAGGGGCCTCCGAGTGCCTTTTTTCCCAGTGTAGGGGCCACCGAGTGCCTTTTTTTTTGCGGTGCAGGGGCCTCAGGGTGCGTATTTTTGCAGTGTAGTAGCCTCCAAGTGCCTTTTTTTGCAATGTAGGGGCTTCCGAGTGCCTTTTTGGTCGTGCCGGGCCCCCCGAATGCCTTGTTTCACATTGTAGCAGCCCCCGAGTGCATTTGTTTGTGCTGTCGGGGCCACCCAGTACCTTTTTTTGTGGTGTGGTCCTCCGAATGCCTTTTTTTTGTGGTGTAGATGCCTCCGAGTGCCTTTTTTTGCTGTGCAGGGGCCTGTGATTGACTTTTTTGGCAGTGCAGGGGCCACCGAGTGCCTTTTCTTGTGGTGCACTGGCCTCCGAGTGGCTTTTTTTCCACTGCAGGGGCCCCCAAGTGCCTTTTTTCACATTGTAGCAGCCCCTCAGTGGCTTTTTTTTGTGGTGTTGCAGCCTCGGAGTGCCTTTTGCCTTTTTTTTGCGGTGTAGGAGCCCCCAAGTGCCTTTTTTGTGGTATTGGGGCCACCGAGTGCCTTTTTTTGCAATGTAGAGGCTTCCGAGTGCCTGTTTTTGTGGTGCAGGGGCCTCTGAGTGCCTTTTTTTGCATTGTAGCAGCCCGCAAGTGCCTTTTTTTGTGCTGTAGGGGCCTCCGAGTGCCTTTTTTTCCAGTGTAGGGGCAGCCCCCGAGTGCCTTTTGTTGTGGTGTGGGGGCCTCCGAGTGCATATTTTTCCGTTGCAAGTGCCTCCGAGTGCCTTTCTCTGGGGTGTAGTGGCCTCCGAGTGCCTTTTTTTGCGGTGTGGAGGCCTCTGAGTGCCTTTTTTTGCAGTGCATGGGCCTCAGGGTGCATTTCTTTGCAGTGTAGTAGCCTCCAAGTGCCTTTTTTTGCAATGTAGGGGCTTCCGAGTGCCTTTCTTGGTGGTGTAGGGGCCTCTGAGTGCCTTTATTTCCAGTGTACAGGCCTGCAAGTGCCTCTTTTTCCAGTGCAGGAGCCTCTGAGTGCCTTTTTTTGTGGTGCAGGGCCCTCCAAGTGCCTTGTTTCACATTGTAGCAGCCCCCGAGTGCTTTTTATTGTGCTGTAGGGGCCACTGAGTGCCTTTTCTTGTGGTTCAGGGGCCACCGAGTGCCTTTTTTTGTGATTCAGGGGCCTCTGAGTGCCTTTTTTTGCATTGTAGCAGCCCCCGAGTGCCTTTTTTTGTGCTGTAGGGGCCTCCAAGTGCCTTTTCTTGTGGTGCACTGGCCTCCGAGTGCCTTTTGTTCCAGTGTAGTGGCCTCCGAGTGCCCTGTTTTTGCAGTGCACTGGCCTCCGAGTGCCTTTTTTTCCAGTGTAAGGCCCTCCTAGTGCCTTTTCCTTTGTGGTGTAGAGGCCTCCGAGTGCCTTTTTTTGGGGTGCACTGGCCTCCAAGTGCCTTTTATTCCAGTGTAGGGGCCACCGAGTGCCTTTTTTCCATTGTAGCAGCCTCCAAGTGCCTTTTTTGTGATGCAGGGGCCTCCAAGTGCATTTTTTTCCAGTGCAGGGGCCTCCAAGTGCCTTTCTTGGTGGTGTAGCAGCCTCCGAGTGCCTTTGTTTGTGGTGCAGGGCCCTCCGAGTGCCTTTATTTCCAGAGTAGGGGCATCCGAGTGCCTGTTTTCGCATTGTAGCAGCCTCCGAGTGCCTTTTTTTGTGCTGTAGGGCCCTCTGAGTGCCTTTCTTTCTGGTGTAGGGGCCACTGAGTGCCTTTTTTTGCAGTGTAGAGGCCTCCAAGTGCCTTTTTCTGTGATGTAGGGGCTTCCGAGTGCCTTTTTTTGCAGTGTAGCGGCCTGCGAGTGCCTTTTCCTGTGGTTCACTGTTCTCCGGGTGCCTTTTTTTGCAGTGCAGGGGCCTCCGAGTGCCTTTGTTTGAGGTGCACTGCTGTCTGAGTGCCTTTTTTTGCAGTGAAGGGGCATCTAAGTGCCTTTTTTTCCGGCCTAGCGGCCTCCAAGTGCCTATTTTTGCGATGCAGGCTCCCAAAGTGCCTTTTTTTCCAGTATAGTGTCCTGCATGTGCATATTTTTGCAGTGCATCACCTCCTAGTGCCCTTTTTTCCCAGTACTCATGCCTCCAAGTGCCTTTTTTCTGTTATGGTCCTTCAACGTTCTGTGATATCTCTTTACCCTTTGCCTGAAATGATATTGTCAGGTCCACCACTGCTGGATGAGATAGTCATGTCACTTCTGCCTCACGGCCTGGTAGGCCAGTCAGGCCCATCAGTCCTTGCTCTGCTTGTGAGGTTGCTTCTGCCTCTGTGCTTGATAGGCCAGTGGCAGGGCCATGCCTCCTGACTGGGCTTGTGAGGATACTTGTGTCTCCATGCCAAAAAGGGCAGTGGCAGGCCCATGGTTGCTGGTTGTGTCTTATGATGTCACTTTGACCTGCATGCCATTGCATGCATGGCATGCATGGGCATGCACTGCCACGCCCATGGCTGCTGGTCTGCTTGGGTGTTCCCTTCTTTCTCCGTGCTTGATGCGCCATGGCAGGCCCTTCACTGCTGGCTGTGCTTGTGAGGTCCCTTTGACCTCAGTGCCTGATGAGGCACTCAGAGCGCCATGAGTCCTGCCTGTGCTTCTGAGCTCACTTCTGCCTCAGTGCCTGATTGGCAAGTGGCAGGCCACTGGCTGCTTGCTGAGGTAGTGAGGTCATTTTTACCAGCAGCCCTAAACTTAGTGCTATGGGATGTTCAGAATCCTCTGTGACAGCCTCTAAGACTATTGCCAGTGGAAATTCTTCTGGGGAGACCTTTAGCCACAGTGGGCAACTCAGGCTAAAAGCAACCGCTTGGGTGGAGATGAGCGAATTACACTTACAAAAGGTGGGGGAAAAGCTCAGTGGGCCCACTCAGTACCAGGTGACGTGCAAGCACACGCTAGCCAGCCTGGACATAAGGGTTGGTACAGATAGTCACCTGAAAGTCCAAAGTGCAACCAAATCTCGGGAGGCCCCTACACTGTACTGTTGAGTTCTTATTTCACTGTTAAACTTCCAGGTAAAGAAAATTGGCTCTAGTCAGATGTAAAGCGGCTGAGTGGACCGGAAGCTCTTGGAAGCACCACATGAGCTAAGCCGTCTGGGACATTAAATGTTACAAAGTGTGGCGTGTAACACTTGCTTGTGTTGTTAGTTGTTGTCGTGACCTTTGTGCTTGCACTGGAGTATTGTTTAGCCGCCCTAGCAAAAAACCAAGCTGCGAGTAAAATGTGTTGTAGCCAAAATCGAGGAGAAGCAATTTGGGAAGCAAATGAGGAACGCTCTTGTTCCTACTTGTATCAAATAGCGCATCCACAGAGTTGACAGCATGTTGCAGTGCCTACCACGTTGAAGGTGAGGCAAAAGCCCTGGAGGAGCTCTTGTAATGGGAGTGTAGCTTGTAAGTCTACTCCATTAGTTCTACCCTGCACTCTCAGGAACGGGCTTTCAACACTCTCTCCTGCTTTAACCACTTCCCCAATGCTCTCCATTTTAACTTTCCCTGCGGTCACTGCAGGAACAGCCCAACCATCTCCGCAGCGCTCCCACGGAGTTAAATCAACCGGAACACAAAAGTTACTGTTGAACCCTTTGTGGTCTCTAAAACTTGTAGCGTTACTCAGGCAAGAGAACATGTCTATGATTAAACCATCCTGTCTGCCATTTTTAAATATAGCTTACACCGCATGGCTGGAATGGTTACGCAAGCGGACCTGAAGCGCCAAATGGCGAGAAAGAAAGGATGTCAGGGGTGTTACAGGGCCAGGATTAGGAGTTCTAAATAGCATCGATGCTGAGGCATTAGTGAATAAGTGCCACAAACAGAGATGTGTCTACATTAGCAAAGCAAAGCCATTACGATCATCTCTGTTACCTCTTGGAAGTAATCAACGGTGCTCCTCTCAGATTTCTACCTCAGCGGGAGCTCAAAGAAGGAAAGCTCATCAGCTTCCTTAGTTGCATCAGGAGGAGCTCAAACTAATGTTTCTTTGGCGGTGCATTGTATCCAAGCCAACTGGACACAATCCGGACCAGTTGCAACAACTCGGGCAGGTGAGAAAGGGCTCCTACGCAGTGAAATTCGCAAAGCAGGACTCCTTCCAAAGGCGTTCAATATTAAGGAATCTTAGACTGCCACCATCTAGAGTTAATCAGAGTCAGGCTAGGGCAGCCCCATGACATTGCCTCCCGTGCCTCACTTACACCACGTCCACTCACAGCTGCCTCCTAAGAATGCCCGCCTGCTCAGCTGCCTGTCTGAACAGCCCACGCTGACTGGCAAGAGCTGTTGCCAAGCAAGCTTGACCTGCATGCGTAGGGCAGCCCCACAGCACTTTCACAGCTGCCTTCCTCGCCGGTTGACACTTACAGCAGGGCTATTCCCTCCGAACGCCTAGGAGTGCCGCACTGCTCCAATGCCTCCACTGACAGTCAGGGCTCACAGGCAGGAGCTAGTCCCAGCCAAGCTGCCCCTGCATGCCTACGGCAGTCCCACAACAGCATAACGGCTTGCCTTCCTTTCCTGTCGACATTAATAGCACCGCTCTTCCCGCCTTCCTCCTAGCAATGCCACATTGCTCAAATGCCTGTCCAACGAGCAAGGGCTGCTAGGCAAGAGCGCGGGTATGCGAAACTAGCCTTGGGCAGCCCCACAAGAGGTACCCATCTCGCCTTCCTCCCCCGTCAACAATTACAGCAGGCGTACTCACAGCTTCCTCCTAAGAATGCCCAGCTGCTCAGACGCCTGTCCGAACAGCAAGGGCCGCTAGGCAAGAGCTCTGGGCATGCCAAGCTTGCCTCGGGCAGCCCACAGCATATTCCCTGCTCTCTTTCTAGGTGAGGGCCTTTTGGCCTTTACCCCCTGGCTACTCCCAACTTAGTCCTAAGAATGCCAAAATGCTCAGACGCCTTTGCGAGCAAGCAGGGCTCAAAAGCAAGAGCTCGTCCCCACCACACAAGACCTGCTAAGCCACAGCAGGCCCACAACACGTTCACAGTTGCCTTCCTCTCCTGTCCACACTTAAAGGATGCGTACTCACGCCTTACTCCGAGGAGTGCCACATTGCGCAAGCGCCTCTCTCTCCTGTCAGTCCTCACAGGCAAGAATTCTGGACACAAGTTGGAAAAGAGCTTCTGGCAGCCGCACAAGATAGGCGCAGCTCACCGTTCACTTGTGTCGCCGATCACACCAGGCGTACTCAGCGCTTCCTCCAATGAATGCCAGAATAGTCAGTGGCGCGTCCGAGCAGCCAGGGCTCACAGACAAGAGCCTTCATCCCTAAGGCCACCGCACACTATGTTCCTGAGTGGCCATCCTCTCCTGGCAAAACAGAGGGGCTTGCTCGCTCTAAGTGTGGAGGGAAGAGGTGGGCAAACTGCGAACCTGTTGTAGAGCTGCCTTAGATATGCAGCTCAAGCCTGTGAGCGCTGGCTGCTCGGACAGCCGTCGGAGCAGTCTGTCGGGCTTAGGAAGAAGCTGTGAGTACGCCTGGTGTAACTGTGGACAGGGGAGGCTGGTGAGCCCGGCTCGTTTTGTGGCCCTGCCAGAGACAATCTTCTCCTGCCCAGATCTCTTGCCTATGAGTGCCGCCTCTCCGGAGAAGCCTCTGAGCAGCCGGGCCCTCTTAAGAGTAAGCATGGTGTAATTGTTGATGGGGCGGATGGCGAAATGTGACTTCCTGTGGGGATGCCAGAGACAAGCTTGTTGTGCCAAGAACGCTCGCCTGTGAGTAATGAAAGGCAGAAAGGCATTTGAGCAGTGTGCCACTCCTAGCAGTAGATTGCGAATCGGCGCACTGTAACTGTCAGCAGGCGAAGAAGGCAAGTCGTGAACGTGTTGTGGAGCTGCCCTAAGCATGCAGTGCAAGCTTGCTGGGGCAACTCTTTTGCCTGTGAGCTCTGGATGTTCGGACATTCTTAGGCAGAAGCTGTGAGTACGCCTGGTGTAATTGTCGATGGGGGAGGATGGCAAGACGGGCTCATTTTGCTGTGCTCCCAGAGACAAGCTTGTCGTGACCAGAGCGCTTGACTGTGAGTACTGACAGGGGAGAGATACACGTTTGAGCAGAGTTGCACTCCCAGCAGTACGATGCAACTGCAGTGTCGACAGCGTCACAGTGTCGACAACCAGAGCTCACAGCGTTGATCTGCGGCTCTCCAACAGGTTCGCAGTTTGCCTACCTCGTCTCTCCCCACTTAGAACAAGCAAGCCCCGCTTTACATGCTGCCAGCAGAGAATGGCCACTCGGGAATGCGCTGTGCGGTGGCCAGAGCCCAGGCTGTTCGGACAGGTGTCTGAGCAGTCTGGCATTCTTAGGCGGAAGCTTTATCGATGGGGAGGATGGCGAGACGGGCTCGTCTTGTAGGGCTGCCCGAGACAAGCTTGGCATGCCCAGAGCTCATGCCTGTGGGAAAAGACACAGGAGAGACGTTTAAACAATGTGACACTCCTATCAGTAAGGTGGGCATAGCCCTGTGTAATTGTCAACACAGCAGAAAGGCGAGACGGGGAACTTTTTGCGAGAGAGCTCGAAGCAAGCTGGCCGTGCCCAGAGCTCTTGCCTGTGAGTGCGGTCGACAACCACACCAGGCTGACTCCTAAGAAAGCCATCCTCTCGGACGCCTGTCCAGAGAGCCGCCACTCATGGGCAAGAGGTCTGGGCACGCCAAGCTTGTCTCTGGCAGCCCTGCGAGATGACCCGGCTCTCCGTCGACACTTACAGCAGGCGTATTCAAAGCCTCCTCCTAAGAATGCCAGACTTAGACAACTGTCCGAACACACAGGCCTCGCAGACGCTGTCGACACTGCAGTTGCATTGTACTGCTGGGAGTGCAACTCTGCTCAAACGTGTATCTCTTCCCTGTCAGTACTCACAGTCAAGCGCTCTGGGCACGACAAGCTTGTCTCTCGAAGCTCTGCCCATCTCGCCATCCTCCCCGTGGACACTTACACCACATCCACTCACAGCTTCCTCCAAAGAATGCCCGCCTGCTCTGCTGCCTGTACGAACAGCCAGCGCTCACAGGCAAGACCTCTGGGCAGGACAAGCTTCCATCCGGAAGCAGAGCCAAATTCCCATATTACCCTTGTTTGACAGGTATACAAGCCTTACTGCTGAGAATGCCAGCCTGCTCAGACAACTGTCCGACCAGAAAGGGGTTCAGCGGCAAGAGCTCTGGGCACGCCAATTGTGCTTCCGGCAGCCTCGCGAAACGCCCCTTTCTCGCCATCCTCCCCCTCGATTAGAAGACCAGACATATTCAAAGCTTCCTCCTATGAATGCCAAAATGCTCAGACTCCTGCCCGAACAGCCAGCGTTCACAGGCAAGAGCTCTTCCCAAGCACGCTTGACTTTTATCCCTAAGGCAGCCGCACAGCCCACTCACGGGCGGGGGGGCCTTTCCTCTCCTGGCGACACGTACAGCGGGGCTTGCTTGCGCTGTGTGGAGGTAAGCAAACTGTGAAACTATTGTAGAGCCGCCTTAGATATGCAACTGAAGCGTGTGAACTCTGGCTGTTCAGACAGGCAGCTGAGCAGTCTGGCATTCTTAGGAGGAAGCTCTGAGAATGCCTGGTGTAATTGCCGACGGGGAGGAAGGTGAGATGTGGACTTCTAGCGGGACTGCCAGAAAGAAGCTTGTTGTGTCCAGAGCGCTTGCCTGTGACTGCAGCCCTGTCCAGAGAGGCATATGAGCAGGCTTGCTTTCTTAAGATTCAACCTGCTGTAATTGTCGACTGCGCTCACAGGGAAGAGCACTGCCCCAGCAAGCTTGCTGTGCATGCTCAGGGCAGTCCAACAGCACGTTCCCGGCTCCCTTTCTTTGCCTGTCGGCATGTACAGCAGGCCTATTCCACCTTACTGCTAGGAGTGCCACACTGCTCAAACGGCTCTCTCCTCGTCAGTACGCACAGGCAAGCGCTGCGGACATGACAAGCTTGTCTCTCGAAGCTCACAAGAAACCTCCATCTCGCCCTCCTCCCCTTCGACAATTGCAACAGGCGTACTCACCACTTCCTCCTAAGAATGCCAGACTGCTCTGACACCTTCCCGAATAGCCAGCGCTCACAGACCTGAGCTGCATATCTAAGGCGGCTCTACAATAGATGTATACTTTGCCTACCTCGTCTTGCCACACTTAGAGCAAGCAAGCCCCGCTGTAAGCGGCGCCAGGAGAGGAAGGCCACTTGTGAACGTGCTGTGCGGTGGCCTTAGGGATGAAGGGCCTGCTTGCTTGGGAAGAGCTCTTGCCTGTGAGCCCTGGCTGTATCTGAGTTTTCTGGCATTCATAGGGGGAAGCTTTGAGTTGGCCTGGTCTTCTTATCGAGGGGAGAGGATGGCGAGAGGGGGACTTATTGCGAGACTGCGGGAAGCCAGTTTGGTGTGCCTAGAACTCTTGCCTGTGAGTGCTGACAAGTGGGAGAGGCATGTGATACCTGTGCCTATGCCAGAAGTGAGGTGGGAAGAGTCCTGCTGTAAGTGTCCACAGGGAAGGAAAGCGAGACCTGGATTTTTTTTTTTTTTGGTGAGGCTGCCCGAGGCAAGCCTGTAGTGCCCAGAGCTCTCCCCTCTGAATCCACTTCTGCCACGGCGGGTGTCGGAGCCGGCCGACATTCTCGGGAATAAGGCTTGTGAGTAGCCGTGGTGTAAAGGGCCAAAAGGAGCGTAGCTAGGAAGAGAAACGGAATATTTTGTGGGCTGCCAAAGGGAAGCTTGGCATGCCCAGAGCTATTACCTCTCTGCACTTGTCGTTCGCTCAGGCATCTGAGCACTCTGGCATTCTTAGCAGGAAGCTGTGAGTACGCATGGTGTGTTTGTCGACGGGGGAGGAAGGTGAGATGGGTACCTCTTGCGGGGCTGCCCGAGGCAAGCTTGGCATGCCCAGCAGCCCTTGCTCGTTGGACAGGCATTTGAGCAATGTGGCATTGCTAGGAGGAAGGTGGGAGCCGACGTGCTTTTAATGTCGACAGGAGAAGAAGGCAAGCCGTTAACCTGTTCTGCTGGCACTGCCGTAGGCATGCAGGGAAGCTTGGCTGGGACTAGCTCCTGCCTGTGAGCCCTGACTGTCAGTGGAGGCGTTGGAGCAGTGTGGCACGCCTAGGCGTTCGGGAGGAATAGCCCTGCTGTAAGTGTTGACCGGCGAGGAAGGCAGCTGTGAATGTGTTGCGGGGCTGCCCTAAGCATGAAAAGGAAGCTTGGTTGGATAGCTCTCCTGCCTGTGCCCCCTGCCGACAATCATACTCTTAAGAAAGCTCGTTAAGAGTCGACTGGCAAAGAAGGCGAGCCGTGAATGTGTTGTCGGGCTGCCCTAAGCATGCAGAGCAATCCTGGGGGGGAGTCCAGCACTCTTGCCTGTGAGACCTGTTGACAATTACACCAGGCTTATGCTTTAGAAAGCTCACGGGCAAGAGTGCTGGTCACGACAAGCTTGTCTCTGGGAGCTCAGCAAAATGAGCCCGTCTTGCCATCCTCCCCCATCGACAATTACACCAGGCGTACTCACAGCTTCTGCCTAAGAATGTCCGAACATCCAGAGCTCACAGGCAAAAGAGTTGCCCCAGCAAGCTTGCACTGCATGCTTAGGGCAGCTCCACAACACGTTCACGACTTGCCTTCTTCGCCTGCTGACAGTTACAGTGCGCCGATTCGCAATCTACTGCTAGGAGTGGCACACTGCTCAAATGCCTTTCTGCCTTTCATTACTCACAGGCGAGCGTTCTTGGCACAACAAGCTTGTCTCTGGCATCCCCACAGGAAGTCACATTTCGCCATCCGCCCCATCAACAATTACACCATGCTTACTCTTAAGAGGGCCCGGCTGCTCAGAGGCTTCTCCGGAGAGGCGGCACTCATAGGCAAGAGATCTGGGCAGGAGAAGATTGTCTCTGGCAGGGCCACAAAACGAGCCGGGCTCACCAGCCTCCCCTGTCCACAGTTACACCAGGCGTACTCACAGCTTCTTCCTAAGCCCGACAGACTGCTCCGACGGCTGTCCGAGCAGCCAGCGCTCACAGGCTTGAGCTGCATATCTAAGGCAGCTCTACAACAGGTTCGCAGTTTGCCCACCTCTTCCCTCCACACTTAGAGCGAGCAAGCCCCTCTGTTTTGCCAGGAGAGGATGGCCACTCAGGAACATAGTGTGCGGTGGCCTTAGGGATGAAGGCTCTTGTCTGTGAGCCCTGGCTGCTCGGACGCGCCACTGACTATTCTGGCATTCATTGGAGGAAGCGCTGAGTACGCCTGGTGTGATCGGCGACACAAGTGAACGGTGAGCTGCGCCTATCTTGTGCGGCTGCCAGAAGCTCTTTTCCAACTTGTGTCCAGAATTCTTGCCTGTGAGGACTGACAGGAGAGAGAGGCGCTTGCGCAATGTGGCACTCCTCGGAGTAAGGCGTGAGTACGCATCCTTTAAATGTGGACAGGAGAGGAAGGCAACTGTGAACGTGTTGTGGGCCTGCTGTGGCTTAGCAGGTCTTGTGTGGTGGGGACGAGCTCTTGCTTTTGAGCCCTGCTTGCTCGCAAAGGCGTCTGAGCATTTTGGCATTCTTAGGACTAAGTTGGGAGTAGCCAGGGGGTAAAGGCCAAAAGGCCCTCACCTAGAAAGAGAGCAGGGAATATGCTGTGGGCTGCCTGAGGCAAGCTTGGCATGCCCAGAGCTCTTGCCTAGCGGCCCTTGCTGTTCGGACAGGCGTCTGAGCAGCTGGGCATTCTTAGGAGGAAGCTGTGAGTACGCCTGCTGTAATTGTTGACGGGGGAGGAAGGCGAGATGGGTACCTCTTGTGGGGCTGCCCAAGGCTAGTTTCGCATACCCGCGCTCTTGCCTAGCAGCCCTTGCTCGTTGGACAGGCATTTGAGCAATGTGGCATTGCTAGGAGGAAGGCGGGAAGAGCGGTGCTATTAATGTCGACAGGAAAGGAAGGCAAGCCGTTATGCTGTTGTGGGACTGCCGTAGGCATGCAGGGGCAGCTTGGCTGGGACTAGCTCCTGCCTGTGAGCCCTGACTGTCAGTGGAGGCATTGGAGCAGTGCGGCACTCCTAGGCGTTCGGAGGGAATAGCCCTGCTGTAAGTGTCAACCGGCGAGGAAGGCAGCTGTGAAAGTGCTGTGGGGCTGCCCTACGCATGCAGGTCAAGCTTGCTTGGCAACAGCTCTTGCCAGTCAGCGTGGGCTGTTCAGACAGGCAGCTGAGCAGGCGGGCATTCTTAGGAGGCAGCTGTGAGTGGACGTGGTGTAAGTGAGGCACGGGAGGCAATGTCATGGGGCTGCCCTAGCCTGACTCTGATTAACTCTAGATGGTGGCAGTCTAAGATTCCTTAATATTGAACGCCTTTGGAAGGAGTCCTGCTTTGCGAATTTCACTGCGTAGGAGCCCTTTCTCACCTGCCCGAGTTGTTGCAACTGGTCCGGATTGTGTCCAGTTGGCTTGGATACAATGCACCGCCAAAGAAACATTAGTTTGAGCTCCTCCTGATGCAACTAAGGAAGCTGATGAGCTTTCCTTCTTTGAGCTCCCGCTGAGGTAGAAATCTGAGAGGAGCACCGTTGATTACTTCCAAGAGGTAACAGAGATGATCGTAATGGCTTTGCTTTGCTAATGTAGACACATCTCTGTTTGTGGCACTTATTCACTAATGCCTCAGCATCGATGCTATTTAGAACTCCTAATCCTGGCCCTGTAACACCCCTGACATCCTTTCTTTCTCGCCATTTGGCGCTTCAGGTCCGCTTGCGTTACCATTCCATCCATGTGGTGTAAGCTATATTTAAAAATGGCAGACAGGATGGTTTAATCATAGACATGTTCTCTTGCCTGAGTAACGCTACAAGTTTTAGAGACCACAAAGGGTTCAACAGTAACTTTTGTGTTCCGGTTGATTTAACTCCGTGGGAGCGCTGCGGAGATGGTTGGGCTGTTCCTGCAGTGACCGCAGGGAAAGTTAAAATGGAGAGCATTGGGGAAGTGGTTAAAGCAGGAGAGAGTGTTGAAAGCCCGTTCCTGAGAGTGCAGGGTAGAACTAATGGAGTAGACTTACAAGCTACACTCCCATTACAAGAGCTCCTCCAGGGCTTTTGCCTCACCTTCAACGTGGTAGGCACTGCAACATGCTGTCAACTCTGTGGATGCGCTATTTGATACAAGTAGGAACAAGAGCGTTCCTCATTTGCTTCCCAAATTGCTTCTCCTCGATTTTGGCTACAACACATTTTACTCGCAGCTTGGTTTTTTGCTAGGGCGGCTAAACAATACTCCAGTGCAAGCACAAAGGTCACGACAACAACTAACAACACAAGCAAGTGTTACACGCCACACTTTGTAACATTTAATGTCCCAGACGGCTTAGCTCATGTGGTGCTTCCAAGAGCTTCCGGTCCACTCAGCCGCTTTACATCTGACTAGAGCCAATTTTCTTTACCTGGAAGTTTAACAGTGAAATAAGAACTCAACAGTACAGTGTAGGGGCCTCCCGAGATTTGGTTGCACTTTGGACTTTCAGGTGACTATCTGTACCAACCCTTATGTCCAGGCTGGCTAGCGTGTGCTTGCACGTCACCTGGTACTGAGTGGGCCCACTGAGCTTTTCCCCCACCTTTTGTAAGTGTAATTCGCTCATCTCCACCCAAGCGGTTGCTTTTAGCCTGAGTTGCCCACTGTGGCTAAAGGTCTCCCCAGAAGAATTTCCACTGGCAATAGTCTTAGAGGCTGTCACGGAGGATTCTGAACATCCCATAGCACTAAGTTTAGGGCTGCTGGTAAAAATGACCTCACTACCTCAGCAAGCAGCCAGTGGCCTGCCACTTGCCAATCAGGCACTGAGGCAGAAGTGAGCTCAGAAGCACAGGCAGGACTCATGGCACTCTGAGTGCCTCATCAGGCACTGAGGTCAAAGGGACCTCACAAGCACAGCCAGCAGTGAAGGGCCTGCCATGGCGCATCAAGCACGGAGAAAGAAGGGAACACCCAAGCAGACCAGCAGCCATGGGCGTGGCAGTGCATGCCCATGCATGCCATGCATGCAATGGCATGCAGGTCAAAGTGACATCATAAGACACAACCAGCAACCATGGGCCTGCCACTGCCCTTTTTGGCATGGAGACACAAGTATCCTCACAAGCCCACTTGGAGGCATGAGCACTGGGAAAAAGGGCACTAGGAGGTGATGCACTGCAAAAATATGCACATGGAGGACACTATACTGGAAAAAAAGGCACTTTGGGAGCCTGCATCGCAAAAATAGGCACTTGGAGGCCGCTAGACCGGACAAAAAGGCACTTAGATGCCCCTTCACTGCAAAAAAAGGCACTCAGACAGCAGTGCACCTCAAACAAAGGCACTCGGAGGCCCCTGCACTGCAAAAAAAGGCACCCGCAGAACAGTGAACCACAGGAAAAGGCACTCGCAGGCCGCTACACTGCAAAAAAAGGCACTCGGAAGCCCCTACATCACAGAAAAAGGCACTTGGAGGCCTCTACACTGCAAAAAAAGGCACTCAGTGGCCCCTACAGCACAAAAAAAGGCACTCGGAGGCTGCTACAATGCGAAAACAGGCACTCGGATGCCCCTACTCTGGAAATAAAGGCACTCGGAGGGCCCTGCACCACAAACAAAGGCACTCGGAGGCTGCTACACCACCAAGAAAGGCACTTGGAGGCCCCTGCACTGGAAAAAAATGCACTTGGAGGCCCCTGCATCACAAAAAAGGCACTTGGAGGCTGCTACAATGGAAAAAAGGCACTCGGTGGCTCCTACACTGGAATAAAAGGCACTTGGAGGCCAGTGCACCCCAAAAAAAGGCACTCGGAGGCCTCTACACCACAAAGGAAAAGGCACTAGGAGGGCCTTACACTGGAAAAAAAGGCACTCGGAGGCCAGTGCACTGCAAAAACAGGGCACTCGGAGGCCACTACACTGGAACAAAAGGCACTCGGAGGCCAGTGCACCACAAGAAAAGGCACTTGGAGGCCCCTACAGCACAAAAAAAGGCTCTTGGGGGCTGCTACAATGCAAAAAAAGGCACTCAGAGGCCCCTGAATCACAAAAAAAGGCACTCGGTGGGCCCCTGACCACAAGAAAAGGCACTCGGTGGCCTCTACAGCACAATAAAAGGCACTCGGGACCACTACACCGCAAAAAAAAAGATACATGGAGGACCACACACCCCAAAATAACAGCACTCAGAGGCCCCTGAACCACAAAAAAGGCACTCAGTGGCTCCTACAGCACAATAAAAAGCACTCGGGGGCTGTTACAATGTGAAACAAGGAACTCGGAGGGCCCTGCACCACAAAAAAAAGCACTCAGAGGCTCCAGCACCACGAAGAAAGGCACTTGGAGGCCCCTGCACTGGAAAAAAGGCACTTGAAGGCCCTGCACCACAAAAAAGGCGCTCGGAGGCTGCTACAATGGAAAAAAAGGCACTCGGAGGCCCCTACACTGGAATAAAAGGCACTTGGAGGCCAGTGCACCCCAAAAAAGGGCACTCGGAGGCCTCTACACCACAAAAGAAAAGGCACTAGGAGGGCCTTACACTGGAAAAAAAAGGCACTAGGGGGCCACTATGCTGGAAAAAAAGGCACTCGGAGGCCAGTGCACTGCAAAAACAGGGCACTTGGAGGCCTCTACACTGCAAAAGAAGGCACTTGGAGGCCACTACACTGGAACAAAAGGCATTCGGAGGCCAGTGCACCACAAGAAAAGGCACTCAGTGGCCCCTACAGCACAAAAAAAGGCTCTTGGGGGCTGCTACAATGCAAAAAAAGGCACTTAGAGGGCCCTGAACCACAAGAAAAGGCACTTGGTGGCCCCTGAACCACAAGAAAAGGCACTCAGTGGCCCCTACAGCACAATAAAAAGCACTCGGGGGCTGTTACAATGTGAAACAAGGCACTTGGAGGGCCCTGCACCATAAAAAAAGGCACTCGGAGGCTCCTGCACTGGAAAAAGAGGCACTTGCAGGCCTGTACAGCAGAAATAAAGGCACTCAGAGGCCTCCACACCGCAAAAGAAACTGCACTCAGAGGCCCTGACACCACAAAAGAAAGGCACTTGGAGGACCACACCGCAAAAAAAGGCACTCACCTGCCCTTACACTGGAAAAAAAGGCACTCGGAGGCCGCTACACCCCAGAGAAAGGCACTCGGAGGCACTTGCAAAGGAAAAATATGCACTCGGAGGCCCCCACACCACAACAAAGGGCACTCGGGGGCTGCCCCTACACTGGAAAAAAAGGCACTCGGAGGCCCCTACAGCACAAAAAAAGGCACTTGCGGGCTGCTACAATGCAAAAAAAGGCACTCAGAGGCCCCTGCACCACAAAAACAGGCACTCGGAAGCCTCTACATTGCAAAAAAAGGCACTCGGTGGCCCCAATACCACAAAAAAGGCACTTGGGGGCTCCTACACCGCAAAAAAAAGGCAAAAGGCACTCCGAGGCTGCAACACCACAAAAAAAAGCCACTGAGGGGCTGCTACAATGTGAAAAAAGGCACTTGGGGGCCCCTGCAGTGGAAAAAAAGCCACTCGGAGGCCAGTGCACCACAAGAAAAGGCACTCGGTGGCCCCTGCACTGCCAAAAAAGTCAATCACAGGCCCCTGCACAGCAAAAAAAGGCACTCGGAGGCATCTACACCACAAAAAAAAGGCATTCGGAGGACCACACCACAAAAAAAGGTACTGGGTGGCCCCGACAGCACAAACAAATGCACTCGGGGGCTGCTACAATGTGAAACAAGGCATTCGGGGGGCCCGGCACGACCAAAAAGGCACTCGGAAGCCCCTACATTGCAAAAAAAGGCACTTGGAAGCTACTACACTGCAAAAAAATGCACCCTGAGGCCCATGCACAGCAAAAAAAGGCACTCGGTAGCCCCAACACCACAAAAAAAGGCACTCGGGGGCTGCTACAATGAGAAAACAGGCACTCCGATGCCCCTACAGCGGAAAGAAAGGCACTCAGAGGGCCCTGCAGCACAAAAAAAGGCACTCAGCTGCCCTTACACTGGACAAACAGGCACTTGGAGGCCTCTACACCACAGAAAAAGGCACTCTGGCCCCTACACCACCAAGAAGGGCACTCGGTGGCCCCCACATTGCAAAAAAAGGCACCTGGAGGCTACTACACTGCAAAGAAATGCACCCTGAGGCCCACGCACAGCAAAAAAAGGCACTTAGTAACCCCTGCACCGCAAAAGAAGGCACTCAGAGGCCTCCACACCGCAAAAAAAGGCACTCGTTGGCCAGTGCACTGAAAAACAGGGCACTTGGAGGCCAGTGCACCACAAAAGAAAATGCACTCAGAGGCCCCGACACCACAAAAGAAAGGCACTTGGAGGACCACACCACAAAAAAAGGCACTCGGCTGCCCCTACACTGGAAAAAAAGGCATTTGGAGGCCCCTACAGCACAAAAAAAGGCACTTGGGGGCTCCTGCACTGGAAAAAGAGGCACTTGCAGGCCTGTATACTGGAAATAAAGGCACTTGGAGGCCCCTGCACCACAAAAAAAGGCACTCCGAAGCCCCTACATTGCAAAAAAAGGCACTTGGAGGCTACTACACTGCAAAAAAATGCACCCTGAGGCCCCTGCACCGCAAAAAAGGGCACTCGGTGGCCCCTGGACCGCAAAAAAAGGCACTCGGTGGCCTCTGCAACACCTTCCACTGCCTTATCAGACACAGAGGCTCATGTGACCTCACAAGGACAGGAAGCCGCCAGGGGCCTGCCATTGCCCTATAAGACACTGAGGCTGCTCTGACCTCACAAGCCGAGCCAGCAGCTATGGGCCTGCCACTGCCCAATAGGGCACTGAGGCTTCCCTGACCTCACAAGCACAGTCAGCAGCCATGAGCCTGCCGCTGGCCTATGAGGCACTGAGGCTGCTGTGACCTCACAAAAACAGCCAGCACCCAGAGGCCTGCCACTTGCCTATCGGTAACTCAGACTGCTGTGAACTCAAAAGGACGGCCAGCAGCCATTGGCCTGCCACTGACCTACCAGGCAATAGCACTGCTGTGACCTCACAAGCACAGCCAGCAGCCAGGGGCCTGCCACTGCCCTATGAGGTACAGAGACAAATGTGACCTGAAAACGCGGCCAGCAGCCAGGCCTCTGCCACTGCCATATAAGACACTGAGGCTGATTTCACCTAACAAGTAAAGCCAGCAGCTGTGGGTCTGCCACTGCCCTATAGGGCACTGAGGCTGCTGTGACCTCACAAGCACAGCGAAGAGCCAGAGGCCTGCCATTGCACTACAAGGTACAGAGACAAACGTGACCTCAAAAGGCAGCCAGCAGACAGGGGCCTTCCACGGGCCTATCAGGCAATAGGACTGCTGTGACCTTACAAGCACAGCCAGCAGCTACGGGCCTGCCACTGGCCTATGAGGCACGCAGGCTGCTGTGACCTCAGAAGCACAGTCAGCAGCCAGGGGCCTGCTTCTGGCCTATCAGGCTGTAGGAGTTTTGTGACCTAAGTACAGACAGCAGCTATGGGTCTGCCACTGGCCTACAGGAAAAGGAGGCTGCTGTGACCTCACAAGCACAGCCAGCAGCCAGGGGCCTGCCACTGGCCTATGAGGCACAGAGGCTGCTGTGACCTCAAAAGCACACCAAGCAGCCATTGGCATCCCTCTGGCCTACAGGAAAAGGAGGCTGCTGTGATCTCACAAGCACAGCGAGGAGCCAGAGGCCTGCCATTGCCCTAGAAGGTACAGAGACAAATGTGACCTCAAAAGGCAGCCAGCAGACAGAGGCCTTCCACGGGCCTATCAGGCAATAGGACTGCTGTGACCTTACAAGCACATCCAGAAGCTATGGGCCTGCCACTGCCCTATAGGGAACGGAGGCTGCTGTGTCCTCACAAGCACAGCCAGCAGCCAGGGGCCTGCCACTGGCCTATGAGGCACTGAGGCTGCTGTGACCTCACAAGCAGAGGCAGCAGGGGGCGCTTGCCAGTAACCAATGAGACACTGAGGCTGCTGTGACCTCACAAGCACAGCCAGCAGCCATGAGCCTGCAACTGGCCTAGGAAGCACGGAGGCTGCTGTGACCTCACAAGCACAGCCAGCAGCCAGAAGCCTGCCACTGCCCTTTGAGGCACTGAGGCTGCTGTGACCTCACAAGCACAGCCAGCAGCCATGAGCCTGCCACTGGCCTAGGAGGCACGGTGGCTGCTGTTACTTCACAAGCACAGCCAGCAGCCAGGAGCCTGCCGCTGGCCTATGAGGCACTGAGGGTGCTGTGACCTCACAAATGCAGCCAGCCGCTACGGGCCTGCCACTGGCCTATGAGGTACAGAGACAAATGTGACCTCAAAACGCGGCCAGCAGCCAGGGCCCTGCCACTGCCATATAAGACACTGAGGCTGATTTCACCTAACAAGTAAAGCCAGCAGCTGTGGGTCTGCCACTGGCCTATCAGTCACTCAGACTGCTGTGACCTCACAAGCACAGCCAGCAGCTACAGGCCTGCCACTGGCCTATGAGGCACTGAGGCTGCTGTGACCTCACAAGCACAGTCAGCAGCCAGGGTCCTGCTGCTGGCCTATCAGGCTATAGGAGTGTTGTGACCTCACAAGCACAGCCAGGGGCCTCCCACTGCCCTATAAGGTACAGAGAGAAATGTGACTTCGAAAGGCAGCCAGCAGACAGAGGCCTGCCACGGGCCTATCAGGAAATAGGACTGCTGTGACCTTACAAGCACAGCCAGCAGCTACGGTCCTGCCACTGGCCTATGAGGCACTGAGGCTGCTGTGACCTCACAAAAACAGCCAGCACCCAGAGGCCTGCCACTTGCCTATCGATAACTCAGACTGCTGTGAACTCAAAAGGACAGCCAGCAGCTATTGGCCTGCCACTGACCTACCAGGCAATAGCACTGCTGTGACCTCACAAGCACAGCCAGCAGCCAGGGGCCTGCCACTGCCCTATGAGGTACAGAGACAAATGTGACCTGAAAACGCGGCCAGCAGCCAGGCCTCTGCCACTGCCATATAAGACACTGAGGCTGATTTCACCTAACAAGTAAAGCCAGCAGCTGTGGGTCTGCCACTGCCCTATAGGGCACTGAGGCTGCTGTGACCTCACAAGCACAGCGAAGAGCCAGAGGCCTGCCATTGCACTACAAGGTACAGAGACAAACGTGACCTCAAAAGGCAGCCAGCAGACAGGGGCCTTCCACGGGCCTATCAGGCAATAGGACTGCTGTGACCTTACAAGCACAGCCAGCAGCTACGGGCCTGCCACTGGCCTATGAGGCACGCAGGCTGCTGTGACCTCAGAAGCACAGTCAGCAGCCAGGGGCCTGCTTCTGGCCTATCAGGCTGTAGGAGTTTTGTGACCTAAGTACAGACAGCAGCTATGGGTCTGCCACTGGCCTACAGGAAAAGGAGGCTGCTGTGACCTCACAAGCACAGCCAGCAGCCAGGGGCCTGCCACTGGCCTATGAGGCACAGAGGCTGCTGTGACCTCAAAAGCACACCAAGCAGCCATTGGCATCCCTCTGGCCTACAGGAAAAGGAGGCTGCTGTGATCTCACAAGCACAGCGAGGAGCCAGAGGCCTGCCATTGCCCTAGAAGGTACAGAGACAAATGTGACCTCAAAAGGCAGCCAGCAGACAGAGGCCTTCCACGGGCCTATCAGGCAATAGGACTGCTGTGACCTTACAAGCACATCCAGAAGCTATGGGCCTGCCACTGCCCTATAGGGAACGGAGGCTGCTGTGTCCTCACAAGCACAGCCAGCAGCCAGGGGCCTGCCACTGGCCTATGAGGCACTGAGGCTGCTGTGACCTCACAAGCAGAGGCAGCAGGGGGCGCTTGCCAGTAACCAATGAGACACTGAGGCTGCTGTGACCTCACAAGCACAGCCAGCAGCCATGAGCCTGCAACTGGCCTAGGAAGCACGGAGGCTGCTGTGACCTCACAAGCACAGCCAGCAGCCAGAAGCCTGCCACTGCCCTTTGAGGCACTGAGGCTGCTGTGACCTCACAAGCACAGCCAGCAGCCATGAGCCTGCCACTGGCCTAGGAGGCACTGAGGCTGCTGTGACCTCACAAGCACAGCCAGCAGCCATGAGCCTGCCACTGGCCTAGGAGGCACGGTGGCTGCTGTTACTTCACAAGCACAGCCAGCAGCCAGGAGCCTGCCGCTGGCCTATGAGGCACTGAGGGTGCTGTGACCTCACAAATGCAGCCAGCCGCTACGGGCCTGCCACTGGCCTATGAGGTACAGAGACAAATGTGACCTCAAAACGCGGCCAACAGCCAGGGCCCTGCCACTGCCATATAAGACACTGAGGCTGATTTCACCTAACAAGTAAAGCCAGCAGCTGTGGGTCTGCCACTGGCCTATCAGTCACTCAGACTGCTGTGACCTCACAAGCACAGCCAGCAGCTACAGGCCTGCCACTGGCCTATGAGGCACTGAGGCTGCTGTGACCTCACAAGCACAGTCAGCAGCCAGGGTCCTGCTGCTGGCCTATCAGGCTATAGGAGTGTTGTGACCTCACAAGCACAGCCAGGGGCCTCCCACTGCCCTATAAGGTACAGAGAGAAATGTGACTTCGAAAGGCAGCCAGCAGACAGAGGCCTGCCACGGGCCTATCAGGAAATAGGACTGCTGTGACCTTACAAGCACAGCCAGCAGCTACGGTCCTGCCACTGGCCTATGAGGCACTGAGGCTGCTGTGACCTCACAAAAACAGCCAGCACCCAGAGGCCTGCCACTTGCCTATCGATAACTCAGACTGCTGTGAACTCAAAAGGACAGCCAGCAGCTATTGGCCTGCCACTGACCTACCAGGCAATAGCACTGCTGTGACCTCACAAGCACAGCCAGCAGCCAGGGGCCTGACACTGCCCTATGAGGTACAGAGACAAATGTGACCTGAAAACGCGGCCAGCAGCCAGGCCTCTGCCACTGCCATATAAGACACTGAGGCTGATTTCACCTAACAAGTAAAGCCAGCAGCTGTGGGTCTGCCACTGCCCTATAGGGCACTGAGGCTGCTGTGACCTCACAAGCACAGCGAAGAGCCAGAGGCCTGCCATTGCACTACAAGGTACAGAGGCAAACGTGACCTCAAAAGGCAGCCAGCAGACAGGGGCCTTCCACGGGCCTATCAGGCAATAGGACTGCTGTGACCTTACAAGCACAGCCAGCAGCTACGGGCCTGCCACTGGCCTATGAGGCACGCAGGCTGCTGTGACCTCAGAAGCACAGTCAGCAGCCAGGGGCCTGCTTCTGGCCTATCAGGCTGTAGGAGTTTTGTGACCTAAGTACAGACAGCAGCTATGGGTCTGCCACTGGCCTACAGGAAAAGGAGGCTGCTGTGACCTCACAAGCACAGCCAGCAGCCAGGGGCCTGCCACTGGCCTATGAGGCACAGAGGCTGCTGTGACCTCAAAAGCACACCAAGCAGCCATTGGCATCCCTCTGGCCTACAGGAAAAGGAGGCTGCTGTGATCTCACAAGCACAGCGAGGAGCCAGAGGCCTGCCATTGCCCTAGAAGGTACAGAGACAAATGTGACCTCAAAAGGCAGCCAGCAGACAGAGGCCTTCCACGGGCCTATCAGGCAATAGGACTGCTGTGACCTTACAAGCACATCCAGAAGCTATGGGCCTGCCACTGCCCTATAGGGAACGGAGGCTGCTGTGTCCTCACAAGCACAGCCAGCAGCCAGGGGCCTGCCACTGGCCTATGAGGCACTGAGGCTGCTGTGACCTCACAAGCAGAGGCAGCAGGGGGCGCTTGCCACTCACTTAGGACGCACTGAGGCTACTGTGACCTCACAAGCACAGGCAGCAGGGGGCGCTTGCCAGTAACCAATGAGACACTAAGGTTGCTCTGACTTCAGAAGCCCAGAAAGCAGCCATCAGCCTGCAACTGGCCTAGGAAGCACGGAGGCTGCTGTGACCTCACAAGCACAGCCAGCAGCCAGAAGCCTGCCACTGCCCTATGAGGCAGTGAGGCTGCTGTGACCTCACGAAAACAGACAGCACCCAGAGGCCTGCCACTTGCGTATCGGTTACTCAGACTGCCGTGACCTCACAAGCACAGCGAGCAGCCAGGGCCCTGCCACTGCCCTGTAAGACACTGAGGCTGATTTCACCTAACAAGTAAAGCCAGCAGCTGTGGGTCTGCCACTGGCCTATGAGGCAATGAGGCTGCTCTGACCTCACAAGCACAGCCAGCAGCCATGAGCCTGCTACCGCCCTATGAGGCAGTGAGGTTGATGTGACTGCACAAGCACAGCCAGCGGCCATTAGTCTGCCACTGGCCTAGGAGGCACGGAGGGTGCTATGACCTCACAAGCACAGCCAGCAGCCAGAAGCCTGCCACTGCCCTTTGAGGCACTGAGGCTGTTGTGACCTCACAAGCACAGCCAGCAGCCATGAGCCTGCCGCTGGCCTATGAGGCACAGAGGCTGCTGTGACCGCACAAGCACAGCCAGCCACTACGGGCCTCCACTGGCCTATGAGGCACGGAGGCTACTGTGACCTCACAAGCACAGCCAGCAGCTATGGGCATCCCACTGGCCAATCAGGCAAAAGGACTGCTGTGACCTCACAAGCACAGCCAGCAGCCAAGGGCCTGCCACTGGCCTATGAGGCACTGAGGCTGCTGTGACCTCACAAGCACAGTCAGCAGCCAGGGTCCTGCTGCTGGCCTATCAGGCTGTAGGAGTGTTGTGACCTCACAGGCACAGCCAGGGGCCTCCCACTGCCCTATAAGGTACAGAGACAAATGTGACCTCGAAAGGCAGCCAGCAGCCATGGGCCTGCCACTGACCTATCAGGCAATAGGACTGCTGTGACCTCACAAGCACAGCCAGCAGCCAGGGGCCTGCCACTGCCCTATGAGGTACAGAGAGAAATGTGACCTGAAAATGCGGCCAGCAGCCAGGGGCCTGCCACTGCCCTATAAGACACTGAGGCTGCTGTGACCTTACAAGGACAGCGAGGAGCCAGAGGCCTGCCATTGCCCTAGAAGGTACAGAGACAAATGTGACCTCAAAAGGCAGCCAGCAGACAGGGGCCTTCCACGGGCCTATCAGGAAATAGGACTGCTGTGACCTGACAAGCACAGCCAGCAGCTACGGGCCTTCCATTGGCCTATGAGGCACTGAGGCTGCTATGACCTAACAAGCACAGTCAGCAGCTATGGGCCTGCCACTGGCCTATGAGGCACTGAGGCTGCTGTGACCTCACAAGCACAGTCAGCAGCCAGGGGCCTGCTGCTGGCCTATCAGGCTGTAGGAGTGTTATGACCTGACAAGCACAGCCAGCAGCTATGGGCATCCCACTGGCCTATCAGGCAACAGGAATGCTGTGACCTCACAAGCACAGCCAGCAGCTACGGGCCTGCCACTGGCCTATGAGGCACTGAGGCTGCTGTGACCTCACAAGCACAGCCAGCAGCCAGGGTCCTGCTGCTGGCCTATCAGGCTGTAGGAGTGTTATGACCTGACAAGCACAGCCAGCAGCTATGGGCATCCCACTGGCCTATCAGGCAACAGGAATGCTGTGACCTCACAAGCACAGCCAGCAGCTACGGGCCTGCCACTGGCCTATGAGGCACTGAGGCTGATGTGACCTCACAAGCACAGTCAGCAGCTATGGGCCTGCTGCTGGCCTATCAGGCTATAGGAGTGTTGTGACCTCACAGGCACAGCCAGGGGCCTCCCACTGCCCTATAAGGTACAGAGACAAATGTGACCTCAAAAGGCAGCCAGCAGCCATGGGCCTGCCACTGACCTATCAGGCAATAGGACTGCTGTGACCTGACAAGCAAAGCCAGCAGCTGTGGGTCTGCCACTGGCCTATGAGGCACTGAGGCTGCTCTGACCACACAAGCAAAGCCAGCAGCCAAGGGCCTGCCACTGGCCTGTCAGGCAATAAGACTGCTTTGACCTGACAAGCACAGACAGCAGCTATGGGCCTGCCACTGGCCTATCAGGCAACAGGACTGCTGTGACCTCCCAAGGAGAGCCAGCAGCCAGGGGCCTGCCACTGCCCTATGAGGTACAGAGACAAATGTGACCTCAAAACGCGCCCAGCAGCCAGGGGCCTGCCACTGCCCTATAAGACACTGAGGCTTCTCTGACCTGACAAGCACAGCCCGCAGCTGTGGGTCTGCTACTGGCCTATGAGGCACGGAGGCTGCTGTGACCTCACAAGCACAGCCAGCAGTGAAGGGCCTGCCATGGCGCATCAAGCACGGAGAAAGAAGGGAACACCCAAGCAGACCAGCAGCCATGGGCGTGGCAGTGCATGCCCATGCATGCCATGCATGCAATGGCATGCAGGTCAAAGTGACATCATAAGACACAACCAGCAACCATGGGCCTGCCACTGCCCTTTTTGGCATGGAGACACAAGTATCCTCACAAGCCCAGTCAGGAGGCATGGCCCTGCCACTGGCCTATCAAGCACAGAGGCAGAAGCAACCTCACAAGCAGAGCAAGGACTGATGGGCCTGACTGGCCTACCAGGCCGTGAGGCAGACGTGACATGACTATCTCATCCAGCAGTGGTGGACCTGACAATATCATTTCAGGCAGAGGGTAAAGTGATATCACAGAACGTTGAAGGACCATAACAGAAAAAAAGGCACTTGGAGGCATGAGCACTGGGAAAAAAGGGCACTAGGAGGCGATGCACTGCAAAAATATGCACATGGAGGACACTATACTGGAAAAAAAGGCACTTTGGGAGCCTGCATCGCAAAAATAGGCACTTAGATACCCCTTCACTGCAAACAAAAGGCACTCAGACAGCAGTGCACCTCAAACAAAGGCACTCGGAGGCCCCTGCACTGCAAAAAAAGGCACTCGGAGGACCATGCACGGCAAAAAAAGGCACTCGGTGGCCCCAACACCACAAAAAAGGCACTCGGGGGCTGCTACAATGCGAAAACAGGCACTCCGATGCCCCTACACCAGAAAGAAAGGCACTCAGAGGGCCCTGCAGCACAAAAAAAGGCACTCAGCTGCCCTTACACTGGAAAAACAGGCACTCGGAGGCCTCTACACCCCAGAAAAAGGCACTCAGTGGCCCCTACACTGCAAAAAAAGGCACTCGGGGGTGACTACAATGTGAAACAAGGCACTCGGAGGGCCCGGCACCACCAAAAGAAGCACTCAGAGGCTCCTGCACTGGAAAAACAGGCACTTGCAGGCCTGTACACCGGATATAAAGGCACTCAGAGGCCCCTACACTGCAAAAAAAGGCACTGGGAGGGCCCTTCACCGCAAAAAAAGGCACTCGGTGGCCCCTACACTGGGAAAGAAGGCACTCGGAGGCCCCTACAGCACAAAAGAAGGCACTTGGGGGCTACTACAATGGAAAAAAAAGCACTTGAAGGCCCCTGAACCACAAGAAAAGGCACTCGGGGCCACTACACCGCAAAAAAAAGGTACATGGAGGACCACACAGCCGAAAATAACAGCACTCGGTGGCCCCTGAACCACAAGGAAAGGCACTCGGTGGCTCCTACAGCACAATAAAAGGCACTCGGGGGCTGCTACAACGTGAAACAAGGCACTCAGAAGGCCGAGCACCACCAAAAAAAGCACTCGGAGGCTCCTGCACCACAAAAGAAGGCACTCAGAGGCCCCTACACCACCAAGAAAGGCACTCGGTGGCCCCCACATTGCAAAAAAAGGCACTTGGAGGCTACTACACTGCAAAAAAATGCACCCTGAGGCCAATGCACACCAAAACAAGGGACTCAGTAGCCCCTGCATTGCAAAAAAAGGCACTCAGAGGCCTCCACACAACAAAAGAAAGGCACTCGGCTGCCCCTACACCACAAGAAAAGGCACTCAGTGGCCCCTACAGCACAATAAAAGGCACTTGGTGGCTGCTAAAATGCAAAAAAAGGCACTCGGAGGCTGCTACAACGCGAAAAAAGGCACTCGGAGGCTGCTACAACGCGAAAAAAGGCACTCAGAGGGCCCTGCACCACAAAAAAAAGCACTCGGAGGCTCCTGCACTGGAAAAAGAGGCACTTGCAGGCCTGTACACCGGATATAAAGGCACTCAGAGGCCCCTACACTGCAAAAAAAGGCACTCGGAGGGCCCTTCACCGCAAAAAAAGGCACTCGGTGGCCCCCACATTGCAAAAAAAGGCACCTGGAGGCTACTACACTGCAAGAAAAGGCACTCAGTAGCCCCTGCACCGCAAAAAAAGGCACTCTGAGGCCAGTGCACTGAAAAACAGGGCAGTTGGAGGCCAGTGCACCGCAAAAAAAAATGCACTCAGAGGCCCCTACAGCACAAAAGAAAGGCACTCGGCTGCCCCTACACCACAAAAAAAGGCACTTGGAGGCCCCTAGAGCACAAAAAAAAGGCACTTGGAGGACCACACCACAAAAAAAGGCACTCGGCTGCCCCTACACTGCAAGAAAAGGCACTCAGTGGTTCCTACAGCACAAAAAAAGGCACTCAGGGGCTGCTACAATGCGAAAACAGGCACTCCGGTGCCCCTACACCGGAAAGAAAGGCACTCGGAGGCCTCTACACCACAGAAAAAGGCACTCTGGCCCCTACACGACCAAGAAAGGCACTCGGTGGCCCCCTACATTGCAAAAAAAGGCACTTGGAGGCTACTACACTGCAAAGAAATGCACCCTGAGGCCCACGCACAGCAAAAAAAGGCACTTAGTAACACCTGCACCGCAAAAAAAGGCACTCAGAGGCCTCCACACCGCAAAAAAAGGCACTCGGAGGCCAGTGCACTGAAAAACAGGGCACTTGGAGGCCAGTGCACCACAAAAGAAAATGCACTCAGAGGCATCTACACCACAAAAAAAAGGAACTCAGAGGACCACACCACAAAAAAAGGTACTGGGTGGCCCCGACAGCACAAACAAATGCACTCGGGGGCTGCTACAATGTGAAACAAGGCATTTGGGGGGCCCGGCACGACCAAAAATGCACTCGGAAGCCCCTACATTGCAAAAAAAGGCACTTGGAGGCTACTACACTGCAAAAATACGCACCCTGAGGCCCCTGCACCGCAAAAAAAGGCACTCGGTGGCCCCTACACTGAAAAGAAAGGCACTCAGAGGGCCCTGCAGCATAAAAAAAGGCACTCGGAGGCCCCTATACTGCAAAAAAATGCACTCGGGGACTGCTACAATGCGAAACAAAGCACTCGGAAGCCCCTGCACCACCAAAAGAGGCACTCGGAGGCTCCTGCACAGGAAAAAGAGGCACTTGCAGGCCTGTACACTGGAAATAAAGGCACTCGGAGGCACCTGCAATGGAAAAAAAGGCACTCGGAGGCTACTACACCACAAAAAAAGGCACTCGGATGTTGCTAAAATGGAAAAAAAGGCACTCGGAAGCGTCTACACCACAAAAAAAAGGCATTCGGAGGACCACACCACAAAAAAAGGTACTGGGTGGCCCCGACAGCACAAACAAATGCACTCGGGGGCTGCTACAATGTGAAACAAGGCATTCAGGGGGGCCCGGCACGACCAAAAAGGCACTCGGAAGCCCCTACATTGCAAAAAAAGGCACTTGGAAGCTACTACACTGCAAAAAAATGCACCCTGAGGCCCCTGCACCGCAAAAAAAGGCACTCGGTGGCCCCAACACCACAAAAAAAGGCACTCGGGGGCTGCTACAATGAGAAAACAGGCACTCCGATGCCCCTACAGCGGAAAGAAAGGCACTCAGAGGGCCCTGCAGCACAAAAAAAGGCACTCAGCTGCCCTTACACTGGAAAAACAGGCACTTGGAGGCCTCTACACCACAGAAAAAGGCACTCTGGCCCCTACACGACCAAGAAAGGCACTCGGTGGCCCCCACATTGCAAAAAAAGACACTTGGAGGCTACTACACTGCAAAGAAATGCACCCTGAGGCCCACGCACAGCAAAAAAAGGCACTTAGTAACCCCTGCACCGCAAAAAAAGGCACTCAGAGGCCTCCATACCGCAAAAAAAGGAACTCGGAGACCAGTGCACTGAAAAACAGGGCACTTGGACGCCAGTGCACCGCAAAAACAAATGCACTCAGAGGCCCCGACACCATAAAAGAAAGGCACTTGGAGCACCACACCACAAAAAAAGGCACTCGGCTGCCCCTACACTGGAAAAAAAGGCACTCAGAGGCCCCTGAACCACAAGAAAAGGCTCTCGGGGCCACTACACCGCAAAAAAAGGTACATGGAGGACCACACACCCCAAAATAACAGCACTCGGAGGCCCCTGAACTACAAGGAAAGGCACTTGGTGGCTCCTACAGCACAAAAAAACCGCACTCGTGGGATTCTACAATGCGAAAACAGGCACTCAGATGCCCCTACTCCGGAAATAAAGGGCACTCGGAGGGCCCTGCACCACAAACAAAGGCACTCGGAGGCCCCTGCACTGGAATAAAAGGCACTTGGAGGCCAGTGCACCATAAAAAAAGCACTCGGAGGCCCCTACACTGGAACAAAAGGCACTCGGAGGCCAGTGCACCACAAGAAAAGGCACTCAGTGGCCCCTACAGCACAAAAAAAGGCTCTTGGGGGCTGCTACAATGCAAAAAAAGGCACTTGGAGGCCCCTGAACCACAAGAAAAGGCACTTGGAGGCCCCTGAACCACAAGAAAAGGCACTCAGTGGCTCCTACAGCACAATAAAAAGCACTCGGGGGCTGCTACAATGTGAAACAAGGCACTTGGAGGGCCCTGCACCACCAAAAAAGGCACTCGGAGGCTCCTGCACTGGAAAAAGAGGCACTTGCAGGCCTGTACACTGGAAAAAAGGCACTTGGAGGCCCCTGCACCACAAAAGAAGCCACTCGGATGCCCCTACACTGCAAAAAAAGGCACTTGGAGACTACTACACTGCAAAAAAAGGCACCCTGAGGCCCCTGCACCACAAAAAAAGGCACTCGGTGGCCCCTAAAGTACAAAAAAAGGCACTCAGAGGCTGCTACAATGCGAAAAGAAAGGCACTCCGAGGCTGCTACAACGCGAAAAAAGGCACTCGGAGGGCCCTGCACCAGAAAAAAAGGCACTCGGAGGCTCCTGCACTGGAAAAAGAGGCACTTGGAGGCCTGTACACCACAAAAAAAGGCACTTGGAGGCCAGTGCATCGCAAAAAAAAATGCACTCAGAGGCCCCGACACCACAAAAGAAAGGCACTTGGAGGACCACACCACAAAAAAAGGCACTCGGCTGCCCCTACACCACAAAAAAAGGCACTCGGAGCATCACAACACAAAAAAAGGCACTCGGAGGCCCCTACAGCACAAAAAAAGGCACTTGGGGGCTGCTACAATGCAAAAAAAGGCACTCAGAGGCCCCTGAACCACAAGAAAAGGCTCTCGGGGCCACTACACCGCCAAAAAAAGGTACATGGAGAACCACACACCCCAAAATAACAGCACTCGGAGGCCCCGAACCACAAGGAAAGGCACTCGGTGGCTCCTACAGTACAAAAAAACAGCACTCGGGGGCTGCTACCATGTGAAACAAGGCACTCGGAGGGCCCTGCAGCACAAAAAAAAGCACTCGGAGGCCCCTGCACTGGAAAAAGAGGCCCTTGCAGGCCTGTACACTGGAAATAAAGGCACTCGGAGGGCCCTGCGCTGGAAAAAGAGGCACTTGGAGGCCTGTACACTGGAAATAAAGGCACTCGGAGGGCCCTGCACCACCAAAAAAGGCACTTGGAAGCCCCTACATTGCAAAAAAAGGCACTTGGAGGCTACTACACTGCAAAAAAATGCACCCTGAGGCCCCTGCAACACAAAAAAAGGCACTTGGAGGCCAGTGCACCACAAAAATAAGGCACTTGGAGGCCCCTACACCACAAAAAAAGGCACTTGGAGGCCCCTACACCACAAAAAAAGGCACTTGGAGGCCCCTACACCACAAAAAAAGACACTCGGCTGCCCCTACACTGGAAAAAAAGGCACTCGGAGGCCCCTGCACCAGAAACAAAGGCACCTGGAGGGCCCTGCACCACAAAAGAAGGCACTCGGAGGCCTCTGAACCACAAGAAAAGGCACTCGGGGCCACTACACCACAAAAAAAAGGTACATGGAGGACCACACCCCCCAAAATAACAGCACTCGGAGGCCCCTGAACCACAAGGAAAGGCCCTCGGTGGCTCCTACAGCACAAAAAAAGGCACTCGGGGGCTGCTACAATGTGAAACAAGGCACTCAGAGGCCCCTGCACCACAAGAAAAGGCACTCGGTGGCCTCTGAACCACAAGAAAAGGCACTTGGTGGACCCTACAGCACAATAAAAGGCACTCGGAGGCTGCTACAACGCGAAAAAAGGCACTCAGAGGGCCCTGCACCACAAAAAAAAGCACTCGGAGGCTCCTGCACTGGAAAAAGAGGCACTTGCAGGCCTGTACACCGGAAAAAAAGGCACTCGGAGGCCCCTGCACCCAGAAAGAAGGCACTTGGAGGCCCCTACACTGCAAAAAAAGGCACTCGGAGGGCCCTTCACCGCAAAAAAAGGCACTCAGTAGCCCCTGCACTGCAAAAAAAGGTACTCGGAGGCCAGTGCACTGAAAAACAGGGCACTTGGAGGCCAGTGCACCACAAAAGAAAATGCACTCAGAGGCCCCGACACCACAAAAGAAAGGCACTTGGAGCACCACACCACAAAAAAAGGCACTCGGCTGCCCCTACACTGGAAAAAAAGGCACTCGGAGGCCCCTACAGCACAAAAAAAGGCACTTGGGGGCTGCTACAATGCAAAAAAGGCACTCGGAGGCCCCTGCACCAGAAACAAAGCCACTTGGAGGGCCCTGCACCACAAAACAATAGCACTCGGAGGCCCCTGAACCACAAGAAAAAGGCACTCAGTGGCTCCTACAGCACAAAAGAAGGCACTCGGAAGCCCCTACATTGCAAAAAAAGGCACTTGGAGGCTACTACACTGCAAAAATTGCACCCTGAGGCCCCTGCACCGCAAAAAAAGGCACTCGGGGGCTGCTACAATGCGAAAACAGGCACTCCGGTGCCCCTACACCAGAAAGAAAGGCACTCAGAGGGCCCTGCAGCACAAAAAAAGGCACTCAGCTGCCCTTACACTGGAAAAACAGGCACTCGGAGGCCTCTACACCCCAGAAAAAGGCACTCAGTGGCCCCTACACTGCAAAAAAAGGCACTCGGGGGCTGCTACAATGTGAAACAAGGCACTCGGAGGGCCCGGCACCACCAAAAGAGGCACTCGGAGGCTGCTGCACTGGAAAAAGAGGCACTTGCAGGCCTGTACAGCGGGAAAAAAGGCACTCAGAAGCCGCTACACCGCAGAGAAAGGCACTTGGAGGCACCTGCAACGGAAAAAAAGGCACTCAGAGGCCCCTACACCACAAAAAAAGGCACTCGGCTGCCCCTACACTGGAAAAAAAGGCACTCGGAGGCCTCTACAGCACAAAAAAAGGCACTTGGGGGCTGCTACAAGGCAAAAAAAGGCACTCGGAGGCCCCTGAACCAGAAGAAAAGGCTCTCGGGGCCACTACACCGCCAAAAAAAGGTACATGGAGGACCACACACCCCAAAATAACAGCACTCGGAGGCCCCTGAACCACAAGAAAAGGCACTCGGTGGCTCCTACAGTACAAAAAAACAGCACTCGGGGGCTGCTACAATGTGAAACAAGGCACTCGGAGGGCCCTGCAGCACAAAAAAAAGCACTCGGAGGCCCCTGCACTGGAAAAAGAGGCACTTGCAGGCCTGTACACTGGAAATAAAGGCACTCGGAGGGCCCTGCACCACAAACAAAGGCACTCGGAGGCCCCTGCACTGGAAAAAAAGGCACTTGGAGGCCAGTGCACCATAAAAAAAGCACTCGGAGGCCCCTACACTGGAACAAAAGGCACTCAGTGGCCCCTACAGCACAAAAAAAGGCTCTTGGGGGCTGCTACAATGCAAAAAAAAGGCACTTGGAGGCCCCTGAACCACAAGAAAAGGCAGTTGGTGGCCCCTGAACCACAAGGAAAGGCATTCGGTGGCCCCTACAGCACAATAAAAAGCACTCGGGGCTGCTACAATGTGAAACAAGGCACTTGGAGGGCCCTGCACCACCAAAAAAGGCACTCGGAGGCTCCTGCACTGGAAAAAGAGGCACTTGCAGGCCTGTACACTGGAAATAAAGGCACTTGGAGGCCCCTGCACCACAAAAAAAGGCACTCGGTGGCCCCTAAAGTACAAAAAAAGGCACTCCGAGGCTGCTACAATGCGAAAAGAAAGGCACTCCGAGGCTGCTACAACGCCAAAAAAGGCACTCGGAGGGCCCTGCACCAGAAAAAAAGGCACTCGGAGGCTCCTGCACTGGAAAAAGAGGCACTTGGAGGCCTGTACACCACAAAAAAAGGCACTTGGAGGCCAGTGCATCGCAAAAAAAAATGCACTCAGAGGCCCCGACACCACAAAAGAAAGGCACTTGGAGGACCACACCACAAAAAAAGGCACTCGGCTGCCCCTACACCACAAAAAAAGGCACTCGGAGCATCACACCACAAAAAAAGGCACTCGGAGGCCCCTACAGCACAAAAAAAGGCACTTGGGGGCTGCTACACCACAAAAAAAGGCACTTGGAGGCCCCTGCACCAGAAAGAAAGGAACTCGGAGGGCCCTGCACCAGAAAGAAAGGCACTCAGAGGCCCCTGAACCACAAGAAAAGGCTCTCGGGGCCACTACACCGCCAAAAAAAGGTACATGGAGAACCACACACCCCAAAATAACAGCACTCGGAGGCCCCGAACCACAAGGAAAGGCACTCGGTGGCTCCTACAGTACAAAAAAACAGCACTCGGGGGCTGCTACAATGTGAAACAAGGCACTCGGAGGGCCCTGCAGCACAAAAAAAGGCACTCGGAGGCCCCTGCACTGGAAAAAGAGGCACTTGCAGGCCTGTACACTGGAAATAAAGGCACTCGGAGGGCCCTGCGCTGGAAAAAGAGGCACTTGGAGGCCTGTACACTGGAAATAAAGGCACTCGGAGGGCCCTGCACCACCAAAAAAGGCACTTGGAAGCCCCTACATTGCAAAAAAAGGCACTTGGAGGCTACTACACTGCAAAAAAAGGCACTTGGAGGCCCCTACACCACAAAAAAAGGCACTTGGAGGCCCCTACAGCACAAAAAAAGACACTCGGCTGCCCCTACACTGGAAAAAAAGGCACTCGGAGGCCCCTGCACCAGAAACAAAGGCACCTGGAGGGCCCTGCACCACAAAAGAAGGCACTCGGAGGCCTCTGAACCACAAGAAAAGGCTCTCGGGGCCACTACACCACAAAAAAAAGGTACATGGAGGACCACACCCCCCAAAATAACAGCACTCGGAGGCCCCTGAACCACAAGGAAAGGCCCTTGGGGGCTCCTACAGCACAAAAAAAGGCACTCGGGGGCTGCTACAATGTGAAACAAGGCACTCAGAGGCCCCTGCACCACAAGAAAAGGCACTCGGTGGCCTCTGAACCACAAGAAAAGGCACTTGGTGGACCCTACAGCACAATAAAAGGCACTCGGAGGCTGCTACAACGCGAAAAAAGGCACTCAGAGGGCCCTGCACCACAATAAAAAGCACTCGGAGGCCCCTGCACTGGAAAAAGAGGCCCTTGCAGGCCTGTACACTGGAAATAAAGGCACTCGGAGGGCCCTGCGCTGGAAAAAGAGGCACTTGGAGGCTACTACACTGCAAAAAAATGCACCCTGAGGCCCCTGCAACACAAAAAAAGGCACTTGGAGGCCAGTGCACCACAAAAATAAGGCACTTGGAGGCCCCTACACCACAAAAAAAGGCACTTGGAGGCCCCTACACCACCAAAAAAGGCACTTGGAGGCCCCTATACCACAAAAAAAGACACTCGGCTGCCCCTACACTGGAAAAAAAGGCACTCGGAGGCCCCTGCACCAGAAACAAAGGCACCTGGAGGGCCCTGCACCACAAAAGAAGGCACTCGGAGGCCTCTGAACCACAAGAAAAGGCTCTCGGGGCCACTACACCACAAAGAAAAGGTACATGGAGGACCACACCCCCCAAAATAACAGCACTCGGAGGCCCCTGAACCACAAGGAAAGGCCCTCGGTGGCTCCTACAGCACAAAAAAAGGCACTCGGGGGCTGCTACAATGTGAAACAAGGCACTCAGAGGCCCCTGCACCACAAGAAAAGGCACTCGGTGGCCTCTGAACCACAAGAAAAGGCACTTGGTGGACCCTACAGCACAATAAAAGGCACTCGGAGGCTGCTACAACGCGAAAAAAGGCACTCAGAGGGCCCTGCACCACCAAAAAAAGCACTCGGAGGCTCCTGCACTGGAAAAAGAGGCACTTGCAGGCCTGTACACCGGAAAAAAAGGCACTCGGAGGCCCCTGCACCACGAAAGAAGGCACTCGGAGGCCCCTACACTGCAAAAAAAGGCACTCGGAGGGCCCTTCACCGCAAAAAAAGGCACTCGGAGGCCCCCACATTGCAAAAAAAGGCACTTGGAGGCCCCCACATTGCAAAAAAAGGCACTTGGAGGCTACTACATTGCAAAAAAAGGCACTTGGAGGCTACTACATTGCAAAAAAAGGCACTCAGTAGCCCCTGCACCGCAAAAAAAGGCATTCAGTAGCCCCTGCACTGCAAAAAAAGGCACTCGGAGGCCAGTGCACTGAAAAACAGGGCACTTGGAGGCCAGTGCACCGCAAAAAAAAATGCACTCAGAGGCCCCTACAGCACAAAAGAAAGGCACTTGGAGAACCACACCACAAAAGAAGGCACTCGGCTGCCCCTACACTGGAAAAAAAGGCATTTGGAGGCCCCTACAGCACAAAAAAATGGCACTTGGGGGCTGCTACAATGCAAAAAAGGCACTCGGAGGCCCCTGCACCAGAAACAAAGCCACTTGGAGGGCCCTGCACCACAAAACAATAGCACTCAGAGGCCCCTGAACCACAAGAAAAGGCACTCAGTGGTTCCTACAGCACAAAAAAAGGCACTCGGGGGCTGCTACAATGCGAAAACAGGCACTCCGGTGCCCCTACACCGGAAAGAAAGGCACTCAGAGGGCCCTGCAGCACAAAAAAAGGCACTCAGCTGCCCTTACACTGGAAAAACAGGCACTCGGAGGCCTCTACACCACAGAAAAAGGCACTCTGGCCCCTACACGACCAAGAAAGGCACTCGGTGGCCCCCACATTGCAAAAAAAGGCACTTGGAGGCTACTACACTGCAAAGAAATGCACCCTGAGGCCCACGCACAGCAAAAAAAGGCACTTAGTAACCCCTGCACCGCAAAAAAAGGCACTCAGAGGCCTCCACACCGCAAAAAAAGGCACTCGGAGGCCAGTGCACTGAAAAACAGGGCACTTGGAGGCCAGTGCACCACAAAAGAAAATGCACTCAGAGGCATCTACACCACAAAAAAAAGGCACTCAGAGGACCACACCACAAAAAAAGGTACTGGGTGGCCCCGACAGCACAAACAAATGCACTCGGGGGCTGCTACAATGTGAAACAAGGCATTTGGGGGGCCCGGCACGACCAAAAAGGCACTCGGAAGCCCCTACATTGGAAAAAAAAGGCACTTGGAGGCTACTACACTGCAAAAATACGCACCCTGAGGCCCCTGCACCGCAAAAAAAGGCACTCGGTGGCCCCTACACTGAAAAGAAAGGCACTCAGAGGGCCCTGCAGCATAAAAAAAGGCACTCGGAGGCCCCTATACTGCAAAAAAATGCACTCGGGGACTGCTACAATGCGAAACAAAGCACTCGGAAGCCCCTGCACCACCAAAAGAGGCACTCGGAGGCTCCTGCACAGGAAAAAGAGGCACTTGCAGGCCTGTACACTGGAAATAAAGGCACTCGGAGGCACCTGCAATGGAAAAAAAGGCACTCGGAGGCTACTACACCACAAAAAAAGGCACTCGGATGTTGCTAAAATGGAAAAAAAGGCACTCGGAAGCGTCTACACCACAAAAAAAAGGCATTCGGAGGACCACACCACAAAAAAAGGTACTGGGTGGCCCCGACAGCACAAACAAATGCACTCGGGGGCTGCTACAATGTGAAACAAGGCATTCGGGGGGCCCGGCACGACCAAAAAGGCACTCGGAAGCCCCTACATTGCAAAAAAAGGCACTTGGAAGCTACTACACTGCAAAAAAATGCACCCTGAGGCCCCTGCACCGCAAAAAAAGGCACTCGGTAGCCCCAACACCACAAAAAAAGGCACTCGGGGGCTGCTACAATGAGAAAACAGGCACTCCGATGCCCCTGCACCGCAAAAAAAGGCACTCGGTAGCCCCAACACCACAAAAAAAGGCACTCGGGGGCTGCTACAATGAGAAAACAGGCACTCCGATGCCCCTACAGCGGAAAGAAAGGCACTCAGAGGGCCCTGCAGCACAAAAAAAGGCACTCAGCTGCCCTTACACTGGAAAAACAGGCACTCGGAGGCCTCTACACCACAGAAAAAGGCACTCTGGCCCCTACACGACCAAGAAAGGCACTCGGTGGCCCCCACATTGCAAAAAAAGACACTTGGAGGCTACTACACTGCAAAGAAATGCACCCTGAGGCCCACGCACAGCAAAAAAAGGCACTTAGTAACCCCTGCACCGCAAAAAAAGGCACTCAGAGGCCTCCACACCGCAAAAAAAGGCACTCGGAGGCCAGTGCACTGAAAAACAGGGCACTTGGAGGCCAGTGCACCACAAAAGAAAATGCACTCAGAGGCCCCAACACCACAAAAGAAAGGCACTTGGAGGACCACACCACAAAAAAAGGCACTCGGCTGCCCCTACACTGGAAAAAAAGGCATTTGGAGGCCCCTACAGCACAAAAAACGGCACTTGGGGGCTGCTACAATGCAAAAAAGGCACTCGGAGGCCCCTGCACCAGAAACAAAGCCACTTGGAGGGCCCTGCACCACAAAACAATAGCACTCGGAGGCCCCTGAACCACAAGAAAAGGCACTCAGTGGCTCCTACAGCACAAAAAAAGGCACTCGGGGGCTGCTACAATGTGAAACAAGGCACTCGGAGGTCCCTGCACCACAAAAACAGGCACTCGGAGGCCCCTGCACCACAAAAGAAGGCACTCGGAAGCCCCTACATTGCAAAAAAAAGGCACTTGGAGGCTACTACACTGCAAAAATTGCACCCTGAGGCCCCTGCACCGCAAAAAAAGGCACTCGGGGGCTGCTACAATGCGAAAACAGGCACTCCGGTGCCCCTACACCAGAAAGAAAGGCACTCAGAGGGCCCTGCAGCACAAAAAAAGGCACTCAGCTGCCCTTACACTGGAAAAACAGGCACTCGGAGGCCTCTACACCACAGAAAAAGGCACTCTGGCCCCTACACGACCAAGAAAGGCACTCGGTGGCCCCCACATTGCAAAAAAAGACACTTGGAGGCTACTACACTGCAAAGAAATGCACCCTGAGGCCCACGCACAGCAAAAAAAGGCACTCAGAGGCCTCCACACCGCAAAAAAAGGCACTCGGAGGCCAGTGCACTGAAAAACAGGGCACTTGGAGGCCAGTGCACCACAAAAGAAAATGCACTCAGAGGCCCCGACACCACAAAAAAAGGCACTCGGCTGCCCCTACACTGGAAAAAAAGGCATTTGGAGGCCCCTACAGCACAAAAAACGGCACTTGGGGGCTGCTACAATGCAAAAAAGGCACTCGGAGGCCCCTGCACCAGAAACAAAGCCACTTGGAGGGCCCTGCACCACAAAACAATAGCACTCGGAGGCCCCTGAACCACAAGAAAAGGCACTCAGTGGCTCCTACAGCACAAAAAAAGGCACTCGGGGGCTGCTACAATGTGAAACAAGGCACTCGGAGGTCCCTGCACCACAAAAACAGGCACTCGGAGGCTGCTGCACTGGAAAAAGAGGCACTTGCAGGCCTGTACACCGGAAAAAAAGGCACTCGGAAGCCGCTACACCGCAGAGAAAGGCACTTGGAGGCACCTGCAACGGAAAAAAAGGCACTCAGAGGCCCCTACACCACAAAAAAAGGCACTTGGCTGCCCCTACACTGGAAAAAAAGGCACTCGGAGGCCTCTACAGCACAAAAAAAGGCACTTGGGGGCTGCTACAATGCAAAAAAAGGCACTCGGGGGCTGCTACAATGCGAAAACAGGCACTCCGGTGCCCCTACACCAGAAAGAAAGGCACTCAGAGGGCCCTGCAGCACAGAAAAAGGCACTCAGCTGCCCTTACACTGGAAAAACAGGCACTCGGAGGCCTCTACACCCCAGAAAAAGGCACTCAGTGGCCCCTACACTGCAAAAAAAGGCATTCGGGGGCTGCTACAATGTGAAACAAGGCACTCGGAGGGCCCGGCACCACCAAAAGAGGCACTCGGAGGCTGCTGCACTGGAAAAAGAGGCACTTGCAGGCCTGTACACCGGAAAAAAAGGCACTCGGAAGCCGCTACACCACAGAGAAAGGCACTTGGAGGCACCTGCAACGGAAAAAAAGGCACTCAGAGGCCCCTACACCACAAAAAAAGGCACTTGGCTGCCCCTACACTGGAAAAAAAGGCACTCGGAGGCCTCTACAGCACAAAAAAAGGCACTTGGGGGCTGCTACAAGGCAAAAAAAGGCACTCGGAGGCCCCTGAACCAGAAGAAAAGGCTCTCGGGGCCACTACACCGCCAAAAAAAGGTACATGGAGGACCACACACCCCAAAATAACAGCACTCGGAGGCCCCTGAACCACAAGAAAAGGCACTTGGTGGCTCCTACAGTACAAAAAAACAGCACTCGGGGGCTGCTACAATGTGAAACAAGGCACTCGGAGGGCCCTGCAGCACAAAAAAAAGCACTCGGAGGCCCCTGCACTGGAAAAAGAGGCACTTGCAGGCCTGTACACTGGAAATAAAGGCACTCGGAGGGCCCTGCGCTGGAAAAAGAGGCACTTGGAGGCCTGTACACTGGAAATAAAGGCACTCGGAGGGCCCTGCACCACCAAAAAATGCACTTGGAAGCCCCTACATTGCAAAAAAAGGCACTTGGAGGCTACTACACTGCAAAAAAATGCACCCTGAGGCCCCTGCAACACAAAAAAAAAGGCACTCGGTGGCCCCTACAGCACAAAAAAAGGCACTCGGAGGCTGCTACAATGTAAAAACAGGCACTCGGGTGCCCCTACACCGGAAATAAAGGCACTCGGAGGGCCCTGCACCACAAACAAAGGCACTCAGAGGCTGCTACACCGTAGAGAAAGGCACTCGGAGGCCCCTGCACTGGAAAAAAATGCACTTGGAGGCCCCTGCACCACAAAAAAGGCACTCGGAGGCTGCTACAATGGAAAAAAGGCACTCGGTGGCCCCTACACTGGAATAAAAGGCACTTGGAGGCCAGTGCACCCCAAAAAAAGGCACTCGGAGGCCTCTACACCACAAAGAAAAGGCACTAGGAGGGCCTTACACTGGAAAAAAAGGCACTAGGGGGCCCCTACACTGGAATAAAAGGCACTCGGAGGCCAGTGCACCGCAAAAAAAGGCACTCGGAGGCCTCTACACCACAAGAAAAAGGCACTAGGGGGCCACTACGCTGGAACAAAAGGCACTCGGAGGCCAGTGCACCACAAGAAAAGGCACTCAGTGGCCCCTACAGCACAAAAAAAGGCTCTTGGGGGCTGCTACAATGCAAAAAAAGGCACTTGGAGGCCCCTGAACCACAAGAAAAGGCAGTTGGTGGCCCCTGAACCACAAGGAAAGGCATTCGGTGGCCCCTACAGCACAATAAAAAGCACTCGGGGCTGCTACAATGTGAAACAAGGCACTTGGAGGGCCCTGCACCACCAAAAAAGGCACTCGGAGGCTCCTGCACTGGAAAAAGAGGCACTTGCAGGCCTGTACACTGGAAATAAAGGCACTCGGAGGGCCCTGCGCTGGAAAAAGAGGCACTTGGAGGCCTGTACACTGGAAATAAAGGCACTCGGAGGGCCCTGCACCACCAAAAAAGGCACTTGGAAGCCCCTACATTGCAAAAAAAGGCACTTGGAGGCTACTACACTGCAAAAAAATGCACCCTGAGGCCCCTGCAACACAAAAAAAGGCAGTTGGAGGCCAGTGCACCACAAAAATAAGGCACTTGGAGGCCCCTACACTGGAAAAAAAGGCACTTGGAGGCCCCTACAGCACAAAAAACGGCACTTGGGGGCTGCTACAATGCAAAAAAGGCACTCGGAGGCCCCTGCACCAGAAACAAAGCCACTTGGAGGGCCCTGCACCACAAAACAATAGCACTCGGAGGCCCCTGAACCACAAGAAAAGGCACTCAGTGGCTCCTACAGCACAAAAAAAGGCACTCGGGGGCTGCTACAATGTGAAACAAGGCACTCGGAGGTCCCTGCACCACAAAAACAGGCACTCGGAGGCCCCTGCACCACAAAAGAAGGCACTCGGAAGCCCCTACATTGCAAAAAAAAGGCACTTGGAGGCTACTACACTGCAAAAATTGCACCCTGAGGCCCCTGCACCGCAAAAAAAGGCACTCGGGGGCTGCTACAATGCGAAAACAGGCACTCCGGTGCCCCTACACCAGAAAGAAAGGCACTCAGAGGGCCCTGCAGCACAAAAAAAGGCACTCAGCTGCCCTTACACTGGAAAAACAGGCACTCGGAGGCCTCTACACCACAGAAAAAGGCACTCTGGCCCCTACACGACCAAGAAAGGCACTCGGTGGCCCCCACATTGCAAAAAAAGGCACTTGGAGGCTACTACACTGCAAAGAAATGCACCCTGAGGCCCACGCACAGCAAAAAAAGGCACTTAGTAACCCCTGCACCGCAAAAAAAGGCACTCAGAGGCCTCCACACCGCAAAAAAAGGCACTCGGAGGCCAGTGCACTGAAAAACAGGGCACTTGGAGGCCAGTGCACCACAAAAGAAAATGCACTCAGAGGCCCCGACACCACAAAAAAAGGCACTCGGCTGCCCCTACACTGGAAAAAAAGGCATTTGGAGGCCCCTACAGCACAAAAAACGGCACTTGGGGGCTGCTACAATGCAAAAAAGGCACTCGGAGGCCCCTGCACCAGAAACAAAGCCACTTGGAGGGCCCTGCACCACAAAACAATAGCACTCGGAGGCCCCTGAACCACAAGAAAAGGCACTCAGTGGCTCCTACAGCACAAAAAAAGGCACTCGGGGGCTGCTACAATGTGAAACAAGGCACTCGGAGGTCCCTGCACCACAAAAACAGGCACTCGGAGGCTGCTGCACTGGAAAAAGAGGCACTTGCAGGCCTGTACACCGGAAAAAAAGGCACTCGGAAGCCGCTACACCGCAGAGAAAGGCACTTGGAGGCACCTGCAACGGAAAAAAAGGCACTCAGAGGCCCCTACACCACAAAAAAAGGCACTTGGCTGCCCCTACACTGGAAAAAAAGGCACTCGGAGGCCTCTACAGCACAAAAAAAGGCACTTGGGGGCTGCTACAATGCAAAAAAAGGCACTCGGGGGCTGCTACAATGCGAAAACAGGCACTCCGGTGCCCCTACACCAGAAAGAAAGGCACTCAGAGGGCCCTGCAGCACAGAAAAAGGCACTCAGCTGCCCTTACACTGGAAAAACAGGCACTCGGAGGCCTCTACACCCCAGAAAAAGGCACTCAGTGGCCCCTACACTGCAAAAAAAGGCATTCGGGGGCTGCTACAATGTGAAACAAGGCACTCGGAGGGCCCGGCACCACCAAAAGAGGCACTCGGAGGCTGCTGCACTGGAAAAAGAGGCACTTGCAGGCCTGTACACCGGAAAAAAAGGCACTCGGAAGCCGCTACACCGCAGAGAAAGGCACTTGGAGGCACCTGCAACGGAAAAAAAGGCACTCAGAGGCCCCTACACCACAAAAAAAGGCACTTGGCTGCCCCTACACTGGAAAAAAAGGCACTCGGAGGCCTCTACAGCACAAAAAAAGGCACTTGGGGGCTGCTACAATGCAAAAAAAGGCACTCGGAGGCCCCTGAACCAGAAGAAAAGGCTCTCGGGGCCACTACACCGCCAAAAAAAGGTACATGGAGGACCACACACCCCAAAATAACAGCACTCGGAGGCCCCTGAACCACAAGAAAAGGCACTTGGTGGCTCCTACAGTACAAAAAAACAGCACTCGGGGGCTGCTACAATGTGAAACAAGGCACTCGGAGGGCCCTGCAGCACAAAAAAAAGCACTCGGAGGCCCCTGCACTGGAAAAAGAGGCACTTGCAGGCCTGTACACTGGAAATAAAGGCACTCGGAGGGCCCTGCGCTGGAAAAAGAGGCACTTGGAGGCCTGTACACTGGAAATAAAGGCACTCGGAGGGCCCTGCACCACCAAAAAATGCACTTGGAAGCCCCTACATTGCAAAAAAAGGCACTTGGAGGCTACTACACTGCAAAAAAATGCACCCTGAGGCCCCTGCAACACAAAAAAAAGGGCACTCGGTGGCCCCTACAGCACAAAAAAAGGCACTCGGAGGCTGCTACAATGTAAAAACAGGCACTCGGACGCCCCTACACCGGAAATAAAGGCACTCGGAGGGCCCTGCACCACAAACAAAGGCACTCAGAGGCTGCTACACCGTAGAGAAAGGCACTCGGAGGCCCCTGCACTGGAAAAAAATGCACTTGGAGGCCCCTGCACCACAAAAAAGGCACTCGGAGGCTGCTACAATGGAAAAAAGGCACTCGGTGGCCCCTACACTGGAATAAAAGGCACTTGGAGGCCAGTGCACCCCAAAAAAAGGCACTCGGAGGCCTCTACACCACAAAGAAAAGGCACTAGGAGGGCCTTACACTGGAAAAAAAGGCACTAGGGGGCCCCTACACTGGAATAAAAGGCACTCGGAGGCCAGTGCACCGCAAAAAAAGGCACTCGGAGGCCTCTACACCACAAGAAAAAGGCACTAGGGGGCCACTACGCTGGAACAAAAGGCACTCGGAGGCCAGTGCACCACAAGAAAAGGCACTCAGTGGCCCCTACAGCACAAAAAAAGGCTCTTGGGGGCTGCTACAATGCAAAAAAAGGCACTTGGAGGCCCCTGAACCACAAGAAAAGGCAGTTGGTGGCCCCTGAACCACAAGGAAAGGCATTCGGTGGCCCCTACAGCACAATAAAAAGCACTCGGGGGCTGCTACAATGTGAAACAAGGCACTTGGAGGGCCCTGCACCACCAAAAAAGGCACTCGGAGGCTCCTGCACTGGAAAAAGAGGCACTTGCAGGCCTGTACACTGGAAATAAAGGCACTTGGAGGCCCCTGCACCACAAAAGAAGCCACTCGGATGCCCCTACACCACAAAAAAAGGCACTTGGAGACTACTACACTGCAAAAAAAGGCACCCTGAGGCCCCTGCACCACAAAAAAAGGCACTCGGTGGCCCCTAAAGTACAAAAAAAGGCACTCCGAGGCTGCTACAATGCGAAAAGAAAGGCACTCCGAGGCTGCTACAACGCCAAAAAAGGCACTCGGAGGGCCCTGCACCAGAAAAAAAGGCACTCGGAGGCTCCTGCACTGGAAAAAGAGGCACTTGGAGGCCTGTACACCACAAAAAAAGGCACTTGGAGGCCAGTGCATCCCAAAAAAAAATGCACTCAGAGGCCCCGACACCACAAAAGAAAGGCACTTGGAGGACCACACCACAAAAAAAGGCACTCGGCTGCCCCTACACCACAAAGAAAGGCACTCGGAGGCCCCTACAGCACAAAAAAAGGCACTTGGGGGCTGCTACAATGCAAAAAAAGGCACTTGGAGGCCCCTGCACCAGAAAGAAAGGAACTCGGAGGGCCCTGCACCAGAAAGAAAGGCACTCAGAGGCCCCTGAACCACAAGAAAAGGCTCTCGGGGCCACTACACCGCCAAAAAAAGGTACATGGAGAACCACACACCCCAAAATAACAGCACTCGGAGGCCCCGAACCACAAGGAAAGGCACTCGGTGGCTCCTACAGTACAAAAAAACAGCACTCGGGGGCTGCTACAATGTGAAACAAGGCACTCGGAGGGCCCTGCAGCACAAAAAAAGGCACTCGGAGGCCCCTGCACTGGAAAAAGAGGCACTTGCAGGCCTGTACACTGGAAATAAAGGCACTCGGAGGGCCCTGCGCTGGAAAAAGAGGCACTTGGAGGCCTGTACACTGGAAATAAAGGCACTCGGAGGGCCCTGCACCACCAAAAAATGCACTTGGAAGCCCCTACATTGCAAAAAAAGGCACTTGGAGGCTACTACACTGCAAAAAAATGCACCCTGAGGCCCCTGCAACACAAAAAAAGGCACTTGGAGGCCAGTGCACCACAAAAAAAAGGCACTTGGAGGCCCCTACACCACAAAAAAAGACACTCGGCTGCCCCTACACTGGAAAAAAAGGCACCTGGAGGGCCCTGCACCACAAAAGAAGGCACTCGGAGGCCTCTGAACCACAAGAAAAGGCTCTCGGGGCCACTACACCACAAAAAAAAGGTACATGGAGGACCACACCCCCCAAAATAACAGCACTCGGTGGCCTCTGAACCACAAGAAAAGGCACTTGGTGGACCCTACAGCACAATAAAAGGCACTCGGAGGCTGCTACAACGCGAAAAAAGGCACTCAGAGGGCCCTGCACCACAAAAAAAAGCACTCGGAGGCTCCTGCACTGGAAAAAGAGGCACTTGCAGGCCTGTACACCGGAAAAAAAGGCACTCGGAGGCCCCTGCACCACGAAAGAAGGCACTCGGAGGCCCCTACACTGCAAAAAAAGGCACTCGGAGGGCCCTTCACCGCAAAAAAAGGCACTCGGAGGCCCCCACATTGCAAAAAAAGGCACTTGGAGGCCCCCACATTGCAAAAAAAGGCACTTGGAGGCCCCCACATTGCAAAAAAAGGCACTTGGAGGCCCCCACATTGCAAAAAAAGGCACTCAGTAGCCCCTGCACCGCAAAAAAAGGCATTCAGTAGCCCCTGCACTGCAAAAAAAGGTACTCGGAGGCCAGTGCACTGAAAAACAGGGCACTTGGAGGCCAGTGCACCGCAAAAAAAAATGCACTCAGAGGCCCCTACAGCACAAAAGAAAGGCACTTGGAGAACCACACCACAAAAAAAGGCACTCGGAGGCCCCTACAGCACAAAAAAAGGCACTTGGGGGCTGCTACAATGCAAAAAAAGGCACTTGGAGGCCCCTGCACCAGAAAGAAAGGAACTCGGAGGGCCCTGCACCAGAAAGAAAGGCACTCAGAGGCCCCTGAACCACAAGAAAAGGCTCTCGGGGCCACTACACCGCCAAAAAAAGGTACATGGAGAACCACACACCCCAAAATAACAGCACTCGGAGGCCCCGAACCACAAGGAAAGGCACCTGGTGGCTCCTACAGTACAAAAAAACAGCACTCGGGGGCTGCTACAATGTGAAACAAGGCACTCGGAGGGCCCTGCAGCACAAAAAAAGGCACTCGGAGGCCCCTGCACTGGAAAAAGAGGCACTTGCAGGCCTGTACACTGGAAATAAAGGCACTCGGAGGGCCCTGCGCTGGAAAAAGAGGCACTTGGAGGCCTGTACACTGGAAATAAAGGCACTCGGAGGGCCCTGCACCACCAAAAAAGGCACTTGGAAGCCCCTACATTGCAAAAAAAGGCACTTGGAGGCTACTACACTGCAAAAAAATGCACCCTGAGGCCCCTGCAACACAAAAAAAGGCAGTTGGAGGCCAGTGCACCACAAAAAAAAGGCACTTGGAGGCCCCTACACCACAAAAAAAGACACTCGGCTGCCCCTACACTGGAAAAAAAGGCACCTGGAGGGCCCTGCACCACAAAAGAAGGCACTCGGAGGCCTCTGAACCACAAGAAAAGGCTCTCGGGGCCACTACACCACAAAAAAAAGGTACATGGAGGACCACACCCCCCAAAATAACAGCACTCGGTGGCCTCTGAACCACAAGAAAAGGCACTTGGTGGACCCTACAGCACAATAAAAGGCACTCGGAGGCTGCTACAACGCGAAAAAAGGCACTCAGAGGGCCCTGCACCACAAAAAAAAGCACTCGGAGGCTCCTGCACTGGAAAAAGAGGCACTTGCAGGCCTGTACACCGGAAAAAAAGGCACTCGGAGGCCCCTGCACCACGAAAGAAGGCACTCGGAGGCCCCTACACTGCAAAAAAAGGCACTCGGAGGGCCCTTCACCGCAAAAAAAGGCACTCGGAGGCCCCCACATTGCAAAAAAAGGCACTTGGAGGCCCCCACATTGCAAAAAAAGGCACTTGGAGGCCCCCACATTGCAAAAAAAGGCACTCAGTAGCCCCTGCACCGCAAAAAAAGGCATTCAGTAGCCCCTGCACTGCAAAAAAAGGCATTCAGTAGCCCCTGCACTGCAAAAAAAGGTACTCGGAGGCCAGTGCACTGAAAAACAGGGCACTTGGAGGCCAGTGCACCGCAAAAAAAAATGCACTCAGAGGCCCCTACAGCACAAAAGAAAGGCACTTGGAGAACCACACCACAAAAGAAGGCACTCGGCTGCCCCTACACTGGAAAAAAAGGCATTTGGAGGCCCCTACAGCACAAAAAAAGGCACTTGGGGGCTGCTACAATGCAAAAAAGGCACTCGGAGGCCCCTGCACCAGAAACAAAGCCACTTGGAGGCCCCGAACCACAAAACAATAGCACTCAGAGGCCCCTGAACCACAAGAAAAGGCACTCAGTGGTTCCTACAGCACAAAAAAAGGCACTCGGGGGCTGCTACAATGCGAAAACAGGCACTCCGGTGCCCCTACACCGGAAAGAAAGGCACTCAGAGGGCCCTGCAGCACAAAAAAAGGCACTCAGCTGCCCTTACACTGGAAAAACAGGCACTCGGAGGCCTCTACACCACAGAAAAAGGCACTCTGGCCCCTACACGACCAAGAAAGGCACTCGGTGGCCCCCACATTGCAAAAAAAGGCACTTGGAGGCTACTACACTGCAAAGAAATGCACCCTGAGGCCCACGCACAGCAAAAAAAGGCACTTAGTAACCCCTGCACCGCAAAAGAAGGCACTCAGAGGCCTCCACACCGCAAAAAAAGGCACTCGGAGGCCAGTGCACTGAAAAACAGGGCACTTGGAGGCCAGTGCACCACAAAAGAAAATGCACTCAGAGGCATCTACACCACAAAAAAAAGGCACTCAGAGGACCACACCACAAAAAAAGGTACTGGGTGGCCCCGACAGCACAAACAAATGCACTCGGGGGCTGCTACAATGTGAAACAAGGCATTTGGGGGGCCCGGCACGACCACAAAGGCACTCGGAAGCCCCTACATTGCAAAAAAAGGCACTTGGAGGCTACTACACTGCAAAAATACGCACCCTGAGGCCCCTGCACCGCAAAAAAAGGCACTCGGTGGCCCCTACACTGAAAAGAAAGGCACTCAGAGGGCCCTGCAGCATAAAAAAAGGCACTCGGAGGCCCCTATACTGCAAAAAAATGCACTCGGGGACTGCTACAATGCGAAACAAAGCACTCGGAAGCCCCTGCACCACCAAAAGAGGCACTCGGAGGCTCCTGCACAGGAAAAAGAGGCACTTGCAGGCCTGTACACTGGAAATAAAGGCACTCGGAGGCACCTGCAATGGAAAAAAAGGCACTCGGAGGCTACTACACCACAAAAAAAGGCACTCGGATGTTGCTAAAATGGAAAAAAAGGCACTCGGAAGCGTCTACACCACAAAAAAAAGGCATTCGGAGGACCACACCACAAAAAAAGGTACTGGGTGGCCCCGACAGCACAAACAAATGCACTCGGGGGCTGCTACAATGTGAAACAAGGCATTCGGGGGGCCCGGCACGACCAAAAAGGCACTCGGAAGCCCCTACATTGCAAAAAAAGGCACTTGGAAGCTACTACACTGCAAAAATACGCACCCTGAGGCCCCTGCACCGCAAAAAAAGGCACTCGGTAGCCCCAACACCACAAAAAAAGGCACTCGGGGGCTGCTACAATGAGAAAACAGGCACTCCGATGCCCCTACAGCGGAAAGAAAGGCACTCAGAGGGCCCTGCAGCACAAAAAAAGGCACTCAGCTGCCCTTACACTGGAAAAACAGGCACTCGGAGGCCTCTACACCACAGAAAAAGGCACTCTGGCCCCTACACGACCAAGAAAGGCACTCGGTGGCCCCCACATTGCAAAAAAAGGCACTTGGAGGCTACTACACTGCAAAGAAATGCACCCTGAGGCCCACGCACAGCAAAAAAAGGCACTTAGTAACCCCTGCACCGCAAAAGAAGGCACTCAGAGGCCTCCACACCGCAAAAAAAGGCACTCGGAGGCCAGTGCACTGAAAAACAGGGCACTTGGAGGCCAGTGCACCACAAAAGAAAATGCACTCAGAGGCCCCAACACCACAAAAGAAAGGCACTTGGAGGACCACACCACAAAAAAAGGCACTCGGCTGCCCCTACACTGGAAAAAAAGGCATTTGGAGGCCCCTACAGCACAAAAAACGGCACTTGGGGGCTGCTACAATGCAAAAAAGGCACTCGGAGGCCCCTGCACCAGAAACAAAGCCACTTGGAGGGCCCTGCACCACAAAACAATAGCACTCGGAGGCCCCTGAACCACAAGAAAAGGCACTCAGTGGCTCCTACAGCACAAAAAAAGGCACTCGGGGGCTGCTACAATGTGAAACAAGGCACTCGGAGGTCCCTGCACCACAAAAACAGGCACTCGGAGGCCCCTGCACCACAAAAACAGGCACTCGGAGGCCCCTACATTGCAAAAAAAAGGCACTTGGAGGCTACTACACTGCAAAAATTGCACCCTGAGGCCCCTGCACCGCAAAAAAAGGCACTCGGGGGCTGCTACAATGCGAAAAAGGCACTCCGGTGCCCCTACACCGGAAAGAAAGGCACTCAGAGGGCCCTGCAGCACAAAAAAAGGCACTCAGCTGCCCTTACATTGGAAAAACAGGCACTCGGAGGCCTCTACACCACAGAAAAAGGCACTCTGGCCCCTACACGACCAAGAAAGGCACTCGGTGGCCCCCACATTGCAAAAAAAGACACTTGGAGGCTACTACACTGCAAAGAAATGCACCCTGAGGCCCACGCACAGCAAAAAAAGGCACTTAGTAACCCCTGCACCGCAAAAAAAGGCACTCGGAGGCCAGTGCACTGAAAAACAGGGCACTTGGAGGCCAGTGCACCACAAAAGAAAATGCACTCAGAGGCATCTACACCACAAAAAAAAGGCACTCAGAGGACCACACCACAAAAAAAGGTACTGGGTGGCCCCGACAGCACAAACAAATGCACTCGGGGGCTGCTACAATGTGAAACAAGGCATTTGGGGGGCCCGGCACGACCAAAAAGGCACTCGGAAGCCCCTACATTGCAAAAAAAGGCACTTGGAAGCTACTACACTGCAAAAATACGCACCCTGAGGCCCCTGCACCGCAAAAAAAGGCACTCGGTAGCCCCAACACCACAAAAAAAGGCACTCGGGGGCTGCTACAATGAGAAAACAGGCACTCCGATGCCCCTACAGCGGAAAGAAAGGCACTCAGAGGGCCCTGCAGCACAAAAAAAGGCACTCAGCTGCCCTTACACTGGAAAAACAGGCACTCGGAGGCCTCTACACCACAGAAAAAGGCACTCTGGCCCCTACACGACCAAGAAAGGCACTCGGTGGCCCCCACATTGCAAAAAAAGGCACTTGGAGGCTACTACACTGCAAAGAAATGCACCCTGAGGCCCACGCACAGCAAAAAAAGGCACTTAGTAACCCCTGCACCGCAAAAGAAGGCACTCGGAGGCCAGTGCACTGAAAAACAGGGCACTTGGAGGCCAGTGCACCACAAAAGAAAATGCACTCAGAGGCATCTACACCACAAAAAAAAGGCACTCAGAGGACCACACCACAAAAAAAGGTACTGGGTGGCCCCGACAGCACAAACAAATGCACTTGGGGGCTGCTACAATGTGAAACAAGGCATTTGGGGGGCCCGGCACGACCACAAAGGCACTCGGAAGCCCCTACATTGCAAAAAAAGGCACTTGGAGGCTACTACACTGCAAAAATACGCACCCTGAGGCCCCTGCACCGCAAAAAAAGGCACTCGGTGGCCCCTACACTGAAAAGAAAGGCACTCAGAGGGCCCTGCAGCATAAAAAAAGGCACTCGGAGGCCCCTATACTGCAAAAAAATGCACCCGGGGACTGCTACAATGCGAAACAAAGCACTCGGAAGCCCCTGCACCACCAAAAGAGGCACTCGGAGGCTCCTGCACAGGAAAAAGAGGCACTTGCAGGCCTGTACACTGGAAATAAAGGCACTCGGAGGCACCTGCAATGGAAAAAAAGGCACTCGGAGGCTACTACACCACAAAAAAAGGCACTCGGATGTTGCTAAAATGGAAAAAAAGGCACTCGGAAGCGTCTACACCACAAAAAAAAGGCATTCGGAGGACCACACCACAAAAAAAGGTACTGGGTGGCCCCGACAGCACAAACAAATGCACTCGGGGGCTGCTACAATGTGAAACAAGGCATTCGGGGGGCCCGGCACGACCAAAAAGGCACTCGGAAGCCCCTACATTGCAAAAAAAGGCACTTGGAAGCTACTACACTGCAAAAAAATGCACCCTGAGGCCCCTGCACCGCAAAAAAAGGCACTCGGTAGCCCCAACACCACAAAAAAAGGCACTCGGGGGCTGCTACAATGAGAAAACAGGCACTCCGATGCCCCTACAGCGGAAAGAAAGGCACTCAGAGGGCCCTGCAGCACAAAAAAAGGCACTCAGCTGCCCTTACACTGGAAAAACAGGCACTCGGAGGCCTCTACACCACAGAAAAAGGCACTCTGGCCCCTACACGACCAAGAAAGGCACTCGGTGGCCCCCACATTGCAAAAAAAGACACTTGGAGGCTACTACACTGCAAAGAAATGCACCCTGAGGCCCACGCACAGCAAAAAAAGGCACTTAGTAACCCCTGCACCGCAAAAGAAGGCACTCAGAGGCCTCCACACCGCAAAAAAAGGCACTCGGAGGCCAGTGCACTGAAAAACAGGGCACTTGGAGGCCAGTGCACCACAAAAGAAAATGCACTCAGAGGCCCCAACACCACAAAAGAAAGGCACTTGGAGGACCACACCACAAAAAAAGGCACTCGGCTGCCCCTACACTGGAAAAAAAGGCATTTGGAGGCCCCTACAGCACAAAAAACGGCACTTGGGGGCTGCTACAATGCAAAAAAGGCACTCGGAGGCCCCTGCACCAGAAACAAAGCCACTTGGAGGGCCCTGCACCACAAAACAATAGCACTCGGAGGCCCCTGAACCACAAGAAAAGGCACTCAGTGGCTCCTACAGCACAAAAAAAGGCACTCGGGGGCTGCTACAATGTGAAACAAGGCACTCGGAGGTCCCTGCACCACAAAAACAGGCACTCGGAGGCCCCTGCACCACAAAAGAAGGCACTCGGAAGCCCCTACATTGCAAAAAAAAGGCACTTGGAGGCTACTACACTGCAAAAATTGCACCCTGAGGCCCCTGCACCGCAAAAAAAGGCACTCGGGGGCTGCTACAATGCGAAAACAGGCACTCCGGTGCCCCTACACCAGAAAGAAAGGCACTCAGAGGGCCCTGCAGCACAAAAAAAGGCACTCAGCTGCCCTTACACTGGAAAAACAGGCACTCGGAGGCCTCTACACCACAGAAAAAGGCACTCTGGCCCCTACACGACCAAGAAAGGCACTCGGTGGCCCCCACATTGCAAAAAAAGGCACTTGGAGGCTACTACACTGCAAAGAAATGCACCCTGAGGCCCACGCACAGCAAAAAAAGGCACTTAGTAACCCCTGCACCGCAAAAAAAGGCACTCGGAGGCCAGTGCACTGAAAAACAGGGCACTTGGAGGCCAGTGCACCACAAAAGAAAATGCACTCAGAGGCATCTACACCACAAAAAAAGGCACTCAGAGGACCACACCACAAAAAAAGGTACTGGGTGGCCCCGACAGCACAAACAAATGCACTCGGGGGCTGCTACAATGTGAAACAAGGCATTCAGGGGGGCCCGGCACGACCAAAAAGGCACTCGGAAGCCCCTACATTGCAAAAAAAGGCACTTGGAAGCTACTACACTGCAAAAATACGCACCCTGAGGCCCCTGCACCGCAAAAAAAGGCACTCGGTAGCCCCAACACCACAAAAAAAGGCACTCGGGGGCTGCTACAATGAGAAAACAGGCACTCCGATGCCCCTACAGCGGAAAGAAAGGCACTCAGAGGGCCCTGCAGCACAAAAAAAGGCACTCAGCTGCCCTTACACTGGAAAAACAGGCACTCAGAGGCCTCCACACCGCAAAAAAAGGCACTCGGAGGCCAGTGCACTGAAAAACAGGGCACTTGGAGGCCAGTGCACCACAAAAGAAAATGCACTCAGAGGCCCCGACACCACAAAAAAAGGCACTCGGCTGCCCCTACACTGGAAAAAAAGGCATTTGGAGGCCCCTACAGCACAAAAAACGGCACTTGGGGGCTGCTACAATGCAAAAAAGGCACTCGGAGGCCCCTGCACCAGAAACAAAGCCACTTGGAGGGCCCTGCACCACAAAACAATAGCACTCGGAGGTCCCTGCACCACAAAAACAGGCACTCGGAGGCTGCTGCACTGGAAAAAGAGGCACTTGCAGGCCTGTACACCGGAAAAAAAGGCACTCGGAAGCCGCTACACCGCAGAGAAAGGCACTTGGAGGCACCTGCAACGGAAAAAAAGGCACTCAGAGGCCCCTACACCACAAAAAAAGGCACTTGGCTGCCCCTACACTGGAAAAAAAGGCACTCGGAGGCCTCTACAGCACAAAAAAAGGCACTTGGGGGCTGCTACAATGCAAAAAAAGGCACTCGGGGGCTGCTACAATGCGAAAACAGGCACTCCGGTGCCCCTACACCAGAAAGAAAGGCACTCAGAGGGCCCTGCAGCACAGAAAAAGGCACTCAGCTGCCCTTACACTGGAAAAACAGGCACTCGGAGGCCTCTACACCCCAGAAAAAGGCACTCAGTGGCCCCTACACTGCAAAAAAAGGCATTCGGGGGCTGCTACAATGTGAAACAAGGCACTCGGAGGGCCCGGCACCACCAAAAGAGGCACTCGGAGGCTGCTGCACTGGAAAAAGAGGCACTTGCAGGCCTGTACACCAGAAAAAAAGGCACTCGGAAGCCGCTACACCGCAGAGAAAGGCACTTGGAGGCACCTGCAACGGAAAAAAAGGCACTCAGAGGCCCCTACACCACAAAAAAAAGGCACTTGGCTGCCCCTACACTGGAAAAAAAGGCACTCGGAGGCCCCTACAGCACAAAAAAAGGCACTTGGGGGCTGCTACAATGCAAAAAAAGGCACTCGGAGGCCCCTGAACCAGAAGAAAAGGCTCTCGGGGCCACTACACCGCCAAAAAAAGGTACATGGAGGACCACACACCCCAAAATAACAGCACTCGGAGGCCCCTGAACCACAAGAAAAGGCACTTGGTGGCTCCTACAGTACAAAAAAACAGCACTCGGGGGCTGCTACAATGTGAAACAAGGCACTCGGAGGGCCCTGCAGCACAAAAAAAAGCACTCGGAGGCCCCTGCACTGGAAAAAGAGGCACTTGCAGGCCTGTACACTGGAAATAAAGGCACTCGGAGGGCCCTGCGCTGGAAAAAGAGGCACTTGGAGGCCTGTACACTGGAAATAAAGGCACTCGGAGGGCCCTGCACCACCAAAAAATGCACTTGGAAGCCCCTACATTGCAAAAAAAGGCACTTGGAGGCTACTACACTGCAAAAAAATGCACCCTGAGGCCCCTGCAACACAAAAAAAAAGGCACTCGGTGGCCCCTACAGCACAAAAAAAGGCACTCGGAGGCTGCTACAATGTAAAAACAGGCACTCGGATGCCCCTACACCGGAAATAAAGGCACTCGGAGGGCCCTGCACCACAAACAAAGGCACTCAGAGGCTGCTACACCGTAGAGAAAGGCACTCGGAGGCCCCTGCACTGGAAAAAAATGCACTTGGAGGCCCCTGCACCACAAAAAAGGCACTCGGAGGCTGCTACAATGGAAAAAAGGCACTCGGTGGCCCCTACACTGGAATAAAAGGCACTTGGAGGCCAGTGCACCCCAAAAAAAGGCACTCGGAGGCCTCTACACCACAAAGAAAAGGCACTAGGAGGGCCTTACACTGGAAAAAAAGGCACTAGGGGGCCCCTACACTGGAATAAAAGGCACTCGGAGGCCAGTGCACTGCAAAAACAGGGCACTTGGAGGCCTCTACACTGCAAAAGAAGGCACTCGGAGGCCACTACACTGGAACAAAAGGCACTCGGAGGCCAGTGCACCACAAGAAAAGGCACTCAGTGGCCCCTACAGCACAAAAAAAGGCTCTTGGGGGCTGCTACAATGCAAAAAAAGGCACTCAGAGGGCCCTGAACCACAAAAAAAGGCACTCGGTGGCCCCTGAACCACAAGAAAAGGCACTCGGTGGCCCCTACAGCACAATAAAAAGCACTCGGGGGCTGCTACAATGTGAAACAAGGCACTTGGAGGGCCCTGCACCACCAAAAAAGGCACTCGGAGGCTCCTGCACTGGAAAAAGAGGCACTTGCAGGCCTGTACACCAGAAAAAAAGGCACTCGGAGGCTCCTGCACCACAAAAGAAGGCACTCAGAGGCCCCTACACCACCAAGAAAGGCACTCGGTGGCCCCCACATTGCAAAAAAAGACACTTGGAGGCTACTACACTGCAAAGAAATGCACCCTGAGGCCCATGCACAGCAAAAAAAGGCACTCGGAGGCCAGTGCACTGAAAAACAGGGCACTTGGAGGCCAGTGCACCGCAAAAAAAAATGCACTCAGAGGCCCCGACACCACAAAAGAAAGGCACTTGGAGCACCACACCACAAAAAAAGGCACTCGGCTGCCCCTACACTGGAAAAAAAGGCACTCAGAGCCCCCTGAACCACAAGAAAAGGCTCTCGGGGCCACTACACCGCAAAAAAAAGGTACATGGAGGACCACACACCCCAAAATAACAGCACTCGGAGGCCCCTGAACCACAAGGAAAGGCACCTGGTGGCTCCTACAGCACAAAAAACCAGCACTTGTGGGCTTCTACAATGCGAAAACAGGCACTCAGATGCCCCTACTCCGGAAATAAAGGGCACTCGGAGGGCCCTGCACCACAAACAAAGGCACTCGGAGGCCCCTGCACTGGAAAAAAAGGCACTTGGAGGCCAGTGCACCGCAAAAAAAGGCACTCGGAGGCCTCTACACCACAAGAAAAAGGCACTAGGGGGCCACTACGCTGGAACAAAAGGCACTCGGAGGCCAGTGCACCACAAGAAAAGGCACTCAGTGGCCCCTACAGCACAAAAAAAGGCTCTTGGGGGCTGCTACATTGCAAAAAAAGGCACTTGGAGGCTACTACACTGCAAAAATACGCACCCTGAGGCCCCTGCACCGCAAAAAAAGGCACTCGGTGGCCCCTACACTGAAAAGAAAGGCACTCAGAGGGCCCTGCAGCATAAAAAAAGGCACTCGGAGGCCCCTATACTGCAAAAAAATGCACTCGGGGACTGCTACAATGCGAAACAAAGCACTCGGAAGCCCCTGCACCACCAAAAGAGGCACTCGGAGGCTCCTGCACAGGAAAAAGAGGCACTTGCAGGCCTGTACACTGGAAATAAAGGCACTCGGAGGCACCTGCAATGGAAAAAAAGGCACTCGGAGGCTACTACACCACAAAAAAAGGCACTCGGATGTTGCTAAAATGGAAAAAAAGGCACTCGGAAGCGTCTACACCACAAAAAAAAGGCATTCGGAGGACCACACCACAAAAAAAGGTACTGGGTGGCCCCGACAGCACAAACAAATGCACTCGGGGGCTGCTACAATATGAAACAAGGCATTCGGGGGGCCCGGCACGACCAAAAAGGCACTCGGAAGCCCCTACATTGCAAAAAAAGGCACTTGGAAGCTACTACACTGCAAAAATACGCACCCCGAAGGCCCCTGCACCGCAAAAAAAGGCACTCGGTAGCCCCAACACCACAAAAAAAGGCACTCGGGGGCTGCTACAATGAGAAAACAGGCACTCCGATGCCCCTACAGCGGAAAGAAAGGCACTCAGAGGGCCCTGCAGCACAAAAAAAGGCACTCAGCTGCCCTTACACTGGAAAAACAGGCACTTGGAGGCCTCTACACCACAGAAAAAGGCACTCTGGCCCCTACACGACCAAGAAAGGCACTCGGTGGCCCCCACATTGCAAAAAAAGGCACTTGGAGGCTACTACACTGCAAAGAAATGCACCCTGAGGCCCACGCACAGCAAAAAAAGGCACTTAGTAACCCCTGCACCGCAAAAGAAGGCACTCAGAGGCCTCCACACCGCAAAAAAAGGCACTCGGAGGCCAGTGCACTGAAAAACAGGGCACTTGGAGGCCAGTGCACCACAAAAGAAAATGCACTCAGAGGCCCCGACACCACAAAAAAAGGCACTCGGCTGCCCCTACACTGGAAAAAAAGGCATTTGGAGGCCCCTACAGCACAAAAAACGGCACTTGGGGGCTGCTACAATGCAAAAAAGGCACTCGGAGGCCCCTGCACCAGAAACAAAGCCACTTGGAGGGCCCTGCACCACAAAACAATAGCACTCGGAGGCCCCTGAACCACAAGAAAAGGCACTCAGTGGCTCCTACAGCACAAAAGAAGGCACTCGGGGGCTGCTACAATGTGAAACAAGGCACTCGGAGGTCCCAGCACCACAAAAACAGGCACTCGGAGGCTGCTGCACTGGAAAAAGAGGCACTTGCAGGCCTGTACACCGGAAAAAAAGGCACTCGGAAGCCGCTACACCGCAGAGAAAGGCACTTGGAGGCACCTGCAACGGAAAAAAAAGGCACTCAGAGGCCCCTACACCACAAAAAAAGGCACTTGGCTGCCCCTACACTGGAAAAAAAGGCACTCGGAGGCCTCTACAGCACAAAAAAAGGCACTTGGGGGCTGCTACAATGCAAAAAAAGGCACTCGGGGGCTGCTACAATGCGAAAACAGGCACTCCGGTGCCCCTACACCAGAAAGAAAGGCACTCAGAGGGCCCTGCAGCACAGAAAAAGGCACTCAGCTGCCCTTACACTGGAAAAACAGGCACTCGGAGGCCTCTACACCCCAGAAAAAGGCACTCAGTGGCCCCTACACTGCAAAAAAAGGCACTCGGGGGCTGCTACAATGTGAAACAAGGCACTCGGAGGGCCCGGCACCACCAAAAGAGGCACTCGGAGGCTGCTGCACTGGAAAAAGAGGCACTTGCAGGCCTGTACACCGGAAAAAAAGGCACTCGGAAGCCGCTACACCGCAGAGAAAGGCACTTGGAGGCACCTGCAACGGAAAAAAAGGCACTCAGAGGCCCCTACACCACAAAAAAAGGCACTTGGCTGCCCCTACACTGGAAAAAAAGGCACTCGGAGGCCTCTACAGCACAAAAAAAGGCACTTGGGGGCTGCTACATTGCAAAAAAAGGCACTCGGAGGCCTCTACACCACAAGAAAAAGGCACTAGGGGGCCACTACGCTGGAACAAAAGGCACTCGGAGGCCAGTGCACCACAAGAAAAGGCACTCAGTGGCCCCTACAGCACAAAAAAAGGCTCTTGGGGGCTGCTACATTGCAAAAAAAGGCACTTGGAGGCTACTACACTGCAAAAATACGCACCCTGAGGCCCCTGCACCGCAAAAAAAGGCACTCGGTGGCCCCTACACTGAAAAGAAAGGCACTCAGAGGGCCCTGCAGCATAAAAAAAGGCACTCGGAGGCCCCTATACTGCAAAAAAATGCACTCGGGGACTGCTACAATGCGAAACAAAGCACTCGGAAGCCCCTGCACCACCAAAAGAGGCACTCGGAGGCTCCTGCACAGGAAAAAGAGGCACTTGCAGGCCTGTACACTGGAAATAAAGGCACTCGGAGGCACCTGCAATGGAAAAAAAGGCACTCGGAGGCTACTACACCACAAAAAAAGGCACTCGGATGTTGCTAAAATGGAAAAAAAGGCACTCGGAAGCGTCTACACCACAAAAAAAAGGCATTCGGAGGACCACACCACAAAAAAAGGTACTGGGTGGCCCCGACAGCACAAACAAATGCACTCGGGGGCTGCTACAATATGAAACAAGGCATTCGGGGGGCCCGGCACGACCAAAAAGGCACTCGGAAGCCCCTACATTGCAAAAAAAGGCACTTGGAAGCTACTACACTGCAAAAATACGCACCCCGAAGGCCCCTGCACCGCAAAAAAAGGCACTCGGTAGCCCCAACACCACAAAAAAAGGCACTCGGGGGCTGCTACAATGAGAAAACAGGCACTCCGATGCCCCTACAGCGGAAAGAAAGGCACTCAGAGGGCCCTGCAGCACAAAAAAAGGCACTCAGCTGCCCTTACACTGGAAAAACAGGCACTTGGAGGCCTCTACACCACAGAAAAAGGCACTCTGGCCCCTACACGACCAAGAAAGGCACTCGGTGGCCCCCACATTGCAAAAAAAGGCACTTGGAGGCTACTACACTGCAAAGAAATGCACCCTGAGGCCCACGCACAGCAAAAAAAGGCACTTAGTAACCCCTGCACCGCAAAAAAAGGCACTCAGAGGCCTCCACACCGCAAAAAAAGGCACTCGGAGGCCAGTGCACTGAAAAACAGGGCACTTGGAGGCCAGTGCACCACAAAAGAAAATGCACTCAGAGGCCCCGACACCACAAAAAAAGGCACTTGGCTGCCCCTACACTGGAAAAAAAGGCATTTGGAGGCCCCTACAGCACAAAAAACGGCACTTGGGGGCTGCTACAATGCAAAAAAGGCACTCGGAGGCCCCTGCACCAGAAACAAAGCCACTTGGAGGGCCCTGCACCACAAAACAATAGCACTCGGAGGCCCCTGAACCACAAGAAAAGGCACTCAGTGGCTCCTACAGCACAAAAAAAGGCACTCGGGGGCTGCTACAATGTGAAACAAGGCACTCGGAGGTCCCTGCACCACAAAAAGAGGCACTCGGAGGCTGCTGCACTGGAAAAAGAGGCACTTGCAGGCCTGTACACCGGAAAAAAAGGCACTCGGAAGCTGCTACACCGCAGAGAAAGGCACTTGGAGGCACCTGCAACGGAAAAAAAGGCACTCAGAGGCCCCTACACCACAAAAAAAGGCACTTGGCTGCCCCTACACTGGAAAAAAAGGCACTCGGAGGCCTCTACAGCACAAAAAAAGGCACTTGGGGGCTGCTACAATGCAAAAAAAGGCACTCGGGGGCTGCTACAATGCGAAAACAGGCACTCCGGTGCCCCTACACCAGAAAGAAAGGCACTCAGAGGGCCCTGCAGCACAGAAAAAGGCACTCAGCTGCCCTTACACTGGAAAAACAGGCACTCGGAGGCCTCTACACCCCAGAAAAAGGCACTCAGTGGCCCCTACACTGCAAAAAAAGGCACTCGGGGGCTGCTACAATGTGAAACAAGGCACTCGGAGGGCCCGGCACCACCAAAAGAGGCACTCGGAGGCTGCTGCACTGGAAAAAGAGGCACTTGCAGGCCTGTACACCGGAAAAAAAGGCACTCGGAAGCCGCTACACCGCAGAGAAAGGCACTTGGAGGCACCTGCAACGGAAAAAAAGGCACTCAGAGGCCCCTACACCACAAAAAAAGGCACTTGGCTGCCCCTACACTGGAAAAAAAGGCACTCGGAGGCCTCTACAGCACAAAAAAAGGCACTTGGGGGCTGCTACATTGCAAAAAAAGGCACTTGGAGGCCTCTACACCACTAGAAAAAGGCACTAGGGGGCCACTACGCTGGAACAAAAGGCACTCGGAGGCCAGTGCACCACAAGAAAAGGCACTCAGTGGCCCCTACAGCACAAAAAAAGGCTCTTGGGGGCTGCTACATTGCAAAAAAAGGCACTTGGAGGCTACTACACTGCAAAAATACGCACCCTGAGGCCCCTGCACCGCAAAAAAAGGCACTCGGTGGCCCCTACACTGAAAAGAAAGGCACTCAGAGGGCCCTGCAGCATAAAAAAAGGCACTCGGAGGCCCCTATACTGCAAAAAAATGCACTCGGGGACTGCTACAATGCGAAACAAAGCACTCGGAAGCCCCTGCACCACCAAAAGAGGCACTCGGAGGCTCCTGCACAGGAAAAAGAGGCACTTGGAGGCCTGTACACCACAAAAAAAGGCACTTGGAGGCCAGTGCATCGCAAAAAAAATGCACTCAGAGGCCCCGACATCACAAAAGAAAGGCACTTGGAGGACCACACCACAAAAAAAGGCACTCGGCTGCCCCTACACCACAAAAAAAGGCACTCGGAGCATCACACCACAAAAAAAGGCACTCGGAGGCCCCTACAGCACAAAAAAAGGCACTCGGTGGCCCCCACATTGCAAAAAAAGGCACTCGGAGGCTCCTGCACAGGAAAAAGAGGCACTTGCAGGCCTGTACACTGGAAATAAAGGCACTCGGAGGCACCTGCAATGGAAAAAAAGGCACTCGGAGGCTACTACACCACAAAAAAAGGCACTCGGATGTTGCTAAAATGGAAAAAAAGGCACTCGGAAGCGTCTACACCACAAAAAAAAGGCATTCGGAGGACCACACCACAAAAAAAGGTACTGGGTGGCCCCGGCAGCACAAACAAATGCACTCGGGGGCTGCTACAATATGAAACAAGGCATTCGGGGGGCCCGGCACGACCAAAAAGGCACTCGGAAGCCCCTACATTGCAAAAAAAGGCACTTGGAAGCTACTACACTGCAAAAATACGCACCCTGAGGCCCCTGCACCGCAAAAAAAGGCACTCGGTAGCCCCAACACCACAAAAAAAGGCACTCGGGGGCTGCTACAATGAGAAAACAGGCACTCCGATGCCCCTACAGCGGAAAGAAAGGCACTCAGAGGGCCCTGCAGCACAAAAAAAGGCACTCAGCTGCCCTTACACTGGAAAAACAGGCACTTGGAGGCCTCTACACCACAGAAAAAGGCACTCTGGCCCCTACACGACCAAGAAAGGCACTCGGTGGCCCCCACATTGCAAAAAAAGACACTTGGAGGCTACTACACTGCAAAGAAATGCACCCTGAGGCCCACGCACAGCAAAAAAAGGCACTTAGTAACCCCTGCACCGCAAAAGAAGGCACTCAGAGGCCTCCACACCGCAAAAAAAGGCACTCGGAGGCCAGTGCACTGAAAAACAGGGCACTTGGAGGCCAGTGCACCACAAAAGAAAATGCACTCAGAGGCCCCGACACCACAAAAAAAGGCACTCGGCTGCCCCTACACTGGAAAAAAAGGCATTTGGAGGCCCCTACAGCACAAAAAACGGCACTTGGGGGCTGCTACAATGCAAAAAAGGCACTCGGAGGCCCCTGCACCAGAAACAAAGCCACTTGGAGGGCCCTGCACCACAAAACAATAGCACTCGGAGGCCCCTGAACCACAAGAAAAGGCACTGAGTGGCTCCTACAGCACAAAAAAAGGCACTCGGGGGCTGCTACAATGTGAAACAAGGCACTCGGAGGGCCCTGCACCACAAAAACAGGCACTCGGAGGCTGCTGCACTGGAAAAAGAGGCACTTGCAGGCCTGTACACCGGAAAAAAAGGCACTCGGAAGCCGCTACACCGCAGAGAAAGGCACTTGGAGGCACCTGCAACGGAAAAAAAGGCACTCAGAGGCCCCTACACCACAAAAAAAGGCACTTGGCTGCCCCCACACTGGAAAAAAAGGCACTCGGAGGCCTCTACAGCACAAAAAAAGGCACTTGGGGGCTGCTACAATGCAAAAAAAGGCACTCGGGGGCTGCTACAATGCGAAAACAGGCACTCCGGTGCCCCTACACCAGAAAGAAAGGCACTCAGAGGGCCCTGCAGCACAGAAAAAGGCACTCAGCTGCCCTTACACTGGAAAAACAGGCACTCGGAGGCCTCTACACCCCAGAAAAAGGCACTCAGTGGCCCCTACACTGCAAAAAAAGGCATTCGGGGGCTGCTACAATGTGAAACAAGGCACTCGGAGGGCCCGGCACCACCAAAAGAGGCACTCGGAGGCTGCTGCACTGGAAAAAGAGGCACTTGCAGGCCTGTACACCGGAAAAAAAGGCACTCGGAAGCCGCTACACCGCAGAGAAAGGCACTTGGAGGCACCTGCAATGGAAAAAAAGGCACTCAGAGGCCCCTACACCACAAAAAAAGGCACTTGGCTGCCCCTACACTGGAAAAAAAGGCACTCGGAGGCCTCTACAGCACAAAAAAAGGCACTTGGGGGCTGCTACAATGCAAAAAAAGGCACTCGGAGGCCCCTGAACCAGAAGAAAAGGCTCTCGGGGCCACTACACCGCCAAAAAAAGGTACATGGAGGACCACACACCCCAAAATAACAGCACTCGGAGGCCCCTGAACCACAAGAAAAGGCACTTGGTGGCTCCTACAGTACAAAAAAACAGCACTCGGGGGCTGCTACAATGTGAAACAAGGCACTCGGAGGGCCCTGCAGCACAAAAAAAAGCACTCGGAGGCCCCTGCACTGGAAAAAGAGGCACTTGCAGGCCTGTACACTGGAAATAAAGGCACTCGGAGGGCCCTGCGCTGGAAAAAGAGGCACTTGGAGGCCTGTACACTGGAAATAAAGGCACTCGGAGGGCCCTGCACCACCAAAAAATGCACTTGGAAGCCCCTACATTGCAAAAAAAGGCACTTGGAGGCTACTACACTGCAAAAAAATGCACCCTGAGGCCCCTGCAACACAAAAAAAAGGCACTCGGTGGCCCCTGCACCACAAACAAAGGCACTCAGAGGCTGCTACACCGTAGAGAAAGGCACTCGGAGGCCCCTGCACTGGAAAAAAATGCACTTGGAGGCCCCTGCACCACAAAAAAGGCACTCGGAGGCTGCTACAATGGAAAAAAGGCACTCGGTGGCCCCTACACTGGAATAAAAGGCACTTGGAGGCCCCTGCACCACAAAAAAGGCACTCGGAGGCCTCTACACCACAAAGAAAAGGCACTAGGAGGGCCTTACACTGGAAAAAAAGGCACTAGGGGGCCACTACGCTGGAAAAAAAGGCACTCGGAGGCCAGTGCACTGCAAAAACAGGGCACTTGGAGGCCTCTACACTGCAAAAGAAGGCACTCGGAGGCCACTACACTGGAACAAAAGGCACTCGGAGGCCAGTGCACCACAAGAAAAGGCACTCAGTGGCCCCTACAGCACAAAAAAAGGCTCTTGGGGGCTGCTACAATGCAAAAAAAAGGCACTCAGAGGGCCCTGAACCACAAAAAAAGGCACTTGGTGGGCCCTGAACCACAAAAAAAGGCACTCGGTGGCCCCTACAGCACAATAAAAAGCACTCGGGGGCTGCTACAATGTGAAACAAGGCACTTGGAGGGCCCTGCACCACCAAAAAAGGCACTCGGAGGCTCCTGCACTGGAAAAAGAGGCACTTGCAGGCCTGTACACCAGAAAAAAAGGCACTCGGAGGCTCCTGCACCACAAAAGAAGGCACTCAGAGGCCCCTACAGCACAAAAAAAGGCACTTGGGGGCTGCTACAATGCAAAAAAAGGCACTTGGAGGCCCCTGCACCAGAAAGAAAGGAACTCGGAGGGCCCTGCACCAGAAAGAAAGGCACTCGGAGGCCCCTGAACCACAAGAAAAGGCTCTCGGGGCCACTACACCGCCAAAAAAAGGTACATGGAGAACCACACACCCCAAAATAACAGCACTCGGAGGCCCCGAACCACAAGGAAAGGCACTCGGTGGCTCCTACAGTACAAAAAAACAGCACTCGGGGGCTGCTACAATGTGAAACAAGGCACTCGGAGGGCCCTGCACCACCAAAAAAGGCACTCGGAGGCCCCTGCACTGGAAAAAGAGGCACTTGGAGGCCTGTACACTGGAAATAAAGGCACTCGGAGGGCCCTGCACCACCAAAAAATGCACTTGGAAGCCCCTACATGGCAAAAAAAGGCACTTGGAGGCTACTACACTGCAAAAAAATGCACCCTGAGGCCCCTGCAACACAAAAAAAAAGGCACTCGGTGGCCCCTACAGCACAAAAAAAGGCACTCGGAGGCTGCTACAATGTAAAAACAGGCACTCGGGTGCCCCTACACCGGAAATAAAGGCACTCGGTGGCCCCTGCACCACAAACAAAGGCACTCAGAGGCTGCTACACCGTAGAGAAAGGCACTCGGAGGCCCCTGCACTGGAAAAAAATGCACTTGGAGGCCCCTGCACCACAAAAAAGGCACTCGGAGGCCTCTACACCACAAAGAAAAGGCACTAGGAGGGCCTTACACTGGAAAAAAAGGCACTAGGGGGCCACTACGCTGGAAAAAAAGGCACTCGGAGGCCAGTGCACTGCAAAAACAGGGCACTTGGAGGCCTCTACACTGCAAAAGAAGGCACTCGGAGGCCACTACACTGGAACAAAAGGCACTCGGAGGCCAGTGCACCACAAGAAAAGGCACTCAGTGGCCCCTACAGCACAAAAAAAGGCTCTTGGGGGCTGCTACAATGCAAAAAAAAGGCACTCAGAGGGCCCTGAACCACAAAAAAAGGCACTTGGTGGGCCCTGAACCACAAAAAAAGGTACTGGGTGGCCCCGGCAGCACAAACAAATGCACTCGGGGGCTGCTACAATATGAAACAAGGCATTCGGGGGGCCCGGCACGACCAAAAAGGCCCTCGGAAGCCCCTACATTGCAAAAAAAGGCACTTGGAAGCTACTACACTGCAAAAATACGCACCCTGAGGCCCCTGCACCGCAAAAAAAGGCACTCGGTAGCCCCAACACCACAAAAAAAGGCACTCGGGGGCTGCTACAATGAGAAAACAGGCACTCCGATGCCCCTACAGCGGAAAGAAAGGCACTCAGAGGGCCCTGCAGCACAAAAAAAGGCACTCAGCTGCCCTTACACTGGAAAAACAGGCACTTGGAGGCCTCTACACCACAGAAAAAGGCACTCTGGCCCCTACACGACCAAGAAAGGCACTCGGTGGCCCCCACATTGCAAAAAAAGGCACTTGGAGGCTACTACACTGCAAAGAAATGCACCCTGAGGCCCACGCACAGCAAAAAAAGGCACTTAGTAACCCCTGCACCGCAAAAAAAGGCACTCAGAGGCCTCCACACCGCAAAAAAAGGCACTCGGAGGCCAGTGCACTGAAAAACAGGGCACTTGGAGGCCAGTGCACCGCAAAAAAAAATGCACTCAGAGGCCCCGACACCACAAAAGAAAGGCACTTGGAGCACCACACCACAAAAAAAGGCACTCGGCTGCCCCTACACTGGAAAAAAAGGCACTCAGAGCCCCCTGAACCACAAGAAAAGGCTCTCGGGGCCACTACACCGCCAAAAAAAGGTACATGGAGGACCACACACCCCAAAATAACAGCACTCGGAGGCCCCTGAACCACAAGGAAAGGCACCTGGTGGCTCCTACAGCACAAAAAACCAGCACTCGTGGGCTTCTACAATGCGAAAACAGGCACTCAGATGCCCCTACTCCGGAAATAAAGGGCACTCGGAGGGCCCTGCACCACAAACAAAGGCACTCGGAGGCCCCTGCACTGGAATAAAAGGCACTTGGAGGCCAGTGCACCATAAAAAAAGCACTCGGAGGCCAGTGCACCGCAAAAAAAGGCACTCGGAGGCCAGTGCACCGCAAAAAAAGGCACTCGGAGGCCTCTACACCACAAGAAAAAGGCACTAGGGGGCCACTACGCTGGAACAAAAGGCACTCGGAGGCCAGTGCACCACAAGAAAAGGCACTCAGTGGCCCCTACAGCACAAAAAAAGGCTCTTGGGGGCTGCTACAATGCAAAAAAAGGCACTTGGAGGCCCCTGAACCACAAGAAAAGGCACTTGGTGGCCCCTGAACCACAAGAAAAGGCACTCGGTGGCCCCTACAGCACAATAAAAAGCACTCGGGGGCTGCTACAATGTGAAACAAGGCACTTGGAGGCCCCTGCACCACCAAAAAAGGCACTCGGAGGCTCCTGCACTGGAAAAAGAGGCACTTGCAGGCCTGTACACTGGAAATAAAGGCACTTGGAGGCCCCTGCACCACAAAAGAAGCCACTCGGATGCCCCTACACCACAAAAAAAGGCACTTGGAGACTACTACACTGCAAAAAAAGGCACCCTGAGGCCCCTGCACCACAAAAAAAGGCACTCGGTGGCCCCTAAAGTACAAAAAAAGGCACTCAGAGGCTGCTACAATGCGAAAAGAAAGGCACTCCGAGGCTGCTACAACGCGAAAAAAGGCACTCGGAGGGCCCTGCACCAGAAAAAAAGGCACTCGGAGGCTCCTGCACTGGAAAAAGAGGCACTTGGAGGCCTGTACACCACAAAAAAAGGCACTTGGAGGCCAGTGCATCGCAAAAAAAATGCACTCAGAGGCCCCGACACCACAAAAGAAAGGCACTTGGAGGACCACACCACAAAAAAAGGCACTCGGCTGCCCCTACACCACAAAAAAAGGCACTCGGAGCATCACACCACAAAAAAAGGCACTCGGAGGCCCCTACAGCACAAAAAAAGGCACTCGGTGGCCCCCACATTGCAAAAAAAGGCACTCGGAGGCCAGTGCACTGAAAAACAGGGCACTTGGAGGCCAGTGCACCGCAAAAAAAAAAGCACTCAGAGGCCCCTACAGCACAAAAGAAATGCACTTGGGGGCTGCTACAATGCAAAAAAAGGCACTCGGAGGCCCCTACACCAGAAAGAAAGGAACTCGGAGGGCCCTGCACCACAAAAGAAGGCACTCGGAGGCCTCTGAACCACAAGAAAAGGCTCTCGGGGCCACTACACCACAAAAAAAAGGTACATGGAGGACCACACCCCCCAAAATAACAGCACTCGGAGGCCCCTGAACCACAAGGAAAGGCCCTCGGTGGCTCCTACAGCACAAAAAAAGGCACTCGGGGGCTGCTACAATGTGAAACAAGGCACTCAGAGGCCCCTGCACCACAAGAAAAGGCACTCGGTGGCCTCTGAACCACAAGAAAAGGCACTTGGTGGACCCTACAGCACAATAAAAGGCACTCGGAGGCTGCTACAACGCGAAAAAAGGCACTCAGAGGGCCCTGCACCACAAAAAAAAGCACTCGGAGGCTCCTGCACTGGAAAAAGAGGCACTTGCAGGCCTGTACACCGGAAAAAAAGGCACTCGGAGGCCCCTGCACCACGAAAGAAGGCACTCGGAGGGCCCTTCACCTCAAAAAAAGGCACTCGGAGGGCCCTTCACCGCAAAAAAAGGCACTCGGTGGCCCCCACATTGCAAAAAAAGACACTTGGAGGCTACTACACTGCAAAGAAATGCACCCTGAGGCCCACGCACAGCAAAAAAAGGCACTTAGTAACCCCTGCACCGCAAAAGAAGGCACTCAGAGGCCTCCACACCGCAAAAAAAGGCACTCGGAGGCCAGTGCACTGAAAAACAGGGCACTTGGAGGCCAGTGCACCACAAAAGAAAATGCACTCAGAGGCCCCGACACCACAAAAAAAGGCACTCGGCTGCCCCTACACTGGAAAAAAAGGCATTTGGAGGCCCCTACAGCACAAAAAACGGCACTTGGGGGCTGCTACAATGCAAAAAAGGCACTCGGAGGCCCCTGCACCAGAAACAAAGCCACTTGGAGGGCCCTGCACCACAAAACAATAGCACTCGGAGGCCCCTGAACCACAAGAAAAGGCACTCAGTGGCTCCTACAGCACAAAAGAAGGCACTCGGGGGCTGCTACAATGTGAAACAAGGCACTCGGAGGTCCCTGCACCACAAAAACAGGCACTCGGAGGCTGCTGCACTGGAAAAAGAGGCACTTGCAGGCCTGTACACCGGAAAAAAAGGCACTCGGAAGCCGCTACACCGCAGAGAAAGGCACTTGGAGGCACCTGCAACGGAAAAAAAAGGCACTCAGAGGCCCCTACACCACAAAAAAAGGCACTTGGCTGCCCCTACACTGGAAAAAAAGGCACTCGGAGGCTACTACACTGCAAAAATTGCACCCTGAGGCCCCTGCACCGCAAAAAAAGGCACTCGGGGGCTGCTACAATGCGAAAACAGGCACTCCGGTGCCCCTACACCAGAAAGAAAGGCACTCAGAGGGCCCTGCAGCACAGAAAAAGGCACTCAGCTGCCCTTACACTGGAAAAACAGGCACTCGGGGGCCTCTACACCCCAGAAAAAGGCACTCAGTGGCCCCTACACTGCAAAAAAAGGCATTCGGGGGCTGCTACAATGTGAAACAAGGCACTCGGAGGGCCCGGCACCACCAAAAGAGGCACTCGGAGGCTGCTGCACTGGAAAAAGAGGCACTTGCAGGCCTGTACACCGGAAAAAAAGGCACTCGGAAGCCGCTACACCGCAGAGAAAGGCACTTGGAGGCACCTGCAACGGAAAAAAAGGCACTCAGAGGCCCCTACACCACAAAAAAAGGCACTTGGCTGCCCCTACACTGGAAAAAAAGGCACTTGGAGGCCTCTACAGCACAAAAAAAGGCACTTGGGGGCTGCTACAATGCAAAAAAAGGCACTCGGAGGCCCCTGAACCAGAAGAAAAGGCTCTCGGGGCCACTACACCGCCAAAAAAAGGTACATGGAGGACCACACACCCCAAAATAACAGCACTCGGAGGCCCCTGAACCACAAGAAAAGGCACTTGGTGGCTCCTACAGTACAAAAAAACAGCACTCGGGGGCTGCTACAATGTGAAACAAGGCACTCGGAGGGCCCTGCAGCACAAAAAAATGCACTCAGAGGCCCCGACACCACAAAAGAAAGGCACTTGGAGCACCACACCACAAAAAAAGGCACTCGGCTGCCCCTACACTGCAAAAAAAGGCACTCAGAGCCCCCTGAACCACAAGAAAAGGCTCTCGGGGCCACTACACCGCCAAAAAAAGGTACATGGAGGACCACACACCCCAAAATAACAGCACTCGGAGGCCCCTGAACCACAAGGAAAGGCACCTGGTGGCTCCTACAGCACAAAAAACCAGCACTCGTGGGCTTCTACAATGCGAAAACAGGCACTCAGATGCCCCTACTCCGGAAATAAAGGGCACTCGGAGGGCCCTGCACCACAAACAAAGGCACTCGGAGGCCCCTGCACTGGAAAAAAAGGCACTTGGAGGCCAGTGCACCATAAAAAAAGCACTTGGAGGCCCCTACACTGGAATAAAAGGCACTCGGAGGCCAGTGCACCGCAAAAAAAGGCACTCGGAGGCCTCTACACCACAAGAAAAAGGCACTAGGGGGCTACTACGCTGGAGCAAAAGGCACTCGGAGGCCAGTGCACCACAAGAAAAGGCACTCAGTGGCCCCTACAGCACAAAAAAAGGCTCTTGGGGGCTGCTACATTGCAAAAAAAGGCACTTGGAGGCTACTACACTGCAAAAATACGCACCCTGAGGCCCCTGCACCGCAAAAAAAGGCACTCGGTGGCCCCTACACTGAAAAGAAAGGCACTCAGAGGGCCCTGCAGCATAAAAAAAGGCACTCGGAGGCCCCTATACTGCAAAAAAATGCACTCGGGGACTGCTACAATGCGAAACAAAGCACTCGGAAGCCCCTGCACCACCAAAAGAGGCACTCGGAGGCTCCTGCACAGGAAAAAGAGGCACTTGCAGGCCTGTACACTGGAAATAAAGGCACTCGGAGGCACCTGCAATGGAAAAAAAGGCACTCGGAGGCTACTACACCACAAAAAAAGGCACTCGGATGTTGCTAAAATGGAAAAAAAGGCACTCGGAAGCGTCTACACCACAAAAAAAAGGCATTCGGAGGACCACACCACAAAAAAAGGTACTGGGTGGCCCCGACAGCACAAACAAATGCACTCGGGGGCTGCTACAATATGAAACAAGGCATTCGGGGGGCCCGGCACGACCAAAAAGGCACTCGGAAGCCCCTACATTGCAAAAAAAGGCACTTGGAAGCTACTACACTGCAAAAAAATGCACCCTGAGGCCCCTGCACCGCAAAAAAAGGCACTCGGTAGCCCCAACACCACAAAAAAAGGCACTCGGGGGCTGCTACAATGAGAAAACAGGCACTCCGATGCCCCTACAGCGGGAAGAAAGGCACTCAGAGGGCCCTGCAGCACAAAAAAAGGCACTCAGCTGCCCTTACACTGGAAAAACAGGCACTTGGAGGCCTCTACACCACAGAAAAAGGCACTCTGGCCCCTACACGACCAAGAAAGGCACTCGGTGGCCCCCACATTGCAAAAAAAGGCACTTGGAGGCTACTACACTGCAAAGAAATGCACCCTGAGGCCCACGCACAGCAAAAAAAGGCACTTAGTAACCCCTGCACCGCAAAAGAAGGCACTCAGAGGCCTCCACACCGCAAAAAAAGGCACTCGGAGGCCAGTGCACTGAAAAACAGGGCACTTGGAGGCCAGTGCACCACAAAAGAAAATGCACTCAGAGGCCCCAACACCACAAAAGAAAGGCACTTGGAGGACCACACCACAAAAAAAGGCACTCGGCTGCCCCTACACTGGAAAAAAAGGCATTTGGAGGCCCCTACAGCACAAAAAACGGCACTTGGGGGCTGCTACAATGCAAAAAAGGCACTCGGAGGCCCCTGCACCAGAAACAAAGCCACTTGGAGGGCCCTGCACCACAAAACAATAGCACTCGGAGGTCCCTGCACCACAAAAACAGGCACTCGGAGGCTGCTGCACTGGAAAAAGAGGCACTTGCAGGCCTGTACACCGGAAAAAAAGGCACTCGGAAGCCGCTACACCGCAGAGAAAGGCACTTGGAGGCACCTGCAACGGAAAAAAAGGCACTCAGAGGCCCCTACACCACAAAAAAAGGCACTTGGCTGCCCCTACACTGGAAAAAAAGGCACTCGGAGGCCTCTACAGCACAAAAAAAGGCACTTGGGGGCTGCTACAATGCAAAAAAAGGCACTCGGGGGCTGCTACAATGCAAAAACAGGCACTCCGGTGCCCCTACACCAGAAAGAAAGGCACTCAGAGGGCCCTGCAGCACAGAAAAAGGCACTCAGCTGCCCTTACACTGGAAAAACAGGCACTCGGAGGCCTCTACACCCCAGAAAAAGGCACTCAGTGGCCCCTACACTGCAAAAAAAGGCATTCGGGGGCTGCTACAATGTGAAACAAGGCACTCGGAGGGCCCGGCACCACCAAAAGAGGCACTCGGAGGCTGCTGCACTGGAAAAAGAGGCACTTGCAGGCCTGTACACCAGAAAAAAAGGCACTCGGAAGCCGCTACACCGCAGAGAAAGGCACTTGGAGGCACCTGCAACGGAAAAAAAGGCACTCAGAGGCCCCTACACCACAAAAAAAAGGCACTTGGCTGCCCCTACACTGGAAAAAAAGGCACTCGGAGGCCCCTACAGCACAAAAAAAGGCACTTGGGGGCTGCTACAATGCAAAAAAAGGCACTCGGAGGCCCCTGAACCAGAAGAAAAGGCTCTCGGGGCCACTACACCGCCAAAAAAAGGTACATGGAGGACCACACACCCCAAAATAACAGCACTCGGAGGCCCCTGAACCACAAGAAAAGGCACTTGGTGGCTCCTACAGTACAAAAAAACAGCACTCGGGGGCTGCTACAATGTGAAACAAGGCACTCGGAGGGCCCTGCAGCACAAAAAAAAGCACTCGGAGGCCCCTGCACTGGAAAAAGAGGCACTTGCAGGCCTGTACACTGGAAATAAAGGCACTCGGAGGGCCCTGCGCTGGAAAAAGAGGCACTTGGAGGCCTGTACACTGGAAATAAAGGCACTCGGAGGGCCCTGCACCACCAAAAAATGCACTTGGAAGCCCCTACATTGCAAAAAAAGGCACTTGGAGGCTACTACACTGCAAAAAAATGCACCCTGAGGCCCCTGCAACACAAAAAAAAAGGCACTCGGAGGGCCCTGCACCACAAACAAAGGCACTCGGAGGCTGCTACAATGTAAAAACAGGCACTCGGATGCCCCTACACCGGAAATAAAGGCACTCGGAGGGCCCTGCACCACAAACAAAGGCACTCAGAGGCTGCTACACCGTAGAGAAAGGCACTCGGAGGCCCCTGCACTGGAAAAAAATGCACTTGGAGGCCCCTGCACCACAAAAAAGGCACTCGGAGGCTGCTACAATGGAAAAAAGGCACTCGGTGGCCCCTACACTGGAATAAAAGGCACTTGGAGGCCAGTGCACCCCAAAAAAAGGCACTCGGAGGCCTCTACACCACAAAGAAAAGGCACTAGGAGGGCCTTACACTGGAAAAAAAGGCACTAGGGGGCCCCTACACTGGAATAAAAGGCACTCGGAGGCCAGTGCACTGCAAAAACAGGGCACTTGGAGGCCTCTACACTGCAAAAGAAGGCACTCGGAGGCCACTACACTGGAACAAAAGGCACTCGGAGGCCAGTGCACCACAAGAAAAGGCACTCAGTGGCCCCTACAGCACAAAAAAAGGCTCTTGGGGGCTGCTACAATGCAAAAAAAGGCACTCAGAGGGCCCTGAACCACAAAAAAAGGCACTCGGTGGCCCCTGAACCACAAGAAAAGGCACTCGGTGGCCCCTACAGCACAATAAAAAGCACTCGGGGGCTGCTACAATGTGAAACAAGGCACTTGGAGGGCCCTGCACCACCAAAAAAGGCACTCGGAGGCTCCTGCACTGGAAAAAGAGGCACTTGCAGGCCTGTACACCAGAAAAAAAGGCACTCGGAGGCTCCTGCACCACAAAAGAAGGCACTCAGAGGCCCCTACACCACCAAGAAAGGCACTCGGTGGCCCCCACATTGCAAAAAAAGACACTTGGAGGCTACTACACTGCAAAGAAATGCACCCTGAGGCCCATGCACAGCAAAAAAAGGCACTCGGAGGCCAGTGCACTGAAAAACAGGGCACTTGGAGGCCAGTGCACCGCAAAAAAAAATGCACTCAGAGGCCCCGACACCACAAAAGAAAGGCACTTGGAGCACCACACCACAAAAAAAGGCACTCGGCTGCCCCTACACTGGAAAAAAAGGCACTCAGAGCCCCCTGAACCACAAGAAAAGGCTCTCGGGGCCACTACACCGCAAAAAAAAGGTACATGGAGGACCACACACCCCAAAATAACAGCACTCGGAGGCCCCTGAACCACAAGGAAAGGCACCTGGTGGCTCCTACAGCACAAAAAACCAGCACTCGTGGGCTTCTACAATGCGAAAACAGGCACTCAGATGCCCCTACTCCGGAAATAAAGGGCACTCGGAGGGCCCTGCACCACAAACAAAGGCACTCGGAGGCCCCGGCACTGGAAAAAAAGGCACTTGGAGGCCAGTGCACCGCAAAAAAAGGCACTCGGAGGCCTCTACACCACAAGAAAAAGGCACTAGGGGGCCACTACGCTGGAACAAAAGGCACTCGGAGGCCAGTGCACCACAAGAAAAGGCACTCAGTGGCCCCTACAGCACAAAAAAAGGCTCTTGGGGGCTGCTACATTGCAAAAAAAGGCACTTGGAGGCTACTACACTGCAAAAATACGCACCCTGAGGCCCCTGCACCGCAAAAAAAGGCACTCGGTGGCCCCTACACTGAAAAGAAAGGCACTCAGAGGGCCCTGCAGCATAAAAAAAGGCACTCGGAGGCCCCTATACTGCAAAAAAATGCACTCGGGGACTGCTACAATGCGAAACAAAGCACTCGGAAGCCCCTGCACCACCAAAAGAGGCACTCGGAGGCTCCTGCACAGGAAAAAGAGGCACTTGCAGGCCTGTACACTGGAAATAAAGGCACTCGGAGGCACCTGCAATGGAAAAAAAGGCACTCGGAGGCTACTACACCACAAAAAAAGGCACTCGGATGTTGCTAAAATGGAAAAAAAGGCACTCGGAAGCGTCTACACCACAAAAAAAAGGCATTCGGAGGACCACACCACAAAAAAAGGTACTGGGTGGCCCCGACAGCACAAACAAATGCACTCGGGGGCTGCTACAATATGAAACAAGGCATTCGGGGGGCCCGGCACGACCAAAAAGGCACTTGGAAGCCCCTACATTGCAAAAAAAGGCACTTGGAAGCTACTACACTGCAAAAATACGCACCCTGAGGCCCCTGCACCGCAAAAAAAGGCACTCGGTAGCCCCAACACCACAAAAAAAGGCACTTGGGGGCTGCTACAATGAGAAAACAGGCACTCCGATGCCCCTACAGCGGAAAGAAAGGCACTCAGAGGGCCCTGCAGCACAAAAAAAGGCACTCAGCTGCCCTTACACTGGAAAAACAGGCACTTGGAGGCCTCTACACCACAGAAAAAGGCACTCTGGCCCCTACACGACCAAGAAAGGCACTCGGTGGCCCCCACATTGCAAAAAAAGGCACTTGGAGGCTACTACACTGCAAAGAAATGCACCCTGAGGCCCACGCACAGCAAAAAAAGGCACTTAGTAACCCCTGCACCGCAAAAAAAGGCACTCAGAGGCCTCCACACCGCAAAAAAAGGCACTCGGAGGCCAGTGCACTGAAAAACAGGGCACTTGGAGGCCAGTGCACCACAAAAGAAAATGCACTCAGAGGCCCCGACACCACAAAAAAAGGCACTCGGCTGCCCCTACACTGGAAAAAAAGGCATTTGGAGGCCCCTACAGCACAAAAAACGGCACTTGGGGGCTGCTACAATGCAAAAAAGGCACTCGGAGGCCCCTGCACCAGAAACAAAGCCACTTGGAGGGCCCTGCACCACAAAACAATAGCACTCGGAGGCCCCTGAACCACAAGAAAAGGCACTCAGTGGCTCCTACAGCACAAAAGAAGGCACTCGGGGGCTGCTACAATGTGAAACAAGGCACTCGGAGGTCCCTGCACCACAAAAACAGGCACTCGGAGGCTGCTGCACTGGAAAAAGAGGCACTTGCAGGCCTGTACACCGGAAAAAAAGGCACTCGGAAGCCGCTACACCGCAGAGAAAGGCACTTGGAGGCACCTGCAACGGAAAAAAAAGGCACTCAGAGGCCCCTACACCACAAAAAAAGGCACTTGGCTGCCCCTACACTGGAAAAAAAGGCACTCGGAGGCCTCTACAGCACAAAAAAAGGCACTTGGGGGCTGCTACAATGCAAAAAAAGGCACTCGGGGGCTGCTACAATGCGAAAACAGGCACTCCGGTGCCCCTACACCAGAAAGAAAGGCACTCAGAGGGCCCTGCAGCACAGAAAAAGGCACTCAGCTGCCCTTACACTGGAAAAACAGGCACTCGGAGGCCTCTACACCCCAGAAAAAGGCACTCAGTGGCCCCTACACTGCAAAAAAAGGCACTCGGGGGCTGCTACAATGTGAAACAAGGCACTCGGAGGGCCCGGCACCACCAAAAGAGGCACTCGGAGGCTGCTGCACTGGAAAAAGAGGCACTTGCAGGCCTGTACACCGGAAAAAAAGGCACTCGGAAGCCGCTACACCGCAGAGAAAGGCACTTGGAGGCACCTGCAACGGAAAAAAAGGCACTCAGAGGCCCCTACACCACAAAAAAAGGCACTTGGCTGCCCCTACACTGGAAAAAAAGGCACTCGGAGGCCTCTACAGCACAAAAAAAGGCACTTGGGGGCTGCTACATTGCAAAAAAAGGCACTTGGAGGCCTCTACACCACTAGAAAAAGGCACTAGGGGGCCACTACGCTGGAACAAAAGGCACTCGGAGGCCAGTGCACCACAAGAAAAGGCACTCAGTGGCCCCTACAGCACAAAAAAAGGCTCTTGGGGGCTGCTACATTGCAAAAAAAGGCACTTGGAGGCTACTACACTGCAAAAATACGCACCCTGAGGCCCCTGCACCGCAAAAAAAGGCACTCGGTGGCCCCTACACTGAAAAGAAAGGCACTCAGAGGGCCCTGCAGCATAAAAAAAGGCACTCGGAGGCCCCTATACTGCAAAAAAATGCACTCGGGGACTGCTACAATGCGAAACAAAGCACTCGGAAGCCCCTGCACCACCAAAAGAGGCACTCGGAGGCTCCTGCACAGGAAAAAGAGGCACTTGCAGGCCTGTACACTGGAAATAAAGGCACTCGGAGGCACCTGCAATGGAAAAAAAGGCACTCGGAGGCTACTACACCACAAAAAAAGGCACTCGGATGTTGCTAAAATGGAAAAAAAGGCACTCGGAAGCGTCTACACCACAAAAAAAAGGCATTCGGAGGACCACACCACAAAAAAAGGTACTGGGTGGCCCCGACAGCACAAACAAATGCACTCGGGGGCTGCTACAATATGAAACAAGGCATTCGGGGGGCCCGGCACGACCAAAAAGGCACTCGGAAGCCCCTACATTGCAAAAAAAGGCACTTGGAAGCTACTACACTGCAAAAATACGCACCCCGAAGGCCCCTGCACCGCAAAAAAAGGCACTCGGTAGCCCCAACACCACAAAAAAAGGCACTCGGGGGCTGCTACAATGAGAAAACAGGCACTCCGATGCCCCTACAGCGGAAAGAAAGGCACTCAGAGGGCCCTGCAGCACAAAAAAAGGCACTCAGCTGCCCTTACACTGGAAAAACAGGCACTTGGAGGCCTCTACACCACAGAAAAAGGCACTCTGGCCCCTACACGACCAAGAAAGGCACTCGGTGGCCCCCACATTGCAAAAAAAGGCACTTGGAGGCTACTACACTGCAAAGAAATGCACCCTGAGGCCCACGCACAGCAAAAAAAGGCACTTAGTAACCCCTGCACCGCAAAAAAAGGCACTCAGAGGCCTCCACACCGCAAAAAAAGGCACTCGGAGGCCAGTGCACTGAAAAACAGGGCACTTGGAGGCCAGTGCACCACAAAAGAAAATGCACTCAGAGGCCCCGACACCACAAAAAAAGGCACTCGGCTGCCCCTACACTGGAAAAAAAGGCATTTGGAGGCCCCTACAGCACAAAAAACGGCACTTGGGGGCTGCTACAATGCAAAAAAGGCACTCGGAGGCCCCTGCACCAGAAACAAAGCCACTTGGAGGGCCCTGCACCACAAAACAATAGCACTCGGAGGCCCCTGAACCACAAGAAAAGGCACTCAGTGGCTCCTACAGCACAAAAAAAGGCACTCGGGGGCTGCTACAATGTGAAACAAGGCACTCGGAGGTCCCTGCACCACAAAAAGAGGCACTCGGAGGCTGCTGCACTGGAAAAAGAGGCACTTGCAGGCCTGTACACCGGAAAAAAAGGCACTCGGAAGCTGCTACACCGCAGAGAAAGGCACTTGGAGGCACCTGCAACGGAAAAAAAGGCACTCAGAGGCCCCTACACCACAAAAAAAGGCACTTGGCTGCCCCTACACTGGAAAAAAAGGCACTCGGAGGCCTCTACAGCACAAAAAAAGGCACTTGGGGGCTGCTACAATGCAAAAAAAGGCACTCGGGGGCTGCTACAATGCGAAAACAGGCACTCCGGTGCCCCTACACCAGAAAGAAAGGCACTCAGAGGGCCCTGCAGCACAGAAAAAGGCACTCAGCTGCCCTTACACTGGAAAAACAGGCACTCGGAGGCCTCTACACCCCAGAAAAAGGCACTCAGTGGCCCCTACACTGCAAAAAAAGGCACTCGGGGGCTGCTACAATGTGAAACAAGGCACTCGGAGGGCCCGGCACCACCAAAAGAGGCACTCGGAGGCTGCTGCACTGGAAAAAGAGGCACTTGCAGGCCTGTACACCGGAAAAAAAGGCACTCGGAAGCCGCTACACCGCAGAGAAAGGCACTTGGAGGCACCTGCAATGGAAAAAAAGGCACTCAGAGGCCCCTACACCACAAAAAAAGGCACTTGGCTGCCCCTACACTGGAAAAAAAGGCACTCGGAGGCCTCTACAGCACAAAAAAAGGCACTTGGGGGCTGCTACATTGCAAAAAAAGGCACTTGGAGGCCTCTACACCACTAGAAAAAGGCACTAGGGGGCCACTACGCTGGAACAAAAGGCACTCGGAGGCCAGTGCACCACAAGAAAAGGCACTCAGTGGCCCCTACAGCACAAAAAAAGGCTCTTGGGGGCTGCTACATTGCAAAAAAAGGCACTTGGAGGCTACTACACTGCAAAAATACGCACCCTGAGGCCCCTGCACCGCAAAAAAAGGCACTCGGTGGCCCCTACACTGAAAAGAAAGGCACTCAGAGGGCCCTGCAGCATAAAAAAAGGCACTCGGAGGCCCCTATACTGCAAAAAAATGCACTCGGGGACTGCTACAATGCGAAACAAAGCACTCGGAAGCCCCTGCACCACCAAAAGAGGCACTCGGAGGCTCCTGCACAGGAAAAAGAGGCACTTGGAGGCCTGTACACCACAAAAAAAGGCACTTGGAGGCCAGTGCATCGCAAAAAAAATGCACTCAGAGGCCCCGACATCACAAAAGAAAGGCACTTGGAGGACCACACCACAAAAAAAGGCACTCGGCTGCCCCTACACCACAAAAAAAGGCACTCGGAGCATCACACCACAAAAAAAGGCACTCGGAGGCCCCTACAGCACAAAAAAAGGCACTCGGTGGCCCCCACATTGCAAAAAAAGGCACTCGGAGGCTCCTGCACAGGAAAAAGAGGCACTTGCAGGCCTGTACACTGGAAATAAAGGCACTCGGAGGCACCTGCAATGGAAAAAAAGGCACTCGGAGGCTACTACACCACAAAAAAAGGCACTCGGATGTTGCTAAAATGGAAAAAAAGGCACTCGGAAGCGTCTACACCACAAAAAAAAGGCATTCGGAGGACCACACCACAAAAAAAGGTACTGGGTGGCCCCGGCAGCACAAACAAATGCACTCGGGGGCTGCTACAATATGAAACAAGGCATTCGGGGGGCCCGGCACGACCAAAAAGGCACTCGGAAGCCCCTACATTGCAAAAAAAGGCACTTGGAAGCTACTACACTGCAAAAATACGCACCCTGAGGCCCCTGCACCGCAAAAAAAGGCACTCGGTAGCCCCAACACCACAAAAAAAGGCACTCGGGGGCTGCTACAATGAGAAAACAGGCACTCCAATGCCCCTACAGCGGAAAGAAAGGCACTCAGAGGGCCCTGCAGCACAAAAAAAGGCACTCAGCTGCCCTTACACTGGAAAAACAGGCACTTGGAGGCCTCTACACCACAGAAAAAGGCACTCTGGCCCCTACACCACCAAGAAAGGCACTCGGTGGCCCCCACATTGCAAAAAAAGACACTTGGAGGCTACTACACTGCAAAGAAATGCACCCTGAGGCCCACGCACAGCAAAAAAAGGCACTTAGTAACCCCTGCACCGCAAAAAAAGGCACTCAGAGGCCTCCACACCGCAAAAAAAGGCACTCGGAGGCCAGTGCACTGAAAAACAGGGCACTTGGAGGCCAGTGCACCACAAAAGAAAATGCACTCAGAGGCCCCGACACCACAAAAAAAGGCACTCGGCTGCCCCTACACTGGAAAAAAAGGCATTTGGAGGCCCCTACAGCACAAAAAACGGCACTTGGGGGCTGCTACAATGCAAAAAAGGCACTCGGAGGCCCCTGCACCAGAAACAAAGCCACTTGGAGGGCCCTGCACCACAAAACAATAGCACTCGGAGGCCCCTGAACCACAAGAAAAGGCACTCAGTGGCTCCTACAGCACAAAAGAAGGCACTCGGGGGCTGCTACAATGTGAAACAAGGCACTCGGAGGGCCCGGCACCACAAAAACAGGCACTCGGAGGCTGCTGCACTGGAAAAAGAGGCACTTGCAGGCCTGTACACCGGAAAAAAAGGCACTCGGAAGCCGCTACACCGCAGAGAAAGGCACTTGGAGGCACCTGCAACGGAAAAAAAGGCACTCAGAGGCCCCTACACCACAAAAAAAGGCACTTGGCTGCCCCTACACTGGAAAAAAAGGCACTCGGAGGCCCCTACAGCACAAAAAAAGGCACTTGGGGGCTGCTACAATGCAAAAAAAGGCACTCGGGGGCTGCTACAATGCGAAAACAGGCACTCCGGTGCCCCTACACCAGAAAGAAAGGCACTCAGAGGGCCCTGCAGCACAGAAAAAGGCACTCAGCTGCCCTTACACTGGAAAAACAGGCACTCGGAGGCCTCTACACCACAAAGAAAAGGCACTAGGAGGGCCTTACACTGGAAAAAAAGGCACTAGGGGGCCACTACGCTGGAAAAAAAGGCACTCGGAGGCCAGTGCACTGCAAAAACAGGGCACTTGGAGGCCTCTACACTGCAAAAGAAGGCACTCGGAGGCCACTACACTGGAACAAAAGGCACTCGGAGGCCAGTGCACCACAAGAAAAGGCACTCAGTGGCCCCTACAGCACAAAAAAAGGCTCTTGGGGGCTGCTACAATGCAAAAAAAGGCACTTGGAGGCCCCTGAACCACAAGAAAAGGCACTTGGTGGCCCCTGAACCACAAGAAAAGGCACTCGGTGGCCCCTACAGCACAATAAAAAGCACTCGGGGGCTGCTACAATGTGAAACAAGGCACTTGGAGGGCCCTGCACCACCAAAAAAGGCACTCGGAGGCTCCTGCACTGGAAAAAGAGGCACTTGCAGGCCTGTACACCAGAAAAAAAGGCACTCGGAGGCTCCTGCACCACAAAAGAAGGCACTCAGAGGCCCCTACACCACCAAGAAAGGCACTCGGTGGCCCCCACATTGCAAAAAAAGGCACTTGGAGGCTACTACACTGCAAAGAAATGCACCCTGAGGCCCATGCACAGCAAAAAAAGGCACTCGGAGGCCAGTGCACTGAAAAACAGGGCACTTGGAGGCCAGTGCACCGCAAAAAAAAATGCACTCAGAGGCCCCGACACCACAAAAGAAAGGCACTTGGAGCACCACACCACAAAAAAAGGCACTCGGCTGCCCCTACACTGCAAAAAAAGGCACTCAGAGCCCCCTGAACCACAAGAAAAGGCTCTCGGGGCCACTACACCGCCAAAAAAAGGTACATGGAGGACCACACACCCCAAAATAACAGCACTCGGAGGCCCCTGAACCACAAGGAAAGGCACCTGGTGGCTCCTACAGCACAAAAAACCAGCACTCGTGGGCTTCTACAATGCGAAAACAGGCACTCAGATGCCCCTACTCCGGAAATAAAGGGCACTCGGAGGGCCCTGCACCACAAACAAAGGCACTCGGAGGCCCCTGCACTGGAAAAAAAGGCACTTGGAGGCCAGTGCACCATAAAAAAAGCACTCGGAGGCCCCTACACTGGAATAAAAGGCACTCGGAGGCCAGTGCACCGCAAAAAAAGGCACTCGGAGGCCTCTACACCACAAGAAAAAGGCACTAGGGGGCTACTACGCTGGAGCAAAAGGCACTCGGAGGCCAGTGCACCACAAGAAAAGGCACTCAGTGGCCCCTACAGCACAAAAAAAGGCTCTTGGGGGCTGCTACATTGCAAAAAAAGGCACTTGGAGGCTACTACACTGCAAAAATACGCACCCTGAGGCCCCTGCACCGCAAAAAAAGGCACTCGGTGGCCCCTACACTGAAAAGAAAGGCACTCAGAGGGCCCTGCAGCATAAAAAAAGGCACTCGGAGGCCCCTATACTGCAAAAAAATGCACTCGGGGACTGCTACAATGCGAAACAAAGCACTCGGAAGCCCCTGCACCACCAAAAGAGGCACTCGGAGGCTCCTGCACAGGAAAAAGAGGCACTTGGAGGCCTGTACACCACAAAAAAAGGCACTTGGAGGCCAGTGCATCGCAAAAAAAATGCACTCAGAGGCCCCGACATCACAAAAGAAAGGCACTTGGAGGACCACACCACAAAAAAAGGCACTCGGCTGCCCCTACACCACAAAAAAAGGCACTCGGAGCATCACACCACAAAAAAAGGCACTCGGAGGCCCCTACAGCACAAAAAAAGGCACTCGGTGGCCCCCACATTGCAAAAAAAGGCACTCGGAGGCTCCTGCACAGGAAAAAGAGGCACTTGCAGGCCTGTACACTGGAAATAAAGGCACTCGGAGGCACCTGCAATGGAAAAAAAGGCACTCGGAGGCTACTACACCACAAAAAAAGGCACTCGGATGTTGCTAAAATGGAAAAAAAGGCACTCGGAAGCGTCTACACCACAAAAAAAAGGCATTCGGAGGACCACACCACAAAAAAAGGTACTTGGTGGCCCCGACAGCACAAACAAATGCACTCGGGGGCTGCTACAATATGAAACAAGGCATTCGGGGGGCCCGGCACGACCAAAAAGGCACTCGGAAGCCCCTACATTGCAAAAAAAGGCACTTGGAAGCTACTACACTGCAAAAAAATGCACCCTGAGGCCCCTGCACCGCAAAAAAAGGCACTCGGTAGCCCCAACACCACAAAAAAAGGCACTTGGGGGCTGCTACAATGAGAAAACAGGCACTCCGATGCCCCTACAGCGGGAAGAAAGGCACTCAGAGGGCCCTGCAGCACAAAAAAAGGCACTCAGCTGCCCTTACACTGGAAAAACAGGCACTTGGAGGCCTCTACACCACAGAAAAAGGCACTCTGGCCCCTACACGACCAAGAAAGGCACTCGGTGGCCCCCACATTGCAAAAAAAGGCACTTGGAGGCTACTACACTGCAAAGAAATGCACCCTGAGGCCCACGCACAGCAAAAAAAGGCACTTAGTAACCCCTGCACCGCAAAAAAAGGCACTCAGAGGCCTCCACACCGCAAAAAAAGGCACTCGGAGGCCAGTGCACTGAAAAACAGGGCACTTGGAGGCCAGTGCACCACAAAAGAAAATGCACTCAGAGGCCCCGACACCACAAAAAAAGGCACTCGGCTGCCCCTACACTGGAAAAAAAGGCATTTGGAGGCCCCTACAGCACAAAAAACGGCACTTGGGGGCTGCTACAATGCAAAAAAGGCACTCGGAGGCCCCTGCACCAGAAACAAAGCCACTTGGAGGGCCCTGCACCACAAAACAATAGCACTCGGAGGCCCCTGAACCACAAGAAAAGGCACTCAGTGGCTCCTACAGCACAAAAAAAGGCACTCGGGGGCTGCTACAATGTGAAACAAGGCACTCGGAGGGCCCTGCACCACAAAAACAGGCACTCGGAGGCTGCTGCACTGGAAAAAGAGGCACTTGCAGGCCTGTACACCGGAAAAAAAGGCACTCGGAAGCCGCTACACCGCAGAGAAAGGCACTTGGAGGCACCTGCAACGGAAAAAAAGGCACTCAGAGGCCCCTACACCACAAAAAAAGGCACTTGGCTGCCCCCACACTGGAAAAAAAGGCACTCGGAGGCCTCTACAGCACAAAAAAAGGCACTTGGGGGCTGCTACAATGCAAAAAAAGGCACTCGGGGGCTGCTACAATGCGAAAACAGGCACTCCGGTGCCCCTACACCAGAAAGAAAGGCACTCAGAGGGCCCTGCAGCACAGAAAAAGGCACTCAGCTGCCCTTACACTGGAAAAACAGGCACTCGGAGGCCTCTACACCCCAGAAAAAGGCACTCAGTGGCCCCTACACTGCAAAAAAAGGCATTCGGGGGCTGCTACAATGTGAAACAAGGCACTCGGAGGGCCCGGCACCACCAAAAGAGGCACTCGGAGGCTGCTGCACTGGAAAAAGAGGCACTTGCAGGCCTGTACACCGGAAAAAAAGGCACTCGGAAGCCGCTACACCGCAGAGAAAGGCACTTGGAGGCACCTGCAATGGAAAAAAAGGCACTCAGAGGCCCCTACACCACAAAAAAAGGCACTTGGCTGCCCCTACACTGGAAAAAAAGGCACTCGGAGGCCTCTACAGCACAAAAAAAGGCACTTGGGGGCTGCTACAATGCAAAAAAAGGCACTCGGAGGCCCCTGAACCAGAAGAAAAGGCTCTCGGGGCCACTACACCGCCAAAAAAAGGTACATGGAGGACCACACACCCCAAAATAACAGCACTCGGAGGCCCCTGAACCACAAGAAAAGGCACTTGGTGGCTCCTACAGTACAAAAAAACAGCACTCGGGGGCTGCTACAATGTGAAACAAGGCACTCGGAGGGCCCTGCAGCACAAAAAAAAGCACTCGGAGGCCCCTGCACTGGAAAAAGAGGCACTTGCAGGCCTGTACACTGGAAATAAAGGCACTCAGAGGGCCCTGCGCTGGAAAAAGAGGCACTTGGAGGCCTGTACACTGGAAATAAAGGCACTCGGAGGGCCCTGCACCACCAAAAAATGCACTTGGAAGCCCCTACATTGCAAAAAAAGGCACTTGGAGGCTACTACACTGCAAAAAAATGCACCCTGAGGCCCCTGCAACACAAAAAAAAGGCACTCGGTGGCCCCTGCACCACAAACAAAGGCACTCAGAGGCTGCTACACCGTAGAGAAAGGCACTCGGAGGCCCCTGCACTGGAAAAAAATGCACTTGGAGGCCCCTGCACCACAAAAAAGGCACTCGGAGGCTGCTACAATGGAAAAAAGGCACTCGGTGGCCCCTACACTGGAATAAAAGGCACTTGGAGGCCCCTGCACCACAAAAAAGGCACTCGGAGGCCTCTACACCACAAAGAAAAGGCACTAGGAGGGCCTTACACTGGAAAAAAAGGCACTAGGGGGCCACTACGCTGGAAAAAAAGGCACTCGGAGGCCAGTGCACTGCAAAAACAGGGCACTTGGAGGCCTCTACACTGCAAAAGAAGGCACTCGGAGGCCACTACACTGGAACAAAAGGCACTCGGAGGCCAGTGCACCACAAGAAAAGGCACTCAGTGGCCCCTACAGCACAAAAAAAGGCTCTTGGGGGCTGCTACAATGCAAAAAAAAGGCACTTGGTGGGCCCTGAACCACAAAAAAAGGCACTTGGTGGGCCCTGAACCACAAAAAAAGGCACTCGGTGGCCCCTACAGCACAATAAAAAGCACTCGGGGGCTGCTACAATGTGAAACAAGGCACTCGGAGGGCCCTGCAGCACAAAAAAAGGCACTCGGAGGCCCCTGCACTGGAAAAAGAGGCACTTGCAGGCCTGTACACTGGAAATAAAGGCACTCGGAGGGCCCTGCACCACCAAAAAATGCACTTGGAAGCCCCTACATGGCAAAAAAAGGCACTTGGAGGCTACTACACTGCAAAAAAATGCACCCTGAGGCCCCTGCAACACAAAAAAAAAGGCACTCGGTGGCCCCTACAGCACAAAAAAAGGCACTCGGAGGCTGCTACAATGTAAAAACAGGCACTCGGGTGCCCCTACACCGGAAATAAAGGCACTCGGTGGCCCCTGCACCACAAACAAAGGCACTCAGAGGCTGCTACACCGTAGAGAAAGGCACTCGGAGGCCCCTGCACTGGAAAAAAATGCACTTGGAGGCCCCTGCACCACAAAAAAGGCACTCGGAGGCCTCTACACCACAAAGAAAAGGCACTAGGAGGGCCTTACACTGGAAAAAAAGGCACTAGGGGGCCACTACGCTGGAAAAAAAGGCACTCGGAGGCCAGTGCACTGCAAAAACAGGGCACTTGGAGGCCTCTACACTGCAAAAGAAGGCACTCGGAGGCCACTACACTGGAACAAAAGGCACTCGGAGGCCAGTGCACCACAAGAAAAGGCACTCAGTGGCCCCTACAGCACAAAAAAAGGCTCTTGGGGGCTGCTACAATGCAAAAAAAAGGCACTCAGAGGGCCCTGAACCACAAAAAAAGGCACTTGGTGGGCCCTGAACCACAAAAAAAGGCACTCGGTGGCCCCTACAGCACAATAAAAAGCACTCGGGGGCTGCTACAATGTGAAACAAGGCACTTGGAGGGCCCTGCACCACCAAAAAAGGCACTCGGAGGCTCCTGCACTGGAAAAAGAGGCACTTGCAGGCCTGTACACCAGAAAAAAAGGCACTCGGAGGCTCCTGCACCACAAAAGAAGGCACTCAGAGGCCCCTACAGCACAAAAAAAGGCACTTGGGGGCTGCTACAATGCAAAAAAAGGCACTTGGAGGCCCCTGCACCAGAAAGAAAGGAACTCGGAGGGCCCTGCACCAGAAAGAAAGGCACTCGGAGGCCCCTGAACCACAAGAAAAGGCTCTCGGGGCCACTACACCGCCAAAAAAAGGTACATGGAGAACCACACACCCCAAAATAACAGCACTCGGAGGCCCCGAACCACAAGGAAAGGCACTCGGTGGCTCCTACAGTACAAAAAAACAGCACTCGGGGGCTGCTACAATGTGAAACAAGGCACTCGGAGGGCCCTGCACCACCAAAAAAGGCACTCGGAGGCCCCTGCACTGGAAAAAGAGGCACTTGGAGGCCTGTACACTGGAAATAAAGGCACTCGGAGGGCCCTGCACCACCAAAAAATGCACTTGGAAGCCCCTACATGGCAAAAAAAGGCACTTGGAAGCTACTACACTGCAAAAATACACACCCTGAGGCCCCTGCACCGCAAAAAAAGGCACTCGGTAGCCCCAACACCACAAAAAAAGGCACTCGGGGGCTGCTACAATGAGAAAACAGGCACTCCGATGCCCCTACAGCGGAAAGAAAGGCACTCAGAGGGCCCTGCAGCACAAAAAAAGGCACTCAGCTGCCCTTACACTGGAAAAACAGGCACTTGGAGGCCTCTACACCACAGAAAAAGGCACTCGGTGGCCCCTACAGCACAATAAAAAGCACTCGGGGGCTGCTACAATGTGAAACAAGGCACTTGGAGGGCCCTGCACCACCAAAAAAGGCACTCGGAGGCTCCTGCACTGGAAAAAGAGGCACTTGCAGGCCTGTACACCAGAAAAAAAGGCACTCGGAGGCTCCTGCACCACAAAAGAAGGCACTCAGAGGCCCCTACACCACCAAGAAAGGCACTCGGTGGCCCCCACATTGCAAAAAAAGGCACTTGGAGGCTACTACACTGCAAAGAAATGCACCCTGAGGCCCATGCACAGCAAAAAAAGGCACTCGGAGGCCAGTGCACTGAAAAACAGGGCACTTGGAGGCCAGTGCACCGCAAAAAAAAATGCACTCAGAGGCCCCGACACCACAAAAGAAAGGCACTTGGAGCACCACACCACAAAAAAAGGCACTCGGCTGCCCCTACACTGCAAAAAAAGGCACTCAGAGCCCCCTGAACCACAAGAAAAGGCTCTCGGGGCCACTACACCGCCAAAAAAAGGTACATGGAGGACCACACACCCCAAAATAACAGCACTCGGAGGCCCCTGAACCACAAGGAAAGGCACCTGGTGGCTCCTACAGCACAAAAAACCAGCACTCGTGGGCTTCTACAATGCGAAAACAGGCACTCAGATGCCCCTACTCCGGAAATAAAGGGCACTCGGAGGGCCCTGCACCACAAACAAAGGCACTCGGAGGCCCCTGCACTGGAAAAAAAGGCACTTGGAGGCCAGTGCACCATAAAAAAAGCACTCGGAGGCCCCTACACTGGAATAAAAGGCACTCGGAGGCCAGTGCACCGCAAAAAAAGGCACTCGGAGGCCTCTACACCACAAGAAAAAGGCACTAGGGGGCTACTACGCTGGAGCAAAAGGCACTCGGAGGCCAGTGCACCACAAGAAAAGGCACTCAGTGGCCCCTACAGCACAAAAAAAGGCTCTTGGGGGCTGCTACATTGCAAAAAAAGGCACTTGGAGGCTACTACACTGCAAAAATACGCACCCTGAGGCCCCTGCACCGCAAAAAAAGGCACTCGGTGGCCCCTACACTGAAAAGAAAGGCACTCAGAGGGCCCTGCAGCATAAAAAAAGGCACTCGGAGGCCCCTATACTGCAAAAAAATGCACTCGGGGACTGCTACAATGCGAAACAAAGCACTCGGAAGCCCCTGCACCACCAAAAGAGGCACTCGGAGGCTCCTGCACAGGAAAAAGAGGCACTTGGAGGCCTGTACACCACAAAAAAAGGCACTTGGAGGCCAGTGCATCGCAAAAAAAATGCACTCAGAGGCCCCGACATCACAAAAGAAAGGCACTTGGAGGACCACACCACAAAAAAAGGCACTCGGCTGCCCCTACACCACAAAAAAAGGCACTCGGAGCATCACACCACAAAAAAAGGCACTCGGAGGCCCCTACAGCACAAAAAAAGGCACTCGGTGGCCCCCACATTGCAAAAAAAGGCACTCGGAGGCTCCTGCACAGGAAAAAGAGGCACTTGCAGGCCTGTACACTGGAAATAAAGGCACTCGGAGGCACCTGCAATGGAAAAAAAGGCACTCGGAGGCTACTACACCACAAAAAAAGGCACTCGGATGTTGCTAAAATGGAAAAAAAGGCACTCGGAAGCGTCTACACCACAAAAAAAAGGCATTCGGAGGACCACACCACAAAAAAAGGTACTGGGTGGCCCCGACAGCACAAACAAATGCACTCGGGGGCTGCTACAATATGAAACAAGGCATTCGGGGGGCCCGGCACGACCAAAAAGGCACTCGGAAGCCCCTACATTGCAAAAAAAGGCACTTGGAAGCTACTACACTGCAAAAAAATGCACCCTGAGGCCCCTGCACCGCAAAAAAAGGCACTCGGTAGCCCCAACACCACAAAAAAAGGCACTTGGGGGCTGCTACAATGAGAAAACAGGCACTCCGATGCCCCTACAGCGGGAAGAAAGGCACTCAGAGGGCCCTGCAGCACAAAAAAAGGCACTCAGCTGCCCTTACACTGGAAAAACAGGCACTTGGAGGCCTCTACACCACAGAAAAAGGCACTCTGGCCCCTACACGACCAAGAAAGGCACTCGGTGGCCCCCACATTGCAAAAAAAGGCACTTGGAGGCTACTACACTGCAAAGAAATGCACCCTGAGGCCCACGCACAGCAAAAAAAGGCACTTAGTAACCCCTGCACCGCAAAAAAAGGCACTCAGAGGCCTCCACACCGCAAAAAAAGGCACTCGGAGGCCAGTGCACTGAAAAACAGGGCACTTGGAGGCCAGTGCACCACAAAAGAAAATGCACTCAGAGGCCCCGACACCACAAAAAAAGGCACTCGGCTGCCCCTACACTGGAAAAAAAGGCATTTGGAGGCCCCTACAGCACAAAAAACGGCACTTGGGGGCTGCTACAATGCAAAAAAGGCACTCGGAGGCCCCTGCACCAGAAACAAAGCCACTTGGAGGGCCCTGCACCACAAAACAATAGCACTCGGAGGCCCCTGAACCACAAGAAAAGGCACTCAGTGGCTCCTACAGCACAAAAAAAGGCACTCGGGGGCTGCTACAATGTGAAACAAGGCACTCGGAGGGCCCTGCACCACAAAAACAGGCACTCGGAGGCTGCTGCACTGGAAAAAGAGGCACTTGCAGGCCTGTACACCGGAAAAAAAGGCACTCGGAAGCCGCTACACCGCAGAGAAAGGCACTTGGAGGCACCTGCAACGGAAAAAAAGGCACTCAGAGGCCCCTACACCACAAAAAAAGGCACTTGGCTGCCCCCACACTGGAAAAAAAGGCACTCGGAGGCCTCTACAGCACAAAAAAAGGCACTTGGGGGCTGCTACAATGCAAAAAAAGGCACTCGGGGGCTGCTACAATGCGAAAACAGGCACTCCGGTGCCCCTACACCAGAAAGAAAGGCACTCAGAGGGCCCTGCAGCACAGAAAAAGGCACTCAGCTGCCCTTACACTGGAAAAACAGGCACTCGGAGGCCTCTACACCCCAGAAAAAGGCACTCAGTGGCCCCTACACTGCAAAAAAAGGCATTCGGGGGCTGCTACAATGTGAAACAAGGCACTCGGAGGGCCCGGCACCACCAAAAGAGGCACTCGGAGGCTGCTGCACTGGAAAAAGAGGCACTTGCAGGCCTGTACACCGGAAAAAAAGGCACTCGGAAGCCGCTACACCGCAGAGAAAGGCACTTGGAGGCACCTGCAATGGAAAAAAAGGCACTCAGAGGCCCCTACACCACAAAAAAAGGCACTTGGCTGCCCCTACACTGGAAAAAAAGGCACTCGGAGGCCTCTACAGCACAAAAAAAGGCACTTGGGGGCTGCTACAATGCAAAAAAAGGCACTCGGAGGCCCCTGAACCAGAAGAAAAGGCTCTCGGGGCCACTACACCGCCAAAAAAAGGTACATGGAGGACCACACACCCCAAAATAACAGCACTCGGAGGCCCCTGAACCACAAGAAAAGGCACTTGGTGGCTCCTACAGTACAAAAAAACAGCACTCGGGGGCTGCTACAATGTGAAACAAGGCACTCGGAGGGCCCTGCAGCACAAAAAAAAGCACTCGGAGGCCCCTGCACTGGAAAAAGAGGCACTTGCAGGCCTGTACACTGGAAATAAAGGCACTCAGAGGGCCCTGCGCTGGAAAAAGAGGCACTTGGAGGCCTGTACACTGGAAATAAAGGCACTCGGAGGGCCCTGCACCACCAAAAAATGCACTTGGAAGCCCCTACATTGCAAAAAAAGGCACTTGGAGGCTACTACACTGCAAAAAAATGCACCCTGAGGCCCCTGCAACACAAAAAAAAGGCACTCGGTGGCCCCTGCACCACAAACAAAGGCACTCAGAGGCTGCTACACCGTAGAGAAAGGCACTCGGAGGCCCCTGCACTGGAAAAAAATGCACTTGGAGGCCCCTGCACCACAAAAAAGGCACTCGGAGGCTGCTACAATGGAAAAAAGGCACTCGGTGGCCCCTACACTGGAATAAAAGGCACTTGGAGGCCCCTGCACCACAAAAAAGGCACTCGGAGGCCTCTACACCACAAAGAAAAGGCACTAGGAGGGCCTTACACTGGAAAAAAAGGCACTAGGGGGCCACTACGCTGGAAAAAAAGGCACTCGGAGGCCAGTGCACTGCAAAAACAGGGCACTTGGAGGCCTCTACACTGCAAAAGAAGGCACTCGGAGGCCACTACACTGGAACAAAAGGCACTCGGAGGCCAGTGCACCACAAGAAAAGGCACTCAGTGGCCCCTACAGCACAAAAAAAGGCTCTTGGGGGCTGCTACAATGCAAAAAAAAGGCACTCAGAGGGCCCTGAACCACAAAAAAAGGCACTTGGTGGGCCCTGAACCACAAAAAAAGGCACTCGGTGGCCCCTACAGCACAATAAAAAGCACTCGGGGGCTGCTACAATGTGAAACAAGGCACTCGGAGGGCCCTGCAGCACAAAAAAAGGCACTCGGAGGCCCCTGCACTGGAAAAAGAGGCACTTGCAGGCCTGTACACTGGAAATAAAGGCACTCGGAGGGCCCTGCACCACCAAAAAATGCACTTGGAAGCCCCTACATGGCAAAAAAAGGCACTTGGAGGCTACTACACTGCAAAAAAATGCACCCTGAGGCCCCTGCAACACAAAAAAAAAGGCACTCGGTGGCCCCTACAGCACAAAAAAAGGCACTCGGAGGCTGCTACAATGTAAAAACAGGCACTCGGGTGCCCCTACACCGGAAATAAAGGCACTCGGTGGCCCCTGCACCACAAACAAAGGCACTCAGAGGCTGCTACACCGTAGAGAAAGGCACTCGGAGGCCCCTGCACTGGAAAAAAATGCACTTGGAGGCCCCTGCACCACAAAAAAGGCACTCGGAGGCCTCTACACCACAAAGAAAAGGCACTAGGAGGGCCTTACACTGGAAAAAAAGGCACTAGGGGGCCACTACGCTGGAAAAAAAGGCACTCGGAGGCCAGTGCACTGCAAAAACAGGGCACTTGGAGGCCTCTACACTGCAAAAGAAGGCACTCGGAGGCCACTACACTGGAACAAAAGGCACTCGGAGGCCAGTGCACCACAAGAAAAGGCACTCAGTGGCCCCTACAGCACAAAAAAAGGCTCTTGGGGGCTGCTACAATGCAAAAAAAAGGCACTCAGAGGGCCCTGAACCACAAAAAAAGGCACTTGGTGGGCCCTGAACCACAAAAAAAGGCACTCGGTGGCCCCTACAGCACAATAAAAAGCACTCGGGGGCTGCTACAATGTGAAACAAGGCACTTGGAGGGCCCTGCACCACCAAAAAAGGCACTCGGAGGCTCCTGCACTGGAAAAAGAGGCACTTGCAGGCCTGTACACCAGAAAAAAAGGCACTCGGAGGCTCCTGCACCACAAAAGAAGGCACTCAGAGGCCCCTACAGCACAAAAAAAGGCACTTGGGGGCTGCTACAATGCAAAAAAAGGCACTTGGAGGCCCCTGCACCAGAAAGAAAGGAACTCGGAGGGCCCTGCACCAGAAAGAAAGGCACTCGGAGGCCCCTGAACCACAAGAAAAGGCTCTCGGGGCCACTACACCGCCAAAAAAAGGTACATGGAGAACCACACACCCCAAAATAACAGCACTCGGAGGCCCCGAACCACAAGGAAAGGCACTCGGTGGCTCCTACAGTACAAAAAAACAGCACTCGGGGGCTGCTACAATGTGAAACAAGGCACTCGGAGGGCCCTGCACCACCAAAAAAGGCACTCGGAGGCCCCTGCACTGGAAAAAGAGGCACTTGGAGGCCTGTACACTGGAAATAAAGGCACTCGGAGGGCCCTGCACCACCAAAAAATGCACTTGGAAGCCCCTACATGGCAAAAAAAGGCACTTGGAGGCTACTACACTGCAAAAAAATGCACCCTGAGGCCCCTGCAACACAAAAAAAAAGGCACTCGGTGGCCCCTACAGCACAAAAAAAGGCACTCGGAGGCTGCTACAATGTAAAAACAGGCACTCGGGTGCCCCTACACCGGAAATAAAGGCACTCGGTGGCCCCTGCACCACAAACAAAGGCACTCAGAGGCTGCTACACCGTAGAGAAAGGCACTCGGAGGCCCCTGCACTGGAAAAAAATGCACTTGGAGGCCCCTGCACCACAAAAAAGGCACTCAGAGGCCTCTACACCACAAAGAAAAGGCACTAGGAGGGCCTTACACTGGAAAAAAAGGCACTAGGGGGCCACTACGCTGGAAAAAAAGGCACTCGGAGGCCAGTGCACTGCAAAAACAGGGCACTTGGAGGCCTCTACACTGCAAAAGAAGGCACTCGGAGGCCACTACACTGGAACAAAAGGCACTCGGAGGCCAGTGCACCACAAGAAAAGGCACTCAGTGGCCCCTACAGCACAAAAAAAGGCTCTTGGGGGCTGCTACAATGCAAAAAAAAGGCACTCAGAGGGCCCTGAACCACAAAAAAAGGCACTTGGTGGGCCCTGAACCACAAAAAAAGGTACTGGGTGGCCCCGGCAGCACAAACAAATGCACTCGGGGGCTGCTACAATATGAAACAAGGCATTCGGGGGGCCCGGCACGACCAAAAAGGCACTCGGAAGCCCCTACATTGCAAAAAAAGGCACTTGGAAGCTACTACACTGCAAAAATACGCACCCTGAGGCCCCTGCACCGCAAAAAAAGGCACTCGGTAGCCCCAACACCACAAAAAAAGGCACTCGGGGGCTGCTACAATGAGAAAACAGGCACTCCGATGCCCCTACAGCGGAAAGAAAGGCACTCAGAGGGCCCTGCAGCACAAAAAAAGGCACTCAGCTGCCCTTACACTGGAAAAACAGGCACTTGGAGGCCTCTACACCACAGAAAAAGGCACTCTGGCCCCTACACGACCAAGAAAGGCACTCGGTGGCCCCCACATTGCAAAAAAAGGCACTTGGAGGCTACTACACTGCAAAGAAATGCACCCTGAGGCCCACGCACAGCAAAAAAAGGCACTTAGTAACCCCTGCACCGCAAAAAAAGGCACTCAGAGGCCTCCACACCGCAAAAAAAGGCACTCGGAGGCCAGTGCACTGAAAAACAGGGCACTTGGAGGCCAGTGCACCGCAAAAAAAAATGCACTCAGAGGCCCCGACACCACAAAAGAAAGGCACTTGGAGCACCACACCACAAAAAAAGGCACTCGGCTGCCCCTACACTGGAAAAAAAGGCACTCAGAGCCCCCTGAACCACAAGAAAAGGCTCTCGGGGCCACTACACCGCCAAAAAAAGGTACATGGAGGACCACACACCCCAAAATAACAGCACTCGGAGGCCCCTGAACCACAAGGAAAGGCACCTGGTGGCTCCTACAGCACAAAAAACCAGCACTCGTGGGCTTCTACAATGCGAAAACAGGCACTCAGATGCCCCTACTCCGGAAATAAAGGGCACTCGGAGGGCCCTGCACCACAAACAAAGGCACTCGGAGGCCCCTGCACTGGAATAAAAGGCACTTGGAGGCCAGTGCACCATAAAAAAAGCACTCGGAGGCCAGTGCACCGCAAAAAAAGGCACTCGGAGGCCAGTGCACCGCAAAAAAAGGCACTCGGAGGCCAGTGCACCACAAGAAAAAGGCACTAGGGGGCCACTACGCTGGAACAAAAGGCACTCGGAGGCCAGTGCACCACAAGAAAAGGCACTCAGTGGCCCCTACAGCACAAAAAAAGGCTCTTGGGGGCTGCTACAATGCAAAAAAAGGCACTTGGAGGCCCCTGAACCACAAGAAAAGGCACTTGGTGGCCCCTGAACCACAAGAAAAGGCACTCGGTGGCCCCTACAGCACAATAAAAAGCACTCGGGGGCTGCTACAATGTGAAACAAGGCACTTGGAGGCCCCTGCACCACCAAAAAAGGCACTCGGAGGCTCCTGCACTGGAAAAAGAGGCACTTGCAGGCCTGTACACTGGAAATAAAGGCACTTGGAGGCCCCTGCACCACAAAAGAAGCCACTCGGATGCCCCTACACCACAAAAAAAGGCACTTGGAGACTACTACACTGCAAAAAAAGGCACCCTGAGGCCCCTGCACCACAAAAAAAGGCACTCGGTGGCCCCTAAAGTACAAAAAAAGGCACTCAGAGGCTGCTACAATGCGAAAAGAAAGGCACTCCGAGGCTGCTACAACGCGAAAAAAGGCACTCGGAGGGCCCTGCACCAGAAAAAAAGGCACTCGGAGGCTCCTGCACTGGAAAAAGAGGCACTTGGAGGCCTGTACACCACAAAAAAAGGCACTTGGAGGCCAGTGCATCGCAAAAAAAATGCACTCAGAGGCCCCGACACCACAAAAGAAAGGCACTTGGAGGACCACACCACAAAAAAAGGCACTCGGCTGCCCCTACACCACAAAAAAAGGCACTCGGAGCATCACACCACAAAAAAAGGCACTCGGAGGCCCCTACAGCACAAAAAAAGGCACTCGGTGGCCCCCACATTGCAAAAAAAGGCACTCGGAGGCCAGTGCACTGAAAAACAGGGCACTTGGAGGCCAGTGCACCGCAAAAAAAAAAGCACTCAGAGGCCCCTACAGCACAAAAGAAATGCACTTGGGGGCTGCTACAATGCAAAAAAAGGCACTCGGAGGCCCCTACACCAGAAAGAAAGGAACTCGGAGGGCCCTGCACCACAAAAGAAGGCACTCGGAGGCCTCTGAACCACAAGAAAAGGCTCTCGGGGCCACTACACCACAAAAAAAAGGTACATGGAGGACCACACCCCCCAAAATAACAGCACTCGGAGGCCCCTGAACCACAAGGAAAGGCCCTCGGTGGCTCCTACAGCACAAAAAAAGGCACTCGGGGGCTGCTACAATGTGAAACAAGGCACTCAGAGGCCCCTGCACCACAAGAAAAGGCACTCGGTGGCCTCTGAACCACAAGAAAAGGCACTTGGTGGACCCTACAGCACAATAAAAGGCACTCGGAGGCTGCTACAACGCGAAAAAAGGCACTCAGAGGGCCCTGCACCACAAAAAAAAGCACTCGGAGGCTCCTGCACTGGAAAAAGAGGCACTTGCAGGCCTGTACACCGGAAAAAAAGGCACTCGGAGGCCCCTGCACCACGAAAGAAGGCACTCGGAGGGCCCTTCACCGCAAAAAAAGGCACTCGCAGGGCCCTTCACCGCAAAAAAAGGCACTCGGTGGCCCCCACATTGCAAAAAAAGACACTTGGAGGCTACTACACTGCAAAGAAATGCACCCTGAGGCCCACGCACAGCAAAAAAAGGCACTTAGTAACCCCTGCACCGCAAAAGAAGGCACTCAGAGGCCTCCACACCGCAAAAAAAGGCACTCGGAGGCCAGTGCACTGAAAAACAGGGCACTTGGAGGCCAGTGCACCACAAAAGAAAATGCACTCAGAGGCCCCGACACCACAAAAAAAGGCACTCGGCTGCCCCTACACTGGAAAAAAAGGCATTTGGAGGCCCCTACAGCACAAAAAACGGCACTTGGGGGCTGCTACAATGCAAAAAAGGCACTCGGAGGCCCCTGCACCAGAAACAAAGCCACTTGGAGGGCCCTGCACCACAAAACAATAGCACTCGGAGGCCCCTGAACCACAAGAAAAGGCACTCAGTGGCTCCTACAGCACAAAAGAAGGCACTCGGGGGCTGCTACAATGTGAAACAAGGCACTCGGAGGTCCCTGCACCACAAAAACAGGCACTCGGAGGCTGCTGCACTGGAAAAAGAGGCACTTGCAGGCCTGTACACCGGAAAAAAAGGCACTCGGAAGCCGCTACACCGCAGAGAAAGGCACTTGGAGGCACCTGCAACGGAAAAAAAGGCACTCAGAGGCCCCTACACCACAAAAAAAGGCACTTGGCTGCCCCTACACTGGAAAAAAAGGCACTCGGAGGCTACTACACTGCAAAAATTGCACCCTGAGGCCCCTGCACCGCAAAAAAAGGCACTCGGGGGCTGCTACAATGCGAAAACAGGCACTCCGGTGCCCCTACACCAGAAAGAAAGGCACTCAGAGGGCCCTGCAGCACAGAAAAAGGCACTCAGCTGCCCTTACACTGGAAAAACAGGCACTCGGGGGCCTCTACACCCCAGAAAAAGGCACTCAGTGGCCCCTACACTGCAAAAAAAGGCATTCGGGGGCTGCTACAATGTGAAACAAGGCACTCGGAGGGCCCGGCACCACCAAAAGAGGCACTCGGAGGCTGCTGCACTGGAAAAAGAGGCACTTGCAGGCCTGTACACCGGAAAAAAAGGCACTCGGAAGCCGCTACACCGCAGAGAAAGGCACTTGGAGGCACCTGCAACGGAAAAAAAGGCACTCAGAGGCCCCTACACCACAAAAAAAGGCACTTGGCTGCCCCTACACTGGAAAAAAAGGCACTTGGAGGCCTCTACAGCACAAAAAGAGGCACTTGGGGGCTGCTACAATGCAAAAAAAGGCACTCGGAGGCCCCTGAACCAGAAGAAAAGGCTCTCGGGGCCACTACACCGCCAAAAAAAGGTACATGGAGGACCACACACCCCAAAATAACAGCACTCGGAGGCCCCTGAACCACAAGAAAAGGCACTTGGTGGCTCCTACAGTACAAAAAAACAGCACTCGGGGGCTGCTACAATGTGAAACAAGGCACTCGGAGGGCCCTGCAGCACAAAAAAATGCACTCAGAGGCCCCGACACCACAAAAGAAAGGCACTTGGAGCACCACACCACAAAAAAAGGCACTCGGCTGCCCCTACACTGGAAAAAAAGGCACTCAGAGCCCCCTGAACCACAAGAAAAGGCTCTCGGGGCCACTACACCACCAAAAGAAGGTACATGGAGGACCACACACCCCAAAATAACAGCACTCGGAGGCCCCTGAACCACAAGGAAAGGCACCTGGTGGCTCCTACAGCACAAAAAACCAGCACTCGTGGGCTTCTACAATGCGAAAACAGGCACTCAGATGCCCCTACTCCGGAAATAAAGGGCACTCGGAGGGCCCTGCACCACAAACAAAGGCACTCGGAGGCCCCTGCACTGGAAAAAAAGGCACTTGGAGGCCAGTGCACCATAAAAAAAGCACTCGGAGGCCCCTACACTGGAATAAAAGGCACTCGGAGGCCAGTGCACCGCAAAAAAAGGCACTCGGAGGCCTCTACACCACAAGAAAAAGGCACTAGGGGGCTACTACGCTGGAGCAAAAGGCACTCGGAGGCCAGTGCACCACAAGAAAAGGCACTCAGTGGCCCCTACAGCACAAAAAAAGGCTCTTGGGGGCTGCTACATTGCAAAAAAAGGCACTTGGAGGCTACTACACTGCAAAAATACGCACCCTGAGGCCCCTGCACCGCAAAAAAAGGCACTCGGTGGCCCCTACACTGAAAAGAAAGGCACTCAGAGGGCCCTGCAGCATAAAAAAAGGCACTCGGAGGCCCCTATACTGCAAAAAAATGCACTCGGGGACTGCTACAATGCGAAACAAAGCACTCGGAAGCCCCTGCACCACCAAAAGAGGCACTCGGAGGCTCCTGCACAGGAAAAAGAGGCACTTGCAGGCCTGTACACTGGAAATAAAGGCACTCGGAGGCACCTGCAATGGAAAAAAAGGCACTCGGAGGCTACTACACCACAAAAAAAGGCACTCGGATGTTGCTAAAATGGAAAAAAAGGCACTCGGAAGCGTCTACACCACAAAAAAAAGGCATTCGGAGGACCACACCACAAAAAAAGGTACTGGGTGGCCCCGACAGCACAAACAAATGCACTCGGGGGCTGCTACAATATGAAACAAGGCATTCGGGGGGCCCGGCACGACCAAAAAGGCACTCGGAAGCCCCTACATTGCAAAAAAAGGCACTTGGAAGCTACTACACTGCAAAAAAATGCACCCTGAGGCCCCTGCACCGCAAAAAAAGGCACTCGGTAGCCCCAACACCACAAAAAAAGGCACTCGGGGGCTGCTACAATGAGAAAACAGGCACTCCGATGCCCCTACAGCGGGAAGAAAGGCACTCAGAGGGCCCTGCAGCACAAAAAAAGGCACTCAGCTGCCCTTACACTGGAAAAACAGGCACTTGGAGGCCTCTACACCACAGAAAAAGGCACTCTGGCCCCTACACGACCAAGAAAGGCACTCGGTGGCCCCCACATTGCAAAAAAAGGCACTTGGAGGCTACTACACTGCAAAGAAATGCACCCTGAGGCCCACGCACAGCAAAAAAAGGCACTTAGTAACCCCTGCACCGCAAAAGAAGGCACTCAGAGGCCTCCACACCGCAAAAAAAGGCACTCGGAGGCCAGTGCACTGAAAAACAGGGCACTTGGAGGCCAGTGCACCACAAAAGAAAATGCACTCAGAGGCCCCAACACCACAAAAGAAAGGCACTTGGAGGACCACACCACAAAAAAAGGCACTCGGCTGCCCCTACACTGGAAAAAAAGGCATTTGGAGGCCCCTACAGCACAAAAAACGGCACTTGGGGGCTGCTACAATGCAAAAAAGGCACTCGGAGGCCCCTGCACCAGAAACAAAGCCACTTGGAGGGCCCTGCACCACAAAACAATAGCACTCGGAGGCCCCTGAACCACAAGAAAAGGCACTCAGTGGCTCCTACAGCACAAAAAAAGGCACTCGGGGGCTGCTACAATGTGAAACAAGGCACTCGGAGGTCCCTGCACCACAAAAAGAGGCACTCGGAGGCTGCTGCACTGGAAAAAGAGGCACTTGCAGGCCTGTACACTGGAAAAAAAGGCACTCGGAAGCCGCTACACCGCAGAGAAAGGCACTTGGAGGCACCTGCAACGGAAAAAAAGGCACTCAGAGGCCCCTACACCACAAAAAAAGGCACTTGGCTGCCCCCACACTGGAAAAAAAGGCACTCGGAGGCCTCTACAGCACAAAAAAAGGCACTTGGGGGCTGCTACAATGCAAAAAAAGGCACTCGGGGGCTGCTACAATGCGAAAACAGGCACTCCGGTGCCCCTACACCAGAAAGAAAGGCACTCAGAGGGCCCTGCAGCACAGAAAAAGGCACTCAGCTGCCCTTACACTGGAAAAACAGGCACTCGGAGGCCTCTACACCCCAGAAAAAGGCACTCAGTGGCCCCTACACTGCAAAAAAAGGCATTCGGGGGCTGCTACAATGTGAAACAAGGCACTCGGAGGGCCCGGCACCACCAAAAGAGGCACTCGGAGGCTGCTGCACTGGAAAAAGAGGCACTTGCAGGCCTGTACACCGGAAAAAAAGGCACTCGGAAGCCGCTACACCGCAGAGAAAGGCACTTGGAGGCACCTGCAACGGAAAAAAAGGCACTCAGAGGCCCCTACACCACAAAAAAAGGCACTTGGCTGCCCCTACACTGGAAAAAAAGGCACTCGGAGGCCTCTACAGCACAAAAAAAGGCACTTGGGGGCTGCTACAATGCAAAAAAAGGCACTCGGAGGCCCCTGAACCAGAAGAAAAGGCTCTCGGGGCCACTACACCGCCAAAAAAAGGTACATGGAGGACCACACACCCCAAAATAACAGCACTCGGAGGCCCCTGAACCACAAGAAAAGGCACTCGGTGGCTCCTACAGTACAAAAAAACAGCACTCGGGGGCTGCTACAATGTGAAACAAGGCACTCGGAGGGCCCTGCAGCACAAAAAAAAGCACTCGGAGGCCCCTGCACTGGTAAAGAGGCACTTGCAGGCCTGTACACTGGAAATAAAGGCACTCGGAGGGCCCTGCGCTGGAAAAAGAGGCACTTGGAGGCCTGTACACTGGAAATAAAGGCACTCGGAGGGCCCTGCACCACCAAAAAATGCACTTGGAAGCCCCTACATTGCAAAAAAAGGCACTTGGAGGCTACTACACTGCAAAAAAATGCACCCTGAGGCCCCTGCAACACAAAAAAAAAGGCACTCGGTGGCCCCTACAGCACAAAAAAAGGCACTCGGAGGCTGCTACAATGTAAAAACAGGCACTCGGGTGCCCCTACACCGGAAATAAAGGCACTCGGAGGGCCCTGCACCACAAACAAAGGCACTCAGAGGCTGCTACACCGTAGAGAAAGGCACTCGGAGGCCCCTGCACTGGAAAAAAATGCACTTGGAGGCCCCTGCACCACAAAAAAGGCACTCGGAGGCTGCTACAATGGAAAAAAGGCACTCGGTGGCCCCTACACTGGAATAAAAGGCACTTGGAGGCCAGTGCACCCCAAAAAAAGGCACTCGGAGGCCTCTACACCACAAAGAAAAGGCACTAGGAGGGCCTTACACTGGAAAAAAAGGCACTAGGGGGCCCCTACACTGGAATAAAAGGCACTCGGAGGCCAGTGCACCGCAAAAAAAGGCACTCGGAGGCCTCTACACCACAAGAAAAAGGCACTAGGGGGCCACTACGCTGGAACAAAAGGCACTCGGAGGCCAGTGCACCACAAGAAAAGGCACTCAGTGGCCCCTACAGCACAAAAAAAGGCTCTTGGGGGCTGCTACAATGCAAAAAAAGGCACTTGGAGGCCCCTGAACCACAAGAAAAGGCAGTTGGTGGCCCCTGAACCACAAGGAAAGGCATTCGGTGGCCCCTACAGCACAATAAAAAGCACTCGGGGCTGCTACAATGTGAAACAAGGCACTTGGAGGGCCCTGCACCACCAAAAAAGGCACTCGGAGGCTCCTGCACTGGAAAAAGAGGCACTTGCAGGCCTGTACACTGGAAATAAAGGCACTTGGAGGCCCCTGCACCACAAAAGAAGCCACTCGGATGCCCCTACACCACAAAAAAAGGCACTTGGAGACTACTACACTGCAAAAAAAGGCACCCTGAGGCCCCTGCACCACAAAAAAAGGCACTCGGTGGCCCCTAAAGTACAAAAAAAGGCACTCCGAGGCTGCTACAATGCGAAAAGAAAGGCACTCCGAGGCTGCTACAACGCCAAAAAAGGCACTCGGAGGGCCCTGCACCAGAAAAAAAGGCACTCGGAGGCTCCTGCACTGGAAAAAGAGGCACTTGGAGGCCTGTACACCGCAAAAAAAGGCACTCGGAGGCCAGTGCACTGAAAAACAGGGCACTTGGAGGCCAGTGCACCACAAAAGAAAATGCACTCAGAGGCCCCGACACCACAAAAAAAGGCACTCGGCTGCCCCTACACTGGAAAAAAAGGCATTTGGAGGCCCCTACAGCACAAAAAACGGCACTTGGGGGCTGCTACAATGCAAAAAAGGCACTCGGAGGCCCCTGCACCAGAAACAAAGCCACTTGGAGGGCCCTGCACCACAAAACAATAGCACTCGGAGGCCCCTGAACCACAAGAAAAGGCACTCAGTGGCTCCTACAGCACAAAAGAAGGCACTCGGGGGCTGCTACAATGTGAAACAAGGCACTCGGAGGGCCCGGCACCACAAAAACAGGCACTCGGAGGCTGCTGCACTGGAAAAAGAGGCACTTGCAGGCCTGTACACCGGAAAAAAAGGCACTCGGAAGCCGCTACACCGCAGAGAAAGGCACTTGGAGGCACCTGCAACGGAAAAAAAGGCACTCAGAGGCCCCTACACCACAAAAAAAGGCACTTGGCTGCCCCTACACTGGAAAAAAAGGCACTTGGAGGCCTCTACAGCACAAAAAAAGGCACTTGGGGGCTGCTACAATGCAAAAAAAGGCACTCGGAGGCCCCTGAACCAGAAGAAAAGGCTCTCGGGGCCACTACACCGCCAAAAAAAGGTACATGGAGGACCACACACCCCAAAATAACAGCACTCGGAGGCCCCTGAACCACAAGAAAAGGCACTCGGTGGCTCCTACAGTACAAAAAAACAGCACTCGGGGGCTGCTACAATGTGAAACAAGGCACTCGGAGGGCCCTGCAGCACAAAAAAAAGCACTCGGAGGCCCCTGCACTGGAAAAAGAGGCACTTGCAGGCCTGTACACTGGAAATAAAGGCACTCGGAGGGCCCTGCGCTGGAAAAAGAGGCACTTGGAGGCCTGTACACTGGAAATAAAGGCACTCGGTGGCCCCTACAGCACAAAAAAAGGCACTCGGAGGCTGCTACAATGTAAAAACAGGCACTCGGATGCCCCTACACCGGAAATAAAGGCACTCGGAGGGCCCTGCACCACAAACAAAGGCACTCAGAGGCTGCTACACCGTAGAGAAAGGCACTCGGAGGCCCCTGCACTGGAAAAAAATGCACTTGGAGGCCCCTGCACCACAAAAAAGGCACTCGGAGGCTGCTACAATGGAAAAAAGGCACTCGGTGGCCCCTACACTGGAATAAAAGGCACTTGGAGGCCAGTGCACCCCAAAAAAAGGCACTCGGAGGCCTCTACACCACAAAGAAAAGGCACTAGGAGGGCCTTACACTGGAAAAAAAGGCACTAGGGGGCCACTACGCTGGAAAAAAAGGCACTCGGAGGCCAGTGCACTGCAAAAACAGGGCACTTGGAGGCCTCTACACTGCAAAAGAAGGCACTCGGAGGCCACTACACTGGAACAAAAGGCACTCGGAGGCCAGTGCACCACAAGAAAAGGCACTCAGTGGCCCCTACAGCACAAAAAAAGGCTCTTGGGGGCTGCTACAATGCAAAAAAAGGCACTTGGAGGCCCCTGAACCACAAGAAAAGGCAGTTGGTGGCCCCTGAACCACAAGAAAAGGCACTCGGTGGCCCCTACAGCACAATAAAAAGCACTCGGGGGCTGCTACAATGTGAAACAAGGCACTTGGAGGGCCCTGCACCACCAAAAAAGGCACTCGGAGGCTCCTGCACTGGAAAAAGAGGCACTTGCAGGCCTGTACACCAGAAAAAAAGGCACTCGGAGGCTCCTGCACCACAAAAGAAGGCACTCAGAGGCCCCTACACCACCAAGAAAGGCACTCGGTGGCCCCCACATTGCAAAAAAAGGCACTTGGAGGCTACTACACTGCAAAGAAATGCACCCTGAGGCCCATGCACAGCAAAAAAAGGCACTCGGAGGCCAGTGCACTGAAAAACAGGGCACTTGGAGGCCAGTGCACCGCAAAAAAAAATGCACTCAGAGGCCCCGACACCACAAAAGAAAGGCACTTGGAGCACCACACCACAAAAAAAGGCACTCGGCTGCCCCTACACTGCAAAAAAAGGCACTCAGAGCCCCCTGAACCACAAGAAAAGGCTCTCGGGGCCACTACACCGCCAAAAAAAGGTACATGGAGGACCACACACCCCAAAATAACAGCACTCGGAGGCCCCTGAACCACAAGGAAAGGCACCTGGTGGCTCCTACAGCACAAAAAACCAGCACTCGTGGGCTTCTACAATGCGAAAACAGGCACTCAGATGCCCCTACTCCGGAAATAAAGGGCACTCGGAGGGCCCTGCACCACAAACAAAGGCACTCGGAGGCCCCTGCACTGGAAAAAAAGGCACTTGGAGGCCAGTGCACCATAAAAAAAGCACTCGGAGGCCCCTACACTGGAATAAAAGGCACTCGGAGGCCAGTGCACCGCAAAAAAAGGCACTCGGAGGCCTCTACACCACAAGAAAAAGGCACTAGGGGGCTACTACGCTGGAGCAAAAGGCACTCGGAGGCCAGTGCACCACAAGAAAAGGCACTCAGTGGCCCCTACAGCACAAAAAAAGGCTCTTGGGGGCTGCTACATTGCAAAAAAAGGCACTTGGAGGCTACTACACTGCAAAAATACGCACCCTGAGGCCCCTGCACCGCAAAAAAAGGCACTCGGTGGCCCCTACACTGAAAAGAAAGGCACTCAGAGGGCCCTGCAGCATAAAAAAAGGCACTCGGAGGCCCCTATACTGCAAAAAAATGCACTCGGGGACTGCTACAATGCGAAACAAAGCACTCGGAAGCCCCTGCACCACCAAAAGAGGCACTCGGAGGCTCCTGCACAGGAAAAAGAGGCACTTGCAGGCCTGTACACTGGAAATAAAGGCACTCGGAGGCACCTGCAATGGAAAAAAAGGCACTCGGAGGCTACTACACCACAAAAAAAGGCACTCGGATGTTGCTAAAATGGAAAAAAAGGCACTCGGAAGCGTCTACACCACAAAAAAAAGGCATTCGGAGGACCACACCACAAAAAAAGGTACTGGGTGGCCCCGACAGCACAAACAAATGCACTCGGGGGCTGCTACAATATGAAACAAGGCATTCGGGGGGCCCGGCACGACCAAAAAGGCACTCGGAAGCCCCTACATTGCAAAAAAAGGCACTTGGAAGCTACTACACTGCAAAAAAATGCACCCTGAGGCCCCTGCACCGCAAAAAAAGGCACTCGGTAGCCCCAACACCACAAAAAAAGGCACTTGGGGGCTGCTACAATGAGAAAACAGGCACTCCGATGCCCCTACAGCGGGAAGAAAGGCACTCAGAGGGCCCTGCAGCACAAAAAAAGGCACTCAGCTGCCCTTACACTGGAAAAACAGGCACTTGGAGGCCTCTACACCACAGAAAAAGGCACTCTGGCCCCTACACGACCAAGAAAGGCACTCGGTGGCCCCCACATTGCAAAAAAAGACACTTGGAGGCTACTACACTGCAAAGAAATGCACCCTGAGGCCCACGCACAGCAAAAAAAGGCACTTAGTAACCCCTGCACCACAAAAGAAAATGCACTCAGAGGCCCCGACACCACAAAAAAAGGCACTCGGCTGCCCCTACACTGGAAAAAAAGGCATTTGGAGGCCCCTACAGCACAAAAAACGGCACTTGGGGGCTGCTACAATGCAAAAAAGGCACTCGGAGGCCCCTGCACCAGAAACAAAGCCACTTGGAGGGCCCTGCACCACAAAACAATAGCACTCGGAGGCCCCTGAACCACAAGAAAAGGCACTCAGTGGCTCCTACAGCACAAAAAAAGGCACTCGGGGGCTGCTACAATGTGAAACAAGGCACTCGGAGGTCCCTGCACCACAAAAACAGGCACTCGGAGGCTGCTGCACTGGAAAAAGAGGCACTTGCAGGCCTGTACACCGGAAAAAAAGGCACTCGGAAGCCGCTACACCGCAGAGAAAGGCACTTGGAGGCACCTGCAATGGAAAAAAAGGCACTCAGAGGCCCCTACACCACAAAAAAAGGCACTTGGCTGCCCCCACACTGGAAAAAAAGGCACTCGGAGGCCTCTACAGCACAAAAAAAGGCACTTGGGGGCTGCTACAATGCAAAAAAAGGCACTCGGGGGCTGCTACAATGCGAAAACAGGCACTCCGGTGCCCCTACACCAGAAAGAAAGGCACTCAGAGGGCCCTGCAGCACAGAAAAAGGCACTCAGCTGCCCTTACACTGGAAAAACAGGCACTCGGAGGCCTCTACACCCCAGAAAAAGGCACTCAGTGGCCCCTACACTGCAAAAAAAGGCACTCGGGGGCTGCTACAATGTGAAACAAGGCACTCGGAGGGCCCGGCACCACCAAAAGAGGCACTCGGAGGCTGCTGCACTGGAAAAAGAGGCACTTGCAGGCCTGTACACCGGAAAAAAAGGCACTCGGAAGCCGCTACACCGCAGAGAAAGGCACTTGGAGGCACCTGCAATGGAAAAAAAGGCACTCAGAGGCCCCTACACCACAAAAAAAGGCACTTGGCTGCCCCTACACTGGAAAAAAAGGCACTCGGAGGCCTCTACAGCACAAAAAAAGGCACTTGGGGGCTGCTACAATGCAAAAAAAGGCACTCGGAGGCCCCTGAACCAGAAGAAAAGGCTCTCGGGGCCACTACACCGCCAAAAAAAGGTACATGGAGGACCACACACCCCAAAATAACAGCACTCGGAGGCCCCTGAACCACAAGAAAAGGCACTTGGTGGCTCCTACAGTACAAAAAAACAGCACTCGGGGGCTGCTACAATGTGAAACAAGGCACTCGGAGGGCCCTGCAGCACAAAAAAAAGCACTCGGAGGCCCCTGCACTGGAAAAAGAGGCACTTGCAGGCCTGTACACTGGAAATAAAGGCACTCGGAGGGCCCTGCGCTGGAAAAAGAGGCACTTGGAGGCCTGTACACTGGAAATAAAGGCACTCGGAGGGCCCTGCACCACCAAAAAATGCACTTGGAAGCCCCTACATTGCAAAAAAAGGCACTTGGAGGCTACTACACTGCAAAAAAATGCACCCTGAGGCCCCTGCAACACAAAAAAAAGGCACTCGGTGGCCCCTGCACCACAAACAAAGGCACTCAGAGGCTGCTACACCGTAGAGAAAGGCACTCGGAGGCCCCTGCACTGGAAAAAAATGCACTTGGAGGCCCCTGCACCACAAAAAAGGCACTCGGAGGCTGCTACAATGGAAAAAAGGCACTCGGTGGCCCCTACACTGGAATAAAAGGCACTTGGAGGCCAGTGCACCCCAAAAAAAGGCACTCGGAGGCCTCTACACCACAAAGAAAAGGCACTAGGAGGGCCTTACACTGGAAAAAAAGGCACTAGGGGGCCCCTACACTGGAATAAAAGGCACTCGGAGGCCAGTGCACCGCAAAAAAAGGCACTCGGAGGCCTCTACACCACAAGAAAAAGGCACTAGGGGGCCACTACGCTGGAACAAAAGGCACTCGGAGGCCAGTGCACCACAAGAAAAGGCACTCAGTGGCCCCTACAGCACAAAAAAAGGCTCTTGGGGGCTGCTACAATGCAAAAAAAGGCACTTGGAGGCCCCTGAACCACAAGAAAAGGCAGTTGGTGGCCCCTGAACCACAAGGAAAGGCATTCGGTGGCCCCTACAGCACAATAAAAAGCACTCGGGGCTGCTACAATGTGAAACAAGGCACTTGGAGGGCCCTGCACCACCAAAAAAGGCACTCGGAGGCTCCTGCACTGGAAAAAGAGGCACTTGCAGGCCTGTACACTGGAAATAAAGGCACTTGGAGGCCCCTGCACCACAAAAGAAGCCACTCGGATGCCCCTACACCACAAAAAAAGGCACTTGGAGACTACTACACTGCAAAAAAAGGCACCCTGAGGCCCCTGCACCACAAAAAAAGGCACTCGGTGGCCCCTAAAGTACAAAAAAAGGCACTCCGAGGCTGCTACAATGCGAAAAGAAAGGCACTCCGAGGCTGCTACAACGCCAAAAAAGGCACTCGGAGGGCCCTGCACCAGAAAAAAAGGCACTCGGAGGCTCCTGCACTGGAAAAAGAGGCACTTGGAGGCCTGTACACCACAAAAAAAGGCACTTGGAGGCCAGTGCATCGCAAAAAAAATGCACTCAGAGGCCCCGACACCACAAAAGAAAGGCACTTGGAGGACCACACCACAAAAAAAGGCACTCGGCTGCCCCTACACCACAAAAAAAGGCACTCGGAGCATCACACCACAAAAAAAGGCACTCGGAGGCCCCTACAGCACAAAAAAAGGCACTTGGGGGCTGCTACAATGCAAAAAAAGGCACTTGGAGGCCCCTGCACCAGAAAGAAAGGAACTCGGAGGGCCCTGCACCAGAAAGAAAGGCACTCAGAGGCCCCTGAACCACAAGAAAAGGCTCTCGGGGCCACTACACCGCCAAAAAAAGGTACATGGAGGACCACACACCCCAAAATAACAGCACTCGGAGGCCCCGAACCACAAGGAAAGGCACTCGGTGGCTCCTACAGCACAAAAAACCAGCACTCGGGGGCTGCTACAATGTGAAACAAGGCACTCGGAGGGCCCTGCAGCACAAAAAAAGGCACTCGGAGGCCCCTGCACTGGAAAAAGAGGCACTTGCAGGCCTGTACACTGGAAATAAAGGCACTCGGAGGGCCCTGCACCACCAAAAAATGCACTTGGAAGCCCCTACATTGCAAAAAAAGGCACTTGGGGGCTACTACACTGCAAAAAAATGCACCCTGAGGCCCCTGCAACACACAAAAAAAGGCACTCGGTGGCCCCTACAGCACAAAAAAAGGCACTCGGAGGCTGCTACAATGTAAAAACAGGCACTCGGATGCCCCTACACCGGAAATAAAGGCACTCGGAGGGCCCTGCACCACAAACAAAGGCACTCAGAGGCTGCTACACCGTAGAGAAAGGCACTCGGAGGCCCCTGCACTGGAAAAAAATGCACTTGGAGGCCCCTGCACCACAAAAAAGGCACTCGGAGGCTGCTACAATGGAAAAAAGGCACTCGGTGGCCCCTACACTGGAATAAAAGGCACTTGGAGGCCAGTGCACCCCAAAAAAAGGCACTCGGAGGCCTCTACACCACAAAGAAAAGGCACTAGGAGGGCCTTACACTGGAAAAAAAGGCACTAGGGGGCCACTACGCTGGAAAAAAAGGCACTCGGAGGCCAGTGCACTGCAAAAACAGGGCACTTGGAGGCCTCTACACTGCAAAAGAAGGCACTCGGAGGCCACTACACTGGAACAAAAGGCACTCGGAGGCCACTACACTGGAACAAAAGGCACTCGGAGGCCAGTGCACCACAAGAAAAGGCACTCAGTGGCCCCTACAGCACAAAAAAAGGCTCTTGGGGGCTGCTACAATGCAAAAAAAAGGCACTCAGAGGGCCCTGAACCACAAAAAAAGGCACTTGGTGGGCCCTGAACCACAAAAAAAGGCACTCGGTGGCCCCTACAGCACAATAAAAAGCACTCGGGGGCTGCTACAATGTGAAACAAGGCACTTGGAGGGCCCTGCACCACCAAAAAAGGCACTCGGAGGCTCCTGCACTGGAAAAAGAGGCACTTGCAGGCCTGTACACCAGAAAAAAAGGCACTTGGAGGCTCCTGCACCACAAAAGAAGGCACTCAGAGGCCCCTACACCACCAAGAAAGGCACTCGGTGGCCCCCACATTGCAAAAAAAGGCACTTGGAGGCTACTACACTGCAAAGAAATGCACCCTGAGGCCCATGCACAGCAAAAAAAGGCACTCGGAGGCCAGTGCACTGAAAAACAGGGCACTTGGAGGCCAGTGCACCGCAAAAAAAAATGCACTCAGAGGCCCCGACACCACAAAAGAAAGGCACTTGGAGCACCACACCACAAAAAAAGGCACTCGGCTGCCCCTACACTGGAAAAAAAGGCACTCAGAGCCCCCTGAACCACAAGAAAAGGCTCTCGGGGCCACTACACCGCAAAAAAAAGGTACATGGAGGACCACACACCCCAAAATAACAGCACTCGGAGGCCCCTGAACCACAAGGAAAGGCACCTGGTGGCTCCTACAGCACAAAAAACCAGCACTCGTGGGCTTCTACAATGCGAAAACAGGCACTCAGATGCCCCTACTCCGGAAATAAAGGGCACTCGGAGGGCCCTGCACCACAAACAAAGGCACTCGGAGGCCCCTGCACTGGAAAAAAAGGCACTTGGAGGCCAGTGCACCATAAAAAAAGCACTCGGAGGCCCCTACACTGGAATAAAAGGCACTCGGAGGCCAGTGCACCGCAAAAAAAGGCACTCGGAGGCCTCTACACCACAAGAAAAAGGCACTAGGGGGCCACTACGCTGGAACAAAAGGCACTCGGAGGCCAGTGCACCACAAGAAAAGGCACTCAGTGGCCCCTACAGCACAAAAAAAGGCTCTTGGGGGCTGCTACAATGCAAAAAAAGGCACTTGGAGGCCCCTGAACCACAAGAAAAGGCACTTGGTGGCCCCTGAACCACAAGAAAAGGCACTCGGTGGCCCCTACAGCACAATAAAAAGCACTCGGGGGCTGCTACAATGTGAAACAAGGCACTTGGAGGGCCCTGCACCACCAAAAAAGGCACTCGGAGGCTCCTGCACTGGAAAAAGAGGCACTTGCAGGCCTGTACACTGGAAATAAAGGCACTTGGAGGCCCCTGCACCACAAAAGAAGCCACTCGGATGCCCCTACACCACAAAAAAAGGCACTTGGAGACTACTACACTGCAAAAAAAGGCACCCTGAGGCCCCTGCACCACAAAAAAAGGCACTCGGTGGCCCCTAAAGTACAAAAAAAGGCACTCCGAGGCTGCTACAATGCGAAAAGAAAGGCACTCCGAGGCTGCTACAACGCCAAAAAAGGCACTCGGAGGGCCCTGCACCAGAAAAAAAGGCACTCGGAGGCTCCTGCACTGGAAAAAGAGGCACTTGGAGGCCTGTACACCACAAAAAAAGGCACTTGGAGGCCAGTGCATCGCAAAAAAAATGCACTCAGAGGCCCCGACACCACAAAAGAAAGGCACTTGGAGGACCACACCACAAAAAAAGGCACTCGGCTGCCCCTACACCACAAAAAAAGGCACTCGGAGCATCACACCACAAAAAAAGGCACTCGGAGGCCCCTACAGCACAAAAAAAGGCACTCGGTGGCCCCCACATTGCAAAAAAAGGCACTCGGAGGCCAGTGCACTGAAAAACAGGGAACTTGGAGGCCAGTGCACCGCAAAAAAAAATGCACTCAGAGGCCCCTACAGCACAAAAGAAATGCACTTGGGGGCTGCTACAATGCAAAAAAAGGCACTCGGAGGCCCCTACACCAGAAAGAAAGGAACTCGGAGGGCCCTGCACCACAAAAGAAGGCACTCGGAGGCCTCTGAACCACAAGAAAAGGCTCTCGGGGCCACTACACCACAAAAAAAAGGTACATGGAGGACCACACCCCCCAAAATAACAGCACTCGGAGGCCCCTGAACCACAAGGAAAGGCCCTCGGTGGCTCCTACAGCACAAAAAAAGGCACTCGGGGGCTGCTACAATGTGAAACAAGGCACTCAGAGGCCCCTGCACCACAAGAAAAGGCACTCGGTGGCCTCTGAACCACAAGAAAAGGCACTTGGTGGACCCTACAGCACAATAAAAGGCACTCGGAGGCTGCTACAACGCGAAAAAAGGCACTCAGAGGGCCCTGCACCACCAAAAAAAGCACTCGGAGGCTCCTGCACTGGAAAAAGAGGCACTTGCAGGCCTGTACACCGGAAAAAAAGGCACTCGGAGGCCCCTGCACCACGAAAGAAGGCACTCGGAGGCCCCTACACTGCAAAAAAAGGCACTCGGAGGGCCCTTCACCGCAAAAAAAGGCACTCGGAGGCCCCCACATTGCAAAAAAAGGCACTTGGAGGCCCCCACATTGCAAAAAAAGGCACTTGGAGGCTACTACATTGCAAAAAAAGGCACTCAGTAGCCCCTGCACCGCAAAAAAAGGCACTCAGTAGCCCCTGCACCGCAAAAAAAGGCACTCAGTAGCCCCTGCACTGCAAAAAAAGGCACTCGGAGGCCAGTGCACTGAAAAACAGGGCACTTGGAGGCCAGTGCACCGCAAAAAAAAATGCACTCAGAGGCCCCTACAGCACAAAAGAAAGGCACTTGGAGGACCACACCACAAAAAAAAGGCACTCGGCTGCCCCTACACTGGAAAAAAAGGCATTTGGAGGCCCCTACAGCACAAAAAAAGGCACTTGGGGGCTGCTACAATGCAAAAAAGGCACTCGGAGGCCCCTGCACCAGAAACAAAGCCACTTGGAGGGCCCTGCACCACAAAACAATAGCACTCAGAGGCCCCTGAACCACAAGAAAAGGCACTCAGTGGCTCCTACAGCACAAAAAAAGGCACTCGGGGGCTGCTACAATGCGAAAACAGGCACTCCGGTGCCCCTACACCGGAAAGAAAGGCACTCAGAGGGCCCTGCAGCACAAAAAAAGGCACTCAGCTGCCCTTACACTGGAAAAACAGGCACTCGGAGGCCTCTACACCACAGAAAAAGGCACTCTGGCCCCTACACGACCAAGAAAGGCACTCGGTGGCCCCCACATTGCAAAAAAAGACACTTGGAGGCTACTACACTGCAAAGAAATGCACCCTGAGGCCCACGCACAGCAAAAAAAGGCACTTAGTAACCCCTGCACCGCAAAAGAAGGCACTCAGAGGCCTCCATACCGCAAAAAAAGGCACTCGGAGGCCAGTGCACTGAAAAACAGGGCACTTGGAGGCCAGTGCACCACAAAAGAAAATGCACTCAGAGGCATCTACACCACAAAAAAAAGGCACTCAGAGGACCACACCACAAAAAAAGGTACTGGGTGGCCCCGACAGCACAAACAAATGCACTCGGGGGCTGCTACAATGTGAAACAAGGCATTTGGGGGGCCCGGCACGACCAAAAAGGCACTCGGAAGCCCCTACATTGCAAAAAAAGGCACTTGGAGGCTACTACACTGCAAAAATACGCACCCTGAGGCCCCTGCACCGCAAAAAAAGGCACTCGGTGGCCCCTACACTGAAAAGAAAGGCACTCAGAGGGCCCTGCAGCATAAAAAAAGGCACTCGGAGGCCCCTATACTGCAAAAAAATGCACTCGGGGACTGCTACAATGCGAAACAAAGCACTCGGAAGCCCCTGCACCACCAAAAGAGGCACTCGGAGGCTCCTGCACAGGAAAAAGAGGCACTTGCAGGCCTGTACACTGGAAATAAAGGCACTCGGAGGCACCTGCAATGGAAAAAAAGGCACTCGGAGGCTACTACACCACAAAAAAAGGCACTCGGATGTTGCTAAAATGGAAAAAAAGGCACTCGGAAGCGTCTACACCACAAAAAAAAGGCATTCGGAGGACCACACCACAAAAAAAGGTACTGGGTGGCCCCGACAGCACAAACAAATGCACTCGGGGGCTGCTACAATATGAAACAAGGCATTCGGGGGGCCCGGCACGACCAAAAAGGCACTCGGAAGCCCCTACATTGCAAAAAAAGGCACTTGGAAGCTACTACACTGCAAAAAAATGCACCCTGAGGCCCCTGCACCGCAAAAAAAGGCACTCGGTAGCCCCAACACCACAAAAAAAGGCACTCGGGGGCTGCTACAATGAGAAAACAGGCACTCCAATGCCCCTACAGCGGAAAGAAAGGCACTCAGAGGGCCCTGCAGCACAAAAAAAGGCACTCAGCTGCCCTTACACTGGAAAAACAGGCACTTGGAGGCCTCTACACCACAGAAAAAGGCACTCTGGCCCCTACACCACCAAGAAAGGCACTCGGTGGCCCCCACATTGCAAAAAAAGACACTTGGAGGCTACTACACTGCAAAGAAATGCACCCTGAGGCCCACGCACAGCAAAAAAAGGCACTTAGTAACCCCTGCACCGCAAAAAAAGGCACTCAGAGGCCTCCACACCGCAAAAAAAGGCACTCGGAGGCCAGTGCACTGAAAAACAGGGCACTTGGAGGCCAGTGCACCACAAAAGAAAATGCACTCAGAGGCCCCGACACCACAAAAAAAGGCACTCGGCTGCCCCTACACTGGAAAAAAAGGCATTTGGAGGCCCCTACAGCACAAAAAACGGCACTTGGGGGCTGCTACAATGCAAAAAAGGCACTCGGAGGCCCCTGCACCAGAAACAAAGCCACTTGGAGGGCCCTGCACCACAAAACAATAGCACTCGGAGGCCCCTGAACCACAAGAAAAGGCACTCAGTGGCTCCTACAGCACAAAAGAAGGCACTCGGGGGCTGCTACAATGTGAAACAAGGCACTCGGAGGGCCCGGCACCACAAAAACAGGCACTCGGAGGCTGCTGCACTGGAAAAAGAGGCACTTGCAGGCCTGTACACCGGAAAAAAAGGCACTCGGAAGCCGCTACACCGCAGAGAAAGGCACTTGGAGGCACCTGCAATGGAAAAAAAGGCACTCAGAGGCCCCTACACCACAAAAAAAGGCACTTGGCTGCCCCTACACTGGAAAAAAAGGCACTCGGAGGCCCCTACAGCACAAAAAAAGGCACTTGGGGGCTGCTACAATGCAAAAAAAGGCACTCGGGGGCTGCTACAATGCGAAAACAGGCACTCCGGTGCCCCTACACCAGAAAGAAAGGCACTCAGAGGGCCCTGCAGCACAGAAAAAGGCACTCAGCTGCCCTTACACTGGAAAAACAGGCACTCGGAGGCCTCTACACCCCAGAAAAAGGCACTCAGTGGCCCCTACACTGCAAAAAAAGGCATTCGGGGGCTGCTACAATGTGAAACAAGGCACTCGGAGGGCCCGGCACCACCAAAAGAGGCACTCGGAGGCTGCTGCACTGGAAAAAGAGGCACTTGCAGGCCTGTACACCGGAAAAAAAGGCACTCGGAAGCCGCTACACCGCAGAGAAAGGCACTTGGAGGCACCTGCAACGGAAAAAAAGGCACTCAGAGGCCCCTACACCACAAAAAAAGGCACTTGGCTGCCCCTACACTGGAAAAAAAGGCACTCGGAGGCCTCTACAGCACAAAAAAAGGCACTTGGGAGCTGCTACAATGCAAAAAAAGGCACTCGGAGGCCCCTGAACCAGAAGAAAAGGCTCTCGGGGCCACTACACCGCCAAAAAAAGGTACATGGAGGACCACACACCCCAAAATAACAGCACTCGGAGGCCCCTGAACCACAAGAAAAGGCACTCGGTGGCTCCTACAGTACAAAAAAACAGCACTCGGGGGCTGCTACAATGTGAAACAAGGCACTCGGAGGGCCCTGCAGCACAAAAAAAAGCACTCGGAGGCCCCTGCACTGGAAAAAGAGGCACTTGCAGGCCTGTACACTGGAAATAAAGGCACTCGGAGGGCCCTGCGCTGGAAAAAGAGGCACTTGGAGGCCTGTACACTGGAAATAAAGGCACTCGGTGGCCCCTACAGCACAAAAAAAGGCACTCGGAGGCTGCTACAATGTAAAAACAGGCACTCGGATGCCCCTACACCGGAAATAAAGGCACTCGGAGGGCCCTGCACCACAAACAAAGGCACTCAGAGGCTGCTACACCGTAGAGAAAGGCACTCGGAGGCCCCTGCACTGGAAAAAAATGCACTTGGAGGCCCCTGCACCACAAAAAAGGCACTCGGAGGCTGCTACAATGGAAAAAAGGCACTCGGTGGCCCCTACACTGGAATAAAAGGCACTTGGAGGCCAGTGCACCCCAAAAAAAGGCACTCGGAGGCCTCTACACCACAAAGAAAAGGCACTAGGAGGGCCTTACACTGGAAAAAAAGGCACTAGGGGGCCACTACGCTGGAAAAAAAGGCACTCGGAGGCCAGTGCACTGCAAAAACAGGGCACTTGGAGGCCTCTACACTGCAAAAGAAGGCACTCGGAGGCCACTACACTGGAACAAAAGGCACTCGGAGGCCAGTGCACCACAAGAAAAGGCACTCAGTGGCCCCTACAGCACAAAAAAAGGCTCTTGGGGGCTGCTACAATGCAAAAAAAGGCACTTGGAGGCCCCTGAACCACAAGAAAAGGCACTTGGTGGCCCCTGAACCACAAAAAAAGGCACTCGGTGGCCCCTACAGCACAATAAAAAGCACTCGGGGGCTGCTACAATGTGAAACAAGGCACTTGGAGGGCCCTGCACCACCAAAAAAGGCACTCGGAGGCTCCTGCACTGGAAAAAGAGGCACTTGCAGGCCTGTACACCAGAAAAAAAGGCACTCGGAGGCTCCTGCACCACAAAAGAAGGCACTCAGAGGCCCCTACACCACCAAGAAAGGCACTCGGTGGCCCCCACATTGCAAAAAAAGGCACTTGGAGGCTACTACACTGCAAAGAAATGCACCCTGAGGCCCATGCACAGCAAAAAAAGGCACTCGGAGGCCAGTGCACTGAAAAACAGGGCACTTGGAGGCCAGTGCACCGCAAAAAAAAATGCACTCAGAGGCCCCGACACCACAAAAGAAAGGCACTTGGAGCACCACACCACAAAAAAAGGCACTCGGCTGCCCCTACACTGCAAAAAAAGGCACTCAGAGCCCCCTGAACCACAAGAAAAGGCTCTCGGGGCCACTACACCGCCAAAAAAAGGTACATGGAGGACCACACACCCCAAAATAACAGCACTCGGAGGCCCCTGAACCACAAGGAAAGGCACCTGGTGGCTCCTACAGCACAAAAAACCAGCACTCGTGGGCTTCTACAATGCGAAAACAGGCACTCAGATGCCCCTACTCCGGAAATAAAGGGCACTCGGAGGGCCCTGCACCACAAACAAAGGCACTCGGAGGCCCCTGCACTGGAAAAAAAGGCACTTGGAGGCCAGTGCACCATAAAAAAAGCACTCGGAGGCCCCTACACTGGAATAAAAGGCACTCGGAGGCCAGTGCACCGCAAAAAAAGGCACTCGGAGGCCTCTACACCACAAGAAAAAGGCACTAGGGGGCTACTACGCTGGAGCAAAAGGCACTCGGAGGCCAGTGCACCACAAGAAAAGGCACTCAGTGGCCCCTACAGCACAAAAAAAGGCTCTTGGGGGCTGCTACATTGCAAAAAAAGGCACTTGGAGGCTACTACACTGCAAAAATACGCACCCTGAGGCCCCTGCACCGCAAAAAAAGGCACTCGGTGGCCCCTACACTGAAAAGAAAGGCACTCAGAGGGCCCTGCAGCATAAAAAAAGGCACTCGGAGGCCCCTATACTGCAAAAAAATGCACTCGGGGACTGCTACAATGCGAAACAAAGCACTCGGAAGCCCCTGCACCACCAAAAGAGGCACTCGGAGGCTCCTGCACAGGAAAAAGAGGCACTTGCAGGCCTGTACACTGGAAATAAAGGCACTCGGAGGCACCTGCAATGGAAAAAAAGGCACTCGGAGGCTACTACACCACAAAAAAAGGCACTCGGATGTTGCTAAAATGGAAAAAAAGGCACTCGGAAGCGTCTACACCACAAAAAAAAGGCATTCGGAGGACCACACCACAAAAAAAGGTACTGGGTGGCCCCGACAGCACAAACAAATGCACTCGGGGGCTGCTACAATATGAAACAAGGCATTCGGGGGGCCCGGCACGACCAAAAAGGCACTCGGAAGCCCCTACATTGCAAAAAAAGGCACTTGGAAGCTACTACACTGCAAAAAAATGCACCCTGAGGCCCCTGCACCGCAAAAAAAGGCACTCGGTAGCCCCAACACCACAAAAAAAGGCACTTGGGGGCTGCTACAATGAGAAAACAGGCACTCCGATGCCCCTACAGCGGGAAGAAAGGCACTCAGAGGGCCCTGCAGCACAAAAAAAGGCACTCAGCTGCCCTTACACTGGAAAAACAGGCACTTGGAGGCCTCTACACCACAGAAAAAGGCACTCTGGCCCCTACACGACCAAGAAAGGCACTCGGTGGCCCCCACATTGCAAAAAAAGACACTTGGAGGCTACTACACTGCAAAGAAATGCACCCTGAGGCCCACGCACAGCAAAAAAAGGCACTTAGTAACCCCTGCACCACAAAAGAAAATGCACTCAGAGGCCCCGACACCACAAAAAAAGGCACTCGGCTGCCCCTACACTGGAAAAAAAGGCATTTGGAGGCCCCTACAGCACAAAAAACGGCACTTGGGGGCTGCTACAATGCAAAAAAGGCACTCGGAGGCCCCTGCACCAGAAACAAAGCCACTTGGAGGGCCCTGCACCACAAAACAATAGCACTCGGAGGCCCCTGAACCACAAGAAAAGGCACTCAGTGGCTCCTACAGCACAAAAAAAGGCACTCGGGGGCTGCTACAATGTGAAACAAGGCACTCGGAGGTCCCTGCACCACAAAAACAGGCACTCGGAGGCTGCTGCACTGGAAAAAGAGGCACTTGCAGGCCTGTACACCGGAAAAAAAGGCACTCGGAAGCCGCTACACCGCAGAGAAAGGCACTTGGAGGCACCTGCAATGGAAAAAAAGGCACTCAGAGGCCCCTACACCACAAAAAAAGGCACTTGGCTGCCCCCACACTGGAAAAAAAGGCACTCGGAGGCCTCTACAGCACAAAAAAAGGCACTTGGGGGCTGCTACAATGCAAAAAAAGGCACTCGGGGGCTGCTACAATGCGAAAACAGGCACTCCGGTGCCCCTACACCAGAAAGAAAGGCACTCAGAGGGCCCTGCAGCACAGAAAAAGGCACTCAGCTGCCCTTACACTGGAAAAACAGGCACTCGGAGGCCTCTACACCCCAGAAAAAGGCACTCAGTGGCCCCTACACTGCAAAAAAAGGCACTCGGGGGCTGCTACAATGTGAAACAAGGCACTCGGAGGGCCCGGCACCACCAAAAGAGGCACTCGGAGGCTGCTGCACTGGAAAAAGAGGCACTTGCAGGCCTGTACACCGGAAAAAAAGGCACTCGGAAGCCGCTACACCGCAGAGAAAGGCACTTGGAGGCACCTGCAATGGAAAAAAAGGCACTCAGAGGCCCCTACACCACAAAAAAAGGCACTTGGCTGCCCCTACACTGGAAAAAAAGGCACTCGGAGGCCTCTACAGCACAAAAAAAGGCACTTGGGGGCTGCTACAATGCAAAAAAAGGCACTCGGAGGCCCCTGAACCAGAAGAAAAGGCTCTCGGGGCCACTACACCGCCAAAAAAAGGTACATGGAGGACCACACACCCCAAAATAACAGCACTCGGAGGCCCCTGAACCACAAGAAAAGGCACTTGGTGGCTCCTACAGTACAAAAAAACAGCACTCGGGGGCTGCTACAATGTGAAACAAGGCACTCGGAGGGCCCTGCAGCACAAAAAAAAGCACTCGGAGGCCCCTGCACTGGAAAAAGAGGCACTTGCAGGCCTGTACACTGGAAATAAAGGCACTCGGAGGGCCCTGCGCTGGAAAAAGAGGCACTTGGAGGCCTGTACACTGGAAATAAAGGCACTCGGAGGGCCCTGCACCACCAAAAAATGCACTTGGAAGCCCCTACATTGCAAAAAAAGGCACTTGGAGGCTACTACACTGCAAAAAAATGCACCCTGAGGCCCCTGCAACACAAAAAAAAGGCACTCGGTGGCCCCTGCACCACAAACAAAGGCACTCAGAGGCTGCTACACCGTAGAGAAAGGCACTCGGAGGCCCCTGCACTGGAAAAAAATGCACTTGGAGGCCCCTGCACCACAAAAAAGGCACTCGGAGGCTGCTACAATGGAAAAAAGGCACTCGGTGGCCCCTACACTGGAATAAAAGGCACTTGGAGGCCAGTGCACCCCAAAAAAAGGCACTCGGAGGCCTCTACACCACAAAGAAAAGGCACTAGGAGGGCCTTACACTGGAAAAAAAGGCACTAGGGGGCCCCTACACTGGAATAAAAGGCACTCGGAGGCCAGTGCACCGCAAAAAAAGGCACTCGGAGGCCTCTACACCACAAGAAAAAGGCACTAGGGGGCCACTACGCTGGAACAAAAGGCACTCGGAGGCCAGTGCACCACAAGAAAAGGCACTCAGTGGCCCCTACAGCACAAAAAAAAGGCTCTTGGGGGCTGCTACAATGCAAAAAAAGGCACTTGGAGGCCCCTGAACCACAAGAAAAGGCAGTTGGTGGCCCCTGAACCACAAGGAAAGGCATTCGGTGGCCCCTACAGCACAATAAAAAGCACTCGGGGGCTGCTACAATGTGAAACAAGGCACTTGGAGGGCCCTGCACCACCAAAAAAGGCACTCGGAGGCTCCTGCACTGGAAAAAGAGGCACTTGCAGGCCTGTACACTGGAAATAAAGGCACTTGGAGGCCCCTGCACCACAAAAGAAGCCACTCGGATGCCCCTACACCACAAAAAAAGGCACTTGGAGACTACTACACTGCAAAAAAAGGCACCCTGAGGCCCCTGCACCACAAAAAAAGGCACTCGGTGGCCCCTAAAGTACAAAAAAAGGCACTCCGAGGCTGCTACAATGCGAAAAGAAAGGCACTCCGAGGCTGCTACAACGCCAAAAAAGGCACTCGGAGGGCCCTGCACCAGAAAAAAAGGCACTCGGAGGCTCCTGCACTGGAAAAAGAGGCACTTGGAGGCCTGTACACCACAAAAAAAGGCACTTGGAGGCCAGTGCATCGCAAAAAAAATGCACTCAGAGGCCCCGACACCACAAAAGAAAGGCACTTGGAGGACCACACCACAAAAAAAGGCACTCGGCTGCCCCTACACCACAAAAAAAGGCACTCGGAGCATCACACCACAAAAAAAGGCACTCGGAGGCCCCTACAGCACAAAAAAAGGCACTTGGGGGCTGCTACAATGCAAAAAAAGGCACTTGGAGGCCCCTGCACCAGAAAGAAAGGAACTCGGAGGGCCCAGCACCAGAAAGAAAGGCACTCAGAGGCCCCTGAACCACAAGAAAAGGCTCTCGGGGCCACTACACCGCCAAAAAAAGGTACATGGAGGACCACACACCCCAAAATAACAGCACTCGGAGGCCCCGAACCACAAGGAAAGGCACTCGGTGGCTCCTACAGTACAAAAAAACAGCACTCGGGGGCTGCTACAATGTGAAACAAGGCACTCGGAGGGCCCTGCAGCACAAAAAAAGGCACTCGGAGGCCCCTGCACTGGAAAAAGAGGCACTTGCAGGCCTGTACACTGGAAATAAAGGCACTCGGAGGGCCCTGCACCACCAAAAAATGCACTTGGAAGCCCCTACATTGCAAAAAAAGGCACTTGGGGGCTACTACACTGCAAAAAAATGCACCCTGAGGCCCCTGCAACACACAAAAAAAGGCACTCGGTGGCCCCTACAGCACAAAAAAAGGCACTCGGAGGCTGCTACAATGTAAAAACAGGCACTCGGATGCCCCTACACCGGAAATAAAGGCACTCGGAGGGCCCTGCACCACAAACAAAGGCACTCAGAGGCTGCTACACCGTAGAGAAAGGCACTCGGAGGCCCCTGCACTGGAAAAAAAAGCACTTGGAGGCCCCTGCACCACAAAAAAGGCACTCGGAGGCTGCTACAATGGAAAAAAGGCACTCGGTGGCCCCTACACTGGAATAAAAGGCACTTGGAGGCCAGTGCACCCCAAAAAAAGGCACTCGGAGGCCTCTACACCACAAAGAAAAGGCACTAGGAGGGCCTTACACTGGAAAAAAAGGCACTAGGGGGCCACTACGCTGGAAAAAAAGGCACTCGGAGGCCAGTGCACTGCAAAAACAGGGCACTTGGAGGCCTCTACACTGCAAAAGAAGGCACTCGGAGGCCACTACACTGGAACAAAAGGCACTCGGAGGCCAGTGCACCACAAGAAAAGGCACTCAGTGGCCCCTACAGCACAAAAAAAGGCTCTTGGGGGCTGCTACAATGCAAAAAAAAGGCACTCAGAGGGCCCTGAACCACAAAAAAAGGCACTTGGTGGGCCCTGAACCACAAGAAAAGGCACTCGGTGGCCCCTACAGCACAATAAAAAGCACTCGGGGGCTGCTACAATGTGAAACAAGGCACTTGGAGGGCCCTGCACCACCAAAAAAGGCACTCGGAGGCTCCTGCACTGGAAAAAGAGGCACTTGCAGGCCTGTACACCAGAAAAAAAGGCACTTGGAGGCTCCTGCACCACAAAAGAAGGCACTCAGAGGCCCCTACACCACCAAGAAAGGCACTCGGTGGCCCCCACATTGCAAAAAAAGGCACTTGGAGGCTACTACACTGCAAAGAAATGCACCCTGAGGCCCATGCACAGCAAAAAAAGGCACTCGGAGGCCAGTGCACTGAAAAACAGGGCACTTGGAGGCCAGTGCACCGCAAAAAAAAATGCACTCAGAGGCCCCGACACCACAAAAAAAGGCACTCGGCTGCCCCTACACTGGAAAAAAAGGCACTCAGAGCCCCCTGAACCACAAGAAAAGGCTCTCGGGGCCACTACACCGCCAAAAAAAGGTACATGGAGGACCACACACCCCAAAATAACAGCACTCGGAGGCCCCTGAACCACAAGGAAAGGCACCTGGTGGCTCCTACAGCACAAAAAACCAGCACTCGTGGGCTTCTACAATGCGAAAACAGGCACTCAGATGCCCCTACTCCGGAAATAAAGGGCACTCGGAGGGCCCTGCACCACAAACAAAGGCACTCGGAGGCCCCTGCACTGGAAAAAAAGGCACTTGGAGGCCAGTGCACCATAAAAAAAGCACTCGGAGGCCCCTACACTGGAATAAAAGGCACTCGGAGGCCAGTGCACCGCAAAAAAAGGCACTCGGAGGCCTCTACACCACAAGAAAAAGGCACTAGGGGGCCACTACGCTGGAACAAAAGGCACTCGGAGGCCAGTGCACCACAAGAAAAGGCACTCAGTGGCCCCTACAGCACAAAAAAAGGCTCTTGGGGGCTGCTACAATGCAAAAAAAGGCACTTGGAGGCCCCTGAACCACAAGAAAAGGCACTTGGTGGCCCCTGAACCACAAGAAAAGGCACTCGGTGGCCCCTACAGCACAATAAAAAGCACTCGGGGGCTGCTACAATGTGAAACAAGGCACTTGGAGGGCCCTGCACCACCAAAAAAGGCACTCGGAGGCTCCTGCACTGGAAAAAGAGGCACTTGCAGGCCTGTACACTGGAAATAAAGGCACTTGGAGGCCCCTGCACCACAAAAGAAGCCACTCGGATGCCCCTACACCACAAAAAAAGGCACTTGGAGACTACTACACTGCAAAAAAAGGCACCCTGAGGCCCCTGCACCACAAAAAAAGGCACTCGGTGGCCCCTAAAGTACAAAAAAAGGCACTCCGAGGCTGCTACAATGCGAAAAGAAAGGCACTCCGAGGCTGCTACAACGCCAAAAAAGGCACTCGGAGGGCCCTGCACCAGAAAAAAAGGCACTCGGAGGCTCCTGCACTGGAAAAAGAGGCACTTGGAGGCCTGTACACCACAAAAAAAGGCACTTGGAGGCCAGTGCATCGCAAAAAAAATGCACTCAGAGGCCCCGACACCACAAAAGAAAGGCACTTGGAGGACCACACCACAAAAAAAGGCACTCGGCTGCCCCTACACTGGAAAAAAAGGCACTCAGAGCCCCCTGAACCACAAGAAAAGGCTCTCGGGGCCACTACACCGCAAAAAAAAGGTACATGGAGGACCACACCCCCCAAAATAACAGCACTCGGAGGCCCCTGAACCACAAGGAAAGGCCCTCGGTGGCTCCTACAGCACAAAAAAAGGCACTCGGGGGCTGCTACAATGTGAAACAAGGCACTCAGAGGCCCCTGCACCACAAGAAAAGGCACTCGGTGGCCTCTGAACCACAAGAAAAGGCACTTGGTGGACCCTACAGCACAATAAAAGGCACTCGGAGGCTGCTACAACGCGAAAAAAGGCACTCAGAGGGCCCTGCACCACCAAAAAAAGCACTCGGAGGCTCCTGCACTGGAAAAAGAGGCACTTGCAGGCCTGTACACCGGAAAAAAAGGCACTCGGAGGCCCCTGCACCACGAAAGAAGGCACTCGGAGGCCCCTACACTGCAAAAAAAGGCACTCGGAGGGCCCTTCACCGCAAAAAAAGGCACTCGGAGGCCCCCACATTGCAAAAAAAGGCACTTGGAGGCCCCCACATTGCAAAAAAAGGCACTTGGAGGCTACTACACTGCAAAGAAATGCACCCTGAGGCCCACGCACAGCAAAAAAAGGCACTTAGTAACCCCTGCACTGCAAAAAAAGGCACTCGGAGGCCAGTGCACTGAAAAACAGGGCACTTGGAGGCCAGTGCACCGCAAAAAAAAATGCACTCAGAGGCCCCTACAGCACAAAAGAAAGGCACTTGGAGGACCACACCACAAAAAAAAGGCACTCGGCTGCCCCTACACTGGAAAAAAAGGCATTTGGAGGCCCCTACAGCACAAAAAAAGGCACTTGGGGGCTGCTACAATGCAAAAAAGGCACTCGGAGGCCCCTGCACCAGAAACAAAGCCACTTGGAGGGCCCTGCACCACAAAACAATAGCACTCAGAGGCCCCTGAACCACAAGAAAAGGCACTCAGTGGCTCCTACAGCACAAAAAAAGGCACTCGGGGGCTGCTACAATGCGAAAACAGGCACTCCGGTGCCCCTACACCGGAAAGAAAGGCACTCAGAGGGCCCTGCAGCACAAAAAAAGGCACTCAGCTGCCCTTACACTGGAAAAACAGGCACTCGGAGGCCTCTACACCACAGAAAAAGGCACTCTGGCCCCTACACGACCAAGAAAGGCACTCGGTGGCCCCCACATTGCAAAAAAAGACACTTGGAGGCTACTACACTGCAAAGAAATGCACCCTGAGGCCCACGCACAGCAAAAAAAGGCACTTAGTAACCCCTGCACCGCAAAAGAAGGCACTCAGAGGCCTCCATACCGCAAAAAAAGGCACTCGGAGGCCAGTGCACTGAAAAACAGGGCACTTGGAGGCCAGTGCACCACAAAAGAAAATGCACTCAGAGGCATCTACACCACAAAAAAAAGGCACTCAGAGGACCACACCACAAAAAAAGGTACTGGGTGGCCCCGACAGCACAAACAAATGCACTCGGGGGCTGCTACAATGTGAAACAAGGCATTTGGGGGGCCCGGCACGACCAAAAAGGCACTCGGAAGCCCCTACATTGCAAAAAAAGGCACTTGGAGGCTACTACACTGCAAAAATACGCACCCTGAGGCCCCTGCACCGCAAAAAAAGGCACTCGGTGGCCCCTACACTGAAAAGAAAGGCACTCAGAGGGCCCTGCAGCATAAAAAAAGGCACTCGGAGGCCCCTATACTGCAAAAAAATGCACTCGGGGACTGCTACAATGCGAAACAAAGCACTCGGAAGCCCCTGCACCACCAAAAGAGGCACTCGGAGGCTCCTGCACAGGAAAAAGAGGCACTTGCAGGCCTGTACACTGGAAATAAAGGCACTCGGAGGCACCTGCAATGGAAAAAAAGGCACTCGGAGGCTACTACACCACAAAAAAAGGCACTCGGATGTTGCTAAAATGGAAAAAAAGGCACTCGGAAGCGTCTACACCACAAAAAAAAGTCATTCGGAGGACCACACCACAAAAAAAGGTACTGGGTGGCCCCGACAGCACAAACAAATGCACTCGGGGGCTGCTACAATATGAAACAAGGCATTCGGGGGGCCCGGCACGACCAAAAAGGCACTCGGAAGCCCCTACATTGCAAAAAAAGGCACTTGGAAGCTACTACACTGCAAAAAAATGCACCCTGAGGCCCCTGCACCGCAAAAAAAGGCACTCGGTAGCCCCAACACCACAAAAAAAGGCACTTGGGGGCTGCTACAATGAGAAAACAGGCACTCCAATGCCCCTACAGCGGAAAGAAAGGCACTCAGAGGGCCCTGCAGCACAAAAAAAGGCACTCAGCTGCCCTTACACTGGAAAAACAGGCACTTGGAGGCCTCTACACCACAGAAAAAGGCACTCTGGCCCCTACACCACCAAGAAAGGCACTCGGTGGCCCCCACATTGCAAAAAAAGACACTTGGAGGCTACTACACTGCAAAGAAATGCACCCTGAGGCCCACGCACAGCAAAAAAAGGCACTTAGTAACCCCTGCACCGCAAAAAAAGGCACTCAGAGGCCTCCACACCGCAAAAAAAGGCACTCGGAGGCCAGTGCACTGAAAAACAGGGCACTTGGAGGCCAGTGCACCACAAAAGAAAATGCACTCAGAGGCCCCGACACCACAAAAAAAGGCACTCGGCTGCCCCTACACTGGAAAAAAAGGCATTTGGAGGCCCCTACAGCACAAAAAACGGCACTTGGGGGCTGCTACAATGCAAAAAAGGCACTCGGAGGCCCCTGCACCAGAAACAAAGCCACTTGGAGGGCCCTGCACCACAAAACAATAGCACTCGGAGGCCCCTGAACCACAAGAAAAGGCACTCAGTGGCTCCTACAGCACAAAAGAAGGCACTCGGGGGCTGCTACAATGTGAAACAAGGCACTCGGAGGGCCCGGCACCACAAAAACAGGCACTCGGAGGCTGCTGCACTGGAAAAAGAGGCACTTGCAGGCCTGTACACCGGAAAAAAAGGCACTCGGAAGCCGCTACACCGCAGAGAAAGGCACTTGGAGGCACCTGCAACGGAAAAAAAGGCACTCAGAGGCCCCTACACCACAAAAAAAGGCACTTGGCTGCCCCTACACTGGAAAAAAAGGCACTCGGAGGCCTCTACAGCACAAAAAAAGGCACTTGGGAGCTGCTACAATGCAAAAAAAGGCACTCGGAGGCCCCTGAACCAGAAGAAAAGGCTCTCGGGGCCACTACACCGCCAAAAAAAGGTACATGGAGGACCACACACCCCAAAATAACAGCACTCGGAGGCCCCTGAACCACAAGAAAAGGCACTCGGTGGCTCCTACAGTACAAAAAAACAGCACTCGGGGGCTGCTACAATGTGAAACAAGGCACTCGGAGGGCCCTGCAGCACAAAAAAAAGCACTCGGAGGCCCCTGCACTGGAAAAAGAGGCACTTGCAGGCCTGTACACTGGAAATAAAGGCACTCGGAGGGCCCTGCGCTGGAAAAAGAGGCACTTGGAGGCCTGTACACTGGAAATAAAGGCACTCGGTGGCCCCTACAGCACAAAAAAAGGCACTCGGAGGCTGCTACAATGTAAAAACAGGCACTCGGATGCCCCTACACCGGAAATAAAGGCACTCGGAGGGCCCTGCACCACAAACAAAGGCACTCAGAGGCTGCTACACCGTAGAGAAAGGCACTCGGAGGCCCCTGCACTGGAAAAAAATGCACTTGGAGGCCCCTGCACCACAAAAAAGGCACTCGGAGGCTGCTACAATGGAAAAAAGGCACTCGGTGGCCCCTACACTGGAATAAAAGGCACTTGGAGGCCAGTGCACCCCAAAAAAAGGCACTCGGAGGCCTCTACACCACAAAGAAAAGGCACTAGGAGGGCCTTACACTGGAAAAAAAGGCACTAGGGGGCCACTACGCTGGAAAAAAAGGCACTCGGAGGCCAGTGCACTGCAAAAACAGGGCACTTGGAGGCCTCTACACTGCAAAAGAAGGCACTCGGAGGCCACTACACTGGAACAAAAGGCACTCGGAGGCCAGTGCACCACAAGAAAAGGCACTCAGTGGCCCCTACAGCACAAAAAAAGGCTCTTGGGGGCTGCTACAATGCAAAAAAAGGCACTTGGAGGCCCCTGAACCACAAGAAAAGGCACTTGGTGGCCCCTGAACCACAAGAAAAGGCACTCGGTGGCCCCTACAGCACAATAAAAAGCACTCGGGGGCTGCTACAATGTGAAACAAGGCACTTGGAGGGCCCTGCACCACCAAAAAAGGCACTCGGAGGCTCCTGCACCACAAAAGAAGGCACTCAGAGGCCCCTACACCACCAAGAAAGGCACTCGGTGGCCCCCACATTGCAAAAAAAGGCACTTGGAGGCTACTACACTGCAAAGAAATGCACCCTGAGGCCCATGCACAGCAAAAAAAGGCACTCGGAGGCCAGTGCACTGAAAAACAGGGCACTTGGAGGCCAGTGCACCGCAAAAAAAAATGCACTCAGAGGCCCCGACACCACAAAAGAAAGGCACTTGGAGCACCACACCACAAAAAAAGGCACTCGGCTGCCCCTACACTGCAAAAAAAGGCACTCAGAGCCCCCTGAACCACAAGAAAAGGCTCTCGGGGCCACTACACCGCCAAAAAAAGGTACATGGAGGACCACACACCCCAAAATAACAGCACTCGGAGGCCCCTGAACCACAAGGAAAGGCACCTGGTGGCTCCTACAGCACAAAAAACCAGCACTCGTGGGCTTCTACAATGCGAAAACAGGCACTCAGATGCCCCTACTCCGGAAATAAAGGGCACTCGGAGGGCCCTGCACCACAAACAAAGGCACTCGGAGGCCCCTGCACTGGAAAAAAAGGCACTTGGAGGCCAGTGCACCATAAAAAAAGCACTCGGAGGCCCCTACACTGGAATAAAAGGCACTCGGAGGCCAGTGCACCGCAAAAAAAGGCACTCGGAGGCCTCTACACCACAAGAAAAAGGCACTAGGGGGCTACTACGCTGGAGCAAAAGGCACTCGGAGGCCAGTGCACCACAAGAAAAGGCACTCAGTGGCCCCTACAGCACAAAAAAAGGCTCTTGGGGGCTGCTACATTGCAAAAAAAGGCACTTGGAGGCTACTACACTGCAAAAATACGCACCCTGAGGCCCCTGCACCGCAAAAAAAGGCACTCGGTGGCCCCTACACTGAAAAGAAAGGCACTCAGAGGGCCCTGCAGCATAAAAAAAGGCACTCGGAGGCCCCTATACTGCAAAAAAATGCACTCGGGGACTGCTACAATGCGAAACAAAGCACTCGGAAGCCCCTGCACCACCAAAAGAGGCACTCGGAGGCTCCTGCACAGGAAAAAGAGGCACTTGCAGGCCTGTACACTGGAAATAAAGGCACTCGGAGGCACCTGCAATGGAAAAAAAGGCACTCGGAGGCTACTACACCACAAAAAAAGGCACTCGGATGTTGCTAAAATGGAAAAAAAGGCACTCGGAAGCGTCTACACCACAAAAAAAAGGCATTCGGAGGACCACACCACAAAAAAAGGTACTGGGTGGCCCCGACAGCACAAACAAATGCACTCGGGGGCTGCTACAATATGAAACAAGGCATTCGGGGGGCCCGGCACGACCAAAAAGGCACTCGGAAGCCCCTACATTGCAAAAAAAGGCACTTGGAAGCTACTACACTGCAAAAAAATGCACCCTGAGGCCCCTGCACCGCAAAAAAAGGCACTCGGTAGCCCCAACACCACAAAAAAAGGCACTCGGGGGCTGCTACAATGAGAAAACAGGCACTTCAATGCCCCTACAGCGGAAAGAAAGGCACTCAGAGGGCCCTGCAGCACAAAAAAAGGCACTCAGCTGCCCTTACACTGGAAAAACAGGCACTTGGAGGCCTCTACACCACAGAAAAAGGCACTCTGGCCCCTACACCACCAAGAAAGGCACTCGGTGGCCCCCACATTGCAAAAAAAGACACTTGGAGGCTACTACACTGCAAAGAAATGCACCCTGAGGCCCACGCACAGCAAAAAAAGGCACTTAGTAACCCCTGCACCGCAAAAAAAGGCACTCAGAGGCCTCCACACCGCAAAAAAAGGCACTCGGAGGCCAGTGCACTGAAAAACAGGGCACTTGGAGGCCAGTGCACCACAAAAGAAAATGCACTCAGAGGCCCCGACACCACAAAAAAAGGCACTCGGCTGCCCCTACACTGGAAAAAAAGGCATTTGGAGGCCCCTACAGCACAAAAAACGGCACTTGGGGGCTGCTACAATGCAAAAAAGGCACTCGGAGGCCCCTGCACCAGAAACAAAGCCACTTGGAGGGCCCTGCACCACAAAACAATAGCACTCGGAGGCCCCTGAACCACAAGAAAAGGCACTCAGTGGCTCCTACAGCACAAAAGAAGGCACTCGGGGGCTGCTACAATGTGAAACAAGGCACTCGGAGGGCCCGGCACCACAAAAACAGGCACTCGGAGGCTGCTGCACTGGAAAAAGAGGCACTTGCAGGCCTGTACACCGGAAAAAAAGGCACTCGGAAGCCGCTACACCGCAGAGAAAGGCACTTGGAGGCACCTGCAACGGAAAAAAAGGCACTCAGAGGCCCCTACACCACAAAAAAAGGCACTTGGCTGCCCCTACACTGGAAAAAAAGGCACTCGGAGGCCCCTACAGCACAAAAAAAGGCACTTGGGGGCTGCTACAATGCAAAAAAAGGCACTCGGGGGCTGCTACAATGCGAAAACAGGCACTCCGGTGCCCCTACACCAGAAAGAAAGGCACTCAGAGGGCCCTGCAGCACAGAAAAAGGCACTCAGCTGCCCTTACACTGGAAAAACAGGCACTCGGAGGCCTCTACACCCCAGAAAAAGGCACTCAGTGGCCCCTACACTGCAAAAAAAGGCATTCGGGGGCTGCTACAATGTGAAACAAGGCACTCGGAGGGCCCGGCACCACCAAAAGAGGCACTCGGAGGCTGCTGCACTGGAAAAAGAGGCACTTGCAGGCCTGTACACCGGAAAAAAAGGCACTCGGAAGCCGCTACACCGCAGAGAAAGGCACTTGGAGGCACCTGCAACGGAAAAAAAGGCACTCAGAGGCCCCTACACCACAAAAAAAGGCACTTGGCTGCCCCTACACTGGAAAAAAAGGCACTCGGAGGCCTCTACAGCACAAAAAAAGGCACTTGGGGGCTGCTACAATGCAAAAAAAGGCACTCGGAGGCCCCTGAACCAGAAGAAAAGGCTCTCGGGGCCACTACACCGCCAAAAAAAGGTACATGGAGGACCACACACCCCAAAATAACAGCACTCGGAGGCCCCTGAACCACAAGAAAAGGCACTCGGTGGCTCCTACAGTACAAAAAAACAGCACTCGGGGGCTGCTACAATGTGAAACAAGGCACTCGGAGGGCCCTGCAGCACAAAAAAAAGCACTCGGAGGCCCCTGCACTGGAAAAAGAGGCACTTGCAGGCCTGTACACTGGAAATAAAGGCACTCGGAGGGCCCTGCGCTGGAAAAAGAGGCACTTGGAGGCCTGTACACTGGAAATAAAGGCACTCGGTGGCCCCTACAGCACAAAAAAAGGCACTCGGAGGCTGCTACAATGTAAAAACAGGCACTCGGATGCCCCTACACCGGAAATAAAGGCACTCGGAGGGCCCTGCACCACAAACAAAGGCACTCAGAGGCTGCTACACCGTAGAGAAAGGCACTCGGAGGCCCCTGCACTGGAAAAAAATGCACTTGGAGGCCCCTGCACCACAAAAAAGGCACTCGGAGGCTGCTACAATGGAAAAAAGGCACTCGGTGGCCCCTACACTGGAATAAAAGGCACTTGGAGGCCAGTGCACCCCAAAAAAAGGCACTCGGAGGCCTCTACACCACAAAGAAAAGGCACTAGGAGGGCCTTACACTGGAAAAAAAGGCACTAGGGGGCCACTACGCTGGAAAAAAAGGCACTCGGAGGCCAGTGCACTGCAAAAACAGGGCACTTGGAGGCCTCTACACTGCAAAAGAAGGCACTCGGAGGCCACTACACTGGAACAAAAGGCACTCGGAGGCCAGTGCACCACAAGAAAAGGCACTCAGTGGCCCCTACAGCACAAAAAAAGGCTCTTGGGGGCTGCTACAATGCAAAAAAAGGCACTTGGAGGCCCCTGAACCACAAGAAAAGGCACTTGGTGGCCCCTGAACCACAAGAAAAGGCACTCGGTGGCCCCTACAGCACAATAAAAAGCACTCGGGGGCTGCTACAATGTGAAACAAGGCACTTGGAGGGCCCTGCACCACCAAAAAAGGCACTCGGAGGCTCCTGCACTGGAAAAAGAGGCACTTGCAGGCCTGTACACCAGAAAAAAAGGCACTCGGAGGCTCCTGCACCACAAAAGAAGGCACTCAGAGGCCCCTACACCACCAAGAAAGGCACTCGGTGGCCCCCACATTGCAAAAAAAGGCACTTGGAGGCTACTACACTGCAAAGAAATGCACCCTGAGGCCCATGCACAGCAAAAAAAGGCACTCGGAGGCCAGTGCACTGAAAAACAGGGCACTTGGAGGCCAGTGCACCGCAAAAAAAAATGCACTCAGAGGCCCCGACACCACAAAAGAAAGGCACTTGGAGCACCACACCACAAAAAAAGGCACTCGGCTGCCCCTACACTGGAAAAAAAGGCACTCAGAGCCCCCTGAACCACAAGAAAAGGCTCTCGGGGCCACTACACCGCCAAAAAAAGGTACATGGAGGACCACACACCCCAAAATAACAGCACTCGGAGGCCCCTGAACCACAAGGAAAGGCACCTGGTGGCTCCTACAGCACAAAAAACCAGCACTCGTGGGCTTCTACAATGCGAAAACAGGCACTCAGATGCCCCTACTCCGGAAATAAAGGGCACTCGGAGGGCCCTGCACCACAAACAAAGGCACTCGGAGGCCCCTGCACTGGAAAAAAAGGCACTTGGAGGCCAGTGCACCATAAAAAAAGCACTCGGAGGCCCCTACACTGGAATAAAAGGCACTCGGAGGCCAGTGCACCGCAAAAAAAGGCACTCGGAGGCCTCTACACCACAAGAAAAAGGCACTAGGGGGCTACTACGCTGGAGCAAAAGGCACTCGGAGGCCAGTGCACCACAAGAAAAGGCACTCAGTGGCCCCTACAGCACAAAAAAAGGCTCTTGGGGGCTGCTACATTGCAAAAAAAGGCACTTGGAGGCTACTACACTGCAAAAATACGCACCCTGAGGCCCCTGCACCGCAAAAAAAGGCACTCGGTGGCCCCTACACTGAAAAGAAAGGCACTCAGAGGGCCCTGCAGCATAAAAAAAGGCACTCGGAGGCCCCTATACTGCAAAAAAATGCACTCGGGGACTGCTACAATGCGAAACAAAGCACTCGGAAGCCCCTGCACCACCAAAAGAGGCACTCGGAGGCTCCTGCACAGGAAAAAGAGGCACTTGCAGGCCTGTACACTGGAAATAAAGGCACTCGGAGGCACCTGCAATGGAAAAAAAGGCACTCGGAGGCTACTACACCACAAAAAAAGGCACTCGGATGTTGCTAAAATGGAAAAAAAGGCACTCGGAAGCGTCTACACCACAAAAAAAAGGCATTCGGAGGACCACACCACAAAAAAAGGTACTGGGTGGCCCCGACAGCACAAACAAATGCACTCGGGGGCTGCTACAATATGAAACAAGGCATTCGGGGGGCCCGGCACGACCAAAAAGGCACTCGGAAGCCCCTACATTGCAAAAAAAGGCACTTGGAAGCTACTACACTGCAAAAAAATGCACCCTGAGGCCCCTGCACCGCAAAAAAAGGCACTCGGTAGCCCCAACACCACAAAAAAAGGCACTTGGGGGCTGCTACAATGAGAAAACAGGCACTCCGATGCCCCTACAGCGGGAAGAAAGGCACTCAGAGGGCCCTGCAGCACAAAAAAAGGCACTCAGCTGCCCTTACACTGGAAAAACAGGCACTTGGAGGCCTCTACACCACAGAAAAAGGCACTCTGGCCCCTACACGACCAAGAAAGGCACTCGGTGGCCCCCACATTGCAAAAAAAGACACTTGGAGGCTACTACACTGCAAAGAAATGCACCCTGAGGCCCACGCACAGCAAAAAAAGGCACTTAGTAACCCCTGCACCACAAAAGAAAATGCACTCAGAGGCCCCGACACCACAAAAAAAGGCACTCGGCTGCCCCTACACTGGAAAAAAAGGCATTTGGAGGCCCCTACAGCACAAAAAACGGCACTTGGGGGCTGCTACAATGCAAAAAAGGCACTCGGAGGCCCCTGCACCAGAAACAAAGCCACTTGGAGGGCCCTGCACCACAAAACAATAGCACTCGGAGGCCCCTGAACCACAAGAAAAGGCACTCAGTGGCTCCTACAGCACAAAAAAAGGCACTCGGGGGCTGCTACAATGTGAAACAAGGCACTCGGAGGTCCCTGCACCACAAAAACAGGCACTCGGAGGCTGCTGCACTGGAAAAAGAGGCACTTGCAGGCCTGTACACCGGAAAAAAAGGCACTCGGAAGCCGCTACACCGCAGAGAAAGGCACTTGGAGGCACCTGCAATGGAAAAAAAGGCACTCAGAGGCCCCTACACCACAAAAAAAGGCACTTGGCTGCCCCCACACTGGAAAAAAAGGCACTCGGAGGCCTCTACAGCACAAAAAAAGGCACTTGGGGGCTGCTACAATGCAAAAAAAGGCACTCGGGGGCTGCTACAATGCGAAAACAGGCACTCCGGTGCCCCTACACCAGAAAGAAAGGCACTCAGAGGGCCCTGCAGCACAGAAAAAGGCACTCAGCTGCCCTTACACTGGAAAAACAGGCACTCGGAGGCCTCTACACCCCAGAAAAAGGCACTCAGTGGCCCCTACACTGCAAAAAAAGGCACTCGAGGGCTGCTACAATGTGAAACAAGGCACTCGGAGGGCCCGGCACCACCAAAAGAGGCACTCGGAGGCTGCTGCACTGGAAAAAGAGGCACTTGCAGGCCTGTACACCGGAAAAAAAGGCACTCGGAAGCCGCTACACCGCAGAGAAAGGCACTTGGAGGCACCTGCAATGGAAAAAAAGGCACTCAGAGGCCCCTACACCACAAAAAAAGGCACTTGGCTGCCCCTACACTGGAAAAAAAGGCACTCGGAGGCCTCTACAGCACAAAAAAAGGCACTTGGGGGCTGCTACAATGCAAAAAAAGGCACTCGGAGGCCCCTGAACCAGAAGAAAAGGCTCTCGGGGCCACTACACCGCCAAAAAAAGGTACATGGAGGACCACACACCCCAAAATAACAGCACTCGGAGGCCCCTGAACCACAAGAAAAGGCACTTGGTGGCTCCTACAGTACAAAAAAACAGCACTCGGGGGCTGCTACAATGTGAAACAAGGCACTCGGAGGGCCCTGCAGCACAAAAAAAAGCACTCGGAGGCCCCTGCACTGGAAAAAGAGGCACTTGCAGGCCTGTACACTGGAAATAAAGGCACTCGGAGGGCCCTGCGCTGGAAAAAGAGGCACTTGGAGGCCTGTACACTGGAAATAAAGGCACTCGGAGGGCCCTGCACCACCAAAAAATGCACTTGGAAGCCCCTACATTGCAAAAAAAGGCACTTGGAGGCTACTACACTGCAAAAAAATGCACCCTGAGGCCCCTGCAACACAAAAAAAAGGCACTCGGTGGCCCCTGCACCACAAACAAAGGCACTCAGAGGCTGCTACACCGTAGAGAAAGGCACTCGGAGGCCCCTGCACTGGAAAAAAAAGCACTTGGAGGCCCCTGCACCACAAAAAAGGCACTCGGAGGCTGCTACAATGGAAAAAAGGCACTCGGTGGCCCCTACACTGGAATAAAAGGCACTTGGAGGCCAGTGCACCCCAAAAAAAGGCACTCGGAGGCCTCTACACCACAAAGAAAAGGCACTAGGAGGGCCTTACACTGGAAAAAAAGGCACTAGGGGGCCCCTACACTGGAATAAAAGGCACTCGGAGGCCAGTGCACCGCAAAAAAAGGCACTCGGAGGCCTCTACACCACAAGAAAAAGGCACTAGGGGGCCACTACGCTGGAACAAAAGGCACTCGGAGGCCAGTGCACCACAAGAAAAGGCACTCAGTGGCCCCTACAGCACAAAAAAAGGCTCTTGGGGGCTGCTACAATGCAAAAAAAGGCACTTGGAGGCCCCTGAACCACAAGAAAAGGCAGTTGGTGGCCCCTGAACCACAAGGAAAGGCATTCGGTGGCCCCTACAGCACAATAAAAAGCACTCGGGGCTGCTACAATGTGAAACAAGGCACTTGGAGGGCCCTGCACCACCAAAAAAGGCACTCGGAGGCTCCTGCACTGGAAAAAGAGGCACTTGCAGGCCTGTACACTGGAAATAAAGGCACTTGGAGGCCCCTGCACCACAAAAGAAGCCACTCGGATGCCCCTACACCACAAAAAAAGGCACTTGGAGACTACTACACTGCAAAAAAAGGCACCCTGAGGCCCCTGCACCACAAAAAAAGGCACTCGGTGGCCCCTAAAGTACAAAAAAAGGCACTCCGAGGCTGCTACAATGCGAAAAGAAAGGCACTCCGAGGCTGCTACAACGCCAAAAAAGGCACTCGGAGGGCCCTGCACCAGAAAAAAAGGCACTCGGAGGCTCCTGCACTGGAAAAAGAGGCACTTGGAGGCCTGTACACCACAAAAAAAGGCACTTGGAGGCCAGTGCATCGCAAAAAAAATGCACTCAGAGGCCCCGACACCACAAAAGAAAGGCACTTGGAGGACCACACCACAAAAAAAGGCACTCGGCTGCCCCTACACCACAAAAAAAGGCACTCGGAGCATCACACCACAAAAAAAGGCACTCGGAGGCCCCTACAGCACAAAAAAAGGCACTTGGGGGCTGCTACAATGCAAAAAAAGGCACTTGGAGGCCCCTGCACCAGAAAGAAAGGAACTCGGAGGGCCCAGCACCAGAAAGAAAGGCACTCAGAGGCCCCTGAACCACAAGAAAAGGCTCTCGGGGCCACTACACCGCCAAAAAAAGGTACATGGAGGACCACACACCCCAAAATAACAGCACTCGGAGGCCCCGAACCACAAGGAAAGGCACTCGGTGGCTCCTACAGTACAAAAAAACAGCACTCGGGGGCTGCTACAATGTGAAACAAGGCACTCGGAGGGCCCTGCAGCACAAAAAAAGGCACTCGGAGGCCCCTGCACTGGAAAAAGAGGCACTTGCAGGCCTGTACACTGGAAATAAAGGCACTCGGAGGGCCCTGCACCACCAAAAAATGCACTTGGAAGCCCCTACATTGCAAAAAAAGGCACTTGGGGGCTACTACACTGCAAAAAAATGCACCCTGAGGCCCCTGCAACACACAAAAAAAGGCACTCGGTGGCCCCTACAGCACAAAAAAAGGCACTCGGAGGCTGCTACAATGTAAAAACAGGCACTCGGATGCCCCTACACCGGAAATAAAGGCACTCGGAGGGCCCTGCACCACAAACAAAGGCACTCAGAGGCTGCTACACCGTAGAGAAAGGCACTCGGAGGCCCCTGCACTGGAAAAAAAAGCACTTGGAGGCCCCTGCACCACAAAAAAGGCACTCGGAGGCTGCTACAATGGAAAAAAGGCACTCGGTGGCCCCTACACTGGAATAAAAGGCACTTGGAGGCCAGTGCACCCCAAAAAAAGGCACTCGGAGGCCTCTACACCACAAAGAAAAGGCACTAGGAGGGCCTTACACTGGAAAAAAAGGCACTAGGGGGCCCCTACACTGGAATAAAAGGCACTCGGAGGCCAGTGCACTGCAAAAACAGGGCACTTGGAGGCCTCTACACTGCAAAAGAAGGCACTCGGAGGCCACTACACTGGAACAAAAGGCACTCGGAGGCCAGTGCACCACAAGAAAAGGCACTCAGTGGCCCCTACAGCACAAAAAAAGGCTCTTGGGGGCTGCTACATTGCAAAAAAAGGCACTTGGAGGCTACTACACTGCAAAAATACGCACCCTGAGGCCCCTGCACCGCAAAAAAAGGCACTCGGTGGCCCCTACACTGAAAAGAAAGGCACTCAGAGGGCCCTGCAGCATAAAAAAAGGCACTCGGAGGCCCCTATACTGCAAAAAAATGCACTCGGGGACTGCTACAATGCGAAACAAAGCACTCGGAAGCCCCTGCACCACCAAAAGAGGCACTCGGAGGCTCCTGCACAGGAAAAAGAGGCACTTGGAGGCCTGTACACCACAAAAAAAGGCACTTGGAGGCCAGTGCATCGCAAAAAAAATGCACTCAGAGGCCCCGACATCACAAAAGAAAGGCACTTGGAGGACCACACCACAAAAAAAGGCACTCGGCTGCCCCTACACCACAAAAAAAGGCACTCGGAGCATCACACCACAAAAAAAGGCACTCGGAGGCCCCTACAGCACAAAAAAAGGCACTCGGTGGCCCCCACATTGCAAAAAAAGGCACTCGGAGGCTCCTGCACAGGAAAAAGAGGCACTTGGAGGCCTGTACACTGGAAATAAAGGCACTCGGTGGCCCCTACAGCACAAAAAAAGGCACTCGGAGGCTGCTACAATGTAAAAACAGGCACTCGGATGCCCCTACACCGGAAATAAAGGCACTCGGAGGGCCCTGCACCACAAACAAAGGCACTCAGAGGCTGCTACACCGTAGAGAAAGGCACTCGGAGGCCCCTGCACTGGAAAAAAAAGCACTTGGAGGCCCCTGCACCACAAAAAAGGCACTCGGAGGCTGCTACAATGGAAAAAAGGCACTCGGTGGCCCCTACACTGGAATAAAAGGCACTTGGAGGCCAGTGCACCCCAAAAAAAGGCACTCGGAGGCCTCTACACCACAAAGAAAAGGCACTAGGAGGGCCTTACACTGGAAAAAAAGGCACTAGGGGGCCACTACGCTGGAAAAAAAGGCACTCGGAGGCCAGTGCACTGCAAAAACAGGGCACTTGGAGGCCTCTACACTGCAAAAGAAGGCACTCGGAGGCCACTACACTGGAACAAAAGGCACTCGGAGGCCAGTGCACCACAAGAAAAGGCACTCAGTGGCCCCTACAGCACAAAAAAAGGCTCTTGGGGGCTGCTACAATGCAAAAAAAAGGCACTCAGAGGGCCCTGAACCACAAAAAAAGGCACTTGGTGGGCCCTGAACCACAAAAAAAGGCACTTGGTGGGCCCTGAACCACAAAAAAAGGCACTCGGGGGCTGCTACAATGTGAAACAAGGCACTTGGAGGGCCCTGCACCACCAAAAAAGGCACTCGGAGGCTCCTGCACTGGAAAAAGAGGCACTTGCAGGCCTGTACACCAGAAAAAAAGGCACTTGGAGGCTCCTGCACCACAAAAGAAGGCACTCAGAGGCCCCTACACCACCAAGAAAGGCACTCGGTGGCCCCCACATTGCAAAAAAAGGCACTTGGAGGCTACTACACTGCAAAGAAATGCACCCTGAGGCCCATGCACAGCAAAAAAAGGCACTCGGAGGCCAGTGCACTGAAAAACAGGGCACTTGGAGGCCAGTGCACCGCAAAAAAAAATGCACTCAGAGGCCCCGACACCACAAAAGAAAGGCACTTGGAGCACCACACCACAAAAAAAGGCACTCGGCTGCCCCTACACTGGAAAAAAAGGCACTCAGAGCCCCCTGAACCACAAGAAAAGGCTCTCGGGGCCACTACACCGCCAAAAAAAGGTACATGGAGGACCACACACCCCAAAATAACAGCACTCGGAGGCCCCTGAACCACAAGGAAAGGCACCTGGTGGCTCCTACAGCACAAAAAACCAGCACTCGTGGGCTTCTACAATGCGAAAACAGGCACTCAGATGCCCCTACTCCGGAAATAAAGGGCACTCGGAGGGCCCTGCACCACAAACAAAGGCACTCGGAGGCCCCTGCACTGGAAAAAAAGGCACTTGGAGGCCAGTGCACCATAAAAAAAGCACTCGGAGGCCCCTACACTGGAATAAAAGGCACTCGGAGGCCAGTGCACCGCAAAAAAAGGCACTCGGAGGCCTCTACACCACAAGAAAAAGGCACTAGGGGGCCACTACGCTGGAACAAAAGGCACTCGGAGGCCAGTGCACCACAAGAAAAGGCACTCAGTGGCCCCTACAGCACAAAAAAAGGCTCTTGGGGGCTGCTACAATGCAAAAAAAGGCACTTGGAGGCCCCTGAACCACAAGAAAAGGCACTTGGTGGCCCCTGAACCACAAGAAAAGGCACTCGGTGGCCCCTACAGCACAATAAAAAGCACTCGGGGGCTGCTACAATGTGAAACAAGGCACTTGGAGGGCCCTGCACCACCAAAAAAGGCACTCGGAGGCTCCTGCACTGGAAAAAGAGGCACTTGCAGGCCTGTACACTGGAAATAAAGGCACTTGGAGGCCCCTGCACCACAAAAGAAGCCACTCGGATGCCCCTACACCACAAAAAAAGGCACTTGGAGACTACTACACTGCAAAAAAAGGCACCCTGAGGCCCCTGCACCACAAAAAAAGGCACTCGGTGGCCCCTAAAGTACAAAAAAAGGCACTCCGAGGCTGCTACAATGCGAAAAGAAAGGCACTCCGAGGCTGCTACAACGCCAAAAAAGGCACTCGGAGGGCCCTGCACCAGAAAAAAAGGCACTCGGAGGCTCCTGCACTGGAAAAAGAGGCACTTGGAGGCCTGTACACCACAAAAAAAGGCACTTGGAGGCCAGTGCATCGCAAAAAAAATGCACTCAGAGGCCCCGACACCACAAAAGAAAGGCACTTGGAGGACCACACCACAAAAGAAAGGCACTCGGCTGCCCCTACACTGGAAAAAAAGGCACTCAGAGCCCCCTGAACCACAAGAAAAGGCTCTCGGGGCCACTACACCGCAAAAAAAAGGTACATGGAGGACCACACCCCCCAAAATAACAGCACTCGGAGGCCCCTGAACCACAAGGAAAGGCCCTCGGTGGCTCCTACAGCACAAAAAAAGGCACTCGGGGGCTGCTACAATGTGAAACAAGGCACTCAGAGGCCCCTGCACCACAAGAAAAGGCACTCGGTGGCCTCTGAACCACAAGAAAAGGCACTTGGTGGACCCTACAGCACAATAAAAGGCACTCGGAGGCTGCTACAACGCGAAAAAAGGCACTCAGAGGGCCCTGCACCACCAAAAAAAGCACTCGGAGGCTCCTGCACTGGAAAAAGAGGCACTTGCAGGCCTGTACACCGGAAAAAAAGGCACTCGGAGGCCCCTGCACCACGAAAGAAGGCACTCGGAGGCCCCTACACTGCAAAAAAAGGCACTCGGAGGGCCCTTCACCGCAAAAAAAGGCACTCGGAGGCCCCCACATTGCAAAAAAAGGCACTTGGAGGCCCCCACATTGCAAAAAAAGGCACTTGGAGGCTACTACACTGCAAAGAAATGCACCCTGAGGCCCACGCACAGCAAAAAAAGGCACTTAGTAACCCCTGCACTGCAAAAAAAGGCACTCGGAGGCCAGTGCACTGAAAAACAGGGCACTTGGAGGCCAGTGCACCGCAAAAAAAAATGCACTCAGAGGCCCCTACAGCACAAAAGAAAGGCACTTGGAGGACCACACCACAAAAAAAAGGCACTCGGCTGCCCCTACACTGGAAAAAAAGGCATTTGGAGGCCCCTACAGCACAAAAAAAGGCACTTGGGGGCTGCTACAATGCAAAAAAGGCACTCGGAGGCCCCTGCACCAGAAACAAAGCCACTTGGAGGGCCCTGCACCACAAAACAATAGCACTCAGAGGCCCCTGAACCACAAGAAAAGGCACTCAGTGGCTCCTACAGCACAAAAAAAGGCACTCGGGGGCTGCTACAATGCGAAAACAGGCACTCCGGTGCCCCTACACCGGAAAGAAAGGCACTCAGAGGGCCCTGCAGCACAAAAAAAGGCACTCAGCTGCCCTTACACTGGAAAAACAGGCACTCGGAGGCCTCTACACCACAGAAAAAGGCACTCTGGCCCCTACACGACCAAGAAAGGCACTCGGTGGCCCCCACATTGCAAAAAAAGACACTTGGAGGCTACTACACTGCAAAGAAATGCACCCTGAGGCCCACGCACAGCAAAAAAAGGCACTTAGTAACCCCTGCACCGCAAAAGAAGGCACTCAGAGGCCTCCATACCGCAAAAAAAGGCACTCGGAGGCCAGTGCACTGAAAAACAGGGCACTTGGAGGCCAGTGCACCACAAAAGAAAATGCACTCAGAGGCATCTACACCACAAAAAAAAGGCACTCAGAGGACCACACCACAAAAAAAGGTACTGGGTGGCCCCGACAGCACAAACAAATGCACTCGGGGGCTGCTACAATGTGAAACAAGGCATTTGGGGGGCCCGGCACGACCAAAAAGGCACTCGGAAGCCCCTACATTGCAAAAAAAGGCACTTGGAGGCTACTACACTGCAAAAATACGCACCCTGAGGCCCCTGCACCGCAAAAAAAGGCACTCGGTGGCCCCTACACTGAAAAGAAAGGCACTCAGAGGGCCCTGCAGCATAAAAAAAGGCACTCGGAGGCCCCTATACTGCAAAAAAATGCACTCGGGGACTGCTACAATGCGAAACAAAGCACTCGGAAGCCCCTGCACCACCAAAAGAGGCACTCGGAGGCTCCTGCACAGGAAAAAGAGGCACTTGCAGGCCTGTACACTGGAAATAAAGGCACTCGGAGGCACCTGCAATGGAAAAAAAGGCACTCGGAGGCTACTACACCACAAAAAAAGGCACTCGGATGTTGCTAAAATGGAAAAAAAGGCACTCGGAAGCGTCTACACCACAAAAAAAAGTCATTCGGAGGACCACACCACAAAAAAAGGTACTGGGTGGCCCCGACAGCACAAACAAATGCACTCGGGGGCTGCTACAATATGAAACAAGGCATTCGGGGGGCCCGGCACGACCAAAAAGGCACTCGGAAGCCCCTACATTGCAAAAAAAGGCACTTGGAAGCTACTACACTGCAAAAAAATGCACCCTGAGGCCCCTGCACCGCAAAAAAAGGCACTCGGTAGCCCCAACACCACAAAAAAAGGCACTCGGGGGCTGCTACAATGAGAAAACAGGCACTCCAATGCCCCTACAGCGGAAAGAAAGGCACTCAGAGGGCCCTGCAGCACAAAAAAAGGCACTCAGCTGCCCTTACACTGGAAAAACAGGCACTTGGAGGCCTCTACACCACAGAAAAAGGCACTCTGGCCCCTACACCACCAAGAAAGGCACTCGGTGGCCCCCACATTGCAAAAAAAGACACTTGGAGGCTACTACACTGCAAAGAAATGCACCCTGAGGCCCACGCACAGCAAAAAAAGGCACTTAGTAACCCCTGCACCGCAAAAAAAGGCACTCAGAGGCCTCCACACCGCAAAAAAAGGCACTCGGAGGCCAGTGCACTGAAAAACAGGGCACTTGGAGGCCAGTGCACCACAAAAGAAAATGCACTCAGAGGCCCCGACACCACAAAAAAAGGCACTCGGCTGCCCCTACACTGGAAAAAAAGGCATTTGGAGGCCCCTACAGCACAAAAAACGGCACTTGGGGGCTGCTACAATGCAAAAAAGGCACTCGGAGGCCCCTGCACCAGAAACAAAGCCACTTGGAGGGCCCTGCACCACAAAACAATAGCACTCGGAGGCCCCTGAACCACAAGAAAAGGCACTCAGTGGCTCCTACAGCACAAAAGAAGGCACTCGGGGGCTGCTACAATGTGAAACAAGGCACTCGGAGGGCCCGGCACCACAAAAACAGGCACTCGGAGGCTGCTGCACTGGAAAAAGAGGCACTTGCAGGCCTGTACACCGGAAAAAAAGGCACTCGGAAGCCGCTACACCGCAGAGAAAGGCACTTGGAGGCACCTGCAACGGAAAAAAAGGCACTCAGAGGCCCCTACACCACAAAAAAAGGCACTTGGCTGCCCCTACACTGGAAAAAAAGGCACTCGGAGGCCCCTACAGCACAAAAAAAGGCACTTGGGGGCTGCTACAATGCAAAAAAAGGCACTCGGGGGCTGCTACAATGCGAAAACAGGCACTCCGGTGCCCCTACACCAGAAAGAAAGGCACTCAGAGGGCCCTGCAGCACAGAAAAAGGCACTCAGCTGCCCTTACACTGGAAAAACAGGCACTCGGAGGCCTCTACACCCCAGAAAAAGGCACTCAGTGGCCCCTACACTGCAAAAAAAGGCACTCGAGGGCTGCTACAATGTGAAACAAGGCACTCGGAGGGCCCGGCACCACCAAAAGAGGCACTCGGAGGCTGCTGCACTGGAAAAAGAGGCACTTGCAGGCCTGTACACCGGAAAAAAAGGCACTCGGAAGCCGCTACACCGCAGAGAAAGGCACTTGGAGGCACCTGCAATGGAAAAAAAGGCACTCAGAGGCCCCTACACCACAAAAAAAGGCACTTGGCTGCCCCTACACTGGAAAAAAAGGCACTCGGAGGCCTCTACAGCACAAAAAAAGGCACTTGGGGGCTGCTACAATGCAAAAAAAGGCACTCGGAGGCCCCTGAACCAGAAGAAAAGGCTCTCGGGGCCACTACACCGCCAAAAAAAGGTACATGGAGGACCACACACCCCAAAATAACAGCACTCGGAGGCCCCTGAACCACAAGAAAAGGCACTTGGTGGCTCCTACAGTACAAAAAAACAGCACTCGGGGGCTGCTACAATGTGAAACAAGGCACTCGGAGGGCCCTGCAGCACAAAAAAAAGCACTCGGAGGCCCCTGCACTGGAAAAAGAGGCACTTGCAGGCCTGTACACTGGAAATAAAGGCACTCGGAGGGCCCTGCGCTGGAAAAAGAGGCACTTGGAGGCCTGTACACTGGAAATAAAGGCACTCGGAGGGCCCTGCACCACCAAAAAATGCACTTGGAAGCCCCTACATTGCAAAAAAAGGCACTTGGAGGCTACTACACTGCAAAAAAATGCACCCTGAGGCCCCTGCAACACAAAAAAAAGGCACTCGGTGGCCCCTGCACCACAAACAAAGGCACTCAGAGGCTGCTACACCGTAGAGAAAGGCACTCGGAGGCCCCTGCACTGGAAAAAAAAGCACTTGGAGGCCCCTGCACCACAAAAAAGGCACTCGGAGGCTGCTACAATGGAAAAAAGGCACTCGGTGGCCCCTACACTGGAATAAAAGGCACTTGGAGGCCAGTGCACCCCAAAAAAAGGCACTCGGAGGCCTCTACACCACAAAGAAAAGGCACTAGGAGGGCCTTACACTGGAAAAAAAGGCACTAGGGGGCCCCTACACTGGAATAAAAGGCACTCGGAGGCCAGTGCACCGCAAAAAAAGGCACTCGGAGGCCTCTACACCACAAGAAAAAGGCACTAGGGGGCCACTACGCTGGAACAAAAGGCACTCGGAGGCCAGTGCACCACAAGAAAAGGCACTCAGTGGCCCCTACAGCACAAAAAAAGGCTCTTGGGGGCTGCTACAATGCAAAAAAAGGCACTTGGAGGCCCCTGAACCACAAGAAAAGGCAGTTGGTGGCCCCTGAACCACAAGGAAAGGCATTCGGTGGCCCCTACAGCACAATAAAAAGCACTCGGGGCTGCTACAATGTGAAACAAGGCACTTGGAGGGCCCTGCACCACCAAAAAAGGCACTCGGAGGCTCCTGCACTGGAAAAAGAGGCACTTGCAGGCCTGTACACTGGAAATAAAGGCACTTGGAGGCCCCTGCACCACAAAAGAAGCCACTCGGATGCCCCTACACCACAAAAAAAGGCACTTGGAGACTACTACACTGCAAAAAAAGGCACCCTGAGGCCCCTGCACCACAAAAAAAGGCACTCGGTGGCCCCTAAAGTACAAAAAAAGGCACTCCGAGGCTGCTACAATGCGAAAAGAAAGGCACTCCGAGGCTGCTACAACGCCAAAAAAGGCACTCGGAGGGCCCTGCACCAGAAAAAAAGGCACTCGGAGGCTCCTGCACTGGAAAAAGAGGCACTTGGAGGCCTGTACACCACAAAAAAAGGCACTTGGAGGCCAGTGCATCGCAAAAAAAATGCACTCAGAGGCCCCGACACCACAAAAGAAAGGCACTTGGAGGACCACACCACAAAAAAAGGCACTCGGCTGCCCCTACACCACAAAAAAAGGCACTCGGAGCATCACACCACAAAAAAAGGCACTCGGAGGCCCCTACAGCACAAAAAAAGGCACTTGGGGGCTGCTACAATGCAAAAAAAGGCACTTGGAGGCCCCTGCACCAGAAAGAAAGGAACTCGGAGGGCCCAGCACCAGAAAGAAAGGCACTCAGAGGCCCCTGAACCACAAGAAAAGGCTCTCGGGGCCACTACACCGCCAAAAAAAGGTACATGGAGGACCACACACCCCAAAATAACAGCACTCGGAGGCCCCGAACCACAAGGAAAGGCACTCGGTGGCTCCTACAGTACAAAAAAACAGCACTCGGGGGCTGCTACAATGTGAAACAAGGCACTCGGAGGGCCCTGCAGCACAAAAAAAGGCACTCGGAGGCCCCTGCACTGGAAAAAGAGGCACTTGCAGGCCTGTACACTGGAAATAAAGGCACTCGGAGGGCCCTGCACCACCAAAAAATGCACTTGGAAGCCCCTACATTGCAAAAAAAGGCACTTGGGGGCTACTACACTGCAAAAAAATGCACCCTGAGGCCCCTGCAACACACAAAAAAAGGCACTCGGTGGCCCCTACAGCACAAAAAAAGGCACTCGGAGGCTGCTACAATGTAAAAACAGGCACTCGGATGCCCCTACACCGGAAATAAAGGCACTCGGAGGGCCCTGCACCACAAACAAAGGCACTCAGAGGCTGCTACACCGTAGAGAAAGGCACTCGGAGGCCCCTGCACTGGAAAAAAAAGCACTTGGAGGCCCCTGCACCACAAAAAAGGCACTCGGAGGCTGCTACAATGGAAAAAAGGCACTCGGTGGCCCCTACACTGGAATAAAAGGCACTTGGAGGCCAGTGCACCCCAAAAAAAGGCACTCGGAGGCCTCTACACCACAAAGAAAAGGCACTAGGAGGGCCTTACACTGGAAAAAAAGGCACTAGGGGGCCCCTACACTGGAATAAAAGGCACTCGGAGGCCAGTGCACTGCAAAAACAGGGCACTTGGAGGCCTCTACACTGCAAAAGAAGGCACTCGGAGGCCACTACACTGGAACAAAAGGCACTCGGAGGCCAGTGCACCACAAGAAAAGGCACTCAGTGGCCCCTACAGCACAAAAAAAGGCTCTTGGGGGCTGCTACATTGCAAAAAAAGGCACTTGGAGGCTACTACACTGCAAAAATACGCACCCTGAGGCCCCTGCACCGCAAAAAAAGGCACTCGGTGGCCCCTACACTGAAAAGAAAGGCACTCAGAGGGCCCTGCAGCATAAAAAAAGGCACTCGGAGGCCCCTATACTGCAAAAAAATGCACTCGGGGACTGCTACAATGCGAAACAAAGCACTCGGAAGCCCCTGCACCACCAAAAGAGGCACTCGGAGGCTCCTGCACAGGAAAAAGAGGCACTTGGAGGCCTGTACACCACAAAAAAAGGCACTTGGAGGCCAGTGCATCGCAAAAAAAATGCACTCAGAGGCCCCGACATCACAAAAGAAAGGCACTTGGAGGACCACACCACAAAAAAAGGCACTCGGCTGCCCCTACACCACAAAAAAAGGCACTCGGAGCATCACACCACAAAAAAAGGCACTCGGAGGCCCCTACAGCACAAAAAAAGGCACTCGGTGGCCCCCACATTGCAAAAAAAGGCACTCGGAGGCTCCTGCACAGGAAAAAGAGGCACTTGGAGGCCTGTACACTGGAAATAAAGGCACTCGGTGGCCCCTACAGCACAAAAAAAGGCACTCGGAGGCTGCTACAATGTAAAAACAGGCACTCGGATGCCCCTACACCGGAAATAAAGGCACTCGGAGGGCCCTGCACCACAAACAAAGGCACTCAGAGGCTGCTACACCGTAGAGAAAGGCACTCGGAGGCCCCTGCACTGGAAAAAAAAGCACTTGGAGGCCCCTGCACCACAAAAAAGGCACTCGGAGGCTGCTACAATGGAAAAAAGGCACTCGGTGGCCCCTACACTGGAATAAAAGGCACTTGGAGGCCAGTGCACCCCAAAAAAAGGCACTCGGAGGCCTCTACACCACAAAGAAAAGGCACTAGGAGGGCCTTACACTGGAAAAAAAGGCACTAGGGGGCCACTACGCTGGAAAAAAAGGCACTCGGAGGCCAGTGCACTGCAAAAACAGGGCACTTGGAGGCCTCTACACTGCAAAAGAAGGCACTCGGAGGCCACTACACTGGAACAAAAGGCACTCGGAGGCCAGTGCACCACAAGAAAAGGCACTCAGTGGCCCCTACAGCACAAAAAAAGGCTCTTGGGGGCTGCTACAATGCAAAAAAAAGGCACTCAGAGGGCCCTGAACCACAAAAAAAGGCACTTGGTGGGCCCTGAACCACAAAAAAAGGCACTTGGTGGGCCCTGAACCACAAAAAAAGGCACTCGGGGGCTGCTACAATGTGAAACAAGGCACTTGGAGGGCCCTGCACCACCAAAAAAGGCACTCGGAGGCTCCTGCACTGGAAAAAGAGGCACTTGCAGGCCTGTACACCAGAAAAAAAGGCACTTGGAGGCTCCTGCACCACAAAAGAAGGCACTCAGAGGCCCCTACACCACCAAGAAAGGCACTCGGTGGCCCCCACATTGCAAAAAAAGGCACTTGGAGGCTACTACACTGCAAAGAAATGCACCCTGAGGCCCATGCACAGCAAAAAAAGGCACTCGGAGGCCAGTGCACTGAAAAACAGGGCACTTGGAGGCCAGTGCACCGCAAAAAAAAATGCACTCAGAGGCCCCGACACCACAAAAGAAAGGCACTTGGAGCACCACACCACAAAAAAAGGCACTCGGCTGCCCCTACACTGGAAAAAAAGGCACTCAGAGCCCCCTGAACCACAAGAAAAGGCTCTCGGGGCCACTACACCGCCAAAAAAAGGTACATGGAGGACCACACACCCCAAAATAACAGCACTCGGAGGCCCCTGAACCACAAGGAAAGGCACCTGGTGGCTCCTACAGCACAAAAAACCAGCACTCGTGGGCTTCTACAATGCGAAAACAGGCACTCAGATGCCCCTACTCCGGAAATAAAGGGCACTCGGAGGGCCCTGCACCACAAACAAAGGCACTCGGAGGCCCCTGCACTGGAAAAAAAGGCACTTGGAGGCCAGTGCACCATAAAAAAAGCACTCGGAGGCCCCTACACTGGAATAAAAGGCACTCGGAGGCCAGTGCACCGCAAAAAAAGGCACTCGGAGGCCTCTACACCACAAGAAAAAGGCACTAGGGGGCCACTACGCTGGAACAAAAGGCACTCGGAGGCCAGTGCACCACAAGAAAAGGCACTCAGTGGCCCCTACAGCACAAAAAAAGGCTCTTGGGGGCTGCTACAATGCAAAAAAAGGCACTTGGAGGCCCCTGAACCACAAGAAAAGGCACTTGGTGGCCCCTGACCACAAGAAAAGGCACTCGGTGGCCCCTACAGCACAATAAAAAGCACTCGGGGGCTGCTACAATGTGAAACAAGGCACTTGGAGGGCCCTGCACCACCAAAAAAGGCACTCGGAGGCTCCTGCACTGGAAAAAGAGGCACTTGCAGGCCTGTACACTGGAAATAAAGGCACTTGGAGGCCCCTGCACCACAAAAGAAGCCACTCGGATGCCCCTACACCACAAAAAAAGGCACTTGGAGACTACTACACTGCAAAAAAAGGCACCCTGAGGCCCCTGCACCACAAAAAAAGGCACTCGGTGGCCCCTAAAGTACAAAAAAAGGCACTCCGAGGCTGCTACAATGCGAAAAGAAAGGCACTCCGAGGCTGCTACAACGCCAAAAAAGGCACTCGGAGGGCCCTGCACCAGAAAAAAAGGCACTCGGAGGCTCCTGCACTGGAAAAAGAGGCACTTGGAGGCCTGTACACCACAAAAAAAGGCACTTGGAGGCCAGTGCATCGCAAAAAAAATGCACTCAGAGGCCCCGACACCACAAAAGAAAGGCACTTGGAGGACCACACCACAAAAAAAGGCACTCGGCTGCCCCTACACTGGAAAAAAAGGCACTCAGAGCCCCCTGAACCACAAGAAAAGGCTCTCGGGGCCACTACACCGCAAAAAAAAGGTACATGGAGGACCACACCCCCCAAAATAACAGCACTCGGAGGCCCCTGAACCACAAGGAAAGGCCCTCGGTGGCTCCTACAGCACAAAAAAAGGCACTCGGGGGCTGCTACAATGTGAAACAAGGCACTCAGAGGCCCCTGCACCACAAGAAAAGGCACTCGGTGGCCTCTGAACCACAAGAAAAGGCACTTGGTGGACCCTACAGCACAATAAAAGGCACTCGGAGGCTGCTACAACGCGAAAAAAGGCACTCAGAGGGCCCTGCACCACCAAAAAAAGCACTCGGAGGCTCCTGCACTGGAAAAAGAGGCACTTGCAGGCCTGTACACCGGAAAAAAAGGCACTCGGAGGCCCCTGCACCACGAAAGAAGGCACTCGGAGGCCCCTACACTGCAAAAAAAGGCACTCGGAGGGCCCTTCACCGCAAAAAAAGGCACTCGGAGGCCCCCACATTGCAAAAAAAGGCACTTGGAGGCCCCCACATTGCAAAAAAAGGCACTTGGAGGCTACTACACTGCAAAGAAATGCACCCTGAGGCCCACGCACAGCAAAAAAAGGCACTTAGTAACCCCTGCACTGCAAAAAAAGGCACTCGGAGGCCAGTGCACTGAAAAACAGGGCACTTGGAGGCCAGTGCACCGCAAAAAAAAATGCACTCAGAGGCCCCTACAGCACAAAAGAAAGGCACTTGGAGGACCACACCACAAAAAAAAGGCACTCGGCTGCCCCTACACTGGAAAAAAAGGCATTTGGAGGCCCCTACAGCACAAAAAAAGGCACTTGGGGGCTGCTACAATGCAAAAAAGGCACTCGGAGGCCCCTGCACCAGAAACAAAGCCACTTGGAGGGCCCTGCACCACAAAACAATAGCACTCAGAGGCCCCTGAACCACAAGAAAAGGCACTCAGTGGCTCCTACAGCACAAAAAAAGGCACTCGGGGGCTGCTACAATGCGAAAACAGGCACTCCGGTGCCCCTACACCGGAAAGAAAGGCACTCAGAGGGCCCTGCAGCACAAAAAAAGGCACTCAGCTGCCCTTACACTGGAAAAACAGGCACTCGGAGGCCTCTACACCACAGAAAAAGGCACTCTGGCCCCTACACGACCAAGAAAGGCACTCGGTGGCCCCCACATTGCAAAAAAAGACACTTGGAGGCTACTACACTGCAAAGAAATGCACCCTGAGGCCCACGCACAGCAAAAAAAGGCACTTAGTAACCCCTGCACCGCAAAAGAAGGCACTCAGAGGCCTCCATACCGCAAAAAAAGGCACTCGGAGGCCAGTGCACTGAAAAACAGGGCACTTGGAGGCCAGTGCACCACAAAAGAAAATGCACTCAGAGGCATCTACACCACAAAAAAAAGGCACTCAGAGGACCACACCACAAAAAAAGGTACTGGGTGGCCCCGACAGCACAAACAAATGCACTCGGGGGCTGCTACAATGTGAAACAAGGCATTTGGGGGGCCCGGCACGACCAAAAAGGCACTCGGAAGCCCCTACATTGCAAAAAAAGGCACTTGGAGGCTACTACACTGCAAAAATACGCACCCTGAGGCCCCTGCACCGCAAAAAAAGGCACTCGGTGGCCCCTACACTGAAAAGAAAGGCACTCAGAGGGCCCTGCAGCATAAAAAAAGGCACTCGGAGGCCCCTATACTGCAAAAAAATGCACTCGGGGACTGCTACAATGCGAAACAAAGCACTCGGAAGCCCCTGCACCACCAAAAGAGGCACTCGGAGGCTCCTGCACAGGAAAAAGAGGCACTTGCAGGCCTGTACACTGGAAATAAAGGCACTCGGAGGCACCTGCAATGGAAAAAAAGGCACTCGGAGGCTACTACACCACAAAAAAAGGCACTCGGATGTTGCTAAAATGGAAAAAAAGGCACTCGGAAGCGTCTACACCACAAAAAAAAGTCATTCGGAGGACCACACCACAAAAAAAGGTACTGGGTGGCCCCGACAGCACAAACAAATGCACTCGGGGGCTGCTACAATATGAAACAAGGCATTCGGGGGGCCCGGCACGACCAAAAAGGCACTCGGAAGCCCCTACATTGCAAAAAAAGGCACTTGGAAGCTACTACACTGCAAAAAAATGCACCCTGAGGCCCCTGCACCGCAAAAAAAGGCACTCGGTAGCCCCAACACCACAAAAAAAGGCACTCGGGGGCTGCTACAATGAGAAAACAGGCACTCCAATGCCCCTACAGCGGAAAGAAAGGCACTCAGAGGGCCCTGCAGCACAAAAAAAGGCACTCAGCTGCCCTTACACTGGAAAAACAGGCACTTGGAGGCCTCTACACCACAGAAAAAGGCACTCTGGCCCCTACACCACCAAGAAAGGCACTCGGTGGCCCCCACATTGCAAAAAAAGACACTTGGAGGCTACTACACTGCAAAGAAATGCACCCTGAGGCCCACGCACAGCAAAAAAAGGCACTTAGTAACCCCTGCACCGCAAAAAAAGGCACTCAGAGGCCTCCACACCGCAAAAAAAGGCACTCGGAGGCCAGTGCACTGAAAAACAGGGCACTTGGAGGCCAGTGCACCACAAAAGAAAATGCACTCAGAGGCCCCGACACCACAAAAAAAGGCACTCGGCTGCCCCTACACTGGAAAAAAAGGCATTTGGAGGCCCCTACAGCACAAAAAACGGCACTTGGGGGCTGCTACAATGCAAAAAAGGCACTCGGAGGCCCCTGCACCAGAAACAAAGCCACTTGGAGGGCCCTGCACCACAAAACAATAGCACTCGGAGGCCCCTGAACCACAAGAAAAGGCACTCAGTGGCTCCTACAGCACAAAAGAAGGCACTCGGGGGCTGCTACAATGTGAAACAAGGCACTCGGAGGGCCCGGCACCACAAAAACAGGCACTCGGAGGCTGCTGCACTGGAAAAAGAGGCACTTGCAGGCCTGTACACCGGAAAAAAAGGCACTCGGAAGCCGCTACACCGCAGAGAAAGGCACTTGGAGGCACCTGCAACGGAAAAAAAGGCACTCAGAGGCCCCTACACCACAAAAAAAGGCACTTGGCTGCCCCTACACTGGAAAAAAAGGCACTCGGAGGCCTCTACAGCACAAAAAAAGGCACTTGGGAGCTGCTACAATGCAAAAAAAGGCACTCGGAGGCCCCTGAACCAGAAGAAAAGGCTCTCGGGGCCACTACACCGCCAAAAAAAGGTACATGGAGGACCACACACCCCAAAATAACAGCACTCGGAGGCCCCTGAACCACAAGAAAAGGCACTCGGTGGCTCCTACAGTACAAAAAAACAGCACTCGGGGGCTGCTACAATGTGAAACAAGGCACTCGGAGGGCCCTGCAGCACAAAAAAAAGCACTCGGAGGCCCCTGCACTGGAAAAAGAGGCACTTGCAGGCCTGTACACTGGAAATAAAGGCACTCGGAGGGCCCTGCGCTGGAAAAAGAGGCACTTGGAGGCCTGTACACTGGAAATAAAGGCACTCGGTGGCCCCTACAGCACAAAAAAAGGCACTCGGAGGCTGCTACAATGTAAAAACAGGCACTCGGATGCCCCTACACCGGAAATAAAGGCACTCGGAGGGCCCTGCACCACAAACAAAGGCACTCAGAGGCTGCTACACCGTAGAGAAAGGCACTCGGAGGCCCCTGCACTGGAAAAAAATGCACTTGGAGGCCCCTGCACCACAAAAAAGGCACTCGGAGGCTGCTACAATGGAAAAAAGGCACTCGGTGGCCCCTACACTGGAATAAAAGGCACTTGGAGGCCAGTGCACCCCAAAAAAAGGCACTCGGAGGCCTCTACACCACAAAGAAAAGGCACTAGGAGGGCCTTACACTGGAAAAAAAGGCACTAGGGGGCCACTACGCTGGAAAAAAAGGCACTCGGAGGCCAGTGCACTGCAAAAACAGGGCACTTGGAGGCCTCTACACTGCAAAAGAAGGCACTCGGAGGCCACTACACTGGAACAAAAGGCACTCGGAGGCCAGTGCACCACAAGAAAAGGCACTCAGTGGCCCCTACAGCACAAAAAAAGGCTCTTGGGGGCTGCTACAATGCAAAAAAAGGCACTTGGAGGCCCCTGAACCACAAGAAAAGGCACTTGGTGGCCCCTGAACCACAAGAAAAGGCACTCGGTGGCCCCTACAGCACAATAAAAAGCACTCGGGGGCTGCTACAATGTGAAACAAGGCACTTGGAGGGCCCTGCACCACCAAAAAAGGCACTCGGAGGCTCCTGCACCACAAAAGAAGGCACTCAGAGGCCCCTACACCACCAAGAAAGGCACTCGGTGGCCCCCACATTGCAAAAAAAGGCACTTGGAGGCTACTACACTGCAAAGAAATGCACCCTGAGGCCCATGCACAGCAAAAAAAGGCACTCGGAGGCCAGTGCACTGAAAAACAGGGCACTTGGAGGCCAGTGCACCGCAAAAAAAAATGCACTCAGAGGCCCCGACACCACAAAAGAAAGGCACTTGGAGCACCACACCACAAAAAAAGGCACTCGGCTGCCCCTACACTGCAAAAAAAGGCACTCAGAGCCCCCTGAACCACAAGAAAAGGCTCTCGGGGCCACTACACCGCCAAAAAAAGGTACATGGAGGACCACACACCCCAAAATAACAGCACTCGGAGGCCCCTGAACCACAAGGAAAGGCACCTGGTGGCTCCTACAGCACAAAAAACCAGCACTCGTGGGCTTCTACAATGCGAAAACAGGCACTCAGATGCCCCTACTCCGGAAATAAAGGGCACTCGGAGGGCCCTGCACCACAAACAAAGGCACTCGGAGGCCCCTGCACTGGAAAAAAAGGCACTTGGAGGCCAGTGCACCATAAAAAAAGCACTCGGAGGCCCCTACACTGGAATAAAAGGCACTCGGAGGCCAGTGCACCGCAAAAAAAGGCACTCGGAGGCCTCTACACCACAAGAAAAAGGCACTAGGGGGCTACTACGCTGGAGCAAAAGGCACTCGGAGGCCAGTGCACCACAAGAAAAGGCACTCAGTGGCCCCTACAGCACAAAAAAAGGCTCTTGGGGGCTGCTACATTGCAAAAAAAGGCACTTGGAGGCTACTACACTGCAAAAATACGCACCCTGAGGCCCCTGCACCGCAAAAAAAGGCACTCGGTGGCCCCTACACTGAAAAGAAAGGCACTCAGAGGGCCCTGCAGCATAAAAAAAGGCACTCGGAGGCCCCTATACTGCAAAAAAATGCACTCGGGGACTGCTACAATGCGAAACAAAGCACTCGGAAGCCCCTGCACCACCAAAAGAGGCACTCGGAGGCTCCTGCACAGGAAAAAGAGGCACTTGCAGGCCTGTACACTGGAAATAAAGGCACTCGGAGGCACCTGCAATGGAAAAAAAGGCACTCGGAGGCTACTACACCACAAAAAAAGGCACTCGGATGTTGCTAAAATGGAAAAAAAGGCACTCGGAAGCGTCTACACCACAAAAAAAAGGCATTCGGAGGACCACACCACAAAAAAAGGTACTGGGTGGCCCCGACAGCACAAACAAATGCACTCGGGGGCTGCTACAATATGAAACAAGGCATTCGGGGGGCCCGGCACGACCAAAAAGGCACTCGGAAGCCCCTACATTGCAAAAAAAGGCACTTGGAAGCTACTACACTGCAAAAAAATGCACCCTGAGGCCCCTGCACCGCAAAAAAAGGCACTCGGTAGCCCCAACACCACAAAAAAAGGCACTCGGGGGCTGCTACAATGAGAAAACAGGCACTCCAATGCCCCTACAGCGGAAAGAAAGGCACTCAGAGGGCCCTGCAGCACAAAAAAAGGCACTCAGCTGCCCTTACACTGGAAAAACAGGCACTTGGAGGCCTCTACACCACAGAAAAAGGCACTCTGGCCCCTACACCACCAAGAAAGGCACTCGGTGGCCCCCACATTGCAAAAAAAGACACTTGGAGGCTACTACACTGCAAAGAAATGCACCCTGAGGCCCACGCACAGCAAAAAAAGGCACTTAGTAACCCCTGCACCGCAAAAAAAGGCACTCAGAGGCCTCCACACCGCAAAAAAAGGCACTCGGAGGCCAGTGCACTGAAAAACAGGGCACTTGGAGGCCAGTGCACCACAAAAGAAAATGCACTCAGAGGCCCCGACACCACAAAAAAAGGCACTCGGCTGCCCCTACACTGGAAAAAAAGGCATTTGGAGGCCCCTACAGCACAAAAAACGGCACTTGGGGGCTGCTACAATGCAAAAAAGGCACTCGGAGGCCCCTGCACCAGAAACAAAGCCACTTGGAGGGCCCTGCACCACAAAACAATAGCACTCGGAGGCCCCTGAACCACAAGAAAAGGCACTCAGTGGCTCCTACAGCACAAAAGAAGGCACTCGGGGGCTGCTACAATGTGAAACAAGGCACTCGGAGGGCCCGGCACCACAAAAACAGGCACTCGGAGGCTGCTGCACTGGAAAAAGAGGCACTTGCAGGCCTGTACACCGGAAAAAAAGGCACTCGGAAGCCGCTACACCGCAGAGAAAGGCACTTGGAGGCACCTGCAACGGAAAAAAAGGCACTCAGAGGCCCCTACACCACAAAAAAAGGCACTTGGCTGCCCCTACACTGGAAAAAAAGGCACTCGGAGGCCCCTACAGCACAAAAAAAGGCACTTGGGGGCTGCTACAATGCAAAAAAAGGCACTCGGGGGCTGCTACAATGCGAAAACAGGCACTCCGGTGCCCCTACACCAGAAAGAAAGGCACTCAGAGGGCCCTGCAGCACAGAAAAAGGCACTCAGCTGCCCTTACACTGGAAAAACAGGCACTCGGAGGCCTCTACACCCCAGAAAAAGGCACTCAGTGGCCCCTACACTGCAAAAAAAGGCATTCGGGGGCTGCTACAATGTGAAACAAGGCACTCGGAGGGCCCGGCACCACCAAAAGAGGCACTCGGAGGCTGCTGCACTGGAAAAAGAGGCACTTGCAGGCCTGTACACCGGAAAAAAAGGCACTCGGAAGCCGCTACACCGCAGAGAAAGGCACTTGGAGGCACCTGCAACGGAAAAAAAGGCACTCAGAGGCCCCTACACCACAAAAAAAGGCACTTGGCTGCCCCTACACTGGAAAAAAAGGCACTCGGAGGCCTCTACAGCACAAAAAAAGGCACTTGGGGGCTGCTACAATGCAAAAAAAGGCACTCGGAGGCCCCTGAACCAGAAGAAAAGGCTCTCGGGGCCACTACACCGCCAAAAAAAGGTACATGGAGGACCACACACCCCAAAATAACAGCACTCGGAGGCCCCTGAACCACAAGAAAAGGCACTCGGTGGCTCCTACAGTACAAAAAAACAGCACTCGGGGGCTGCTACAATGTGAAACAAGGCACTCGGAGGGCCCTGCAGCACAAAAAAAAGCACTCGGAGGCCCCTGCACTGGAAAAAGAGGCACTTGCAGGCCTGTACACTGGAAATAAAGGCACTCGGAGGGCCCTGCGCTGGAAAAAGAGGCACTTGGAGGCCTGTACACTGGAAATAAAGGCACTCGGTGGCCCCTACAGCACAAAAAAAGGCACTCGGAGGCTGCTACAATGTAAAAACAGGCACTCGGATGCCCCTACACCGGAAATAAAGGCACTCGGAGGGCCCTGCACCACAAACAAAGGCACTCAGAGGCTGCTACACCGTAGAGAAAGGCACTCGGAGGCCCCTGCACTGGAAAAAAATGCACTTGGAGGCCCCTGCACCACAAAAAAGGCACTCGGAGGCTGCTACAATGGAAAAAAGGCACTCGGTGGCCCCTACACTGGAATAAAAGGCACTTGGAGGCCAGTGCACCCCAAAAAAAGGCACTCGGAGGCCTCTACACCACAAAGAAAAGGCACTAGGAGGGCCTTACACTGGAAAAAAAGGCACTAGGGGGCCACTACGCTGGAAAAAAAGGCACTCGGAGGCCAGTGCACTGCAAAAACAGGGCACTTGGAGGCCTCTACACTGCAAAAGAAGGCACTCGGAGGCCACTACACTGGAACAAAAGGCACTCGGAGGCCAGTGCACCACAAGAAAAGGCACTCAGTGGCCCCTACAGCACAAAAAAAGGCTCTTGGGGGCTGCTACAATGCAAAAAAAGGCACTTGGAGGCCCCTGAACCACAAGAAAAGGCACTCGGTGGCCCCTGAACCACAAGAAAAGGCACTCGGTGGCCCCTACAGCACAATAAAAAGCACTCGGGGGCTGCTACAATGTGAAACAAGGCACTTGGAGGGCCCTGCACCACCAAAAAAGGCACTCGGAGGCTCCTGCACTGGAAAAAGAGGCACTTGCAGGCCTGTACACCAGAAAAAAAGGCACTCGGAGGCTCCTGCACCACAAAAGAAGGCACTCAGAGGCCCCTACACCACCAAGAAAGGCACTCGGTGGCCCCCACATTGCAAAAAAAGGCACTTGGAGGCTACTACACTGCAAAGAAATGCACCCTGAGGCCCATGCACAGCAAAAAAAGGCACTCGGAGGCCAGTGCACTGAAAAACAGGGCACTTGGAGGCCAGTGCACCGCAAAAAAAAATGCACTCAGAGGCCCCGACACCACAAAAGAAAGGCACTTGGAGCACCACACCACAAAAAAAGGCACTCGGCTGCCCCTACACTGGAAAAAAAGGCACTCAGAGCCCCCTGAACCACAAGAAAAGGCTCTCGGGGCCACTACACCGCCAAAAAAAGGTACATGGAGGACCACACACCCCAAAATAACAGCACTCGGAGGCCCCTGAACCACAAGGAAAGGCACCTGGTGGCTCCTACAGCACAAAAAACCAGCACTCGTGGGCTTCTACAATGCGAAAACAGGCACTCAGATGCCCCTACTCCGGAAATAAAGGGCACTCGGAGGGCCCTGCACCACAAACAAAGGCACTCGGAGGCCCCTGCACTGGAAAAAAAGGCACTTGGAGGCCAGTGCACCATAAAAAAAGCACTCGGAGGCCCCTACACTGGAATAAAAGGCACTCGGAGGCCAGTGCACCGCAAAAAAAGGCACTCGGAGGCCTCTACACCACAAGAAAAAGGCACTAGGGGGCTACTACGCTGGAGCAAAAGGCACTCGGAGGCCAGTGCACCACAAGAAAAGGCACTCAGTGGCCCCTACAGCACAAAAAAAGGCTCTTGGGGGCTGCTACATTGCAAAAAAAGGCACTTGGAGGCTACTACACTGCAAAAATACGCACCCTGAGGCCCCTGCACCGCAAAAAAAGGCACTCGGTGGCCCCTACACTGAAAAGAAAGGCACTCAGAGGGCCCTGCAGCATAAAAAAAGGCACTCGGAGGCCCCTATACTGCAAAAAAATGCACTCGGGGACTGCTACAATGCGAAACAAAGCACTCGGAAGCCCCTGCACCACCAAAAGAGGCACTCGGAGGCTCCTGCACAGGAAAAAGAGGCACTTGCAGGCCTGTACACTGGAAATAAAGGCACTCGGAGGCACCTGCAATGGAAAAAAAGGCACTCGGAGGCTACTACACCACAAAAAAAGGCACTCGGATGTTGCTAAAATGGAAAAAAAGGCACTCGGAAGCGTCTACACCACAAAAAAAAGGCATTCGGAGGACCACACCACAAAAAAAGGTACTGGGTGGCCCCGACAGCACAAACAAATGCACTCGGGGGCTGCTACAATATGAAACAAGGCATTCGGGGGGCCCGGCACGACCAAAAAGGCACTCGGAAGCCCCTACATTGCAAAAAAAGGCACTTGGAAGCTACTACACTGCAAAAAAATGCACCCTGAGGCCCCTGCACCGCAAAAAAAGGCACTCGGTAGCCCCAACACCACAAAAAAAGGCACTTGGGGGCTGCTACAATGAGAAAACAGGCACTCCGATGCCCCTACAGCGGGAAGAAAGGCACTCAGAGGGCCCTGCAGCACAAAAAAAGGCACTCAGCTGCCCTTACACTGGAAAAACAGGCACTTGGAGGCCTCTACACCACAGAAAAAGGCACTCTGGCCCCTACACGACCAAGAAAGGCACTCGGTGGCCCCCACATTGCAAAAAAAGACACTTGGAGGCTACTACACTGCAAAGAAATGCACCCTGAGGCCCACGCACAGCAAAAAAAGGCACTTAGTAACCCCTGCACCACAAAAGAAAATGCACTCAGAGGCCCCGACACCACAAAAAAAGGCACTCGGCTGCCCCTACACTGGAAAAAAAGGCATTTGGAGGCCCCTACAGCACAAAAAACGGCACTTGGGGGCTGCTACAATGCAAAAAAGGCACTCGGAGGCCCCTGCACCAGAAACAAAGCCACTTGGAGGGCCCTGCACCACAAAACAATAGCACTCGGAGGCCCCTGAACCACAAGAAAAGGCACTCAGTGGCTCCTACAGCACAAAAAAAGGCACTCGGGGGCTGCTACAATGTGAAACAAGGCACTCGGAGGTCCCTGCACCACAAAAACAGGCACTCGGAGGCTGCTGCACTGGAAAAAGAGGCACTTGCAGGCCTGTACACCGGAAAAAAAGGCACTCGGAAGCCGCTACACCGCAGAGAAAGGCACTTGGAGGCACCTGCAATGGAAAAAAAGGCACTCAGAGGCCCCTACACCACAAAAAAAGGCACTTGGCTGCCCCCACACTGGAAAAAAAGGCACTCGGAGGCCTCTACAGCACAAAAAAAGGCACTTGGGGGCTGCTACAATGCAAAAAAAGGCACTCGGGGGCTGCTACAATGCGAAAACAGGCACTCCGGTGCCCCTACACCAGAAAGAAAGGCACTCAGAGGGCCCTGCAGCACAGAAAAAGGCACTCAGCTGCCCTTACACTGGAAAAACAGGCACTCGGAGGCCTCTACACCCCAGAAAAAGGCACTCAGTGGCCCCTACACTGCAAAAAAAGGCACTCGAGGGCTGCTACAATGTGAAACAAGGCACTCGGAGGGCCCGGCACCACCAAAAGAGGCACTCGGAGGCTGCTGCACTGGAAAAAGAGGCACTTGCAGGCCTGTACACCGGAAAAAAAGGCACTCGGAAGCCGCTACACCGCAGAGAAAGGCACTTGGAGGCACCTGCAATGGAAAAAAAGGCACTCAGAGGCCCCTACACCACAAAAAAAGGCACTTGGCTGCCCCTACACTGGAAAAAAAGGCACTCGGAGGCCTCTACAGCACAAAAAAAGGCACTTGGGGGCTGCTACAATGCAAAAAAAGGCACTCGGAGGCCCCTGAACCAGAAGAAAAGGCTCTCGGGGCCACTACACCGCCAAAAAAAGGTACATGGAGGACCACACACCCCAAAATAACAGCACTCGGAGGCCCCTGAACCACAAGAAAAGGCACTCGGTGGCTCCTACAGTACAAAAAAACAGCACTCGGGGGCTGCTACAATGTGAAACAAGGCACTCGGAGGGCCCTGCAGCACAAAAAAAAGCACTCGGAGGCCCCTGCACTGGAAAAAGAGGCACTTGCAGGCCTGTACACTGGAAATAAAGGCACTCGGAGGGCCCTGCGCTGGAAAAAGAGGCACTTGGAGGCCTGTACACTGGAAATAAAGGCACTCGGAGGGCCCTGCACCACCAAAAAATGCACTTGGAAGCCCCTACATTGCAAAAAAAGGCACTTGGAGGCTACTACACTGCAAAAAAATGCACCCTGAGGCCCCTGCAACACAAAAAAAAGGCACTCGGTGGCCCCTGCACCACAAACAAAGGCACTCAGAGGCTGCTACACCGTAGAGAAAGGCACTCGGAGGCCCCTGCACTGGAAAAAAAAGCACTTGGAGGCCCCTGCACCACAAAAAAGGCACTCGGAGGCTGCTACAATGGAAAAAAGGCACTCGGTGGCCCCTACACTGGAATAAAAGGCACTTGGAGGCCAGTGCACCCCAAAAAAAGGCACTCGGAGGCCTCTACACCACAAAGAAAAGGCACTAGGAGGGCCTTACACTGGAAAAAAAGGCACTAGGGGGCCCCTACACTGGAATAAAAGGCACTCGGAGGCCAGTGCACCGCAAAAAAAGGCACTCGGAGGCCTCTACACCACAAGAAAAAGGCACTAGGGGGCCACTACGCTGGAACAAAAGGCACTCGGAGGCCAGTGCACCACAAGAAAAGGCACTCAGTGGCCCCTACAGCACAAAAAAAGGCTCTTGGGGGCTGCTACAATGCAAAAAAAGGCACTTGGAGGCCCCTGAACCACAAGAAAAGGCAGTTGGTGGCCCCTGAACCACAAGGAAAGGCATTCGGTGGCCCCTACAGCACAATAAAAAGCACTCGGGGCTGCTACAATGTGAAACAAGGCACTTGGAGGGCCCTGCACCACCAAAAAAGGCACTCGGAGGCTCCTGCACTGGAAAAAGAGGCACTTGCAGGCCTGTACACTGGAAATAAAGGCACTTGGAGGCCCCTGCACCACAAAAGAAGCCACTCGGATGCCCCTACACCACAAAAAAAGGCACTTGGAGACTACTACACTGCAAAAAAAGGCACCCTGAGGCCCCTGCACCACAAAAAAAGGCACTCGGTGGCCCCTAAAGTACAAAAAAAGGCACTCCGAGGCTGCTACAATGCGAAAAGAAAGGCACTCCGAGGCTGCTACAACGCCAAAAAAGGCACTCGGAGGGCCCTGCACCAGAAAAAAAGGCACTCGGAGGCTCCTGCACTGGAAAAAGAGGCACTTGGAGGCCTGTACACCACAAAAAAAGGCACTTGGAGGCCAGTGCATCGCAAAAAAAATGCACTCAGAGGCCCCGACACCACAAAAGAAAGGCACTTGGAGGACCACACCACAAAAAAAGGCACTCGGCTGCCCCTACACCACAAAAAAAGGCACTCGGAGCATCACACCACAAAAAAAGGCACTCGGAGGCCCCTACAGCACAAAAAAAGGCACTTGGGGGCTGCTACAATGCAAAAAAAGGCACTTGGAGGCCCCTGCACCAGAAAGAAAGGAACTCGGAGGGCCCAGCACCAGAAAGAAAGGCACTCAGAGGCCCCTGAACCACAAGAAAAGGCTCTCGGGGCCACTACACCGCCAAAAAAAGGTACATGGAGGACCACACACCCCAAAATAACAGCACTCGGAGGCCCCGAACCACAAGGAAAGGCACTCGGTGGCTCCTACAGTACAAAAAAACAGCACTCGGGGGCTGCTACAATGTGAAACAAGGCACTCGGAGGGCCCTGCAGCACAAAAAAAGGCACTCGGAGGCCCCTGCACTGGAAAAAGAGGCACTTGCAGGCCTGTACACTGGAAATAAAGGCACTCGGAGGGCCCTGCACCACCAAAAAATGCACTTGGAAGCCCCTACATTGCAAAAAAAGGCACTTGGGGGCTACTACACTGCAAAAAAATGCACCCTGAGGCCCCTGCAACACACAAAAAAAGGCACTCGGTGGCCCCTACAGCACAAAAAAAGGCACTCGGAGGCTGCTACAATGTAAAAACAGGCACTCGGATGCCCCTACACCGGAAATAAAGGCACTCGGAGGGCCCTGCACCACAAACAAAGGCACTCAGAGGCTGCTACACCGTAGAGAAAGGCACTCGGAGGCCCCTGCACTGGAAAAAAAAGCACTTGGAGGCCCCTGCACCACAAAAAAGGCACTCGGAGGCTGCTACAATGGAAAAAAGGCACTCGGTGGCCCCTACACTGGAATAAAAGGCACTTGGAGGCCAGTGCACCCCAAAAAAAGGCACTCGGAGGCCTCTACACCACAAAGAAAAGGCACTAGGAGGGCCTTACACTGGAAAAAAAGGCACTAGGGGGCCACTACGCTGGAAAAAAAGGCACTCGGAGGCCAGTGCACTGCAAAAACAGGGCACTTGGAGGCCTCTACACTGCAAAAGAAGGCACTCGGAGGCCACTACACTGGAACAAAAGGCACTCGGAGGCCAGTGCACCACAAGAAAAGGCACTCAGTGGCCCCTACAGCACAAAAAAAGGCTCTTGGGGGCTGCTACAATGCAAAAAAAAGGCACTCAGAGGGCCCTGAACCACAAAAAAAGGCACTTGGTGGGCCCTGAACCACAAGAAAAGGCACTCGGTGGCCCCTACAGCACAATAAAAAGCACTCGGGGGCTGCTACAATGTGAAACAAGGCACTTGGAGGGCCCTGCACCACCAAAAAAGGCACTCGGAGGCTCCTGCACTGGAAAAAGAGGCACTTGCAGGCCTGTACACCAGAAAAAAAGGCACTTGGAGGCTCCTGCACCACAAAAGAAGGCACTCAGAGGCCCCTACACCACCAAGAAAGGCACTCGGTGGCCCCCACATTGCAAAAAAAGGCACTTGGAGGCTACTACACTGCAAAGAAATGCACCCTGAGGCCCATGCACAGCAAAAAAAGGCACTCGGAGGCCAGTGCACTGAAAAACAGGGCACTTGGAGGCCAGTGCACCGCAAAAAAAAATGCACTCAGAGGCCCCGACACCACAAAAGAAAGGCACTTGGAGCACCACACCACAAAAAAAGGCACTCGGCTGCCCCTACACTGGAAAAAAAGGCACTCAGAGCCCCCTGAACCACAAGAAAAGGCTCTCGGGGCCACTACACCGCCAAAAAAAGGTACATGGAGGACCACACACCCCAAAATAACAGCACTCGGAGGCCCCTGAACCACAAGGAAAGGCACCTGGTGGCTCCTACAGCACAAAAAACCAGCACTCGTGGGCTTCTACAATGCGAAAACAGGCACTCAGATGCCCCTACTCCGGAAATAAAGGGCACTCGGAGGGCCCTGCACCACAAACAAAGGCACTCGGAGGCCCCTGCACTGGAAAAAAAGGCACTTGGAGGCCAGTGCACCATAAAAAAAGCACTCGGAGGCCCCTACACTGGAATAAAAGGCACTCGGAGGCCAGTGCACCGCAAAAAAAGGCACTCGGAGGCCTCTACACCACAAGAAAAAGGCACTAGGGGGCCACTACGCTGGAACAAAAGGCACTCGGAGGCCAGTGCACCACAAGAAAAGGCACTCAGTGGCACCTACAGCACAAAAAAAGGCTCTTGGGGGCTGCTACAATGCAAAAAAAGGCACTTGGAGGCCCCTGAACCACAAGAAAAGGCACTTGGTGGCCCCTGAACCACAAGAAAAGGCACTCGGTGGCCCCTACAGCACAATAAAAAGCACTCGGGGGCTGCTACAATGTGAAACAAGGCACTTGGAGGGCCCTGCACCACCAAAAAAGGCACTCGGAGGCTCCTGCACTGGAAAAAGAGGCACTTGCAGGCCTGTACACTGGAAATAAAGGCACTTGGAGGCCCCTGCACCACAAAAGAAGCCACTCGGATGCCCCTACACCACAAAAAAAGGCACTTGGAGACTACTACACTGCAAAAAAAGGCACCCTGAGGCCCCTGCACCACAAAAAAAGGCACTCGGTGGCCCCTAAAGTACAAAAAAAGGCACTCCGAGGCTGCTACAATGCGAAAAGAAAGGCACTCCGAGGCTGCTACAACGCGAAAAAAGGCACTCGGAGGGCCCTGCACCAGAAAAAAAGGCACTCGGAGGCTCCTGCACTGGAAAAAGAGGCACTTGGAGGCCTGTACACCACAAAAAAAGGCACTTGGAGGCCAGTGCATCGCAAAAAAAATGCACTCAGAGGCCCCGACACCACAAAAAAAGGCACTCGGAGCATCACACCACAAAAAAAGGCACTCGGAGGCCCCTACAGCACAAAAAAAGGCACTCGGTGGCCCCCACATTGCAAAAAAAGGCACTCGGAGGCCAGTGCACTGAAAAACAGGGAACTTGGAGGCCAGTGCACCGCAAAAAAAAATGCACTCAGAGGCCCCTACAGCACAAAAGAAATGCACTTGGGGGCTGCTACAATGCAAAAAAAGGCACTCGGAGGCCCCTACACCAGAAAGAAAGGAACTCGGAGGGCCCTGCACCACAAAAGAAGGCACTCGGAGGCCTCTGAACCACAAGAAAAGGCTCTCGGGGCCACTACACCACAAAAAAAAGGTACATGGAGGACCACACCCCCCAAAATAACAGCACTCGGAGGCCCCTGAACCACAAGGAAAGGCCCTCGGTGGCTCCTACAGCACAAAAAAAGGCACTCGGGGGCTGCTACAATGTGAAACAAGGCACTCAGAGGCCCCTGCACCACAAGAAAAGGCACTCGGTGGCCTCTGAACCACAAGAAAAGGCACTTGGTGGACCCTACAGCACAATAAAAGGCACTCGGAGGCTGCTACAACGCGAAAAAAGGCACTCAGAGGGCCCTGCACCACCAAAAAAAGCACTCGGAGGCTCCTGCACTGGAAAAAGAGGCACTTGCAGGCCTGTACACCGGAAAAAAAGGCACTCGGAGGCCCCTGCACCACGAAAGAAGGCACTCGGAGGCCCCTACACTGCAAAAAAAGGCACTCGGAGGGCCCTTCACCGCAAAAAAAGGCACTTGGAGGCCCCCACATTGCAAAAAAAGGCACTTGGAGGCCCCCACATTGCAAAAAAAGGCACTTGGAGGCTACTACATTGCAAAAAAAGGCACTCAGTAGCCCCTGCACCGCAAAAAAAGGCACTCAGTAGCCCCTGCACTGCAAAAAAAGGCACTCGGAGGCCAGTGCACTGAAAAACAGGGCACTTGGAGGCCAGTGCACCGCAAAAAAAAATGCACTCAGAGGCCCCTACAGCACAAAAGAAAGGCACTTGGAGGACCACACCACAAAAAAAAGGCACTCGGCTGCCCCTACACTGGAAAAAAAGGCATTTGGAGGCCCCTACAGCACAAAAAAAGGCACTTGGGGGCTGCTACAATGCAAAAAAGGCACTCGGAGGCCCCTGCACCAGAAACAAAGCCACTTGGAGGGCCCTGCACCACAAAACAATAGCACTCAGAGGCCCCTGAACCACAAGAAAAGGCACTCAGTGGCTCCTACAGCACAAAAAAAGGCACTCGGGGGCTGCTACAATGCGAAAACAGGCACTCCGGTGCCCCTACACCGGAAAGAAAGGCACTCAGAGGGCCCTGCAGCACAAAAAAAGGCACTCAGCTGCCCTTACACTGGAAAAACAGGCACTCGGAGGCCTCTACACCACAGAAAAAGGCACTCTGGCCCCTACACGACCAAGAAAGGCACTCGGTGGCCCCCACATTGCAAAAAAAGACACTTGGAGGCTACTACACTGCAAAGAAATGCACCCTGAGGCCCACGCACAGCAAAAAAAGGCACTTAGTAACCCCTGCACCGCAAAAGAAGGCACTCAGAGGCCTCCACACCGCAAAAAAAGGCACTCGGAGGCCAGTGCACTGAAAAACAGGGCACTTGGAGGCCAGTGCACCACAAAAGAAAATGCACTCAGAGGCATCTACACCACAAAAAAAAGGCACTCAGAGGACCACACCACAAAAAAAGGTACTGGGTGGCCCCGACAGCACAAACAAATGCACTCGGGGGCTGCTACAATGTGAAACAAGGCATTTGGGGGGCCCGGCACGACCAAAAAGGCACTCGGAAGCCCCTACATTGCAAAAAAAGGCACTTGGAGGCTACTACACTGCAAAAATACGCACCCTGAGGCCCCTGCACCGCAAAAAAAGGCACTCGGTGGCCCCTACACTGAAAAGAAAGGCACTCAGAGGGCCCTGCAGCATAAAAAAAGGCACTCGGAGGCCCCTATACTGCAAAAAAATGCACTCGGGGACTGCTACAATGCGAAACAAAGCACTCGGAAGCCCCTGCACCACCAAAAGAGGCACTCGGAGGCTCCTGCACAGGAAAAAGAGGCACTTGCAGGCCTGTACACTGGAAATAAAGGCACTCGGAGGCACCTGCAATGGAAAAAAAGGCACTCGGAGGCTACTACACCACAAGAAAAGGCACTCGGATGTTGCTAAAATGGAAAAAAAGGCACTCGGAAGCGTCTACACCACAAAAAAAAGGCATTCGGAGGACCACACCACAAAAAAAGGTACTGGGTGGCCCCGACAGCACAAACAAATGCACTCGGGGGCTGCTACAATATGAAACAAGGCATTCGGGGGGCCCGGCACGACCAAAAAGGCACTCGGAAGCCCCTACATTGCAAAAAAAGGCACTTGGAAGCTACTACACTGCAAAAAAATGCACCCTGAGGCCCCTGCACCGCAAAAAAAGGCACTCGGTAGCCCCAACACCACAAAAAAAGGCACTCGGGGGCTGCTACAATGAGAAAACAGGCACTCCAATGCCCCTACAGCGGAAAGAAAGGCACTCAGAGGGCCCTGCAGCACAAAAAAAGGCACTCAGCTGCCCTTACACTGGAAAAACAGGCACTTGGAGGCCTCTACACCACAGAAAAAGGCACTCTGGCCCCTACACCACCAAGAAAGGCACTCGGTGGCCCCCACATTGCAAAAAAAGACACTTGGAGGCTACTACACTGCAAAGAAATGCACCCTGAGGCCCACGCACAGCAAAAAAAGGCACTTAGTAACCCCTGCACCGCAAAAAAAGGCACTCAGAGGCCTCCACACCGCAAAAAAAGGCACTCGGAGGCCAGTGCACTGAAAAACAGGGCACTTGGAGGCCAGTGCACCACAAAAGAAAATGCACTCAGAGGCCCCGACACCACAAAAAAAGGCACTCGGCTGCCCCTACACTGGAAAAAAAGGCATTTGGAGGCCCCTACAGCACAAAAAACGGCACTTGGGGGCTGCTACAATGCAAAAAAGGCACTCGGAGGCCCCTGCACCAGAAACAAAGCCACTTGGAGGGCCCTGCACCACAAAACAATAGCACTCGGAGGCCCCTGAACCACAAGAAAAGGCACTCAGTGGCTCCTACAGCACAAAAGAAGGCACTCGGGGGCTGCTACAATGTGAAACAAGGCACTCGGAGGGCCCGGCACCACAAAAACAGGCACTCGGAGGCTGCTGCACTGGAAAAAGAGGCACTTGCAGGCCTGTACACCGGAAAAAAAGGCACTCGGAAGCCGCTACACCGCAGAGAAAGGCACTTGGAGGCACCTGCAACGGAAAAAAAGGCACTCAGAGGCCCCTACACCACAAAAAAAGGCACTTGGCTGCCCCTACACTGGAAAAAAAGGCACTCGGAGGCCCCTACAGCACAAAAAAAGGCACTTGGGGGCTGCTACAATGCAAAAAAAGGCACTCGGGGGCTGCTACAATGCGAAAACAGGCACTCCGGTGCCCCTACACCAGAAAGAAAGGCACTCAGAGGGCCCTGCAGCACAGAAAAAGGCACTCAGCTGCCCTTACACTGGAAAAACAGGCACTCGGAGGCCTCTACACCCCAGAAAAAGGCACTCAGTGGCCCCTACACTGCAAAAAAAGGCATTCGGGGGCTGCTACAATGTGAAACAAGGCACTCGGAGGGCCCGGCACCACCAAAAGAGGCACTCGGAGGCTGCTGCACTGGAAAAAGAGGCACTTGCAGGCCTGTACACCGGAAAAAAAGGCACTCGGAAGCCGCTACACCGCAGAGAAAGGCACTTGGAGGCACCTGCAACGGAAAAAAAGGCACTCAGAGGCCCCTACACCACAAAAAAAGGCACTTGGCTGCCCCTACACTGGAAAAAAAGGCACTCGGAGGCCTCTACAGCACAAAAAAAGGCACTTGGGAGCTGCTACAATGCAAAAAAAGGCACTCGGAGGCCCCTGAACCAGAAGAAAAGGCTCTCGGGGCCACTACACCGCAAAAAAAAGGTACATGGAGGACCACACACCCCAAAATAACAGCACTCGGAGGCCCCTGAACCACAAGAAAAGGCACTCGGTGGCTCCTACAGTACAAAAAAACAGCACTCGGGGGCTGCTACAATGTGAAACAAGGCACTCGGAGGGCCCTGCAGCACAAAAAAAAGCACTCGGAGGCCCCTGCACTGGAAAAAGAGGCACTTGCAGGCCTGTACACTGGAAATAAAGGCACTCGGAGGGCCCTGCGCTGGAAAAAGAGGCACTTGGAGGCCTGTACACTGGAAATAAAGGCACTCGGTGGCCCCTACAGCACAAAAAAAGGCACTCGGAGGCTGCTACAATGTAAAAACAGGCACTCGGATGCCCCTACACCGGAAATAAAGGCACTCGGAGGGCCCTGCACCACAAACAAAGGCACTCAGAGGCTGCTACACCGTAGAGAAAGGCACTCGGAGGCCCCTGCACTGGAAAAAAATGCACTTGGAGGCCCCTGCACCACAAAAAAGGCACTCGGAGGCTGCTACAATGGAAAAAAGGCACTCGGTGGCCCCTACACTGGAATAAAAGGCACTTGGAGGCCAGTGCACCCCAAAAAAAGGCACTCGGAGGCCTCTACACCACAAAGAAAAGGCACTAGGAGGGCCTTACACTGGAAAAAAAGGCACTAGGGGGCCACTACGCTGGAAAAAAAGGCACTCGGAGGCCAGTGCACTGCAAAAACAGGGCACTTGGAGGCCTCTACACTGCAAAAGAAGGCACTCGGAGGCCACTACACTGGAACAAAAGGCACTCGGAGGCCAGTGCACCACAAGAAAAGGCACTCAGTGGCCCCTACAGCACAAAAAAAGGCTCTTGGGGGCTGCTACAATGCAAAAAAAGGCACTTGGAGGCCCCTGAACCACAAGAAAAGGCACTTGGTGGCCCCTGAACCACAAGAAAAGGCACTCGGTGGCCCCTACAGCACAATAAAAAGCACTCGGGGGCTGCTACAATGTGAAACAAGGCACTTGGAGGGCCCTGCACCACCAAAAAAGGCACTCGGAGGCTCCTGCACTGGAAAAAGAGGCACTTGCAGGCCTGTACACCAGAAAAAAAGGCACTCGGAGGCTCCTGCACCACAAAAGAAGGCACTCAGAGGCCCCTACACCACCAAGAAAGGCACTCGGTGGCCCCCACATTGCAAAAAAAGGCACTTGGAGGCTACTACACTGCAAAGAAATGCACCCTGAGGCCCATGCACAGCAAAAAAAGGCACTCGGAGGCCAGTGCACTGAAAAACAGGGCACTTGGAGGCCAGTGCACCGCAAAAAAAAATGCACTCAGAGGCCCCGACACCACAAAAGAAAGGCACTTGGAGCACCACACCACAAAAAAAGGCACTCGGCTGCCCCTACACTGGAAAAAAAGGCACTCAGAGCCCCCTGAACCACAAGAAAAGGCTCTCGGGGCCACTACACCGCCAAAAAAAGGTACATGGAGGACCACACACCCCAAAATAACAGCACTCGGAGGCCCCTGAACCACAAGGAAAGGCACCTGGTGGCTCCTACAGCACAAAAAACCAGCACTCGTGGGCTTCTACAATGCGAAAACAGGCACTCAGATGCCCCTACTCCGGAAATAAAGGGCACTCGGAGGGCCCTGCACCACAAACAAAGGCACTCGGAGGCCCCTGCACTGGAAAAAAAGGCACTTGGAGGCCAGTGCACCATAAAAAAAGGCACTCGGAGGCCTCTACACCACAAGAAAAAGGCACTAGGGGGCTACTACGCTGGAGCAAAAGGCACTCGGAGGCCAGTGCACCACAAGAAAAGGCACTCAGTGGCCCCTACAGCACAAAAAAAGGCTCTTGGGGGCTGCTACATTGCAAAAAAAGGCACTTGGAGGCTACTACACTGCAAAAATACGCACCCTGAGGCCCCTGCACCGCAAAAAAAGGCACTCGGTGGCCCCTACACTGAAAAGAAAGGCACTCAGAGGGCCCTGCAGCATAAAAAAAGGCACTCGGAGGCCCCTATACTGCAAAAAAATGCACTCGGGGACTGCTACAATGCGAAACAAAGCACTCGGAGGTCCCTGCACCACAAAAACAGGCACTCGGAGGCTGCTGCACTGGAAAAAGAGGCACTTGCAGGCCTGTACACCGGAAAAAAAGGCACTCGGAAGCCGCTACACCGCAGAGAAAGGCACTTGGAGGCACCTGCAACGGAAAAAAAGGCACTCAGAGGCCCCTACACCACAAAAAAAGGCACTTGGCTGCCCCTACACTGGAAAAAAAGGCACTCGGAGGCCCCTACAGCACAAAAAAAGGCACTTGGGGGCTGCTACAATGCAAAAAAAGGCACTCGGGGGCTGCTACAATGCGAAAACAGGCACTCCGGTGCCCCTACACCAGAAAGAAAGGCACTCAGAGGGCCCTGCAGCACAGAAAAAGGCACTCAGCTGCCCTTACACTGGAAAAACAGGCACTCGGAGGCCTCTACACCCCAGAAAAAGGCACTCAGTGGCCCCTACACTGCAAAAAAAGGCATTCGGGGGCTGCTACAATGTGAAACAAGGCACTCGGAGGGCCCGGCACCACCAAAAGAGGCACTCGGAGGCTGCTGCACTGGAAAAAGAGGCACTTGCAGGCCTGTACACCGGAAAAAAAGGCACTCGGAAGCCGCTACACCGCAGAGAAAGGCACTTGGAGGCACCTGCAACGGAAAAAAAGGCACTCAGAGGCCCCTACACCACAAAAAAAGGCACTTGGCTGCCCCTACACTGGAAAAAAAGGCACTCGGAGGCCTCTACAGCACAAAAAAAGGCACTTGGGAGCTGCTACAATGCAAAAAAAGGCACTCGGAGGCCCCTGAACCAGAAGAAAAGGCTCTCGGGGCCACTACACCGCAAAAAAAAGGTACATGGAGGACCACACACCCCAAAATAACAGCACTCGGAGGCCCCTGAACCACAAGAAAAGGCACTCGGTGGCTCCTACAGTACAAAAAAACAGCACTCGGGGGCTGCTACAATGTGAAACAAGGCACTCGGAGGGCCCTGCAGCACAAAAAAAAGCACTCGGAGGCCCCTGCACTGGAAAAAGAGGCACTTGCAGGCCTGTACACTGGAAATAAAGGCACTCGGAGGGCCCTGCGCTGGAAAAAGAGGCACTTGGAGGCCTGTACACTGGAAATAAAGGCACTCGGTGGCCCCTACAGCACAAAAAAAGGCACTCGGAGGCTGCTACAATGTAAAAACAGGCACTCGGATGCCCCTACACCGGAAATAAAGGCACTCGGAGGGCCCTGCACCACAAACAAAGGCACTCAGAGGCTGCTACACCGTAGAGAAAGGCACTCGGAGGCCCCTGCACTGGAAAAAAATGCACTTGGAGGCCCCTGCACCACAAAAAAGGCACTCGGAGGCTGCTACAATGGAAAAAAGGCACTCGGTGGCCCCTACACTGGAATAAAAGGCACTTGGAGGCCAGTGCACCCCAAAAAAAGGCACTCGGAGGCCTCTACACCACAAAGAAAAGGCACTAGGAGGGCCTCACACTGGAAAAAAAGGCACTAGGGGGCCCCTACACTGGAATAAAAGGCACTCGGAGGCCAGTGCACCGCAAAAAAAGGCACTCGGAGGCCTCTACACCACAAGAAAAAGGCACTAGGGGGCCACTACGCTGGAACAAAAGGCACTCGGAGGCCAGTGCACCACAAGAAAAGGCACTTGGTGGACCCTACAGCACAATAAAAGGCACTCGGAGGCTGCTACAACGCGAAAAAAGGCACTCAGAGGGCCCTGCACCACCAAAAAAAGCACTCGGAGGCTCCTGCACTGGAAAAAGAGGCACTTGCAGGCCTGTACACCGGAAAAAAAGGCACTCGGAGGCCCCTGCACCACGAAAGAAGGCACTCGGAGGCCCCTACACTGCAAAAAAAGGCACTCGGAGGGCCCTTCACCGCAAAAAAAGGCACTCGGAGGCCCCCACATTGCAAAAAAAGGCACTTGGAGGCCCCCACATTGCAAAAAAAGGCACTTGGAGGCTACTACATTGCAAAAAAAGGCACTCAGTAGCCCCTGCACTGCAAAAAAAGGCACTCGGAGGCCAGTGCACTGAAAAACAGGGCACTTGGAGGCCAGTGCACCGCAAAAAAAAATGCACTCAGAGGCCCCTACAGCACAAAAGAAAGGCACTTGGAGGACCACACCACAAAAAAAAGGCACTCGGCTGCCCCTACACTGGAAAAAAAGGCATTTGGAGGCCCCTACAGCACAAAAAAAGGCACTTGGGGGCTGCTACAATGCAAAAAAGGCACTCGGAGGCCCCTGCACCAGAAACAAAGCCACTTGGAGGGCCCTGCACCACAAAACAATAGCACTCAGAGGCCCCTGAACCACAAGAAAAGGCACTCAGTGGCTCCTACAGCACAAAAAAAGGCACTCGGGGGCTGCTACAATGCGAAAACAGGCACTCCGGTGCCCCTACACCGGAAAGAAAGGCACTCAGAGGGCCCTGCAGCACAAAAAAAGGCACTCAGCTGCCCTTACACTGGAAAAACAGGCACTCGGAGGCCTCTACACCACAGAAAAAGGCACTCTGGCCCCTACACGACCAAGAAAGGCACTCGGTGGCCCCCACATTGCAAAAAAAGACACTTGGAGGCTACTACACTGCAAAGAAATGCACCCTGAGGCCCACGCACAGCAAAAAAAGGCACTTAGTAACCCCTGCACCGCAAAAGAAGGCACTCAGAGGCCTCCATACCGCAAAAAAAGGCACTCGGAGGCCAGTGCACTGAAAAACAGGGCACTTGGAGGCCAGTGCACCACAAAAGAAAATGCACTCAGAGGCATCTACACCACAAAAAAAAGGCACTCAGAGGACCACACCACAAAAAAAGGTACTGGGTGGCCCCGACAGCACAAACAAATGCACTCGGGGGCTGCTACAATGTGAAACAAGGCATTTGGGGGGCCCGGCACGACCAAAAAGGCACTCGGAAGCCCCTACATTGCAAAAAAAGGCACTTGGAGGCTACTACACTGCAAAAATACGCACCCTGAGGCCCCTGCACCGCAAAAAAAGGCACTCGGTGGCCCCTACACTGAAAAGAAAGGCACTCAGAGGGCCCTGCAGCATAAAAAAAGGCACTCGGAGGCCCCTATACTGCAAAAAAATGCACTCGGGGACTGCTACAATGCGAAACAAAGCACTCGGAAGCCCCTGCACCACCAAAAGAGGCACTCGGAGGCTCCTGCACAGGAAAAAGAGGCACTTGCAGGCCTGTACACTGGAAATAAAGGCACTCGGAGGCACCTGCAATGGAAAAAAAGGCACTCGGAGGCTACTACACCACAAAAAAAGGCACTCGGATGTTGCTAAAATGGAAAAAAAGGCACTCGGAAGCGTCTACACCACAAAAAAAAGGCATTCGGAGGACCACACCACAAAAAAAGGTACTGGGTGGCCCCGACAGCACAAACAAATGCACTCGGGGGCTGCTACAATATGAAACAAGGCATTCGGGGGGCCCGGCACGACCAAAAAGGCACTCGGAAGCCCCTACATTGCAAAAAAAGGCACTTGGAAGCTACTACACTGCAAAAAAATGCACCCTGAGGCCCCTGCACCGCAAAAAAAGGCACTCGGTAGCCCCAACACCACAAAAAAAGGCACTCGGGGGCTGCTACAATGAGAAAACAGGCACTCCAATGCCCCTACAGCGGAAAGAAAGGCACTCAGAGGGCCCTGCAGCACAAAAAAAGGCACTCAGCTGCCCTTACACTGGAAAAACAGGCACTTGGAGGCCTCTACACCACAGAAAAAGGCACTCTGGCCCCTACACCACCAAGAAAGGCACTCGGTGGCCCCCACATTGCAAAAAAAGACACTTGGAGGCTACTACACTGCAAAGAAATGCACCCTGAGGCCCACGCACAGCAAAAAAAGGCACTTAGTAACCCCTGCACCGCAAAAAAAGGCACTCAGAGGCCTCCACACCGCAAAAAAAGGCACTCGGAGGCCAGTGCACTGAAAAACAGGGCACTTGGAGGCCAGTGCACCACAAAAGAAAATGCACTCAGAGGCCCCGACACCACAAAAAAAGGCACTCGGCTGCCCCTACACTGGAAAAAAAGGCATTTGGAGGCCCCTACAGCACAAAAAACGGCACTTGGGGGCTGCTACAATGCAAAAAAGGCACTCGGAGGCCCCTGCACCAGAAACAAAGCCACTTGGAGGGCCCTGCACCACAAAACAATAGCACTCGGAGGCCCCTGAACCACAAGAAAAGGCACTCAGTGGCTCCTACAGCACAAAAGAAGGCACTCGGGGGCTGCTACAATGTGAAACAAGGCACTCGGAGGGCCCGGCACCACAAAAACAGGCACTCGGAGGCTGCTGCACTGGAAAAAGAGGCACTTGCAGGCCTGTACACCGGAAAAAAAGGCACTCGGAAGCCGCTACACCGCAGAGAAAGGCACTTGGAGGCACCTGCAACGGAAAAAAAGGCACTCAGAGGCCCCTACACCACAAAAAAAGGCACTTGGCTGCCCCTACACTGGAAAAAAAGGCACTCGGAGGCCCCTACAGCACAAAAAAAGGCACTTGGGGGCTGCTACAATGCAAAAAAAGGCACTCGGGGGCTGCTACAATGCGAAAACAGGCACTCCGGTGCCCCTACACCAGAAAGAAAGGCACTCAGAGGGCCCTGCAGCACAGAAAAAGGCACTCAGCTGCCCTTACACTGGAAAAACAGGCACTCGGAGGCCTCTACACCCCAGAAAAAGGCACTCAGTGGCCCCTACACTGCAAAAAAAGGCATTCGGGGGCTGCTACAATGTGAAACAAGGCACTCGGAGGGCCCGGCACCACCAAAAGAGGCACTCGGAGGCTGCTGCACTGGAAAAAGAGGCACTTGCAGGCCTGTACACCGGAAAAAAAGGCACTCGGAAGCCGCTACACCGCAGAGAAAGGCACTTGGAGGCACCTGCAACGGAAAAAAAGGCACTCAGAGGCCCCTACACCACAAAAAAAGGCACTTGGCTGCCCCTACACTGGAAAAAAAGGCACTCGGAGGCCTCTACAGCACAAAAAAAGGCACTTGGGAGCTGCTACAATGCAAAAAAAGGCACTCGGAGGCCCCTGAACCAGAAGAAAAGGCTCTCGGGGCCACTACACCGCCAAAAAAAGGTACATGGAGGACCACACACCCCAAAATAACAGCACTCGGAGGCCCCTGAACCACAAGAAAAGGCACTTGGTGGCTCCTACAGTACAAAAAAACAGCACTCGGGGGCTGCTACAATGTGAAACAAGGCACTCGGAGGGCCCTGCAGCACAAAAAAAAGCACTCGGAGGCCCCTGCACTGGAAAAAGAGGCACTTGCAGGCCTGTACACTGGAAATAAAGGCACTCGGAGGGCCCTGCGCTGGAAAAAGAGGCACTTGGAGGCCTGTACACTGGAAATAAAGGCACTCGGTGGCCCCTACAGCACAAAAAAAGGCACTCGGAGGCTGCTACAATGTAAAAACAGGCACTCGGATGCCCCTACACCGGAAATAAAGGCACTCGGAGGGCCCTGCACCACAAACAAAGGCACTCAGAGGCTGCTACACCGTAGAGAAAGGCACTCGGAGGCCCCTGCACTGGAAAAAAATGCACTTGGAGGCCCCTGCACCACAAAAAAGGCACTCGGAGGCTGCTACAATGGAAAAAAGGCACTCGGTGGCCCCTACACTGGAATAAAAGGCACTTGGAGGCCAGTGCACCCCAAAAAAAGGCACTCGGAGGCCTCTACACCACAAAGAAAAGGCACTAGGAGGGCCTTACACTGGAAAAAAAGGCACTAGGGGGCCACTACGCTGGAAAAAAAGGCACTCGGAGGCCAGTGCACTGCAAAAACAGGGCACTTGGAGGCCTCTACACTGCAAAAGAAGGCACTCGGAGGCCACTACACTGGAACAAAAGGCACTCGGAGGCCAGTGCACCACAAGAAAAGGCACTCAGTGGCCCCTACAGCACAAAAAAAGGCTCTTGGGGGCTGCTACAATGCAAAAAAAGGCACTTGGAGGCCCCTGAACCACAAGAAAAGGCACTTGGTGGCCCCTGAACCACAAGAAAAGGCACTCGGTGGCCCCTACAGCACAATAAAAAGCACTCGGGGGCTGCTACAATGTGAAACAAGGCACTTGGAGGGCCCTGCACCACCAAAAAAGGCACTCGGAGGCTCCTGCACTGGAAAAAGAGGCACTTGCAGGCCTGTACACCAGAAAAAAAGGCACTCGGAGGCTCCTGCACCACAAAAGAAGGCACTCAGAGGCCCCTACACCACCAAGAAAGGCACTCGGTGGCCCCCACATTGCAAAAAAAGGCACTTGGAGGCTACTACACTGCAAAGAAATGCACCCTGAGGCCCATGCACAGCAAAAAAAGGCACTCGGAGGCCAGTGCACTGAAAAACAGGGCACTTGGAGGCCAGTGCACCGCAAAAAAAAATGCACTCAGAGGCCCCGACACCACAAAAGAAAGGCACTTGGAGCACCACACCACAAAAAAAGGCACTCGGCTGCCCCTACACTGCAAAAAAAGGCACTCAGAGCCCCCTGAACCACAAGAAAAGGCTCTCGGGGCCACTACACCGCCAAAAAAAGGTACATGGAGGACCACACACCCCAAAATAACAGCACTCGGAGGCCCCTGAACCACAAGGAAAGGCACCTGGTGGCTCCTACAGCACAAAAAACCAGCACTCGTGGGCTTCTACAATGCGAAAACAGGCACTCAGATGCCCCTACTCCGGAAATAAAGGGCACTCGGAGGGCCCTGCACCACAAACAAAGGCACTCGGAGGCCCCTGCACTGGAAAAAAAGGCACTTGGAGGCCAGTGCACCATAAAAAAAGCACTCGGAGGCCCCTACACTGGAATAAAAGGCACTCGGAGGCCAGTGCACCGCAAAAAAAGGCACTCGGAGGCCTCTACACCACAAGAAAAAGGCACTAGGGGGCTACTACGCTGGAGCAAAAGGCACTCGGAGGCCAGTGCACCACAAGAAAAGGCACTCAGTGGCCCCTACAGCACAAAAAAAGGCTCTTGGGGGCTGCTACATTGCAAAAAAAGGCACTTGGAGGCTACTACACTGCAAAAATACGCACCCTGAGGCCCCTGCACCGCAAAAAAAGGCACTCGGTGGCCCCTACACTGAAAAGAAAGGCACTCAGAGGGCCCTGCAGCATAAAAAAAGGCACTCGGAGGCCCCTATACTGCAAAAAAATGCACTCGGGGACTGCTACAATGCGAAACAAAGCACTCGGAAGCCCCTGCACCACCAAAAGAGGCACTCGGAGGCTCCTGCACAGGAAAAAGAGGCACTTGCAGGCCTGTACACTGGAAATAAAGGCACTCGGAGGCACCTGCAATGGAAAAAAAGGCACTCGGAGGCTACTACACCACAAAAAAAGGCACTCGGATGTTGCTAAAATGGAAAAAAAGGCACTCGGAAGCGTCTACACCACAAAAAAAAGGCATTCGGAGGACCACACCACAAAAAAAGGTACTGGGTGGCCCCGACAGCACAAACAAATGCACTCGGGGGCTGCTACAATATGAAACAAGGCATTCGGGGGGCCCGGCACGACCAAAAAGGCACTCGGAAGCCCCTACATTGCAAAAAAAGGCACTTGGAAGCTACTACACTGCAAAAAAATGCACCCTGAGGCCCCTGCACCGCAAAAAAAGGCACTCGGTAGCCCCAACACCACAAAAAAAGGCACTCGGGGGCTGCTACAATGAGAAAACAGGCACTCCAATGCCCCTACAGCGGAAAGAAAGGCACTCAGAGGGCCCTGCAGCACAAAAAAAGGCACTCAGCTGCCCTTACACTGGAAAAACAGGCACTTGGAGGCCTCTACACCACAGAAAAAGGCACTCTGGCCCCTACACCACCAAGAAAGGCACTCGGTGGCCCCCACATTGCAAAAAAAGACACTTGGAGGCTACTACACTGCAAAGAAATGCACCCTGAGGCCCACGCACAGCAAAAAAAGGCACTTAGTAACCCCTGCACCGCAAAAAAAGGCACTCAGAGGCCTCCACACCGCAAAAAAAGGCACTCGGAGGCCAGTGCACTGAAAAACAGGGCACTTGGAGGCCAGTGCACCACAAAAGAAAATGCACTCAGAGGCCCCGACACCACAAAAAAAGGCACTCGGCTGCCCCTACACTGGAAAAAAAGGCATTTGGAGGCCCCTACAGCACAAAAAACGGCACTTGGGGGCTGCTACAATGCAAAAAAGGCACTCGGAGGCCCCTGCACCAGAAACAAAGCCACTTGGAGGGCCCTGCACCACAAAACAATAGCACTCGGAGGCCCCTGAACCACAAGAAAAGGCACTCAGTGGCTCCTACAGCACAAAAGAAGGCACTCGGGGGCTGCTACAATGTGAAACAAGGCACTCGGAGGGCCCGGCACCACAAAAACAGGCACTCGGAGGCTGCTGCACTGGAAAAAGAGGCACTTGCAGGCCTGTACACCGGAAAAAAAGGCACTCGGAAGCCGCTACACCGCAGAGAAAGGCACTTGGAGGCACCTGCAACGGAAAAAAAGGCACTCAGAGGCCCCTACACCACAAAAAAAGGCACTTGGCTGCCCCTACACTGGAAAAAAAGGCACTCGGAGGCCCCTACAGCACAAAAAAAGGCACTTGGGGGCTGCTACAATGCAAAAAAAGGCACTCGGGGGCTGCTACAATGCGAAAACAGGCACTCCGGTGCCCCTACACCAGAAAGAAAGGCACTCAGAGGGCCCTGCAGCACAAAAAAAGGCACTCAGCTGCCCTTACACTGGAAAAACAGGCACTCGGAGGCCTCTACACCCCAGAAAAAGGCACTCAGTGGCCCCTACACTGCAAAAAAAGGCATTCGGGGGCTGCTACAATGTGAAACAAGGCACTCGGAGGGCCCGGCACCACCAAAAGAGGCACTCGGAGGCTGCTGCACTGGAAAAAGAGGCACTTGCAGGCCTGTACACCGGAAAAAAAGGCACTCGGAAGCCGCTACACCGCAGAGAAAGGCACTTGGAGGCACCTGCAACGGAAAAAAAGGCACTCAGAGGCCCCTACACCACAAAAAAAGGCACTTGGCTGCCCCTACACTGGAAAAAAAGGCACTCGGAGGCCTCTACAGCACAAAAAAAGGCACTTGGGAGCTGCTACAATGCAAAAAAAGGCACTCGGAGGCCCCTGAACCAGAAGAAAAGGCTCTCGGGGCCACTACACCGCCAAAAAAAGGTACATGGAGGACCACACACCCCAAAATAACAGCACTCGGAGGCCCCTGAACCACAAGAAAAGGCACTCGGTGGCTCCTACAGTACAAAAAAACAGCACTCGGGGGCTGCTACAATGTGAAACAAGGCACTCGGAGGGCCCTGCAGCACAAAAAAAAGCACTCGGAGGGCCCTGCGCTGGAAAAAGAGGCACTTGCAGGCCTGTACACTGGAAATAAAGGCACTCGGAGGGCCCTGCGCTGGAAAAAGAGGCACTTGGAGGCCTGTACACTGGAAATAAAGGCACTCGGTGGCCCCTACAGCACAAAAAAAGGCACTCGGAGGCTGCTACAATGTAAAAACAGGCACTCGGATGCCCCTACACCGGAAATAAAGGCACTCGGAGGGCCCTGCACCACAAACAAAGGCACTCAGAGGCTGCTACACCGTAGAGAAAGGCACTCGGAGGCCCCTGCACTGGAAAAAAATGCACTTGGAGGCCCCTGCACCACAAAAAAGGCACTCGGAGGCTGCTACAATGGAAAAAAGGCACTCGGTGGCCCCTACACTGGAATAAAAGGCACTTGGAGGCCAGTGCACCCCAAAAAAAGGCACTCGGAGGCCTCTACACCACAAAGAAAAGGCACTAGGAGGGCCTTACACTGGAAAAAAAGGCACTAGGGGGCCACTACGCTGGAAAAAAAGGCACTCGGAGGCCAGTGCACTGCAAAAACAGGGCACTTGGAGGCCTCTACACTGCAAAAGAAGGCACTCGGAGGCCACTACACTGGAACAAAAGGCACTCGGAGGCCAGTGCACCACAAGAAAAGGCACTCAGTGGCCCCTACAGCACAAAAAAAGGCTCTTGGGGGCTGCTACAATGCAAAAAAAGGCACTCAGAGGGCCCTGAACCACAAGAAAAGGCACTTGGTGGCCCCTGAACCACAAGAAAAGGCACTCGGTGGCCCCTACAGCACAATAAAAAGCACTCGGGGGCTGCTACAATGTGAAACAAGGCACTTGGAGGGCCCTGCACCACCAAAAAAGGCACTCGGAGGCTCCTGCACTGGAAAAAGAGGCACTTGCAGGCCTGTACACCAGAAAAAAAGGCACTCGGAGGCTCCTGCACCACAAAAGAAGGCACTCAGAGGCCCCTACACCACCAAGAAAGGCACTCGGTGGCCCCCACATTGCAAAAAAAGGCACTTGGAGGCTACTACACTGCAAAGAAATGCACCCTGAGGCCCATGCACAGCAAAAAAAGGCACTCGGAGGCCAGTGCACTGAAAAACAGGGCACTTGGAGGCCAGTGCACCGCAAAAAAAAATGCACTCAGAGGCCCCGACACCACAAAAGAAAGGCACTTGGAGCACCACACCACAAAAAAAGGCACTCGGCTGCCCCTACACTGCAAAAAAAGGCACTCAGAGCCCCCTGAACCACAAGAAAAGGCTCTCGGGGCCACTACACCGCCAAAAAAAGGTACATGGAGGACCACACACCCCAAAATAACAGCACTCGGAGGCCCCTGAACCACAAGGAAAGGCACCTGGTGGCTCCTACAGCACAAAAAACCAGCACTCGTGGGCTTCTACAATGCGAAAACAGGCACTCAGATGCCCCTACTCCGGAAATAAAGGGCACTCGGAGGGCCCTGCACCACAAACAAAGGCACTCGGAGGCCCCTGCACTGGAAAAAAAGGCACTTGGAGGCCAGTGCACCATAAAAAAAGCACTCGGAGGCCCCTACACTGGAATAAAAGGCACTCGGAGGCCAGTGCACCGCAAAAAAAGGCACTCGGAGGCCTCTACACCACAAGAAAAAGGCACTAGGGGGCTACTACGCTGGAGCAAAAGGCACTCGGAGGCCAGTGCACCACAAGAAAAGGCACTCAGTGGCCCCTACAGCACAAAAAAAGGCTCTTGGGGGCTGCTACATTGCAAAAAAAGGCACTTGGAGGCTACTACACTGCAAAAATACGCACCCTGAGGCCCCTGCACCGCAAAAAAAGGCACTCGGTGGCCCCTACACTGAAAAGAAAGGCACTCAGAGGGCCCTGCAGCATAAAAAAAGGCACTCGGAGGCCCCTATACTGCAAAAAAATGCACTCGGGGACTGCTACAATGCGAAACAAAGCACTCGGAAGCCCCTGCACCACCAAAAGAGGCACTCGGAGGCTCCTGCACAGGAAAAAGAGGCACTTGCAGGCCTGTACACTGGAAATAAAGGCACTCGGAGGCACCTGCAATGGAAAAAAAGGCACTCGGAGGCTACTACACCACAAAAAAAGGCACTCGGATGTTGCTAAAATGGAAAAAAAGGCACTCGGAAGCGTCTACACCACAAAAAAAAGGCATTCGGAGGACCACACCACAAAAAAAGGTACTGGGTGGCCCCGACAGCACAAACAAATGCACTCGGGGGCTGCTACAATATGAAACAAGGCATTCGGGGGGCCCGGCACGACCAAAAAGGCACTCGGAAGCCCCTACATTGCAAAAAAAGGCACTTGGAAGCTACTACACTGCAAAAAAATGCACCCTGAGGCCCCTGCACCGCAAAAAAAGGCACTCGGTAGCCCCAACACCACAAAAAAAGGCACTTGGGGGCTGCTACAATGAGAAAACAGGCACTCCGATGCCCCTACAGCGGGAAGAAAGGCACTCAGAGGGCCCTGCAGCACAAAAAAAGGCACTCAGCTGCCCTTACACTGGAAAAACAGGCACTTGGAGGCCTCTACACCACAGAAAAAGGCACTCTGGCCCCTACACGACCAAGAAAGGCACTCGGTGGCCCCCACATTGCAAAAAAAGACACTTGGAGGCTACTACACTGCAAAGAAATGCACCCTGAGGCCCACGCACAGCAAAAAAAGGCACTTAGTAACCCCTGCACCACAAAAGAAAATGCACTCAGAGGCCCCGACACCACAAAAAAAGGCACTCGGCTGCCCCTACACTGGAAAAAAAGGCATTTGGAGGCCCCTACAGCACAAAAAACGGCACTTGGGGGCTGCTACAATGCAAAAAAGGCACTCGGAGGCCCCTGCACCAGAAACAAAGCCACTTGGAGGGCCCTGCACCACAAAACAATAGCACTCGGAGGCCCCTGAACCACAAGAAAAGGCACTCAGTGGCTCCTACAGCACAAAAAAAGGCACTCGGGGGCTGCTACAATGTGAAACAAGGCACTCGGAGGTCCCTGCACCACAAAAACAGGCACTCGGAGGCTGCTGCACTGGAAAAAGAGGCACTTGCAGGCCTGTACACCGGAAAAAAAGGCACTCGGAAGCCGCTACACCGCAGAGAAAGGCACTTGGAGGCACCTGCAATGGAAAAAAAGGCACTCAGAGGCCCCTACACCACAAAAAAAGGCACTTGGCTGCCCCCACACTGGAAAAAAAGGCACTCGGAGGCCCCTACAGCACAAAAAAAGGCACTTGGGGGCTGCTACAATGCAAAAAAAGGCACTCGGGGGCTGCTACAATGCGAAAACAGGCACTCCGGTGCCCCTACACCAGAAAGAAAGGCACTCAGAGGGCCCTGCAGCACAGAAAAAGGCACTCAGCTGCCCTTACACTGGAAAAACAGGCACTCGGAGGCCTCTACACCCCAGAAAAAGGCACTCAGTGGCCCCTACACTGCAAAAAAAGGCACTCGAGGGCTGCTACAATGTGAAACAAAGCACTCGGAGGGCCCGGCACCACCAAAAGAGGCACTCGGAGGCTGCTGCACTGGAAAAAGAGGCACTTGCAGGCCTGTACACCGGAAAAAAAGGCACTCGGAAGCCGCTACACCGCAGAGAAAGGCACTTGGAGGCACCTGCAACGGAAAAAAAGGCACTCAGAGGCCCCTACACCACAAAAAAAGGCACTTGGCTGCCCCTACACTGGAAAAAAAGGCACTCGGAGGCCTCTACAGCACAAAAAAAGGCACTTGGGGGCTGCTACAATGCAAAAAAAGGCACTCGGAGGCCCCTGAACCAGAAGAAAAGGCTCTCGGGGCCACTACACCGCCAAAAAAAGGTACATGGAGGACCACACACCCCAAAATAACAGCACTCGGAGGCCCCTGAACCACAAGAAAAGGCACTTGGTGGCTCCTACAGTACAAAAAAACAGCACTCGGGGGCTGCTACAATGTGAAACAAGGCACTCGGAGGGCCCTGCAGCACAAAAAAAAGCACTCGGAGGCCCCTGCACTGGAAAAAGAGGCACTTGCAGGCCTGTACACTGGAAATAAAGGCACTCGGAGGGCCCTGCGCTGGAAAAAGAGGCACTTGGAGGCCTGTACACTGGAAATAAAGGCACTCGGAGGGCCCTGCACCACCAAAAAATGCACTTGGAAGCCCCTACATTGCAAAAAAAGGCACTTGGAGGCTACTACACTGCAAAAAAATGCACCCTGAGGCCCCTGCAACACAAAAAAAAGGCACTCGGTGGCCCCTGCACCACAAACAAAGGCACTCAGAGGCTGCTACACCGTAGAGAAAGGCACTCGGAGGCCCCTGCACTGGAAAAAAAAGCACTTGGAGGCCCCTGCACCACAAAAAAGGCACTCGGAGGCTGCTACAATGGAAAAAAGGCACTCGGTGGCCCCTACACTGGAATAAAAGGCACTTGGAGGCCAGTGCACCCCAAAAAAAGGCACTCGGAGGCCTCTACACCACAAAGAAAAGGCACTAGGAGGGCCTTACACTGGAAAAAAAGGCACTAGGGGGCCCCTACACTGGAATAAAAGGCACTCGGAGGCCAGTGCACCGCAAAAAAAGGCACTCGGAGGCCTCTACACCACAAGAAAAAGGCACTAGGGGGCCACTACGCTGGAACAAAAGGCACTCGGAGGCCAGTGCACCACAAGAAAAGGCACTCAGTGGCCCCTACAGCACAAAAAAAGGCTCTTGGGGGCTGCTACAATGCAAAAAAAGGCACTTGGAGGCCCCTGAACCACAAGAAAAGGCAGTTGGTGGCCCCTGAACCACAAGGAAAGGCATTCGGTGGCCCCTACAGCACAATAAAAAGCACTCGGGGCTGCTACAATGTGAAACAAGGCACTTGGAGGGCCCTGCACCACCAAAAAAGGCACTCGGAGGCTCCTGCACTGGAAAAAGAGGCACTTGCAGGCCTGTACACTGGAAATAAAGGCACTTGGAGGCCCCTGCACCACAAAAGAAGCCACTCGGATGCCCCTACACCACAAAAAAAGGCACTTGGAGACTACTACACTGCAAAAAAAGGCACCCTGAGGCCCCTGCACCACAAAAAAAGGCACTCGGTGGCCCCTAAAGTACAAAAAAAGGCACTCCGAGGCTGCTACAATGCGAAAAGAAAGGCACTCCGAGGCTGCTACAACGCCAAAAAAGGCACTCGGAGGGCCCTGCACCAGAAAAAAAGGCACTCGGAGGCTCCTGCACTGGAAAAAGAGGCACTTGGAGGCCTGTACACCACAAAAAAAGGCACTTGGAGGCCAGTGCATCGCAAAAAAAATGCACTCAGAGGCCCCGACACCACAAAAGAAAGGCACTTGGAGGACCACACCACAAAAAAAGGCACTCGGCTGCCCCTACACCACAAAAAAAGGCACTCGGAGCATCACACCACAAAAAAAGGCACTCGGAGGCCCCTACAGCACAAAAAAAGGCACTTGGGGGCTGCTACAATGCAAAAAAAGGCACTTGGAGGCCCCTGCACCAGAAAGAAAGGAACTCGGAGGGCCCAGCACCAGAAAGAAAGGCACTCAGAGGCCCCTGAACCACAAGAAAAGGCTCTCGGGGCCACTACACCGCCAAAAAAAGGTACATGGAGGACCACACACCCCAAAATAACAGCACTCGGAGGCCCCGAACCACAAGGAAAGGCACTCGGTGGCTCCTACAGTACAAAAAAACAGCACTCGGGGGCTGCTACAATGTGAAACAAGGCACTCGGAGGGCCCTGCAGCACAAAAAAAGGCACTCGGAGGCCCCTGCACTGGAAAAAGAGGCACTTGCAGGCCTGTACACTGGAAATAAAGGCACTCGGAGGGCCCTGCACCACCAAAAAATGCACTTGGAAGCCCCTACATTGCAAAAAAAGGCACTTGGGGGCTACTACACTGCAAAAAAATGCACCCTGAGGCCCCTGCAACACACAAAAAAAGGCACTCGGTGGCCCCTACAGCACAAAAAAAGGCACTCGGAGGCTGCTACAATGTAAAAACAGGCACTCGGATGCCCCTACACCGGAAATAAAGGCACTCGGAGGGCCCTGCACCACAAACAAAGGCACTCAGAGGCTGCTACACCGTAGAGAAAGGCACTCGGAGGCCCCTGCACTGGAAAAAAAAGCACTTGGAGGCCCCTGCACCACAAAAAAGGCACTCGGAGGCTGCTACAATGGAAAAAAGGCACTCGGTGGCCCCTACACTGGAATAAAAGGCACTTGGAGGCCAGTGCACCCCAAAAAAAGGCACTCGGAGGCCTCTACACCACAAAGAAAAGGCACTAGGAGGGCCTTACACTGGAAAAAAAGGCACTAGGGGGCCACTACGCTGGAAAAAAAGGCACTCGGAGGCCAGTGCACTGCAAAAACAGGGCACTTGGAGGCCTCTACACTGCAAAAGAAGGCACTCGGAGGCCACTACACTGGAACAAAAGGCACTCGGAGGCCAGTGCACCACAAGAAAAGGCACTCAGTGGCCCCTACAGCACAAAAAAAGGCTCTTGGGGGCTGCTACAATGCAAAAAAAAGGCACTCAGAGGGCCCTGAACCACAAAAAAAGGCACTTGGTGGGCCCTGAACCACAAAAAAAGGCACTCGGTGGCCCCTACAGCACAATAAAAAGCACTCGGGGGCTGCTACAATGTGAAACAAGGCACTTGGAGGGCCCTGCACCACCAAAAAAGGCACTCGGAGGCTCCTGCACTGGAAAAAGAGGCACTTGCAGGCCTGTACACCAGAAAAAAAGGCACTCGGAGGCTCCTGCACCACAAAAGAAGGCACTCAGAGGCCCCTACACCACCAAGAAAGGCACTCGGTGGCCCCCACATTGCAAAAAAAGGCACTTGGAGGCTACTACACTGCAAAGAAATGCACCCTGAGGCCCATGCACAGCAAAAAAAGGCACTCGGAGGCCAGTGCACTGAAAAACAGGGCACTTGGAGGCCAGTGCACCGCAAAAAAAAATGCACTCAGAGGCCCCGACACCACAAAAGAAAGGCACTTGGAGCACCACACCACAAAAAAAGGCACTCGGCTGCCCCTACACTGGAAAAAAAGGCACTCAGAGCCCCCTGAACCACAAGAAAAGGCTCTCGGGGCCACTACACCGCAAAAAAAAGGTACATGGAGGACCACACACCCCAAAATAACAGCACTCGGAGGCCCCTGAACCACAAGGAAAGGCACCTGGTGGCTCCTACAGCACAAAAAACCAGCACTCGTGGGCTTCTACAATGCGAAAACAGGCACTCAGATGCCCCTACTCCGGAAATAAAGGGCACTCGGAGGGCCCTGCACCACAAACAAAGGCACTCGGAGGCCCCTGCACTGGAAAAAAAGGCACTTGGAGGCCAGTGCACCATAAAAAAAGCACTCGGAGGCCCCTACACTGGAATAAAAGGCACTCGGAGGCCAGTGCACCGCAAAAAAAGGCACTCGGAGGCCTCTACACCACAAGAAAAAGGCACTAGGGGGCCACTACGCTGGAGCAAAAGGCACTCGGAGGCCAGTGCACCACAAGAAAAGGCACTCAGTGGCCCCTACAGCACAAAAAAAGGCTCTTGGGGGCTGCTACAATGCAAAAAAAGGCACTTGGAGGCCCCTGAACCACAAGAAAAGGCACTTGGTGGCCCCTGAACCACAAGAAAAGGCACTCGGTGGCCCCTACAGCACAATAAAAAGCACTCGGGGGCTGCTACAATGTGAAACAAGGCACTTGGAGGGCCCTGCACCACCAAAAAAGGCACTCGGAGGCTCCTGCACTGGAAAAAGAGGCACTTGCAGGCCTGTACACTGGAAATAAAGGCACTTGGAGGCCCCTGCACCACAAAAGAAGCCACTCGGATGCCCCTACACCACAAAAAAAGGCACTTGGAGACTACTACACTGCAAAAAAAGGCACCCTGAGGCCCCTGCACCACAAAAAAAGGCACTCGGTGGCCCCTAAAGTACAAAAAAAGGCACTCCGAGGCTGCTACAATGCGAAAAGAAAGGCACTCCGAGGCTGCTACAACGCGAAAAAAGGCACTCGGAGGGCCCTGCACCAGAAAAAAAGGCACTCGGAGGCTCCTGCACTGGAAAAAGAGGCACTTGGAGGCCTGTACACCACAAAAAAAGGCACTTGGAGGCCAGTGCATCGCAAAAAAAATGCACTCAGAGGCCCCGACACCACAAAAGAAAGGCACTCGGAGCATCACACCACAAAAAAAGGCACTCGGAGGCCCCTACAGCACAAAAAAAGGCACTCGGTGGCCCCCACATTGCAAAAAAAGGCACTCGGAGGCCAGTGCACTGAAAAACAGGGAACTTGGAGGCCAGTGCACCGCAAAAAAAAATGCACTCAGAGGCCCCTACAGCACAAAAGAAATGCACTTGGGGGCTGCTACAATGCAAAAAAAGGCACTCGGAGGCCCCTACACCAGAAAGAAAGGAACTCGGAGGGCCCTGCACCACAAAAGAAGGCACTCGGAGGCCTCTGAACCACAAGAAAAGGCTCTCGGGGCCACTACACCACAAAAAAAAGGTACATGGAGGACCACACCCCCCAAAATAACAGCACTCGGAGGCCCCTGAACCACAAGGAAAGGCCCTCGGTGGCTCCTACAGCACAAAAAAAGGCACTCGGGGGCTGCTACAATGTGAAACAAGGCACTCAGAGGCCCCTGCACCACAAGAAAAGGCACTCGGTGGCCTCTGAACCACAAGAAAAGGCACTTGGTGGACCCTACAGCACAATAAAAGGCACTCGGAGGCTGCTACAACGCGAAAAAAGGCACTCAGAGGGCCCTGCACCACCAAAAAAAGCACTCGGAGGCTCCTGCACTGGAAAAAGAGGCACTTGCAGGCCTGTACACCGGAAAAAAGGCACTCGGAGGCCCCTGCACCACGAAAGAAGGCACTCGGAGGCCCCTACACTGCAAAAAAAGGCACTCGGAGGGCCCTTCACCGCAAAAAAAGGCACTCGGAGGCCCCCACATTGCAAAAAAAGGCACTTGGAGGCCCCCACATTGCAAAAAAAGGCACTTGGAGGCTACTACATTGCAAAAAAAGGCACTCAGTAGCCCCTGCACCGCAAAAAAAGGCACTCAGTAGCCCCTGCACTGCAAAAAAAGGCACTCGGAGGCCAGTGCACTGAAAAACAGGGCACTTGGAGGCCAGTGCACCGCAAAAAAAAATGCACTCAGAGGTCCCTACAGCACAAAAGAAAGGCACTTGGAGGACCACACCACAAAAAAAAGGCACTCGGCTGCCCCTACACTGGAAAAAAAGGCATTTGGAGGCCCCTACAGCACAAAAAAAGGCACTTGGGGGCTGCTACAATGCAAAAAAGGCACTCGGAGGCCCCTGCACCAGAAACAAAGCCACTTGGAGGGCCCTGCACCACAAAACAATAGCACTCAGAGGCCCCTGAACCACAAGAAAAGGCACTCAGTGGCTCCTACAGCACAAAAAAAGGCACTCGGGGGCTGCTACAATGCGAAAACAGGCACTCCGGTGCCCCTACACCGGAAAGAAAGGCACTCAGAGGGCCCTGCAGCACAAAAAAAGGCACTCAGCTGCCCTTACACTGGAAAAACAGGCACTCGGAGGCCTCTACACCACAGAAAAAGGCACTCTGGCCCCTACACGACCAAGAAAGGCACTCGGTGGCCCCCACATTGCAAAAAAAGACACTTGGAGGCTACTACACTGCAAAGAAATGCACCCTGAGGCCCACGCACAGCAAAAAAAGGCACTTAGTAACCCCTGCACCGCAAAAGAAGGCACTCAGAGGCCTCCACACCGCAAAAAAAGGCACTCGGAGGCCAGTGCACTGAAAAACAGGGCACTTGGAGGCCAGTGCACCACAAAAGAAAATGCACTCAGAGGCATCTACACCACAAAAAAAAGGCACTCAGAGGACCACACCACAAAAAAAGGTACTGGGTGGCCCCGACAGCACAAACAAATGCACTCGGGGGCTGCTACAATGTGAAACAAGGCATTTGGGGGGCCCGGCACGACCAAAAAGGCACTCGGAAGCCCCTACATTGCAAAAAAAGGCACTTGGAGGCTACTACACTGCAAAAATACGCACCCTGAGGCCCCTGCACCGCAAAAAAAGGCACTCGGTGGCCCCTACACTGAAAAGAAAGGCACTCAGAGGGCCCTGCAGCATAAAAAAAGGCACTCGGAGGCCCCTATACTGCAAAAAAATGCACTCGGGGACTGCTACAATGCGAAACAAAGCACTCGGAAGCCCCTGCACCACCAAAAGAGGCACTCGGAGGCTCCTGCACAGGAAAAAGAGGCACTTGCAGGCCTGTACACTGGAAATAAAGGCACTCGGAGGCACCTGCAATGGAAAAAAAGGCACTCGGAGGCTACTACACCACAAGAAAAGGCACTCGGATGTTGCTAAAATGGAAAAAAAGGCACTCGGAAGCGTCTACACCACAAAAAAAAGGCATTCGGAGGACCACACCACAAAAAAAGGTACTGGGTGGCCCCGACAGCACAAACAAATGCACTCGGGGGCTGCTACAATATGAAACAAGGCATTCGGGGGGCCCGGCACGACCAAAAAGGCACTCGGAAGCCCCTACATTGCAAAAAAAGGCACTTGGAAGCTACTACACTGCAAAAAAATGCACCCTGAGGCCCCTGCACCGCAAAAAAAGGCACTCGGTAGCCCCAACACCACAAAAAAAGGCACTCGGGGGCTGCTACAATGAGAAAACAGGCACTCCAATGCCCCTACAGCGGAAAGAAAGGCACTCAGAGGGCCCTGCAGCACAAAAAAAGGCACTCAGCTGCCCTTACACTGGAAAAACAGGCACTTGGAGGCCTCTACACCACAGAAAAAGGCACTCTGGCCCCTACACCACCAAGAAAGGCACTCGGTGGCCCCCACATTGCAAAAAAAGACACTTGGAGGCTACTACACTGCAAAGAAATGCACCCTGAGGCCCACGCACAGCAAAAAAAGGCACTTAGTAACCCCTGCACCGCAAAAAAAGGCACTCAGAGGCCTCCACACCGCAAAAAAAGGCACTCGGAGGCCAGTGCACTGAAAAACAGGGCACTTGGAGGCCAGTGCACCACAAAAGAAAATGCACTCAGAGGCCCCGACACCACAAAAAAAGGCACTCGGCTGCCCCTACACTGGAAAAAAAGGCATTTGGAGGCCCCTACAGCACAAAAAACGGCACTTGGGGGCTGCTACAATGCAAAAAAGGCACTCGGAGGCCCCTGCACCAGAAACAAAGCCACTTGGAGGGCCCTGCACCACAAAACAATAGCACTCGGAGGCCCCTGAACCACAAGAAAAGGCACTCAGTGGCTCCTACAGCACAAAAGAAGGCACTCGGGGGCTGCTACAATGTGAAACAAGGCACTCGGAGGGCCCGGCACCACAAAAACAGGCACTCGGAGGCTGCTGCACTGGAAAAAGAGGCACTTGCAGGCCTGTACACCGGAAAAAAAGGCACTCGGAAGCCGCTACACCGCAGAGAAAGGCACTTGGAGGCACCTGCAACGGAAAAAAAGGCACTCAGAGGCCCCTACACCACAAAAAAAGGCACTTGGCTGCCCCTACACTGGAAAAAAAGGCACTCGGAGGCCCCTACAGCACAAAAAAAGGCACTTGGGGGCTGCTACAATGCAAAAAAAGGCACTCGGGGGCTGCTACAATGCGAAAACAGGCACTCCGGTGCCCCTACACCAGAAAGAAAGGCACTCAGAGGGCCCTGCAGCACAAAAAAAGGCACTCAGCTGCCCTTACACTGGAAAAACAGGCACTCGGAGGCCTCTACACCCCAGAAAAAGGCACTCAGTGGCCCCTACACTGCAAAAAAAGGCATTCGGGGGCTGCTACAATGTGAAACAAGGCACTCGGAGGGCCCGGCACCACCAAAAGAGGCACTCGGAGGCTGCTGCACTGGAAAAAGAGGCACTTGCAGGCCTGTACACCGGAAAAAAAGGCACTCGGAAGCCGCTACACCGCAGAGAAAGGCACTTGGAGGCACCTGCAACGGAAAAAAAGGCACTCAGAGGCCCCTACACCACAAAAAAAGGCACTTGGCTGCCCCTACACTGGAAAAAAAGGCACTCGGAGGCCTCTACAGCACAAAAAAAGGCACTTGGGAGCTGCTACAATGCAAAAAAAGGCACTCGGAGGCCCCTGAACCAGAAGAAAAGGCTCTCGGGGCCACTACACCGCCAAAAAAAGGTACATGGAGGACCACACACCCCAAAATAACAGCACTCGGAGGCCCCTGAACCACAAGAAAAGGCACTCGGTGGCTCCTACAGTACAAAAAAACAGCACTCGGGGGCTGCTACAATGTGAAACAAGGCACTCGGAGGGCCCTGCAGCACAAAAAAAAGCACTCGGAGGCCCCTGCACTGGAAAAAGAGGCACTTGCAGGCCTGTACACTGGAAATAAAGGCACTCGGAGGGCCCTGCGCTGGAAAAAGAGGCACTTGGAGGCCTGTACACTGGAAATAAAGGCACTCGGTGGCCCCTACAGCACAAAAAAAGGCACTCGGAGGCTGCTACAATGTAAAAACAGGCACTCGGATGCCCCTACACCGGAAATAAAGGCACTCGGAGGGCCCTGCACCACAAACAAAGGCACTCAGAGGCTGCTACACCGTAGAGAAAGGCACTCGGAGGCCCCTGCACTGGAAAAAAATGCACTTGGAGGCCCCTGCACCACAAAAAAGGCACTCGGAGGCTGCTACAATGGAAAAAAGGCACTCGGTGGCCCCTACACTGGAATAAAAGGCACTTGGAGGCCAGTGCACCCCAAAAAAAGGCACTCGGAGGCCTCTACACCACAAAGAAAAGGCACTAGGAGGGCCTTACACTGGAAAAAAAGGCACTAGGGGGCCACTACGCTGGAAAAAAAGGCACTCGGAGGCCAGTGCACTGCAAAAACAGGGCACTTGGAGGCCTCTACACTGCAAAAGAAGGCACTCGGAGGCCACTACACTGGAACAAAAGGCACTCGGAGGCCAGTGCACCACAAGAAAAGGCACTCAGTGGCCCCTACAGCACAAAAAAAGGCTCTTGGGGGCTGCTACAATGCAAAAAAAGGCACTTGGAGGCCCCTGAACCACAAGAAAAGGCACTTGGTGGCCCCTGAACCACAAGAAAAGGCACTCGGTGGCCCCTACAGCACAATAAAAAGCACTCGGGGGCTGCTACAATGTGAAACAAGGCACTTGGAGGGCCCTGCACCACCAAAAAAGGCACTCGGAGGCTCCTGCACTGGAAAAAGAGGCACTTGCAGGCCTGTACACCAGAAAAAAAGGCACTCGGAGGCTCCTGCACCACAAAAGAAGGCACTCAGAGGCCCCTACACCACCAAGAAAGGCACTCGGTGGCCCCCACATTGCAAAAAAAGGCACTTGGAGGCTACTACACTGCAAAGAAATGCACCCTGAGGCCCATGCACAGCAAAAAAAGGCACTCGGAGGCCAGTGCACTGAAAAACAGGGCACTTGGAGGCCAGTGCACCGCAAAAAAAAATGCACTCAGAGGCCCCGACACCACAAAAGAAAGGCACTTGGAGCACCACACCACAAAAAAAGGCACTCGGCTGCCCCTACACTGCAAAAAAAGGCACTCAGAGCCCCCTGAACCACAAGAAAAGGCTCTCGGGGCCACTACACCGCCAAAAAAAGGTACATGGAGGACCACACACCCCAAAATAACAGCACTCGGAGGCCCCTGAACCACAAGGAAAGGCACCTGGTGGCTCCTACAGCACAAAAAACCAGCACTCGTGGGCTTCTACAATGCGAAAACAGGCACTCAGATGCCCCTACTCCGGAAATAAAGGGCACTCGGAGGGCCCTGCACCACAAACAAAGGCACTCGGAGGCCCCTGCACTGGAAAAAAAGGCACTTGGAGGCCAGTGCACCATAAAAAAAGCACTCGGAGGCCCCTACACTGGAATAAAAGGCACTCGGAGGCCAGTGCACCGCAAAAAAAGGCACTCGGAGGCCTCTACACCACAAGAAAAAGGCACTAGGGGGCTACTACGCTGGAGCAAAAGGCACTCGGAGGCCAGTGCACCACAAGAAAAGGCACTCAGTGGCCCCTACAGCACAAAAAAAGGCTCTTGGGGGCTGCTACATTGCAAAAAAAGGCACTTGGAGGCTACTACACTGCAAAAATACGCACCCTGAGGCCCCTGCACCGCAAAAAAAGGCACTCGGTGGCCCCTACACTGAAAAGAAAGGCACTCAGAGGGCCCTGCAGCATAAAAAAAGGCACTCGGAGGCCCCTATACTGCAAAAAAATGCACTCGGGGACTGCTACAATGCGAAACAAAGCACTCGGAAGCCCCTGCACCACCAAAAGAGGCACTCGGAGGCTCCTGCACAGGAAAAAGAGGCACTTGCAGGCCTGTACACTGGAAATAAAGGCACTCGGAGGCACCTGCAATGGAAAAAAAGGCACTCGGAGGCTACTACACCACAAAAAAAGGCACTCGGATGTTGCTAAAATGGAAAAAAAGGCACTCGGAAGCGTCTACACCACAAAAAAAAGGCATTCGGAGGACCACACCACAAAAAAAGGTACTGGGTGGCCCCGACAGCACAAACAAATGCACTCGGGGGCTGCTACAATATGAAACAAGGCATTCGGGGGGCCCGGCACGACCAAAAAGGCACTCGGAAGCCCCTACATTGCAAAAAAAGGCACTTGGAAGCTACTACACTGCAAAAAAATGCACCCTGAGGCCCCTGCACCGCAAAAAAAGGCACTCGGTAGCCCCAACACCACAAAAAAAGGCACTTGGGGGCTGCTACAATGAGAAAACAGGCACTCCGATGCCCCTACAGCGGGAAGAAAGGCACTCAGAGGGCCCTGCAGCACAAAAAAAGGCACTCAGCTGCCCTTACACTGGAAAAACAGGCACTTGGAGGCCTCTACACCACAGAAAAAGGCACTCTGGCCCCTACACGACCAAGAAAGGCACTCGGTGGCCCCCACATTGCAAAAAAAGACACTTGGAGGCTACTACACTGCAAAGAAATGCACCCTGAGGCCCACGCACAGCAAAAAAAGGCACTTAGTAACCCCTGCACCACAAAAGAAAATGCACTCAGAGGCCCCGACACCACAAAAAAAGGCACTCGGCTGCCCCTACACTGGAAAAAAAGGCATTTGGAGGCCCCTACAGCACAAAAAACGGCACTTGGGGGCTGCTACAATGCAAAAAAGGCACTCGGAGGCCCCTGCACCAGAAACAAAGCCACTTGGAGGGCCCTGCACCACAAAACAATAGCACTCGGAGGCCCCTGAACCACAAGAAAAGGCACTCAGTGGCTCCTACAGCACAAAAGAAGGCACTCGGGGGCTGCTACAATGTGAAACAAGGCACTCGGAGGTCCCTGCACCACAAAAACAGGCACTCGGAGGCTGCTGCACTGGAAAAAGAGGCACTTGCAGGCCTGTACACCGGAAAAAAAGGCACTCGGAAGCCGCTACACCGCAGAGAAAGGCACTTGGAGGCACCTGCAATGGAAAAAAAGGCACTCAGAGGCCCCTACACCACAAAAAAAGGCACTTGGCTGCCCCCACACTGGAAAAAAAGGCACTCGGAGGCCCCTACAGCACAAAAAAAGGCACTTGGGGGCTGCTACAATGCAAAAAAAGGCACTCGGGGGCTGCTACAATGCGAAAACAGGCACTCCGGTGCCCCTACACCAGAAAGAAAGGCACTCAGAGGGCCCTGCAGCACAGAAAAAGGCACTCAGCTGCCCTTACACTGGAAAAACAGGCACTCGGAGGCTTCTACACCCCAGAAAAAGGCACTCAGTGGCCCCTACACTGCAAAAAAAGGCACTCGAGGGCTGCTACAATGTGAAACAAGGCACTCGGAGGGCCCGGCACCACCAAAAGAGGCACTCGGAGGCTGCTGCACTGGAAAAAGAGGCACTTGCAGGCCTGTACACCGGAAAAAAAGGCACTCGGAAGCCGCTACACCGCAGAGAAAGGCACTTGGAGGCACCTGCAATGGAAAAAAAGGCACTCAGAGGCCCCTACACCACAAAAAAAGGCACTTGGCTGCCCCTACACTGGAAAAAAAGGCACTCGGAGGCCTCTACAGCACAAAAAAAGGCACTTGGGGGCTGCTACAATGCAAAAAAAGGCACTCGGAGGCCCCTGAACCAGAAGAAAAGGCTCTCGGGGCCACTACACCGCCAAAAAAAGGTACATGGAGGACCACACACCCCAAAATAACAGCACTCGGAGGCCCCTGAACCACAAGAAAAGGCACTTGGTGGCTCCTACAGTACAAAAAAACAGCACTCGGGGGCTGCTACAATGTGAAACAAGGCACTCGGAGGGCCCTGCAGCACAAAAAAAAGCACTCGGAGGCCCCTGCACTGGAAAAAGAGGCACTTGCAGGCCTGTACACTGGAAATAAAGGCACTCGGAGGGCCCTGCGCTGGAAAAAGAGGCACTTGGAGGCCTGTACACTGGAAATAAAGGCACTCGGAGGGCCCTGCACCACCAAAAAATGCACTTGGAAGCCCCTACATTGCAAAAAAAGGCACTTGGAGGCTACTACACTGCAAAAAAATGCACCCTGAGGCCCCTGCAACACAAAAAAAAGGCACTCGGTGGCCCCTGCACCACAAACAAAGGCACTCAGAGGCTGCTACACCGTAGAGAAAGGCACTCGGAGGCCCCTGCACTGGAAAAAAAAGCACTTGGAGGCCCCTGCACCACAAAAAAGGCACTCGGAGGCTGCTACAATGGAAAAAAGGCACTCGGTGGCCCCTACACTGGAATAAAAGGCACTTGGAGGCCAGTGCACCCCAAAAAAAGGCACTCGGAGGCCTCTACACCACAAAGAAAAGGCACTAGGAGGGCCTTACACTGGAAAAAAAGGCACTAGGGGGCCCCTACACTGGAATAAAAGGCACTCGGAGGCCAGTGCACCGCAAAAAAAGGCACTCGGAGGCCTCTACACCACAAGAAAAAGGCACTAGGGGGCCACTACGCTGGAACAAAAGGCACTCGGAGGCCAGTGCACCACAAGAAAAGGCACTCAGTGGCCCCTACAGCACAAAAAAAGGCTCTTGGGGGCTGCTACAATGCAAAAAAAGGCACTTGGAGGCCCCTGAACCACAAGAAAAGGCAGTTGGTGGCCCCTGAACCACAAGGAAAGGCATTCGGTGGCCCCTACAGCACAATAAAAAGCACTCGGGGCTGCTACAATGTGAAACAAGGCACTTGGAGGGCCCTGCACCACCAAAAAAGGCACTCGGAGGCTCCTGCACTGGAAAAAGAGGCACTTGCAGGCCTGTACACTGGAAATAAAGGCACTTGGAGGCCCCTGCACCACAAAAGAAGCCACTCGGATGCCCCTACACCACAAAAAAAGGCACTTGGAGACTACTACACTGCAAAAAAAGGCACCCTGAGGCCCCTGCACCACAAAAAAAGGCACTCGGTGGCCCCTAAAGTACAAAAAAAGGCACTCCGAGGCTGCTACAATGCGAAAAGAAAGGCACTCCGAGGCTGCTACAACGCCAAAAAAGGCACTCGGAGGGCCCTGCACCAGAAAAAAAGGCACTCGGAGGCTCCTGCACTGGAAAAAGAGGCACTTGGAGGCCTGTACACCACAAAAAAAGGCACTTGGAGGCCAGTGCATCGCAAAAAAAATGCACTCAGAGGCCCCGACACCACAAAAGAAAGGCACTTGGAGGACCACACCACAAAAAAAGGCACTCGGCTGCCCCTACACCACAAAAAAAGGCACTCGGAGCATCACACCACAAAAAAAGGCACTCGGAGGCCCCTACAGCACAAAAAAAGGCACTTGGGGGCTGCTACAATGCAAAAAAAGGCACTTGGAGGCCCCTGCACCAGAAAGAAAGGAACTCGGAGGGCCCAGCACCAGAAAGAAAGGCACTCAGAGGCCCCTGAACCACAAGAAAAGGCTCTCGGGGCCACTACACCGCCAAAAAAAGGTACATGGAGGACCACACACCCCAAAATAACAGCACTCGGAGGCCCCGAACCACAAGGAAAGGCACTCGGTGGCTCCTACAGTACAAAAAAACAGCACTCGGGGGCTGCTACAATGTGAAACAAGGCACTCGGAGGGCCCTGCAGCACAAAAAAAGGCACTCGGAGGCCCCTGCACTGGAAAAAGAGGCACTTGCAGGCCTGTACACTGGAAATAAAGGCACTCGGAGGGCCCTGCACCACCAAAAAATGCACTTGGAAGCCCCTACATTGCAAAAAAAGGCACTTGGGGGCTACTACACTGCAAAAAAATGCACCCTGAGGCCCCTGCAACACACAAAAAAAGGCACTCGGTGGCCCCTACAGCACAAAAAAAGGCACTCGGAGGCTGCTACAATGTAAAAACAGGCACTCGGATGCCCCTACACCGGAAATAAAGGCACTCGGAGGGCCCTGCACCACAAACAAAGGCACTCAGAGGCTGCTACACCGTAGAGAAAGGCACTCGGAGGCCCCTGCACTGGAAAAAAAAGCACTTGGAGGCCCCTGCACCACAAAAAAGGCACTCGGAGGCTGCTACAATGGAAAAAAGGCACTCGGTGGCCCCTACACTGGAATAAAAGGCACTTGGAGGCCAGTGCACCCCAAAAAAAGGCACTCGGAGGCCTCTACACCACAAAGAAAAGGCACTAGGAGGGCCTTACACTGGAAAAAAAGGCACTAGGGGGCCACTACGCTGGAAAAAAAGGCACTCGGAGGCCAGTGCACTGCAAAAACAGGGCACTTGGAGGCCTCTACACTGCAAAAGAAGGCACTCGGAGGCCACTACACTGGAACAAAAGGCACTCGGAGGCCAGTGCACCACAAGAAAAGGCACTCAGTGGCCCCTACAGCACAAAAAAAGGCTCTTGGGGGCTGCTACAATGCAAAAAAAAGGCACTCAGAGGGCCCTGAACCACAAAAAAAGGCACTTGGTGGGCCCTGAACCACAAAAAAAGGCACTCGGTGGCCCCTACAGCACAATAAAAAGCACTCGGGGGCTGCTACAATGTGAAACAAGGCACTTGGAGGGCCCTGCACCACCAAAAAAGGCACTCGGAGGCTCCTGCACTGGAAAAAGAGGCACTTGCAGGCCTGTACACCAGAAAAAAAGGCACTCGGAGGCTCCTGCACCACAAAAGAAGGCACTCAGAGGCCCCTACACCACCAAGAAAGGCACTCGGTGGCCCCCACATTGCAAAAAAAGGCACTTGGAGGCTACTACACTGCAAAGAAATGCACCCTGAGGCCCATGCACAGCAAAAAAAGGCACTCGGAGGCCAGTGCACTGAAAAACAGGGCACTTGGAGGCCAGTGCACCGCAAAAAAAAATGCACTCAGAGGCCCCGACACCACAAAAGAAAGGCACTTGGAGCACCACACCACAAAAAAAGGCACTCGGCTGCCCCTACACTGGAAAAAAAGGCACTCAGAGCCCCCTGAACCACAAGAAAAGGCTCTCGGGGCCACTACACCGCAAAAAAAAGGTACATGGAGGACCACACACCCCAAAATAACAGCACTCGGAGGCCCCTGAACCACAAGGAAAGGCACCTGGTGGCTCCTACAGCACAAAAAACCAGCACTCGTGGGCTTCTACAATGCGAAAACAGGCACTCAGATGCCCCTACTCCGGAAATAAAGGGCACTCGGAGGGCCCTGCACCACAAACAAAGGCACTCGGAGGCCCCTGCACTGGAAAAAAAGGCACTTGGAGGCCAGTGCACCATAAAAAAAGCACTCGGAGGCCCCTACACTGGAATAAAAGGCACTCGGAGGCCAGTGCACCGCAAAAAAAGGCACTCGGAGGCCTCTACACCACAAGAAAAAGGCACTAGGGGGCCACTACGCTGGAGCAAAAGGCACTCGGAGGCCAGTGCACCACAAGAAAAGGCACTCAGTGGCCCCTACAGCACAAAAAAAGGCTCTTGGGGGCTGCTACAATGCAAAAAAAGGCACTTGGAGGCCCCTGAACCACAAGAAAAGGCACTTGGTGGCCCCTGAACCACAAGAAAAGGCACTCGGTGGCCCCTACAGCACAATAAAAAGCACTCGGGGGCTGCTACAATGTGAAACAAGGCACTTGGAGGGCCCTGCACCACCAAAAAAGGCACTCGGAGGCTCCTGCACTGGAAAAAGAGGCACTTGCAGGCCTGTACACTGGAAATAAAGGCACTTGGAGGCCCCTGCACCACAAAAGAAGCCACTCGGATGCCCCTACACCACAAAAAAAGGCACTTGGAGACTACTACACTGCAAAAAAAGGCACCCTGAGGCCCCTGCACCACAAAAAAAGGCACTCGGTGGCCCCTAAAGTACAAAAAAAGGCACTCCGAGGCTGCTACAATGCGAAAAGAAAGGCACTCCGAGGCTGCTACAACGCGAAAAAAGGCACTCGGAGGGCCCTGCACCAAAAAAAAAGGCACTCGGAGGCTCCTGCACTGGAAAAAGAGGCACTTGGAGGCCTGTACACCACAAAAAAAGGCACTTGGAGGCCAGTGCATCGCAAAAAAAATGCACTCAGAGGCCCCGACACCACAAAAGAAAGGCACTCGGAGCATCACACCACAAAAAAAGGCACTCGGAGGCCCCTACAGCACAAAAAAAGGCACTCGGTGGCCCCCACATTGCAAAAAAAGGCACTCGGAGGCCAGTGCACTGAAAAACAGGGAACTTGGAGGCCAGTGCACCGCAAAAAAAAATGCACTCAGAGGCCCCTACAGCACAAAAGAAATGCACTTGGGGGCTGCTACAATGCAAAAAAAGGCACTCGGAGGCCCCTACACCAGAAAGAAAGGAACTCGGAGGGCCCTGCACCACAAAAGAAGGCACTCGGAGGCCTCTGAACCACAAGAAAAGGCTCTCGGGGCCACTACACCACAAAAAAAAGGTACATGGAGGACCACACCCCCCAAAATAACAGCACTCGGAGGCCCCTGAACCACAAGGAAAGGCCCTCGGTGGCTCCTACAGCACAAAAAAAGGCACTCGGGGGCTGCTACAATGTGAAACAAGGCACTCAGAGGCCCCTGCACCACAAGAAAAGGCACTCGGTGGCCTCTGAACCACAAGAAAAGGCACTTGGTGGACCCTACAGCACAATAAAAGGCACTCGGAGGCTGCTACAACGCGAAAAAAGGCACTCAGAGGGCCCTGCACCACCAAAAAAAGCACTCGGAGGCTCCTGCACTGGAAAAAGAGGCACTTGCAGGCCTGTACACCGGAAAAAAGGCACTCGGAGGCCCCTGCACCACGAAAGAAGGCACTCGGAGGCCCCTACACTGCAAAAAAAGGCACTCGGAGGGCCCTTCACCGCAAAAAAAGGCACTCGGAGGCCCCCACATTGCAAAAAAAGGCACTTGGAGGCCCCCACATTGCAAAAAAAGGCACTTGGAGGCTACTACATTGCAAAAAAAGGCACTCAGTAGCCCCTGCACCGCAAAAAAAGGCACTCAGTAGCCCCTGCACTGCAAAAAAAGGCACTCGGAGGCCAGTGCACTGAAAAACAGGGCACTTGGAGGCCAGTGCACCGCAAAAAAAAATGCACTCAGAGGTCCCTACAGCACAAAAGAAAGGCACTTGGAGGACCACACCACAAAAAAAAGGCACTCGGCTGCCCCTACACTGGAAAAAAAGGCATTTGGAGGCCCCTACAGCACAAAAAAAGGCACTTGGGGGCTGCTACAATGCAAAAAAGGCACTCGGAGGCCCCTGCACCAGAAACAAAGCCACTTGGAGGGCCCTGCACCACAAAACAATAGCACTCAGAGGCCCCTGAACCACAAGAAAAGGCACTCAGTGGCTCCTACAGCACAAAAAAAGGCACTCGGGGGCTGCTACAATGCGAAAACAGGCACTCCGGTGCCCCTACACCGGAAAGAAAGGCACTCAGAGGGCCCTGCAGCACAAAAAAAGGCACTCAGCTGCCCTTACACTGGAAAAACAGGCACTCGGAGGCCTCTACACCACAGAAAAAGGCACTCTGGCCCCTACACGACCAAGAAAGGCACTCGGTGGCCCCCACATTGCAAAAAAAGACACTTGGAGGCTACTACACTGCAAAGAAATGCACCCTGAGGCCCACGCACAGCAAAAAAAGGCACTTAGTAACCCCTGCACCGCAAAAGAAGGCACTCAGAGGCCTCCACACCGCAAAAAAAGGCACTCGGAGGCCAGTGCACTGAAAAACAGGGCACTTGGAGGCCAGTGCACCACAAAAGAAAATGCACTCAGAGGCATCTACACCACAAAAAAAAGGCACTCAGAGGACCACACCACAAAAAAAGGTACTGGGTGGCCCCGACAGCACAAACAAATGCACTCGGGGGCTGCTACAATGTGAAACAAGGCATTTGGGGGGCCCGGCACGACCAAAAAGGCACTCGGAAGCCCCTACATTGCAAAAAAAGGCACTTGGAGGCTACTACACTGCAAAAATACGCACCCTGAGGCCCCTGCACCGCAAAAAAAGGCACTCGGTGGCCCCTACACTGAAAAGAAAGGCACTCAGAGGGCCCTGCAGCATAAAAAAAGGCACTCGGAGGCCCCTATACTGCAAAAAAATGCACTCGGGGACTGCTACAATGCGAAACAAAGCACTCGGAAGCCCCTGCACCACCAAAAGAGGCACTCGGAGGCTCCTGCACAGGAAAAAGAGGCACTTGCAGGCCTGTACACTGGAAATAAAGGCACTCGGAGGCACCTGCAATGGAAAAAAAGGCACTCGGAGGCTACTACACCACAAGAAAAGGCACTCGGATGTTGCTAAAATGGAAAAAAAGGCACTCGGAAGCGTCTACACCACAAAAAAAAGGCATTCGGAGGACCACACCACAAAAAAAGGTACTGGGTGGCCCCGACAGCACAAACAAATGCACTCGGGGGCTGCTACAATATGAAACAAGGCATTCGGGGGGCCCGGCACGACCAAAAAGGCACTCGGAAGCCCCTACATTGCAAAAAAAGGCACTTGGAAGCTACTACACTGCAAAAAAATGCACCCTGAGGCCCCTGCACCGCAAAAAAAGGCACTCGGTAGCCCCAACACCACAAAAAAAGGCACTCGGGGGCTGCTACAATGAGAAAACAGGCACTCCAATGCCCCTACAGCGGAAAGAAAGGCACTCAGAGGGCCCTGCAGCACAAAAAAAGGCACTCAGCTGCCCTTACACTGGAAAAACAGGCACTTGGAGGCCTCTACACCACAGAAAAAGGCACTCTGGCCCCTACACCACCAAGAAAGGCACTCGGTGGCCCCCACATTGCAAAAAAAGACACTTGGAGGCTACTACACTGCAAAGAAATGCACCCTGAGGCCCACGCACAGCAAAAAAAGGCACTTAGTAACCCCTGCACCGCAAAAAAAGGCACTCAGAGGCCTCCACACCGCAAAAAAAGGCACTCGGAGGCCAGTGCACTGAAAAACAGGGCACTTGGAGGCCAGTGCACCACAAAAGAAAATGCACTCAGAGGCCCCGACACCACAAAAAAAGGCACTCGGCTGCCCCTACACTGGAAAAAAAGGCATTTGGAGGCCCCTACAGCACAAAAAACGGCACTTGGGGGCTGCTACAATGCAAAAAAGGCACTCGGAGGCCCCTGCACCAGAAACAAAGCCACTTGGAGGGCCCTGCACCACAAAACAATAGCACTCGGAGGCCCCTGAACCACAAGAAAAGGCACTCAGTGGCTCCTACAGCACAAAAGAAGGCACTCGGGGGCTGCTACAATGTGAAACAAGGCACTCGGAGGGCCCGGCACCACAAAAACAGGCACTCGGAGGCTGCTGCACTGGAAAAAGAGGCACTTGCAGGCCTGTACACCGGAAAAAAAGGCACTCGGAAGCCGCTACACCGCAGAGAAAGGCACTTGGAGGCACCTGCAACGGAAAAAAAGGCACTCAGAGGCCCCTACACCACAAAAAAAGGCACTTGGCTGCCCCTACACTGGAAAAAAAGGCACTCGGAGGCCTCTACAGCACAAAAAAAGGCACTTGGGGGCTGCTACAATGCAAAAAAAGGCACTCGGGGGCTGCTACAATGCGAAAACAGGCACTCCGGTGCCCCTACACCAGAAAGAAAGGCACTCAGAGGGCCCTGCAGCACAGAAAAAGGCACTCAGCTGCCCTTACACTGGAAAAACAGGCACTCGGAGGCCTCTACACCCCAGAAAAAGGCACTCAGTGGCCCCTACACTGCAAAAAAAGGCATTCGGGGGCTGCTACAATGTGAAACAAGGCACTCGGAGGGCCCGGCACCACCAAAAGAGGCACTCGGAGGCTGCTGCACTGGAAAAAGAGGCACTTGCAGGCCTGTACACCGGAAAAAAAGGCACTCGGAAGCCGCTACACCGCAGAGAAAGGCACTTGGAGGCACCTGCAACGGAAAAAAAGGCACTCAGAGGCCCCTACACCACAAAAAAAGGCACTTGGCTGCCCCTACACTGGAAAAAAAGGCACTCGGAGGCCTCTACAGCACAAAAAAAGGCACTTGGGAGCTGCTACAATGCAAAAAAAGGCACTCGGAGGCCCCTGAACCAGAAGAAAAGGCTCTCGGGGCCACTACACCGCAAAAAAAAGGTACATGGAGGACCACACACCCCAAAATAACAGCACTCGGAGGCCCCTGAACCACAAGAAAAGGCACTCGGTGGCTCCTACAGTACAAAAAAACAGCACTCGGGGGCTGCTACAATGTGAAACAAGGCACTCGGAGGGCCCTGCAGCACAAAAAAAAGCACTCGGAGGCCCCTGCACTGGAAAAAGAGGCACTTGCAGGCCTGTACACTGGAAATAAAGGCACTCGGAGGGCCCTGCGCTGGAAAAAGAGGCACTTGGAGGCCTGTACACTGGAAATAAAGGCACTCGGTGGCCCCTACAGCACAAAAAAAGGCACTCGGAGGCTGCTACAATGTAAAAACAGGCACTCGGATGCCCCTACACCGGAAATAAAGGCACTCGGAGGGCCCTGCACCACAAACAAAGGCACTCAGAGGCTGCTACACCGTAGAGAAAGGCACTCGGAGGCCCCTGCACTGGAAAAAAATGCACTTGGAGGCCCCTGCACCACAAAAAAGGCACTCGGAGGCTGCTACAATGGAAAAAAGGCACTCGGTGGCCCCTACACTGGAATAAAAGGCACTTGGAGGCCAGTGCACCCCAAAAAAAGGCACTCGGAGGCCTCTACACCACAAAGAAAAGGCACTAGGAGGGCCTTACACTGGAAAAAAAGGCACTAGGGGGCCACTACGCTGGAAAAAAAGGCACTCGGAGGCCAGTGCACTGCAAAAACAGGGCACTTGGAGGCCTCTACACTGCAAAAGAAGGCACTCGGAGGCCACTACACTGGAACAAAAGGCACTCGGAGGCCAGTGCACCACAAGAAAAGGCACTCAGTGGCCCCTACAGCACAAAAAAAGGCTCTTGGGGGCTGCTACAATGCAAAAAAAGGCACTTGGAGGCCCCTGAACCACAAGAAAAGGCACTTGGTGGCCCCTGAACCACAAGAAAAGGCACTCGGTGGCCCCTACAGCACAATAAAAAGCACTCGGGGGCTGCTACAATGTGAAACAAGGCACTTGGAGGGCCCTGCACCACCAAAAAAGGCACTCGGAGGCTCCTGCACTGGAAAAAGAGGCACTTGCAGGCCTGTACACGAGAAAAAAAGGCACTCGGAGGCTCCTGCACCACAAAAGAAGGCACTCAGAGGCCCCTACACCACCAAGAAAGGCACTCGGTGGCCCCCACATTGCAAAAAAAGGCACTTGGAGGCTACTACACTGCAAAGAAATGCACCCTGAGGCCCATGCACAGCAAAAAAAGGCACTCGGAGGCCAGTGCACTGAAAAACAGGGCACTTGGAGGCCAGTGCACCGCAAAAAAAAATGCACTCAGAGGCCCCGACACCACAAAAGAAAGGCACTTGGAGCACCACACCACAAAAAAAGGCACTCGGCTGCCCCTACACTGGAAAAAAAGGCACTCAGAGCCCCCTGAACCACAAGAAAAGGCTCTCGGGGCCACTACACCGCAAAAAAAAGGTACATGGAGGACCACACACCCCAAAATAACAGCACTCGGAGGCCCCTGAACCACAAGGAAAGGCACCTGGTGGCTCCTACAGCACAAAAAACCAGCACTCGTGGGCTTCTACAATGCGAAAACAGGCACTCAGATGCCCCTACTCCGGAAATAAAGGGCACTCGGAGGGCCCTGCACCACAAACAAAGGCACTCGGAGGCCCCTGCACTGGAAAAAAAGGCACTTGGAGGCCAGTGCACCATAAAAAAAGGCACTCGGAGGCCTCTACACCACAAGAAAAAGGCACTAGGGGGCTACTACGCTGGAGCAAAAGGCACTCGGAGGCCAGTGCACCACAAGAAAAGGCACTCAGTGGCCCCTACAGCACAAAAAAAGGCTCTTGGGGGCTGCTACATTGCAAAAAAAGGCACTTGGAGGCTACTACACTGCAAAAATACGCACCCTGAGGCCCCTGCACCGCAAAAAAAGGCACTCGGTGGCCCCTACACTGAAAAGAAAGGCACTCAGAGGGCCCTGCAGCATAAAAAAAGGCACTCGGAGGCCCCTATACTGCAAAAAAATGCACTCGGGGACTGCTACAATGCGAAACAAAGCACTCGGAAGCCCCTGCACCACCAAAAGAGGCACTCGGAGGCTCCTGCACAGGAAAAAGAGGCACTTGCAGGCCTGTACACCGGAAAAAAAGGCACTCGGAAGCCGCTACACCGCAGAGAAAGGCACTTGGAGGCACCTGCAACGGAAAAAAAGGCACTCAGAGGCCCCTACACCACAAAAAAAGGCACTTGGCTGCCCCTACACTGGAAAAAAAGGCACTCGGAGGCCCCTACAGCACAAAAAAAGGCACTTGGGGGCTGCTACAATGCAAAAAAAGGCACTCGGGGGCTGCTACAATGCGAAAACAGGCACTCCGGTGCCCCTACACCAGAAAGAAAGGCACTCAGAGGGCCCTGCAGCACAGAAAAAGGCACTCAGCTGCCCTTACACTGGAAAAACAGGCACTCGGAGGCCTCTACACCCCAGAAAAAGGCACTCAGTGGCCCCTACACTGCAAAAAAAGGCATTCGGGGGCTGCTACAATGTGAAACAAGGCACTCGGAGGGCCCGGCACCACCAAAAGAGGCACTCGGAGGCTGCTGCACTGGAAAAAGAGGCACTTGCAGGCCTGTACACCGGAAAAAAAGGCACTCGGAAGCCGCTACACCGCAGAGAAAGGCACTTGGAGGCACCTGCAACGGAAAAAAAGGCACTCAGAGGCCCCTACACCACAAAAAAAGGCACTTGGCTGCCCCTACACTGGAAAAAAAGGCACTCGGAGGCCTCTACAGCACAAAAAAAGGCACTTGGGAGCTGCTACAATGCAAAAAAAGGCACTCGGAGGCCCCTGAACCAGAAGAAAAGGCTCTCGGGGCCACTACACCGCCAAAAAAAGGTACATGGAGGACCACACACCCCAAAATAACAGCACTCGGAGGCCCCTGAACCACAAGAAAAGGCACTCGGTGGCTCCTACAGTACAAAAAAACAGCACTCGGGGGCTGCTACAATGTGAAACAAGGCACTCGGAGGGCCCTGCAGCACAAAAAAAAGCACTCGGAGGCCCCTGCACTGGAAAAAGAGGCACTTGCAGGCCTGTACACTGGAAATAAAGGCACTCGGAGGGCCCTGCGCTGGAAAAAGAGGCACTTGGAGGCCTGTACACTGGAAATAAAGGCACTCGGTGGCCCCTACAGCACAAAAAAAGGCACTCGGAGGCTGCTACAATGTAAAAACAGGCACTCGGATGCCCCTACACCGGAAATAAAGGCACTCGGAGGGCCCTGCACCACAAACAAAGGCACTCAGAGGCTGCTACACCGTAGAGAAAGGCACTCGGAGGCCCCTGCACTGGAAAAAAATGCACTTGGAGGCCCCTGCACCACAAAAAAGGCACTCGGAGGCTGCTACAATGGAAAAAAGGCACTCGGTGGCCCCTACACTGGAATAAAAGGCACTTGGAGGCCAGTGCACCCCAAAAAAAGGCACTCGGAGGCCTCTACACCACAAAGAAAAGGCACTAGGAGGGCCTTACACTGGAAAAAAAGGCACTAGGGGGCCACTACGCTGGAAAAAAAGGCACTCGGAGGCCAGTGCACTGCAAAAACAGGGCACTTGGAGGCCTCTACACTGCAAAAGAAGGCACTCGGAGGCCACTACACTGGAACAAAAGGCACTCGGAGGCCAGTGCACCACAAGAAAAGGCACTCAGTGGCCCCTACAGCACAAAAAAAGGCTCTTGGGGGCTGCTACAATGCAAAAAAAGGCACTTGGAGGCCCCTGAACCACAAGAAAAGGCACTTGGTGGCCCCTGAACCACAAGAAAAGGCACTCGGTGGCCCCTACAGCACAATAAAAAGCACTCGGGGGCTGCTACAATGTGAAACAAGGCACTTGGAGGGCCCTGCACCACCAAAAAAGGCACTCGGAGGCTCCTGCACTGGAAAAAGAGGCACTTGCAGGCCTGTACACCAGAAAAAAAGGCACTCGGAGGCTCCTGCACCACAAAAGAAGGCACTCAGAGGCCCCTACACCACCAAGAAAGGCACTCGGTGGCCCCCACATTGCAAAAAAAGGCACTTGGAGGCTACTACACTGCAAAGAAATGCACCCTGAGGCCCATGCACAGCAAAAAAAGGCACTCGGAGGCCAGTGCACTGAAAAACAGGGCACTTGGAGGCCAGTGCACCGCAAAAAAAAATGCACTCAGAGGCCCCGACACCACAAAAGAAAGGCACTTGGAGCACCACACCACAAAAAAAGGCACTCGGCTGCCCCTACACTGCAAAAAAAGGCACTCAGAGCCCCCTGAACCACAAGAAAAGGCTCTCGGGGCCACTACACCGCAAAAAAAAGGTACATGGAGGACCACACACCCCAAAATAACAGCACTCGGAGGCCCCTGAACCACAAGGAAAGGCACCTGGTGGCTCCTACAGCACAAAAAACCAGCACTCGTGGGCTTCTACAATGCGAAAACAGGCACTCAGATGCCCCTACTCCGGAAATAAAGGGCACTCGGAGGGCCCTGCACCACAAACAAAGGCACTCGGAGGCCCCTGCACTGGAAAAAAAGGCACTTGGAGGCCAGTGCACCATAAAAAAAGGCACTCGGAGGCCTCTACACCACAAGAAAAAGGCACTAGGGGGCTACTACGCTGGAGCAAAAGGCACTCGGAGGCCAGTGCACCACAAGAAAAGGCACTCAGTGGCCCCTACAGCACAAAAAAAGGCTCTTGGGGGCTGCTACATTGCAAAAAAAGGCACTTGGAGGCTACTACACTGCAAAAATACGCACCCTGAGGCCCCTGCACCGCAAAAAAAGGCACTCGGTGGCCCCTACACTGAAAAGAAAGGCACTCAGAGGGCCCTGCAGCATAAAAAAAGGCACTCGGAGGCCCCTATACTGCAAAAAAATGCACTCGGGGACTGCTACAATGCGAAACAAAGCACTCGGAAGCCCCTGCACCACCAAAAGAGGCACTCGGAGGCTCCTGCACAGGAAAAAGAGGCACTTGCAGGCCTGTACACTGGAAATAAAGGCACTCGGAGGCACCTGCAATGGAAAAAAAGGCACTCGGAGGCTACTACACCACAAAAAAAGGCACTCGGATGTTGCTAAAATGGAAAAAAAGGCACTCGGAAGCGTCTACACCACAAAAAAAAGGCATTCGGAGGACCACACCACAAAAAAAGGTACTGGGTGGCCCCGACAGCACAAACAAATGCACTCGGGGGCTGCTACAATATGAAACAAGGCATTCGGGGGGCCCGGCACGACCAAAAAGGCACTCGGAAGCCCCTACATTGCAAAAAAAGGCACTTGGAAGCTACTACACTGCAAAAAAATGCACCCTGAGGCCCCTGCACCGCAAAAAAAGGCACTCGGTAGCCCCAACACCACAAAAAAAGGCACTCGGGGGCTGCTACAATGAGAAAACAGGCACTCCGATGCCCCTACAGCGGGAAGAAAGGCACTCAGAGGGCCCTGCAGCACAAAAAAAGGCACTCAGCTGCCCTTACACTGGAAAAACAGGCACTTGGAGGCCTCTACACCACAGAAAAAGGCACTCTGGCCCCTACACGACCAAGAAAGGCACTCGGTGGCCCCCACATTGCAAAAAAAGACACTTGGAGGCTACTACACTGCAAAGAAATGCACCCTGAGGCCCACGCACAGCAAAAAAAGGCACTTAGTAACCCCTGCACCACAAAAGAAAATGCACTCAGAGGCCCCGACACCACAAAAAAAGGCACTCGGCTGCCCCTACACTGGAAAAAAAGGCATTTGGAGGCCCCTACAGCACAAAAAACGGCACTTGGGGGCTGCTACAATGCAAAAAAGGCACTCGGAGGCCCCTGCACCAGAAACAAAGCCACTTGGAGGGCCCTGCACCACAAAACAATAGCACTCGGAGGCCCCTGAACCACAAGAAAAGGCACTCAGTGGCTCCTACAGCACAAAAAAAGGCACTCGGGGGCTGCTACAATGTGAAACAAGGCACTCGGAGGTCCCTGCACCACAAAAACAGGCACTCGGAGGCTGCTGCACTGGAAAAAGAGGCACTTGCAGGCCTGTACACCGGAAAAAAAGGCACTCGGAAGCCGCTACACCGCAGAGAAAGGCACTTGGAGGCACCTGCAACGGAAAAAAAGGCACTCAGAGGCCCCTACACCACAAAAAAAGGCACTTGGCTGCCCCCACACTGGAAAAAAAGGCACTCGGAGGCCTCTACAGCACAAAAAAAGGCACTTGGGGGCTGCTACAATGCAAAAAAAGGCACTCGGGGGCTGCTACAATGCGAAAACAGGCACTCCGGTGCCCCTACACCAGAAAGAAAGGCACTCAGAGGGCCCTGCAGCACAGAAAAAGGCACTCAGCTGCCCTTACACTGGAAAAACAGGCACTTGGAGGCCTCTACACCCCAGAAAAAGGCACTCAGTGGCCCCTACACTGCAAAAAAAGGCATTCGGGGGCTGCTACAATGTGAAACAAGGCACTCGGAGGGCCCGGCACCACCAAAAGAGGCACTCGGAGGCTGCTGCACTGGAAAAAGAGGCACTTGCAGGCCTGTACACCGGATATAAAGGCACTCGGAGGCCCCTGCACCCGGAAAGAAGGCACTTGGAGGCCCCTACACTGCAAAAAAAGGCACTCGGAGGGCCCTTCACCGCAAAAAAAGGCACTCGGAGGCCCCCACATTGCAAAAAAAGGCACTCAGTAGCCCATGCACTGCAAAAAAAGGCACTCAGTAGCCCATGCACTGCAAAAAAAGGCACTCGGAGGCCAGTGCACTGAAAAACAGGGCACTTGGAGGCCAGTGCACCGCAAAAAAAAGGTACATGGAGGACCACACACCCCAAAATAACAGCACTCGGAGGCCCCTGAACCACAAGGAAAGGCACCTGGTGGCTCCTACAGCACAAAAAACCAGCACTCGTGGGCTTCTACAATGCAAAAACAGGCACTCAGATGCCCCTACTCCGGAAATAAAGGGTACTCGGAGGGCCCTGCACCACAAACAAAGGCACTCGGAGGCCCCTACACTGGAATAAAAGGCACTCGGAGGCCAGTGCACCATAAAAAAAGCACTCGGAGGCCCCTACACTGGAATAATGGCACTTGGAGGCCAGTGCACCGCAAAAAAAGGCACTCGGAGGCCTCTACACCACAAGAAAAAGGCACTAGGGGGCTACTACGCTGGAGCAAAAGGCACTCGGAGGCCAGTGCACCACAAGAAAAGGCACTCAGTGGCCCCTACAGCACAAAAAAAGGCTCTTGGGGGCTGCTACATTGCAAAAAAAGGCACTTGGAGGCTACTACACTGCAAAAATACGCACCCTGAGGCCCCTGAACCACAAGAAAAGGCACTCGGTGGCCCCTACACTGAAAAGAAAGGCACTCAGAGGGCCCTGCAGCATAAAAAAAGGCACTCGGAGGCCCCTATACTGCAAAAAAATGCACTCGGGGACTGCTACAATGCGAAACAAAGCACTCGGAAGCCCCTGCACCACCAAAAGAGGCACTCGGAGGCTCCTGCACAGGAAAAAGAGGCACTTGCAGGCCTGTACACTGGAAATAAAGGCACTCGGAGGCACCTGCAATGGAAAAAAAGGCACTCGGAGGCTACTACACCACAAAAAAAGGCACTCGGATGTTGCTAAAATGGAAAAAAAGGCACTCGGAAGCGTCTACACCACAAAAAAAAGGCATTCGGAGGACCACACCACAAAAAAAGGTACTGGGTGGCCCCGACAGCACAAACAAATGCACTCGGGGGCTGCTACAATATGAAACAAGGCATTCGGGGGGCCCGGCACGACCAAAAAGGCACTCGGAAGCCCCTACATTGCAAAAAAAGGCACTTGGAAGCTACTACACTGCAAAAAAATGCACCCTGAGGCCCCTGCACCGCAAAAAAAGGCACTCGGTAGCCCCAACACCACAAAAAAAGGCACTCGGGGGCTGCTACAATGAGAAAACAGGCACTCCGATGCCCCTACAGCGGGAAGAAAGGCACTCAGAGGGCCCTGCAGCACAAAAAAAGGCACTCAGCTGCCCTTACACTGGAAAAACAGGCACTTGGAGGCCTCTACACCACAGAAAAAGGCACTCTGGCCCCTACACGACCAAGAAAGGCACTCGGTGGCCCCCACATTGCAAAAAAAGACACTTGGAGGCTACTACACTGCAAAGAAATGCACCCTGAGGCCCACGCACAGCAAAAAAAGGCACTTAGTAACCCCTGCACCACAAAAGAAAATGCACTCAGAGGCCCCGACACCACAAAAAAAGGCACTCGGCTGCCCCTACACTGGAAAAAAAGGCATTTGGAGGCCCCTACAGCACAAAAAACGGCACTTGGGGGCTGCTACAATGCAAAAAAGGCACTCGGAGGCCCCTGCACCAGAAACAAAGCCACTTGGAGGGCCCTGCACCACAAAACAATAGCACTCGGAGGCCCCTGAACCACAAGAAAAGGCACTCAGTGGCTCCTACAGCACAAAAAAAGGCACTCGGGGGCTGCTACAATGTGAAACAAGGCACTCGGAGGTCCCTGCACCACAAAAACAGGCACTCGGAGGCTGCTGCACTGGAAAAAGAGGCACTTGCAGGCCTGTACACCGGAAAAAAAGGCACTCGGAAGCCGCTACACCGCAGAGAAAGGCACTTGGAGGCACCTGCAACGGAAAAAAAGGCACTCAGAGGCCCCTACACCACAAAAAAAGGCACTTGGCTGCCCCCACACTGGAAAAAAAGGCACTCGGAGGCCTCTACAGCACAAAAAAAGGCACTTGGGGGCTGCTACAATGCAAAAAAAGGCACTCGGGGGCTGCTACAATGCGAAAACAGGCACTCCGGTGCCCCTACACCAGAAAGAAAGGCACTCAGAGGGCCCTGCAGCACAGAAAAAGGCACTCAGCTGCCCTTACACTGGAAAAACAGGCACTTGGAGGCCTCTACACCCCAGAAAAAGGCACTCAGTGGCCCCTACACTGCAAAAAAAGGCATTCGGGGGCTGCTACAATGTGAAACAAGGCACTCGGAGGGCCCGGCACCACCAAAAGAGGCACTCGGAGGCTGCTGCACTGGAAAAAGAGGCACTTGCAGGCCTGTACACCGGATATAAAGGCACTCGGAGGCCCCTGCACCCGGAAAGAAGGCACTTGGAGGCCCCTACACTGCAAAAAAAGGCACTCGGAGGGCCCTTCACCGCAAAAAAAGGCACTCGGAGGCCCCCACATTGCAAAAAAAGGCACTCAGTAGCCCATGCACTGCAAAAAAAGGCACTCAGTAGCCCATGCACTGCAAAAAAAGGCACTCGGAGGCCAGTGCACTGAAAAACAGGGCACTTGGAGGCCAGTGCACCGCAAAAAAAAGGTACATGGAGGACCACACACCCCAAAATAACAGCACTCGGAGGCCCCTGAACCACAAGGAAAGGCACCTGGTGGCTCCTACAGCACAAAAAACCAGCACTCGTGGGCTTCTACAATGCAAAAACAGGCACTCAGATGCCCCTACTCCGGAAATAAAGGGTACTCGGAGGGCCCTGCACCACAAACAAAGGCACTCGGAGGCCCCTGCACTGGAAAAACAGGCACTTGGAGGCCAGTGCACCATAAAAAAAGCACTCGGAGGCCCCTACACTGGAATAAAAGGCACTCGGAGGCCAGTGCACCGCAAAAAAAGGCACTCGGAGGCCTCTACACCACAAGAAAAAGGCACTAGGGGGCTACTACGCTGGAGCAAAAGGCACTCGGAGGCCAGTGCACCACAAGAAAAGGCACTCAGTGGCCCCTACAGCACAAAAAAAGGCTCTTGGGGGCTGCTACATTGCAAAAAAAGGCACTTGGAGGCTACTACACTGCAAAAATACGCACCCTGAGGCCCCTGAACCACAAGAAAAGGCACTCGGTGGCCCCTACACTGAAAAGAAAGGCACTCAGAGGGCCCTGCAGCATAAAAAAAGGCACTCGGAGGCCCCTATACTGCAAAAAAATGCACTCGGGGACTGCTACAATGCGAAACAAAGCACTCGGAAGCCCCTGCACCACCAAAAGAGGCACTCGGAGGCTCCTGCACAGGAAAAAGAGGCACTTGCAGGCCTGTACACTGGAAATAAAGGCACTCGGAGGCACCTGCAATGGAAAAAAAGGCACTCGGAGGCTACTACACCACAAAAAAAGGCACTCGGATGTTGCTAAAATGGAAAAAAAGGCACTCGGAAGCGTCTACACCACAAAAAAAAGGCATTCGGAGGACCACACCACAAAAAAAGGTACTGGGTGGCCCCGACAGCACAAACAAATGCACTCGGGGGCTGCTACAATATGAAACAAGGCATTCGGGGGGCCCGGCACGACCAAAAAGGCACTCGGAAGCCCCTACATTGCAAAAAAAGGCACTTGGAAGCTACTACACTGCAAAAAAATGCACCCTGAGGCCCCTGCACCGCAAAAAAAGGCACTCGGTAGCCCCAACACCACAAAAAAAGGCACTCGGGGGCTGCTACAATGAGAAAACAGGCACTCCGATGCCCCTACAGCGGGAAGAAAGGCACTCAGAGGGCCCTGCAGCACAAAAAAAGGCACTCAGCTGCCCTTACACTGGAAAAACAGGCACTTGGAGGCCTCTACACCACAGAAAAAGGCACTCTGGCCCCTACACGACCAAGAAAGGCACTCGGTGGCCCCCACATTGCAAAAAAAGACACTTGGAGGCTACTACACTGCAAAGAAATGCACCCTGAGGCCCACGCACAGCAAAAAAAGGCACTTAGTAACCCCTGCACCACAAAAGAAAATGCACTCAGAGGCCCCGACACCACAAAAAAAGGCACTCGGCTGCCCCTACACTGGAAAAAAAGGCATTTGGAGGCCCCTACAGCACAAAAAACGGCACTTGGGGGCTGCTACAATGCAAAAAAGGCACTCGGAGGCCCCTGCACCAGAAACAAAGCCACTTGGAGGGCCCTGCACCACAAAACAATAGCACTCGGAGGCCCCTGAACCACAAGAAAAGGCACTCAGTGGCTCCTACAGCACAAAAAAAGGCACTCGGGGGCTGCTACAATGTGAAACAAGGCACTCGGAGGTCCCTGCACCACAAAAACAGGCACTCGGAGGCTGCTGCACTGGAAAAAGAGGCACTTGCAGGCCTGTACACCGGAAAAAAAGGCACTCGGAAGCCGCTACACCGCAGAGAAAGGCACTTGGAGGCACCTGCAACGGAAAAAAAGGCACTCAGAGGCCCCTACACCACAAAAAAAGGCACTTGGCTGCCCCTACACTGGAAAAAAAGGCACTCGGAGGCCCCTACAGCACAAAAAAAGGCACTCGGGGGCTGCTACAATGCAAAAAAAGGCACTCGGGGGCTGCTACAATGCGAAAACAGGCACTCCGGTGCCCCTACACCAGAAAGAAAGGCACTCAGAGGGCCCTGCAGCACAGAAAAAGGCACTCAGCTGCCCTTACACTGGAAAAACAGGCACTCGGAGGCCTCTACACCCCAGAAAAAGGCACTCAGTGGCCCCTACACTGCAAAAAAAGGCATTCGGGGGCTGCTACAATGTGAAACAAGGCACTCGGAGGGCCCGGCACCACCAAAAGAGGCACTCGGAGGCTGCTGCACTGGAAAAAGAGGCACTTGCAGGCCTGTACACCGGAAAAAAAGGCACTCGGAAGCCGCTACACCGCAGAGAAAGGCACTTGGAGGCACCTGCAACGGAAAAAAAGGCACTCAGAGGCCCCTACACCACAAAAAAAGGCACTTGGCTGCCCCTACACTGGAAAAAAAGGCACTCGGAGGCCTCTACAGCACAAAAAAAGGCACTTGGGGGCTGCTACAATGCAAAAAAAGGCACTCGGAGGCCCCTGAACCAGAAGAAAAGGCTCTCGGGGCCACTACACCGCCAAAAAAAGGTACATGGAGGACCACACACCCCAAAATAACAGCACTCGGAGGCCCCTGAACCACAAGAAAAGGCACTCGGTGGCTCCTACAGTACAAAAAAACAGCACTCGGGGGCTGCTACAATGTGAAACAAGGCACTCGGAGGGCCCTGCAGCACAAAAAAAAGCACTCGGAGGCCCCTGCACTGGTAAAGAGGCACTTGCAGGCCTGTACACTGGAAATAAAGGCACTCGGAGGGCCCTGCGCTGGAAAAAGAGGCACTTGGAGGCCTGTACACTGGAAATAAAGGCACTCGGAGGGCCCTGCACCACCAAAAAATGCACTTGGAAGCCCCTACATTGCAAAAAAAGGCACTTGGCTGCCCCTACACTGGAAAAAAAGGCACTCGGAGGCCTCTACAGCACAAAAAAAGGCACTTGGGGGCTGCTACAATGCAAAAAAAGGCACTCGGAGGCCCCTGAACCAGAAGAAAAGGCTCTCGGGGCCACTACACCGCCAAAAAAAGGTACATGGAGGACCACACCCCCCAAAATAACAGCACTCGGAGGCCCCGAACCACAAGGAAAGGCCCTCGGTGGCTCCTACAGCACAAAAAAAGGCACTCGGGGGCTGCTACAATGTGAAACAAGGCACTTGGAGGGCCCTGCACCACCAAAAAAGGCACTCGGAGGCTCCTGCACTGGAAAAAGAGGCACTTGCAGGCCTGTACACTGGAAAAAAAGGCACTCGGAGGCTTCTGCACCACAAAAGAAGGCACTCAGAGGCCCCTACACCACCAAGAAAGGCACTCGGTGGCCCCCACATTGCAAAAAAAGGCACTTGGAGGCTACTACACTGCAAAGAAATGCACCCTGAGGCCCATGCACAGCAAAAAAAGGCACTCGGAGGCCAGTGCACTGAAAAACAGGGCACTTGGAGGCCAGTGCACCGCAAAAAAAAATGCACTCAGAGGCCCCTACAGCACAAAAGAAAGGCACTTGGAGCACCACACCACAAAAAAAGGCACTCGGCTGCCCCTACACTGCAAAAAAAGGCACTCAGAGCCCCCTGAACCACAAGAAAAGGCTCTCGGGGCCACTACACCGCAAAAAAAAGGTACATGGAGGACCACACACCCCAAAATAACAGCACTCGGAGGCCCCGAACCACAAGGAAAGGCACTCGGTGGCTCCTACAGTACAAAAAACCAGCACTCGGGGGCTGCTACAATGTGAAACAAGGCACTCGGAGGGCCCTGCAGCACAAAAAAAGGCACTCGGAGGCCCTTGCGCTGGAAAAAGAGGCCCTTGCAGGCCTGTACACTGGAAATAAAGGCACTCGGAGGGCCCTGCGCTGGAAAAAGAGGCACTTGGAGGCCTGTACACTGGAAATAAAGGCACTCGGAGGGCCCTGCACCACCAAAAAATGCACTTGGAAGCCCCTACATTGCAAAAAAAGGCACTTGGAAGCTACTACACTGCAAAAAAATGCACCCTGAGGCCCCTGCACCGCAAAAAAAGGCACTCGGGGGCTGCTACAATGCGAAAACAGGCACTCCGGTGCCCCTACACCAGAAAGAAAGGCACTCAGAGGGCCCTGCAGCACAGAAAAAGGCACTCAGCTGCCCTTACACTGGAAAAACAGGCACTCGGAGGCCTCTACACCCCAGAAAAAGGCACTCAGTGGCCCCTACACTGCAAAAAAAGGCACTCGGGGGCTGCTACAATGTGAAACAAGGCACTCGGAGGGCCCGGCACCACCAAAAGAGGCACTCGGAGGCTGCTGCACTGGAAAAAGAGGCACTTGCAGGCCTGTACACCGGAAAAAAAGGCACTCGGAAGCCGCTACACCGCAGAGAAAGGCACTTGGAGGCACCTGCAACGGAAAAAAAGGCACTCAGAGGCCCCTACACCACAAAAAAAGGCACTTGGCTGCCCCTACACTGGAAAAAAAGGCACTCGGAGGCCTCTACAGCACAAAAAAAGGCACTTGGGGGCTGCTACAATGCAAAAAAAGGCACTCGGAGGCCCCTGAACCAGAAGAAAAGGCTCTCGGGGCCACTACACCGCCAAAAAAAGGTACATGGAGGACCACACACCCCAAAATAACAGCACTCGGAGGCCCCTGAACCACAAGAAAAGGCACTCGGTGGCTCCTACAGTACAAAAAAACAGCACTCGGGGGCTGCTACAATGTGAAACAAGGCACTCGGAGGGCCCTGCAGCACAAAAAAAGGCACTCGGAGGCTCCTGCACTGGAAAAAGAGGCACTTGCAGGCCTGTACACTGGAAATAAAGGCACTCGGAGGGCCCTGCGCTGGAAAAAGAGGCACTTGGAGGCCTGTACACTGGAAATAAAGGCACTCGGAGGGCCCTGCACCACCAAAAAATGCACTTGGAAGCCCCTACATTGCAAAAAAAGGCACTTGGAGGCTACTACACTGCAAAAAAATGCACCCTGAGGCCCCTGCAACACAAAAAAAAGGCACTCGGTGGCCCCTACAGCACAAAAAAAGGCACTCGGAGGCTGCTACAATGTAAAAACAGGCACTCGGGTGCCCCTACACCGGAAATAAAGGCACTCGGAGGGCCCTGCACCACAAACAAAGGCACTCAGAGGCTGCTACACCGTAGAGAAAGGCACTCGGAGGCCCCTGCACTGGAAAAAAATGCACTTGGAGGCCCCTGCACCACAAAAAAGGCACTCGGAGGCTGCTACAATGGAAAAAAGGCACTCGGTGGCCCCTACACTGGAATAAAAGGCACTTGGAGGCCAGTGCACCCCAAAAAAAGGCACTCGGAGGCCTCTACACCACAAAGAAAAGGCACTAGGAGGGCCTTACACTGGAAAAAAAGGCACTAGGGGGCCACTACGCTGGAAAAAAAGGCACTCGGAGGCCAGTGCACTGCAAAAACAGGGCACTTGGAGGCCAGTGCACCATAAAAAAAGCACTCGGAGGCCCCTACACTGGAATAAAAGGCACTCGGAGGCCAGTGCACCGCAGAAAAAGGCACTCGGAGGCCTCTACACCACAAGAAAAAGGCACTAGGGGGCCACTACGCTGGAACAAAAGGCACTCGGAGGCCAGTGCACCACAAGAAAAGGCACTCAGTGGCCCCTACAGCACAAAAAAAGGCTCTTGGGGGCTGCTACAATGCAAAAAAAGGCACTTGGAGGCCCCTGAACCACAAGAAAAGGCACTTGGTGGCCCCTGAACCACAAGAAAAGGCACTCGGTGGCCCCTACAGCACAATAAAAAGCACTCGGGGGCTGCTACAATGTGAAACAAGGCACTTGGAGGGCCCTGCACCACCAAAAAAGGCACTCGGAGGCTCCTGCACTGGAAAAAGAGGCACTTGCAGGCCTGTACACTGGAAATAAAGGCACTTGGAGGCCCCTGCACCACAAAAGAAGCCACTCGGATGCCCCTACACCACAAAAAAAGGCACTTGGAGACTACTACACTGCAAAAAAAGGCACCCTGAGGCCCCTGCACCACAAAAAAAGGCACTCGGTGGCCCCTAAAGTACAAAAAAAGGCACTCCGAGGCTGCTACAATGCGAAAAGAAAGGCACTCCAAGGCTGCTACAACGCGAAAAAAGGCACTCGGAGGGCCCTGCACCAGAAAAAAAGGCACTCGGAGGCTCCTGCACTGGAAAAAGAGGCACTTGGAGGCCTGTACACCACAAAAAAAGGCACTTGGAGGCCAGTGCATCGCAAAAAAAATGCACTCAGAGGCCCCGACACCACAAAAGAAAGGCACTTGGAGGACCACACCACAAAAAAAGGCACTCGGCTGCCCCTACACCACAAAAAAAGGCACTCGGAGCATCACACCACAAAAAAAGGCACTCGGAGGCCCCTACAGCACAAAAAAAGGCACTTGGGGGCTGCTACAATGCAAAAAAAGGCACTTGGAGGCCCCTGCACCAGAAAGAAAGGCACTCGGAGGCCCCTGCACCAGAAAGAAAGGCACTCAGAGGCCCCTGAACCACAAGAAAAGGCTCTCGGGGCCACTATACCGCAAGAAAAAGGTACATGGAGGACCACACACCCCAAAATAACAGCACTCGGAGGCCCCGAACCACAAGGAAAGGCACTCAGTGGCTCCTACAGTACAAAAAACCAGCACTCGGGGGCTGCTACAATGTGAAACAAGGCACTCGGAGGGCCCTGCAGCACAAAAAAAGGCACTCGGAGGCCCCTGCGCTGGAAAAAGAGGCACTTGCAGGCCTGTACACTGGAAATAAAGGCACTCGGAGGGCCCTGCGCTGGAAAAAGAGGCACTTGGAGGCCTGTACACTGGAAATAAAGGCACTCGGAGGGCCCTGCACCACCAAAAAATGCACTTGGAAGCCCCTACATTGCAAAAAAAGGCACTTGGAGGCTACTACACTGCAAAAAAATGCACCCTGAGGCCCCTGCAACACAAAAAAAGGCACTTGGAGGCCAGTGCACCACAAAAATAAGGCACTTGGAGGCCCCTACACCACAAAAAAAGACACTCGGCTGCCCCTACACTGGAACAAAAGGCACTCGGAGGCCCCTGCACCAGAAACAAAGGCACCTGGAGGGCCCTGCACCACAAAAGAAGGCACTCGGAGGCCTCTGAACCACAAGAAAAGGCTCTCGGGGCCACTACACCACAAACAAAAGGTACATGGAGGACCACACCCCCCAAAATAACAGCACTCGGAGGCCCCGAACCACAAGGAAAGGCCCTCGGTGGCTCCTACAGCACAAAAAAAGGCACTCGGGGGCTGCTACAATGTGAAACAAGGCACTTGGAGGGCCCTGCACCACCAAAAAAGGCACTCGGAGGCTCCTGCACTGGAAAAAGAGGCACTTGCAGGCCTGTACACTGGAAAAAAAGGCACTCGGAGGCTTCTGCACCACAAAAGAAGGCACTCAGAGGCCCCTACACCACCAAGAAAGGCACTCGGTGGCCCCCACATTGCAAAAAAAGGCACTTGGAGGCTACTACACTGCAAAGAAATGCACCCTGAGGCCCATGCACAGCAAAAAAAGGCACTCGGAGGCCAGTGCACTGAAAAACAGGGCACTTGGAGGCCAGTGCACCGCAAAAAAAAATGCACTCAGAGGCCCCTACAGCACAAAAGAAAGGCACTTGGAGCACCACACCACAAAAAAAGGCACTCGGCTGCCCCTACACTGGAAAAAAAGGCACTCAGAGCCCCCTGAACCACAAGAAAAGGCTCTCGGGGCCACTACACCGCAAAAAAAAGGTACATGGAGGACCACACACCCCAAAATAACAGCACTCGGAGGCCCCGAACCACAAGGAAAGGCACTCGGTGGCTCCTACAGTACAAAAAACCAGCACTCGGGGGCTGCTACAATGTGAAACAAGGCACTCGGAGGGCCCTGCAGCACAAAAAAAGGCACTCGGAGGCCCTTGCGCTGGAAAAAGAGGCCCTTGCAGGCCTGTACACTGGAAATAAAGGCACTCGGAGGGCCCTGCGCTGGAAAAAGAGGCACTTGGAGGCCTGTACACTGGAAATAAAGGCACTCGGAGGGCCCTGCACCACCAAAAAATGCACTTGGAAGCCCCTACATTGCAAAAAAAGGCACTTGGAAGCTACTACACTGCAAAAAAATGCACCCTGAGGCCCCTGCACCGCAAAAAAAGGCACTCGGGGGCTGCTACAATGCGAAAACAGGCACTCCGGTGCCCCTACACCAGAAAGAAAGGCACTCAGAGGGCCCTGCAGCACAGAAAAAGGCACTCAGCTGCCCTTACACTGGAAAAACAGGCACTCGGAGGCCTCTACACCCCAGAAAAAGGCACTCAGTGGCCCCTACACTGCAAAAAAAGGCACTCGGGGGCTGCTACAATGTGAAACAAGGCACTCGGAGGGCCCGGCACCACCAAAAGAGGCACTCGGAGGCTGCTGCACTGGAAAAAGAGGCACTTGCAGGCCTGTACACCGGAAAAAAAGGCACTCGGAAGCCGCTACACCGCAGAGAAAGGCACTTGGAGGCACCTGCAACGGAAAAAAAGGCACTCAGAGGCCCCTACACCACAAAAAAAGGCACTTGGCTGCCCCTACACTGGAAAAAAAGGCACTCGGAGGCCTCTACAGCACAAAAAAAGGCACTTGGGGGCTGCTACAATGCAAAAAAAGGCACTCGGAGGCCCCTGAACCAGAAGAAAAGGCTCTCGGGGCCACTACACCGCCAAAAAAAGGTACATGGAGGACCACACACCCCAAAATAACAGCACTCGGAGGCCCCTGAACCACAAGAAAAGGCACTTGGTGGCTCCTACAGTACAAAAAAACAGCACTCGGGGGCTGCTACAATGTGAAACAAGGCACTCGGAGGGCCCTGCAGCACAAAAAAAAGCACTCGGAGGCCCCTGCACTGGAAAAAGAGGCACTTGCAGGCCTGTACACTGGAAATAAAGGCACTCGGAGGCACCTGCAATGGAAAAAAAGGCACTCGGAGGCTACTACACCACAAAAAAAGGCACTCGGATGTTGCTAAAATGGAAAAAAAGGCACTCGGAAGCGTCTACACCACAAAAAAAAGGCATTCGGAGGACCACACCGCAAAAAAAGGTACTGGGTGGCCCCGACAGCACAAACAAATGCACTCGGGGGCTGCTACAATATGAAACAAGGCATTCGGGGGGCCCGGCACGACCAAAAAGGCACTCGGAAGCCCCTACATTGCAAAAAAAGGCACTTGGAAGCTACTACACTGCAAAAAAATGCACCCTGAGGCCCCTGCACCGCAAAAAAAGGCACTCGGTAGCCCCAACACCACAAAAAAAGGCACTCGGGGGCTGCTACAATGAGAAAACAGGCACTCCGATGCCCCTACAGCGGGAAGAAAGGCACTCAGAGGGCCCTGCAGCACAAAAAAAGGCACTCAGCTGCCCTTACACTGGAAAAACAGGCACTTGGAGGCCTCTACACCACAGAAAAAGGCACTCTGGCCCCTACACGACCAAGAAAGGCACTCGGTGGCCCCCACATTGCAAAAAAAGACACTTGGAGGCTACTACACTGCAAAGAAATGCACCCTGAGGCCCACGCACAGCAAAAAAAGGCACTTAGTAACCCCTGCACCACAAAAGAAAATGCACTCAGAGGCCCCGACACCACAAAAAAAGGCACTCGGCTGCCCCTACACTGGAAAAAAAGGCATTTGGAGGCCCCTACAGCACAAAAAACGGCACTTGGGGGCTGCTACAATGCAAAAAAGGCACTCGGAGGCCCCTGCACCAGAAACAAAGCCACTTGGAGGGCCCTGCACCACAAAACAATAGCACTCGGAGGCCCCTGAACCACAAGAAAAGGCACTCAGTGGCTCCTACAGCACAAAAAAAGGCACTCGGGGGCTGCTACAATGTGAAACAAGGCACTCGGAGGTCCCTGCACCACAAAAACAGGCACTCGGAGGCTGCTGCACTGGAAAAAGAGGCACTTGCAGGCCTGTACACCGGAAAAAAAGGCACTCGGAAGCCGCTACACCGCAGAGAAAGGCACTTGGAGGCACCTGCAACGGAAAAAAAGGCACTCAGAGGCCCCTACACCACAAAAAAAGGCACTTGGCTGCCCCTACACTGGAAAAAAAGGCACTCGGAGGCCCCTACAGCACAAAAAAAGGCACTTGGGGGCTGCTACAATGCAAAAAAAGGCACTCGGGGGCTGCTACAATGCGAAAACAGGCACTCCGGTGCCCCTACACCAGAAAGAAAGGCACTCAGAGGGCCCTGCAGCACAGAAAAAGGCACTCAGCTGCCCTTACACTGGAAAAACAGGCACTCGGAGGCCTCTACACCCCAGAAAAAGGCACTCAGTGGCCCCTACACTGCAAAAAAAGGCATTCGGGGGCTGCTACAATGTGAAACAAGGCACTCGGAGGGCCCGGCACCACCAAAAGAGGCACTCGGAGGCTGCTGCACTGGAAAAAGAGGCACTTGCAGGCCTGTACACCGGAAAAAAAGGCACTCGGAAGCCGCTACACCGCAGAGAAAGGCACTTGGAGGCACCTGCAACGGAAAAAAAGGCACTCAGAGGCCCCTACACCACAAAAAAAGGCACTTGGCTGCCCCTACACTGGAAAAAAAGGCACTCGGAGGCCTCTACAGCACAAAAAAAGGCACTTGGGGGCTGCTACAATGCAAAAAAAGGCACTCGGAGGCCCCTGAACCAGAAGAAAAGGCTCTCGGGGCCACTACACCGCCAAAAAAAGGTACATGGAGGACCACACACCCCAAAATAACAGCACTCGGAGGCCCCTGAACCACAAGAAAAGGCACTCGGTGGCTCCTACAGTACAAAAAAACAGCACTCGGGGGCTGCTACAATGTGAAACAAGGCACTCGGAGGGCCCTGCAGCACAAAAAAAAGCACTCGGAGGCCCCTGCACTGGTAAAGAGGCACTTGCAGGCCTGTACACTGGAAATAAAGGCACTCGGAGGGCCCTGCGCTGGAAAAAGAGGCACTTGGAGGCCTGTACACTGGAAATAAAGGCACTCGGAGGGCCCTGCACCACCAAAAAATGCACTTGGAAGCCCCTACATTGCAAAAAAAGGCACTTGGAGGCTACTACACTGCAAAAAAATGCACCCTGAGGCCCCTGCAACACAAAAAAAAAGGCACTCGGTGGCCCCTACAGCACAAAAAAAGGCACTCGGAGGCTGCTACAATGTAAAAACAGGCACTCGGGTGCCCCTACACCGGAAATAAAGGCACTCGGAGGGCCCTGCACCACAAACAAAGGCACTCAGAGGCTGCTACACCGTAGAGAAAGGCACTCGGAGGCCCCTGCACTGGAAAAAAATGCACTTGGAGGCCCCTGCACCACAAAAAAGGCACTCGGAGGCTGCTACAATGGAAAAAAGGCACTCGGTGGCCCCTACACTGGAATAAAAGGCACTTGGAGGCCAGTGCACCCCAAAAAAAGGCACTCGGAGGCCTCTACACCACAAAGAAAAGGCACTAGGAGGGCCTTACACTGGAAAAAAAGGCACTAGGGGGCCACTACGCTGGAAAAAAAGGCACTCGGAGGCCAGTGCACTGCAAAAACAGGGCACTTGGAGGCCAGTGCACCATAAAAAAAGCACTCGGAGGCCCCTACACTGGAATAAAAGGCACTCGGAGGCCAGTGCACCGCAGAAAAAGGCACTCGGAGGCCTCTACACCACAAGAAAAAGGCACTAGGGGGCCACTACGCTGGAACAAAAGGCACTCGGAGGCCAGTGCACCACAAGAAAAGGCACTCAGTGGCCCCTACAGCACAAAAAAAGGCTCTTGGGGGCTGCTACAATGCAAAAAAAGGCACTTGGAGGCCCCTGAACCACAAGAAAAGGCACTTGGTGGCCCCTGAACCACAAGAAAAGGCACTCGGTGGCCCCTACAGCACAATAAAAAGCACTCGGGGGCTGCTACAATGTGAAACAAGGCACTTGGAGGGCCCTGCACCACCAAAAAAGGCACTCGGAGGCTCCTGCACTGGAAAAAGAGGCACTTGCAGGCCTGTACACTGGAAATAAAGGCACTTGGAGGCCCCTGCACCACAAAAGAAGCCACTCGGATGCCCCTACACCACAAAAAAAGGCACTTGGAGACTACTACACTGCAAAAAAAGGCACCCTGAGGCCCCTGCACCACAAAAAAAGGCACTCGGTGGCCCCTAAAGTACAAAAAAAGGCACTCCGAGGCTGCTACAATGCGAAAAGAAAGGCACTCCAAGGCTGCTACAACGCGAAAAAAGGCACTCGGAGGGCCCTGCACCAGAAAAAAAGGCACTCGGAGGCTCCTGCACTGGAAAAAGAGGCACTTGGAGGCCTGTACACCACAAAAAAAGGCACTTGGAGGCCAGTGCATCGCAAAAAAAATGCACTCAGAGGCCCCGACACCACAAAAGAAAGGCACTTGGAGGACCACACCACAAAAAAAGGCACTCGGCTGCCCCTACACCACAAAAAAAGGCACTCGGAGCATCACACCACAAAAAAAGGCACTCGGAGGCCCCTACAGCACAAAAAAAGGCACTTGGGGGCTGCTACAATGCAAAAAAAGGCACTTGGAGGCCCCTGCACCAGAAAGAAAGGCACTCGGAGGCCCCTGCACCAGAAAGAAAGGCACTCGGAGGCCCCTGAACCACAAGAAAAGGCTCTCGGGGCCACTATACCGCAAGAAAAAGGTACATGGAGGACCACACACCCCAAAATAACAGCACTCGGAGGCCCCGAACCACAAGGAAAGGCACTCAGTGGCTCCTACAGTACAAAAAACCAGCACTCGGGGGCTGCTACAATGTGAAACAAGGCACTCGGAGGGCCCTGCAGCACAAAAAAAGGCACTCGGAGGCCCCTGCGCTGGAAAAAGAGGCACTTGCAGGCCTGTACACTGGAAATAAAGGCACTCGGAGGGCCCTGCGCTGGAAAAAGAGGCACTTGGAGGCCTGTACACTGGAAATAAAGGCACTCGGAGGGCCCTGCACCACCAAAAAATGCACTTGGAAGCCCCTACATTGCAAAAAAAGGCACTTGGAGGCTACTACACTGCAAAAAAATGCACCCTGAGGCCCCTGCAACACAAAAAAAGGCACTTGGAGGCCAGTGCACCACAAAAATAAGGCACTTGGAGGCCCCTACACCACAAAAAAAGACACTCGGCTGCCCCTACACTGGAACAAAAGGCACTCGGAGGCCCCTGCACCAGAAACAAAGGCACCTGGAGGGCCCTGCACCACAAAAGAAGGCACTCGGAGGCCTCTGAACCACAAGAAAAGGCTCTCGGGGCCACTACACCACAAACAAAAGGTACATGGAGGACCACACCCCCCAAAATAACAGCACTCGGAGGCCCCGAACCACAAGGAAAGGCCCTCGGTGGCTCCTACAGCACAAAAAAAGGCACTCGGGGGCTGCTACAATGTGAAACAAGGCACTTGGAGGGCCCTGCACCACCAAAAAAGGCACTCGGAGGCTCCTGCACTGGAAAAAGAGGCACTTGCAGGCCTGTACACTGGAAAAAAAGGCACTCGGAGGCTTCTGCACCACAAAAGAAGGCACTCAGAGGCCCCTACACCACCAAGAAAGGCACTCGGTGGCCCCCACATTGCAAAAAAAGGCACTTGGAGGCTACTACACTGCAAAGAAATGCACCCTGAGGCCCATGCACAGCAAAAAAAGGCACTCGGAGGCCAGTGCACTGAAAAACAGGGCACTTGGAGGCCAGTGCACCGCAAAAAAAAATGCACTCAGAGGCCCCTACAGCACAAAAGAAAGGCACTTGGAGCACCACACCACAAAAAAAGGCACTCGGCTGCCCCTACACTGGAAAAAAAGGCACTCAGAGCCCCCTGAACCACAAGAAAAGGCTCTCGGGGCCACTACACCGCAAAAAAAAGGTACATGGAGGACCACACACCCCAAAATAACAGCACTCGGAGGCCCCGAACCACAAGGAAAGGCACTCGGTGGCTCCTACAGTACAAAAAACCAGCACTCGGGGGCTGCTACAATGTGAAACAAGGCACTCGGAGGGCCCTGCAGCACAAAAAAAGGCACTCGGAGGCCCTTGCGCTGGAAAAAGAGGCCCTTGCAGGCCTGTACACTGGAAATAAAGGCACTCGGAGGGCCCTGCGCTGGAAAAAGAGGCACTTGGAGGCCTGTACACTGGAAATAAAGGCACTCGGAGGGCCCTGCACCACCAAAAAATGCACTTGGAAGCCCCTACATTGCAAAAAAAGGCACTTGGAAGCTACTACACTGCAAAAAAATGCACCCTGAGGCCCCTGCACCGCAAAAAAAGGCACTCGGGGGCTGCTACAATGCGAAAACAGGCACTCCGGTGCCCCTACACCAGAAAGAAAGGCACTCAGAGGGCCCTGCAGCACAGAAAAAGGCACTCAGCTGCCCTTACACTGGAAAAACAGGCACTCGGAGGCCTCTACACCCCAGAAAAAGGCACTCAGTGGCCCCTACACTGCAAAAAAAGGCACTCGGGGGCTGCTACAATGTGAAACAAGGCACTCGGAGGGCCCGGCACCACCAAAAGAGGCACTCGGAGGCTGCTGCACTGGAAAAAGAGGCACTTGCAGGCCTGTACACCGGAAAAAAAGGCACTCGGAAGCCGCTACACCGCAGAGAAAGGCACTTGGAGGCACCTGCAACGGAAAAAAAGGCACTCAGAGGCCCCTACACCACAAAAAAAGGCACTTGGCTGCCCCTACACTGGAAAAAAAGGCACTCGGAGGCCTCTACAGCACAAAAAAAGGCACTTGGGGGCTGCTACAATGCAAAAAAAGGCACTCGGAGGCCCCTGAACCAGAAGAAAAGGCTCTCGGGGCCACTACACCGCCAAAAAAAGGTACATGGAGGACCACACACCCCAAAATAACAGCACTCGGAGGCCCCTGAACCACAAGAAAAGGCACTCGGTGGCTCCTACAGTACAAAAAAACAGCACTCGGGGGCTGCTACAATGTGAAACAAGGCACTCGGAGGGCCCTGCAGCACAAAAAAAGGCACTCGGAGGCTCCTGCACTGGAAAAAGAGGCACTTGCAGGCCTGTACACTGGAAATAAAGGCACTCGGAGGGCCCTGCGCTGGAAAAAGAGGCACTTGGAGGCCTGTACACTGGAAATAAAGGCACTCGGAGGGCCCTGCACCACCAAAAAATGCACTTGGAAGCCCCTACATTGCAAAAAAAGGCACTTGGAGGCTACTACACTGCAAAAAAATGCACCCTGAGGCCCCTGCAACACAAAAAAAAAGGCACTCGGTGGCCCCTACAGCACAAAAAAAGGCACTCAGAGGCTGCTACAATGTAAAAACAGGCACTCGGGTGCCCCTACACCGGAAATAAAGGCACTCGGAGGGCCCTGCACCACAAACAAAGGCACTCAGAGGCTGCTACACCGTAGAGAAAGGCACTCGGAGGCCCCTGCACTGGAAAAAAATGCACTTGGAGGACCCTGCACCACAAAAAAAGGCACTCGGAGGCTGCTACAATGGAAAAAAGGCACTCGGTGGCCCCTACACTGGAATAAAAGGCACTTGGAGGCCAGTGCACCCCAAAAAAAGGCACTCGGAGGCCTCTACACCACAAAGAAAAGGCACTAGGAGGGCTTTACACTGGAAAAAAAGGCACTAGGGGGCCACTACGCTGGAAAAAAAGGCACTCGGAGGCCAGTGCACTGCAAAAACAGGGCACTTGGAGGCCTCTACACTGCAAAAGAAGGCACTCGGAGGCCACTACACTGGAACAAAAGGCACTCGGAGGCCAGTGCACCACAAGAAAAGGCACTCAGTGGCCCCTACAGCACAAAAAAAGGCTCTTGGGGGCTGCTACAATGCAAAAAAAGGCACTCAGAGGGCCCTGAACCACAAAAAAAGGCACTTGGTGGCCCCTGAACCACAAGAAAAGGCACTCGGTGGGCCCTACAGCACAATAAAAAGCACTCGGGGGCTGCTACAATGTGAAACAAGGCACTTGGAGGGCCCTGCACCACCAAAAAAGGCACTCGGAGGCTCCTGCACTGGAAAAAGAGGCACTTGCAGGCCTGTACACTGGAAAAAAAGGCACTCGGAGGCTTCTGCACCACAAAAGAAGGCACTCGGAGGCCCCTACACCACCAAGAAAGGCACTCGGTGGCCCCCACATTGCAAAAAAAGGCACTTGGAGGCTACTACACTGCAAAGAAATGCACCCTGAGGCCCATGCACAGCAAAAAAAGGCACTCGGAGGCCAGTGCACTGAAAAACAGGGCACTTGGAGGCCAGTGCACCGCAAAAAAAAATGCACTCAGAGGCCCCTACAGCACAAAAGAAAGGCACTTGGAGCACCACACCACAAAAAAAGGCACTCGGCTGCCCCTACACTGGAAAAAAAGGCACTCAGAGCCCCCTGAACCACAAGAAAAGGCTCTCGGGGCCACTACACCGCAAAAAAAAGGTACATGGAGGACCACACACCCCAAAATAACAGCACTCGGAGGCCCCGAACCACATGGAAAGGCACTCGGTGGCTCCTACAGTACAAAAAACCAGCACTCGGGGGCTGCTACAATGTGAAACAAGGCACTCGGAGGGCCCTGCAGCACAAAAAAAGGCACTCGGAGGCCCCTGCGCTGGAAAAAGAGGCCCTTGCAGGCCTGTACACTGGAAATAAAGGCACTCGGAGGGCCCTGCGCTGGAAAAAGAGGCACTTGGAGGCCTGTACACTGGAAATAAAGGCACTCGGAGGGCCCTGCACCACCAAAAAATGCACTTGGAAGCCCCTACATTGCAAAAAAAGGCACTTGGAAGCTACTACACTGCAAAAAAATGCACCCTGAGGCCCCTGCACCGCAAAAAAAGGCACTCGGGGGCTGCTACAATGCGAAAACAGGCACTCCGGTGCCCCTACACCAGAAAGAAAGGCACTCAGAGGGCCCTGCAGCACAGAAAAAGGCACTCAGCTGCCCTTACACTGGAAAAACAGGCACTCGGAGGCCTCTACACCCCAGAAAAAGGCACTCAGTGGCCCCTACACTGCAAAAAAAGGCACTCGGGGGCTGCTACAATGTGAAACAAGGCACTCGGAGGGCCCGGCACCACCAAAAGAGGCACTCGGAGGCTGCTGCACTGGAAAAAGAGGCACTTGCAGGCCTGTACACCGGAAAAAAAGGCACTCGGAAGCCGCTACACCGCAGAGAAAGGCACTTGGAGGCACCTGCAACGGAAAAAAAGGCACTCAGAGGCCCCTACACCACAAAAAAAGGCACTTGGCTGCCCCTACACTGGAAAAAAAGGCACTCGGAGGCCTCTACAGCACAAAAAAAGGCACTTAGGGGCTGCTACAATGCAAAAAAAGGCACTCGGAGGCCCCTGAACCAGAAGAAAAGGCTCTCGGGGCCACTACACCGCCAAAAAATGGTACATGGAGGACCACACACCCCAAAATAACAGCACTCGGAGGCCCCTGAACCACAAGGAAAGGCACTTGGTGGCTCCTACAGTACAAAAAAACAGCACTCGGGGGCTGCTACAATGTGAAACAAGGCACTCGGAGGGCCCTGCAGCACAAAAAAAAGCACTCGGAGGCTCCTGCACTGGAAAAAGAGGCACTTGCAGGCCTGTACACTGGAAATAAAGGCACTCGGAGGGCCCTGCGCTGGAAAAAGAGGCACTTGGAGGCCTGTACACTGGAAATAAAGGCACTCGGAGGGCCCTGCACCACCAAAAAATGCACTTGGAAGCCCCTACATTGCAAAAAAAGGCACTTGGAGGCTACTACACTGCAAAAAAATGCACCCTGAGGCCCCTGCAACACAAAAAAAAAGGCACTCGGTGGCCCCTACAGCACAAAAAAAGGCACTCGGAGGCTGCTACAATGTAAAAACAGGCACTCGGGTGCCCCTACACCGGAAATAAAGGCACTCGGAGGGCCCTGCACCACAAACAAAGGCACTCAGAGGCTGCTACACCGTAGAGAAAGGCACTCGGAGGCCCCTGCACTGGAAAAAAATGCACTTGGAGGACCCTGCACCACAAAAAAAGGCACTCGGAGGCTGCTACAATGGAAAAAAGGCACTCGGTGGCCCCTACACTGGAATAAAAGGCACTTGGAGGCCAGTGCACCCCAAAAAAAGGCACTCGGAGGCCTCTACACCACAAAGAAAAGGCACTAGGAGGGCTTTACACTGGAAAAAAAGGCACTAGGGGGCCACTACGCTGGAAAAAAAGGCACTCGGAGGCCAGTGCACTGCAAAAACAGGGCACTTGGAGGCCTCTACACTGCAAAAGAAGGCACTCGGAGGCCACTACACTGGAACAAAAGGCACTCGGAGGCCAGTGCACCACAAGAAAAGGCACTCAGTGGCCCCTACAGCACAAAAAAAGGCTCTTGGGGGCTGCTACAATGCAAAAAAAGGCACTTGGAGGCCCCTGAACCACAAGAAAAGGCACTTGGTGGCCCCTGAACCACAAGAAAAGGCACTTGGTGGCCCCTGAACCACAAGAAAAGGCACTCGGTGGGCCCTACAGCACAATAAAAAGCACTCGGGGGCTGCTACAATGTGAAACAAGGCACTTGGAGGGCCCTGCACCACCAAAAAAGGCACTCGGAGGCTCCTGCACTGGAAAAAGAGGCACTTGCAGGCCTGTACACCAGAAAAAAAGGCACTTGGAGGCTCCTGCACCACAAAAGAAGGCACTCAGAGGCCCCTACACCACCAAGAAAGGCACTCGGTGGCCCCCACATTGCAAAAAAAGGCACTTGGAGGCTACTACACTGCAAAGAAATGCACCCTGAGGCCCATGCACAGCAAAAAAAGGCACTCGGAGGCCAGTGCACTGAAAAACAGGGCACTTGGAGGCCAGTGCACCGCAAAAAAAAATGCACTCAGAGGCCCCGACACCACAAAAGAAAGGCACTTGGAGCACCACACCACAAAAAAAGGCACTCGGCTGCCCCTACACTGGAAAAAAAGGCACTCAGAGCCCCCTGAACCACAAGAAAAGGCTCTCGGGGCCACTACACCGCAAAAAAAAGGTACATGGAGGACCACACACCCCAAAATAACAGCACTCGGAGGCCCCTGAACCACAAGGAAAGGCACCTGGTGGCTCCTACAGCACAAAAAACCAGCACTCGTGGGCTTCTACAATGCGAAAACAGGCACTCAGATGCCCCTACTCCGGAAATAAAGGGCACTCGGAGGGCCCTGCACCACAAACAAAGGCACTCGGAGGCCCCTACACTGGAAATAAAGGCACTTGGAGGCCAGTGCACCACAAGAAAAGGCACTCAGTGGCCCCTACAGCACAAAAAAAGGCTCTTGGGGGCTGCTACAATGCAAAAAAAGGCACTTGGAGGCCCCTGAACCACAAGAAAAGGCACTCAGTGGCTCCTACAGTACAAAAAAAGAGCACTCAGGGGCTGCTACAATGTGAAACAAGGCACTCGGAGGGCCCTGCAGCACAAAAAAAGGCACTCGGAGGCCCCTGCACTGGAAAAAGAGGCCCTTGCAGGCCTGTACACTGGAAATAAAGGCACTCGGAGGGCCCTGCGCTGGAAAAAGAGGCACTTGGAGGCCTGTACACTGGAAATAAAGGCACTCGGAGGGCCCTGCACCACCAAAAAATGCACTTGGAAGCCCCCACATTGCAAAAAAAGGCACTTGGAGGCTACTACACTGCAAAAAAATGCACCCTGAGGCCCCTGCAACACAAAAAAAGGCACTTGGAGGCCAGTGCACCACAAAAATAAGGCACTTGGAGGCCCCTACACCACAAAAAAAGACACTCGGCTGCCCCTACACTGGAAAAAAAGGCACTCGGAGGCCCCTGCACCAGAAATAAAGGAACTCGGAGGGCCCTGCACCACAAAAGAAGGCACTCGGAGGCCTCTGAACCACAAGAAAAGGCTCTCAGGGCCACTACACCACAAAAAAAGGTACATGGAGGACCACACCCCCCAAAATAACAGCACTCGGAGGCCCCTGAACCACAAGGAAAGGCCCTCGGTGGCCTCTGAACCACAAGAAAAGGCACTTGGTGGACCCTACAGCACAAAAAAAGGCACTCGGAGGCTGCAACAACGCGAAAAAAGGCACTCAGAGGGCCCTGCACCACAAAAAAAGGCACTCGGAGGCTCCTGCACTGGAAAAAGAGGCACTTGCAGGCCTGTACACCGGAAAAAAAGGCACTCGGAGGCCCCTGCACCCGGAAAGAAGGCACTTGGAGGCCCCTACACTGCAAAAAAAGGCACTCGGAGGGCCCTTCACCGCAAAAAAAGGCACTCGGAGGCCCCCACATTGCAAAAAAAGGCACTCAGTAGCCCATGCACTGCAAAAAAAGGCACTCGGAGGCCAGTGCACTGAAAAACAGGGCACTTGGAGGCCAGTGCACCGCAAAAAAAAATGCACTCAGAGGCCCCTACAGCACAAAAGAAAGGCACTTGGAGCACCACACCACAAAAAAAGGCACTCGGCTGCCCCTACACTGGAGAAAAAGGCACTCGGAGGCCCCTACAGCACAAAAAAAGGCACTTGGGGGCTGCTACAATGCAAAAAAGGCACTCGGAGGCCCCTGCACCAGAAACAAAGCCACTTGGAGGGCCCTGCACCACAAAACAATAGCACTCGGAGGCCCCTGAACCACAAGAAAAGGCACTCAGAGGCCGCTACAGCACAAAAAAAGGCACTCGGGGGCTGCTACAATGCAAAAAAAGGCACTCGGAGGCCCCTGCACCAGAAAGAAAGGCACTCGGAGGCCCCGAACCACAAGGAAAGGCACTCGGTGGCCCCTACAGTACAAAAAAACAGCACTCGGGGGCTGCTACAATGTGAAACAAGGCACTTGGAGGGCCCTGCACCACCAAAAAAGGCACTCGGAGGCTCCTGCACCACAAAAGAAGGCACTCAGAGGCCCCTACTCCACCAAGAAAGGCACTCGGTGGCCCCCACATTGCAAAAAAAGGCACTTGGAGGCTACTACACTGCAAAGAAATGCACCCTGAGGCCCATGCACAGCAAAAAAAGGCACTTGGAGGCCAGTGCACCACAAAAAAAAGGCACTTGGAGGCCCCTACACCACAAAAAAAGACACTCGGCTGCCCCTACACTGGAAAAAAAGGCACTCGGAGGCCCCTGCACCAGAAACAAAGGCACCTGGAGGGCCCTGCACCACAAAAGAAGGCACTCGGAGGCCTCTGAACCACAAGAAAAGGCTCTCGGGGCCACTACACCACAAAAAAAAGGTACATGGAGGACCACACCCCCCAAAATAACAGCACTCGGAGGCCCCTGAACCACAAGGAAAGGCCCTCGGTGGCTGCTACAGCACAAAAAAAGGCACTCGGGGGCTGCTACAATGTGAAACAAGGCACTCAGAGGCCTCTGAACCACAAGAAAAGGCACTCGGTGGCCTCTGAACCACAAGAAAAGGCACTTGGTGGACCCTACAGCACAAAAAAAGGCACTCGGAGGCTGCAACAACGCGAAAAAAGGCACTCAGAGGGCCCTGCACCACCAAAAAAAGCACTCGGAGGCTCCTGCACTGGAAAAAGAGGCACTTGCAGGCCTGTACACTGGAAAAAAAGGCACTCGGAGGCCCCTGCACCCGGAAAGAAGGCACTTGGAGGCCCCTACACTGCAAAAAAAGGCACTCGGAGGGCCCTTCACCGCAAAAAAATGCACTCGGAGGCCCCCACATTGCAAAAAAAGGCACTTGGAGGCTACTACACTGCAAAAAAAGGCACTCAGTAGCCCCTGCACTGCAAAAAAAGGCACTCGGAGGCCAGTGCACTGAAAAACAGGGCACTTGGAGGCCAGTGCACCACAAAAGAAAATGCACTCAGAGGCCCCGACACCACAAAAGAAAGGCACTTGGAGCACCACACCACAAAAAAAGGCACTCGGCTGCCCCTACACCACAAAAAAAGGCACTCGGAGGCCCCTACAACACAAAAAAAGGCACTTGGGGGCTGCTACAATGCAAAAAAGGCACTCGGAGGCCCCTGCACCAGAAACAAAGCCACTTGGAGGGCCCTGCACCACAAAACAATAGCACTCGGAGGCCCCTGAACCACAAGAAAAGGCACTCAGTGGTTCCTACAGCACAAAAAAAGGCACTCGGGGGCTGCTACAATGCGAAAACAGGCACTCCGGTGCCCCTACACCGGAAAGAAAGGCACTCAGAGGGCCCTGCAGCACAAAAAAAGGCACTCAGCTGCCCTTACACTGGAAAAACAGGCACTCGGAGGCCTCTACACCACAGAAAAAGGCACTCTGGCCCCTACACGACCAAGAAAGGCACTCGGTGGCCCCCACATTGCAAAAAAAGGCACTTGGAGGCTACTACACTGCAAAGAAATGCACCCTGAAGCCCACGCACAGCAAAAAAAGGCACTCGGAGGCCAGTGCACTGAAAAACAGGGCACTTGGAGGCCAGTGCACCACAAAAGAAAATGCGCTCAGAGGCATCTACACCACAAAAAAAAGGCACTCAGAGGACCACACCACAAAAAAAGGTACTGGGTGGCCCCGACAGCACAAACAAATGCACTCGGGGGCTGCTACAATGTGAAACAAGGCATTTGGGGGGCCCGGCACGACCAAAAAGGCACTCGGAAGCCCCTACATTGCAAAAAAAGGCACTTGGAGGCTACTACACTGCAAAAATACGCACCCTGAGGCCCCTGCACCGCAAAAAAAGGCACTCGGTGGCCCCAACACCACAAAAAAAGGCACTCGGGGGCTGCTACAATGCGAAAACAGGCACTCCGGTGCCCCTACACCGGAAAGAAAGGCACTCAGAGGGCCCTGCAGCACAAAAAAAGGCACTCAGCTGCCCTTACACTGGAAAAACAGGCACTCGGAGGCCTCTACACCACAGAAAAAGGCACTCTGGCCCCTACACGACCAAGAAAGGCACTCGGTGGCCCCCACATTGCAAAAAAAGGCACTTGGAGGCTACTACACTGCAAAGAAATGCACCCTGAGGCCCACGCACAGCAAAAAAAGGCACTTAGTAACCCCTGCACCGCAAAAGAAGGCACTCAGAGGCCTCCACACCGCAAAAAAAGGCACTCGGAGGCCAGTGCACTGAAAAACAGGGCACTTGGAGGCCAGTGCACCACAAAAGAAAATGCACTCAGAGGCCCCAACACCACAAAAGAAAGGCACTTGGAGGACCACACCACAAAAAAAGGCACTCGGCTGCCCCTACACTGGAAAAAAAGGCTTTTGGAGGCCCCTACAGCACAAAAAACGGCACTTGGGGGCTGCTACAATGCAAAAAAGGCACTCGGAGGCCCCTGCACCAGAAACAAAGCCACTTGGAGGGCCCTGCACCACAAAACAATAGCACTCGGAGGCCCCTGAACCACAAGAAAAGGCACTCAGTGGCTCCTACAGCACAAAAAAAGGCACTCGGGGGCTGCTACAATGTGAAACAAGGCACTCGGAGGTCCCTGCACCACAAAAACAGGCACTCGGAGGCCCCTGCACCACAAAAGAAGGCACTCGGAAGCCCCTACATTGCAAAAAAAAGGCACTTGGAGGCTACTACACTGCAAAAATTGCACCCTGAGGCCCCTGCACCGCAAAAAAAGGCACTCGGGGGCTGCTACAATGCGAAAACAGGCACTCCGGTGCCCCTACACCAGAAAGAAAGGCACTCAGAGGGCCCTGCAGCACAAAAAAAGGCACTCGGCTGCCCCTACACTGGAAAAAAAGGCACTCGGAGGCCCCTACAGCCCAAAAACGCACTTGGAGGCCCCTGCACCACAAAAAAAGGGCACTCCGAAGCCCCTGCACTGCAAAAAAAGGCACCCTGAGGCCCCTGCACTGCAAAAAAAGGCACCCTGAGGCCCCTGCACTGCAAAAAAAGGCACTTGGAGGCCTCTGCAACACCTTCCACTGCCCTATCAGACACAGAGGCTCATGTGACCTCACAAGGACAGGAAGCCGCCAGGGGCCTGCCAGTGGCCTGTCAGGCACTGGTACTTCTGTGAGCTCACAAGCAGAGTCAGCAGCCATGGGCATCCCACTGCCTGATGAGGCACTGAGACAAAGGTGACCTCAAAATGCAGCCAGCATGCAGAGGCCTGCCACTGGCCTATCAGGCAATAGGACTGCCGTGACCTCAAAAGGACAGCCATCAGCCAATGGCCTGCCACTGGCCTATCAGGCAATAGGACTGCCGTGACCTCAAAAGGACAGCCAGCAGCCAATGGCCCCTCACTGGCCTATCAGGCACTCAGACTGCTGTGACCTCACAAGCACAGCAAACAGCCAGGGGCCTGCCACTGCCCTATAGGGCACAGAGGCTGCTGTGACCTGACAAGCACAGCCAGCAGCCAGGGGCCTGCCACTGGCCTGTGAAGCACTGAGGCTGCTGTGACCTCAGAAGCACAGCCAAGCAGACAGGGGCCTGCCACTGGCCTATCAGGCACTGAGGCTGCTGTGACCTCACAAGCACAGCCAGCAGTGAAGGGCCTGCCACTGGCCTATAGGGAACGGAGGCTGATGTTACCTCACAAACACAGCCAGCAGCCATTGGCCTTCCACTGCCCAATGAGGTGCTGACACTGCTCTGACCTCACAAGCACAGCACAGTGTCACGGGCCTGCCACTGCCATAAAGGGCACTGAGGCTTCTCTGACCTGACAAGCACAGCCAGCAGCCAGGGGCCTGACACTGCCCTCAAGGGCAGGGAGGCTTCTGTGACCTCACAAGCACAGCCAGCAGCCAGGGGCCTGCCACTGCCCTGTAAGACACTGAGGCTGCTGTGACCTCACGAGCCCAGGCAGCAGCCATGAGCCTGCCGCTGGCCTATGAGGCACTGAGGCTGCTGTGACCTCACAAAAACAGCCAGCACCCAGAGGCCTGCCACTTGCCTATCGGTAACTCAGACTGCTGTGACCTCAAAAGGACGGCCAGCAGCCATGAGCCTGCCACTGGCCTAGGAGGCACTGAGGCTGCTGTGACCTCACAAGCACAGCCAGCAGCCAGGAGCCTGCCACTGCTCTGTGTGGCACTGAGGGTGCTGTGACCTGACAAGCACAGCCAGCTGCTACGGGCCTCCACTGGCCTATGAGGCACGGAGGCTACTGTGACCTCACAAGCACAGTCAGCAGCGAGGGGCCTGCCACTGGCCTATGAGGTACAGAGACAAATGTGACCTCAAAACGCGGCCAGCAGCCAGGGCCCTGCCACTGCCATATAAGACACTGAGGCTGATTTCACCTAACAAGTAAAGCCAGCAGCTGTGGGTCTGCCACTGGCCTATCAGTCACTCAGACTGCTGTGACCTGACAAGCACAGCCGGCAGCTACGGGCCTTCCATTGGCCTATGAGGCACTGAGGCTGCTATGACCTAACAAGCACAGCCAGCAGCTATGGGCCTGCCACTGCCCTATAGGGCACTGAGGCTGCTGTGACCTCACAAGCACAGCGAGGAGCCAGAGGCCTGCCATTGCCCTACAAGGTACAGAGACAAATGTGACCTCAAAAGGCAGCCAGCAGACAGGGGCCTTCCACGGGCCTATCAGGCACTGAGGCTGCTCTGACCTCAGAAGCCCAGTCAGCAGCCAGGGGCCTGCTGCTGGCCTATCAGGCTGTAGGAGTGTTATGACCTGACAAGCACAGCCAGCAGCTATGGGCATCCCACTGGCCTATCAGGCAACAGGACTGCTGTGACCTCACAAGCACAGCCAGCAGCTACGGGCCTGCCACTGGCCTATGAGGCACTGAGGCTGCTGTGACCTCACAAGCACAGTCAGCAGCCAGGGTCCTGCTGCTGGCCTATCAGGCTATAGGAGTGTTGTGACCTCACAGGCACAGCCAGGGGCCTCCCACTGCCCTATAAGGTACAGAGACAAATGTGACCTCAAAACGCAGCCAGCAGCCATGGGCCTGCCACTGACCTATCAGGCAATAGGACTGCTGTGACCTCACAAGCACAGCCAGCAGCCATTGGCCTCCCAGTGCCCTATAAGACACTGAGGCTGCTGTGACCTCACAAGCAAAGCCAGCAGCTGTGGGTCTGCCACTGGCCTATGAGGCACTGAGGCTGCTCTGACCTCACAAGCAAAGCCAGCAGCCAAGGGCCTGCCACTGGCCTGTCAGGCAATAAGACTGCTTTGACCTGACAAGCACAGACAGCAGCTATGGGCCTGCCACTGGCCTATCAGGCAACAGGACTGCTGTGACCTCAAAAGGACAGCCAGCAGCCATTGGCCTGCCACTGACCTATCAGCCAATAGGACTGCTGTGACCTCACAAGCACAGCCAGCAGCCAGGGGCCTGACACTGCCCTATGAGGTACAGAGACAAATGTGACCTCAAAACGTGCCCAGCAGCCAGGGCCCTGCCACTGCCCTATAAGACACTGAGGCTGATTTCACCTAACAAGTAAAGCCAGCAGCTGTGGGTCTGCCACTGGCCTATGAGGCACGGAGGCTGCTGTTACCTCACAAGCACAGTGAGCAGCCAGGGGCCTGCTTCTGGCCTATCAGGCTGTAGGAGTGTTGTGACCTAAGTACAGACAGCAGCTATGGGTCTGCCACTGGCCTACAGGAAAAGGAGGCTGCTGTGACCTCACAAGCACAGCCAGCAGCCAGGGGCCTGCCACTGGCCTATGAGGCACAGAGGCTGCTGTGACCTCAAAAGCACACCAAGCAGCCATTGGCATCCCTCTGGCCTACAGGAAAAGGAGGCTGCTGTGACCTCACAAGCACAGCGAGGAGCCAGAGGCCTGCCATTGCCCTAGAAGGTACAGAGACAAATGTGACCTCAAAAGGCAGCCAGCAGACAGAGGCCTTCCACGGGCCTATCAGGCAATAGGACTGCTGTGAACTTACAAGCACATCCAGCAGCTATGGGCCTGCCACTGCCCTATAGGGAACGGAGGCTGCTGTGTCCTCACAAGCACAGCCAGTAGCCAGGGGCCTGCCACTGGCCTATGAGGCACTGAGGCTGCTGTGATCTCACAAGCAGAGGCAGCAGGGGGCGCTTGCCACTCACTTAGGACGCACTGAGGCTACTGTGACCTCACAAGCACAGGCAGCAGGGGGCGCTTGCCAGTAACCAATGAGACACTAAGGTTGCTCTGACTTCAGAAGCCCAGAAAGCAGCCATCAGCCTGCAACTGGCCTAGGAAGCACGGAGGCTACTGTGACCTCACAAGCACACCCAGCAGCTATGGGCCTGCCACTGGCCTATGAGGTACAGAGACAAATGTGACCTCAAAACGCAGCCAGCAGCCAGGGGCCTGCCACTGCCCTATAAGACACTGAGGCTGCTGTGACCTGACAAGCACAGCCAGCAGCTGTGGGTCTGCCACTGGCCTATGAGGCACTGAGGCTGCTGTGACCTGACAAGCACAGAGAGCAGCCATTGGCCTCCAACTTCCCGATCAGGTGCTGATGCTGCTGCCAACTCAGAGGCACAGTAAACAGTCAGGGGCCTGCCACTGCCCTAAAGGGCATGGAGGCTGCTGTGATCTCACAAGCCCACCCAGCAGCTATGGGCCTGCCACTGCCCTATAGGGCACTGAGGCTTCTCTGACCACACAAGCCCACGCAGCAGTCATTGGCCTCGAACTGGCCTATGAGGCAACAGGACTGCTGTGACCTCACAAGCACAGCCAGCAGCCAGCAGCCATGGCATCCAACCAGCCGATGAGCCACTGAGGCTGCTGTCACCTCACAAAAACAGCCAGCAGCCAGAGGCCTGCCACTGGCCTATGAGGCAATGTGACTGCTGTGACCTCACAAGGACAGCCAGCAGCCATTGGCCTGCCACTGACCTATAAGGCACTGAGGCTGCTGTGACCTCACAAGCACAGCCAGCAGCCATTGGCCTCCCACTGGCCTAGGAGGTACTCAGGCTGCTGTGACCTGACAAGCACAGCCAGCAGACAGGGGCCTGCTACTGGCCTATCAGGCACGAAGGCTGCTGTGACCTCACAAGCACAGCCAGCAGCCAGGGGCCTCCCACTGGCCTATGAGGCACTGAGGCTGCTGTGACCTCACAAGCACAGCCAGCAGCCATTGGCCTCCCACTGGCCTATGAGGCACTGAGGCTGCTGTGACCTCACAAGCACAGCCAGCAGCCAAGGGCCTGCCACTGGCCTATGAGGCACTGAGGCTGCTGTGACCTCACAAGCACAGCCAGCAGCCAAGGGCCTGCCACAGGCCTGTAGGGAATGGAGGCTGCTGTGACCTCACAAACACAGCCAGCAGCCATTGGCCTTCCACTGCCCGATGAGGAGCTGACACTGCTCTGACCTCACAAGCACAGCACACTGTCACGGGCCTGCCACTGCCATAAAGGGCACAGAGGCTGCTGTGACCTCACAAGCACAGCGAGGAGCCAGAGGCCTGCCACTGCCCTATAAGACACTGAGGCTGCTGTGACGTCACAAGCAAAGCCAGCAGCCCTGGGTCTGCCACTGGCCTATCAGGCTGTAGGAGTGTTGTGACCTGACAAGCACAGCCAGCAGGTATGGGCCTGCCACCACCCTCAAGGGCAGGGAGGCTTCTGTAACCTCACAAGCACAGCCAGGAGCCAGGGGCCTGCCACTGGCCTGTGAAGCACTGAGGCTGCTGTGACCTCACAAGCACAGACAGCAGCTATGGGCCTGCCACTGCCCTATAGGGCAGGGAGGCTGCTGTGACCTCACAAGCACAGCGAGGAGCCAGAGGCCTGCCATTGCCCTAGAAGGTAGAGAGACAAATGTGACCTCAAAAGGCAGCCAGCAGACAGGGGCCTTCCACGGGCCTATCACGAAACAGGACTGCTGTGACCTGAAAAGCACAGCCAGCAGCTATGGGCCTGCCAGTGGCCGATGAGGCACGGAGGCTGCTGTGACCTCACAAGCACAGCGAGCAGCCAGGGGCCTGCCACTGCCCGATGAGGCACTGACGCTGCTGTCAACTCAGAAGCACAGTAAACAGTCAGGGGCCTGCCACTGCCCTAAAGGGCATGGGGGCTGCTGTGACCTCAGAAGCCCAGCGAGCAGCTATGGGCCTGCCACTGCCCTATAGGGCACTGAGGCTTCTCTGACCTCACAAGCCCACCCAGCAGTCATTGGCCTCAAACTGGCCTATGAGGCAACAGGACTGCTGTGACCTCACAAGCATGGCCAGCAGGCATGGGCATCCAAATGCCCTATGAGGCCCCGAGACAAACGTGACCTCATAACACAGCCAGCAGGCATGGAGCTGTCACTGGCCAATCAGGCACTGGTACTTCCGTGACCTCACAATCACAGCCAGCAGCCAGGGGCCTGCCATTGGCCTGTGAAGCACTGAGGCTGCTGTGACCTGACAAGCACAGCCAGCAGCCAGGGGCCTGCCATGGCCCTATAAGACACTGAGGCTGCTGTGACGTCACAAGCAAAGCCAGCAGCTGTGGGTCTGCCACTGGCTTCTCAGGCTGTAGGAGTCTTGTGACCTGACAAGTAGAGCCAGCAGCCAGGGGCCTGCCACTGGCCTGTGAAGCACTGAGGCTGCTATGACCTCACGAGCCCAGGCAGCAGCTATGGGCCTGCCACTGCCCTATAGGGCACTGAGGCTGCTGTGACCGCACAAGCACAGCGAGGAGCCAGAGGCCTGCCATTGCCCTACAAGGTACAGAGACAAATGTGACCTCAAAAGGCAGCCAGCAGACAGGGGCCTTCCACGGGCCTATCAGGCACTGAGGCTGCTCTGACCTCAGAAGCACAGTCAGCAGCCAGGGGCCTGCTGCTGGCCTATCAGGCTGTAGGAGTGTTATGACCTGACAAGCACAGTCAGCAGCTATGGGCATCCCACTGGCCTATCAGGCAACAGGACTCCTGTGACCTCACAAGCAAAGCCAGCAGCCAGCAGCCAGGGCATCACACTGGCCTATGACGCACTGAGGCTGCTGTCACCCCACAAAAACAGCCAGCACCCAGAGGCCTGCCACTGGCCTATCAGTCACTCAGACTGCTGTGAACTCAAAAGGACAGCCAGCAGCCATTGGCCTGCCACTGACCTATCAGCCAATAGGACTGCTGTGACCTCACAAGCACAGCCAGCAGCCAGGGGCCTGCCACTGCCCTATGAGGTACAGAGACAAATGTGACCTCAAAACGCAGCCAGCAGCCAGGGGCCTGCCACTGCCATATAAGACACTGAGGCTTCTCTGACCTGACAAGCACAGCCAGCAGCTGTGGGTCTGCCACTGGCCTATGAGGCACGGAGGCTGCTGTGACCGCACAAGCACAGCCAGCAGCCATTGGCCTCCCACTGGCCTATCAGGTCCTGACGCTGCTGTGACCTCACAAGCACAGCCAAGCAGACAGGGGCCTGCCACTGGCCTATCAGGCACGGAGGCTGCTGTGACCTCACAAGCACAGCCAGCAGCTCTGGGCCTGCCATGGCGCATCAAGCACGGAGAAAGAAGGGAACACCCAAGCAGACCAGCAGCCATGGGCGTGGCAGTGCATGCCCATGCATGCCATGCATGCAATGGCATGCAGGTCAAAGTGACATCATAAGACACAACCAGCAACCATGGGCCTGCCACTGCCCTTTTTGGCATGGAGACACAAGTATCCTCACAAGCCCAGCCAGGAGGCATGGCCCTGCCACTGGCCTATCAAGCACAGAGGCAGAAGCAACCTCACAAGCAGAGCAAGGACTGATGGGCCTGACTGGCCTACCAGGCCGTGAGGCAGAAGTGACATGACTATCTCATCCAGCAGTGGTGGACCTGACAATATCATTTCAGGCAGAGGGTAAAGTGATATCACAGAACGTTGAAGGACCATAACAGAAAAAAAGGCACTTGGAGGCATGAGCACTGGGAAAAAAGGGCACTAGGAGGCGATGCACTGCAAAAATATGCACATGGAGGACACTCTACTGGAAAAAAAGGCACTTTGGGAGCCTGCATCGCAAAAATAGGCACTTGGAGGCCGCTAGGCCGGAAAAAAAGGCACTTAGATGCCCCTTCACTGCAAACAAAAGGCACTCAGACAGCAGTGCACCTCAAACAAAGGCACTCGGAAGCCCCTGCACCACAAAAACAGGCACCTGGAGAACAGTGAACCACAAGAAAAGGCACTCGGAGGCCGCTGCATCACAAAAAAAGGCACTTGGAGGCTAATACACTGCAAAAAAGGCACTCGGAGGACCATGCACGGCAAAAAAAGGCACTCGGTGGCCCCAACACCACAAAAAAAAGGCACTCGGGGGCTGCTACAATGCGAAAACAGGCACTCCGATGCCCCTACACCAGAAAGAAAGGCACTCAGAGGGCCCTGCAGCACAAAAAAAGGCACTCAGCTGCCCTTACACTGGAAAAACAGGCACTCGGAGGCCTCTACAGCCCAGAAAAAGGCACTCGGTGGCCTATACAGCAAAATAAAAGGCACTCGGAGGCTGCTACAACGCGAAAAAAGGCACTCAGAGGGCCCTGCACCACAAAAAAAAGCACTCGGAGGCTCCTGCACTGGAAAAAGAGGCACTTGCAGGCCTGTACACCGGATATAAAGGCACTCGGAGGCCCCTGCACCACGAAAGAAGGCACTCGGAGGCCCCTACACTGCAAAAAAAGGCACTCGGAGGGCCCTTCACCGCAAAAAAAGGCACTCGGAGGCCCCCACATTGCAAAAAAAGGCACTTGGAGGCTACTACACTGCAAAAAAAGGCACTCAGTAGCCCCTGCACCGCAAAAAAAGGCACTCAGTAGCCCCTGCACTGCAAAAAAAGGCACTCGGAGGCCAGTGCACTGAAAAACAGGGCACTTGGAGGCCAGTGCACCGCAAAAAAAAATGCACTCAGAGGCCCCTACAGCACAAAAGAAAGGCACTTAGAGCACCACACCACAAAAAAGGCACTCGGCTGCCCCTACACCACAAAAAAAGGCACTCGGCTGCCCCTACACCACAAAAAAAGGCACTTGGGGGCTGCTACAATGCAAAAGAAGGCACTCGGAGGCCCCTGCACCAGAAAGAAAGGAACTCGGAGGGCCCTGCACCACAGAAGAAGGCACTCGGAGGCCCCTGCACCACAAGAAAAGGCACTCGGGGCCACTACACCGCAAAAAAAAGGTACATGGAGGACCACACCCCCCAAAATAACAGCACTCGGAGGCCCCTGAACCACAAGAAAAGGCATTCAGTGGCCTATACAGCAAAATAAAAGGCACTCGGGGGCTGCTACAATGTGAAACAAGGCACTTGGAGGGCCCTGCACCACCAAAAAAGGCACTCGGAGGCTCCTGCACTGGAAAAAGAGGCACTTGCAGATCTGTACACTGGAAATAAAGGCACTCGGAGGCCCCTACAGCACAAAAAAAGGCACTCGGAGGCCCCTACAGCACAAAAAAAGGCACTTGGAGGCTACTACACTGCAAAAAAAGGCACCCTGAGGCCCCTGCACTGCAAAAAAAGGCACCCTGAGGCCCCTGCACTGCAAAAAAAGGCACCCTGAGGCCCCTGCACTGCAAAAAAAGGCACCCTGAGGCCCCTGCACTGCAAAAAAAGGCACTCGGTGGCCCCTGCACCGCAAAAAAAGGCACTCGGTGGCCTCTGCAACACCTTCCACTGCCCTATCAGACACAGAGGCTCATGTGACCTCACAAGGACAGGAAGCCGCCAGGGGCCTGCCAGTGGCCTGTCAGGCACTGGTACTTCTGTGAGCTCACAAGCAGAGTCAGCAGCCATGGGCATCCCACTGCCTGATGAGGCACTGAGACAAAGGTGACCTCAAAATGCAGCCAGCATGCAGAGGCCTGCCACTGGCCTATCAGGCAATAGGACTGCCGTGACCTCAAAAGGACAGCCATCAGCCAATGGCCTGCCACTGGCCTATCAGGCAATAGGACTGCCGTGACCTCAAAAGGACAGCCAGCAGCCAATGGCCTCGCACTGGCCTATCAGGCACTCAGACTGCTGTGACCTCACAAGCACAGCAAACAGCCAGGGGCCTGCCACTGCCCTATAGGGCACAGAGGCTGCTGTGACCTGACAAGCACAGCCAGCAGCCAGGGGCCTGCCACTGGCCTGTGAAGCACTGAGGCTGCTGTGACCTCAGAAGCACAGCCAAGCAGACAGGGGCCTGCCACTGGCCTATCAGGCACTGAGGCTGCTGTGACCTCACAAGCACAGCCAGCAGTGAAGGGCCTGCCACTGGCCTATAGGGAACGGAGGCTGATGTTACCTCACAAACACAGCCAGCAGCCATTGGCCTTCCACTGCCCAATGAGGTGCTGACACTGCTCTGACCTCACAAGCACAGCACACTGTCACGGGCCTGCCACTGCCATAAAGGGCACTGAGGCTTCTCTGACCTGACAAGCACAGCCAGCAGCCAGGGGCCTGACACTGCCCTATGAGGTACAGAGACAAATGTGACCTGAAAACGCGGCCAGCAGCCAGGCCTCTGCCACTGCCATATAAGACACTGAGGCTGATTTCACCTAACAAGTAAAGCCAGCAGCGAGGGGCCTGCCACTGCCCTATAGGGCACTGAGGCTGCTGTGACCTCACAAGCACAGCGAAGAGCCAGAGGCCTGCCATTGCACTACAAGGTACAGAGACAAACGTGACCTCAAAAGGCAGCCAGCAGACAGGGGCCTTCCACGGGCCTATCAGGCAATAGGACTGCTGTGACCTGAAAAGCACAGCCAGCAGCTACGGGCCTGCCACTGGCCTATCAGGCACGGAGGCAGCTGTGACCTCACAAGCACACCAAGCAGCCATTGGCATCCCTCTGGCCTACAGGAAAAGGAGGCTGCTGTGACCTCACAAGCACAGCGAGGAGCCAGAGGCCTGCCATTGCCCTAGAAGGTACAGAGACAAATGTGACCTTAAAAGGCAGCCAGCAGACAGAGGCCTTCCACGGGCCTATCAGGAAATAGGACTGCTGTGAACTTACAAGCACATCCAGCAGCTATGGGCCTGCCACTGGCCTAGGAGGCACTGAGGCTGCTGTGACCTCACAAGCAGAGGCAGCACCCAGAGGCCTGCCACTTGCGTATCGGTAACTCAGACTGCTGTGACCTCAAAAGGACGGCCAGCAGCCATGAGCCTGCCACTGGCCTAGGAGGCACTGAGGCTGCTGTGACCTCACAAATGCAGCCAGCAGCCAGGAGCCTGCCACTGCTCTGTGTGGCACTGAGGGTGCTGTGACCTGACAAGCACAGCCAGCTGCTACGGGCCTCCACTGGCCTATGAGGCACGGAGGCTACTGTGACCTCACAAGCACAGTCAGCAGCGAGGGGCCTGCCACTGGCCTATGAGGTACAGAGACAAATGTGACCTCAAAACGCGGCCAGCAGCCAGGGCCCTGCCACTGCCATATAAGACACTGAGGCTGATTTCACCTAACAAGTAAAGCCAGCAGCTGTGGGTCTGCCACTGGCCTATCAGTCACTCAGACTGCTGTGACCTCACAAGCACAGCCAGCAGCCAGGGGCCTGCCACTGGCCTGTGAAGCACTGAGGCTGCTATGACCTCATGAGCCCAGGCAGCAGCTATGGGCCTGCCACTGCCCTATAGGGCACTGAGGCTGCTGTGACCTCACAAGCACAGCGAGGAGCCAGAGGCCTGCCATTGCCCTAGAAGGTACAGAGACAAATGTGACCTCAAAAGGCAGCCAGCAGACAGGGGCCTTCCACGGGCCTATCAGGAAATAGGACTGCTGTGACCTGACAAGCACAGCCGGCAGCTACGGGCCTTCCATTGGCCTATGAGGCACTGAGGCTGCTGTGACCTCAGAAGCACAGTCAGCAGCCAGGGGCCTGCTGCTGGCCTATCAGGCTGTAGGAGTGTTATGACCTGACAAGCACAGCCAGCAGCTATGGGCATCCCACTGGCCTATCAGGCAACAGGACTGCTGTGACCTCACAAGCACAGCCAGCAGCTACGGGCCTGCCACTGGCCTATGAGGCACTGAGGCTGCTGTGACCTCACAAGCACAGTCAGCAGCCAGGGTCCTGCTGCTGGCCTATCAGGCTATAGGAGTGTTGTGACCTCACATGCAAAGCCAGGGGCCTCCCACTGCCCTATAAGGTACAGAGACAAATGTGACCTCAAAACACAGCCAGCAGCCATGGGCCTGCCACTGACCTATCAGGCAATAGGACTGCTGTGACCTCACAAGCACAGCCAGCAGCCAGTGGCCTGCCACTGCCCTATGAGGTACAGAGACAAATGTGACCTGAAAATGCGACCAGCAGCTGTGGGTCTGCCACTGCCCTATAAGACACTGAGGCTGCTCTGACCTCACAAGCAAAGCCAGCAGCCAAGGGCCTGCCACTGGCCTGTCAGGCAATAAGACTGCTTTGACCTGACAAGCACAGACAGCAGCTATGGGCCTGCCACTGGCCTATCAGGCAACAGGACTGCTGTGACCTCAAAAGGACAGCCAGCAGCCATTAGCCTGCCACTGACCTATCAGCCAATAGGACTGCTGTGACCTCACAAGCACAGCCAGCAGCCAGGGGCCTGCCACTGCCCTATGAGGTACAGAGACAAATGTGACCTCAAAACGCGGCCAGCAGCCAGGGCCCTGCCACTGCCCTATAAGACACTGAGGCTTCTCTGACCTGACAAGCACAGCCAGCAGCTGTGGGTCTGCCACTGGCCTATGGGGCACGGAGGCTGCTGTGACCTCACAGAAACAGCCAGCAGCCATTGGCCTCCCACTGGCCTATCAGGTCCTGAAGCTGCTGTGACCTCACAAGCACAGCGAGGAGCCAGAGGCCTGCCATTGCCCTAGAAGGTACAGAGACAAATGTGACCTCAAAAGGCAGCCAGCAGACAGAGGCCTTCCACGGGCCTATCAGGAAATAGGACTGCTGTGACCTGACAAGCACAGCCAGCAGCCATGAGCCTGCTACCGCCCTATGAGGCAGTGAGGCTGCAGTGACCGCGCAAGCACAGCCAGCGGCCATTAGTCTGCCACTGACCTAGGAGGCACGGAGGGTGCTGTGACCTCACAAATGCAGCCAGCAGCCAGGAGCCTGCCACTTGCCTATCGGTAACTCAGACTGCTGTGAACTCAAAAGGACGGCCAGCAGCTATTGGCCTGCCACTGACCTACCAGGCAATAGCACTGCTGTGACCTCACAAGCACAGCCAGCAGCCAGGGGCCTGACACTGCCCTATGAGGTACAGAGACAAATGTGACCTCAAAACGCAGCCAGCAGCCAGGCCTCTGCCACTGCCATATAAGACACTGAGGCTGATTTCACCTAACAAGTAAAGCCAGCAGCTGTGGGTCTGCCACTGCCCTATAGGGCACTGAGGCTGCTGTGACCTCACAAGCACAGCGAAGAGCCAGAGGCCTGCCATTGCACTACAACGTACAGAGACAAACGTGACCTCAAAAGGCAGCCAGCAGACAGGGGCCTTCCACGGGCCTATCAGGCAATAGGACTGCTGTGACCTGACAAGCACAGCCAGCAGCTACGGGCCTGCCACTGGCCTATCAGGCACGGAGGCAGCTGTGACCTCACAAGCACAGCCAGCAGTGAAGGGCCTGCCATGGCGCATCAAGCACGGAGAAAGAAGGGAACACCCAAGCAGACCAGCAGCCATGGGCGTGGCAGTGCATGCCCATGCATGCCATGCATGCAATGGCATGCAGGTCAAAGTGACATCATAAGACACAACCAGCAACCATGGGCCTGCCACTGCCCTTTTTGGCATGGAGACACAAGTATCCTCACAAGCCCAGTCAGGAGGCATGGCCCTGCTGTTACAAGGCAACCCTGAGAAGCTCAGAAAGAATGTTTGAAGTAGGTAGATTTGGATAATTTCTATCTTAGATAGAATTTGCTTAGCATGAGTAGCCGCACACTTGCTTAGCATAAGTAGCTAAATTTGCTGAAGCCTTAGGCCGCGCTCCTAGTTCGTTAAGAAAAGGCCTCAGAGCTGGTGCAGGCTGGAAAGATAAGGGAGTTACAAGCAGTCTGCATTCCTGTGCCCCACTCTCCAGAAGGGAGGATGCCAAGGCTGAGAAATAAGGCCTGTTTGGGTGCCAGGACCTTGGGAAGCAAAGCCTCCTCTCACTGTTGAAACAGTGTTAATTAAGGGGTCTGGATTATGTCCTCTTCGTCAGGACCTTGGGAGATAACGTCTACTGACCTAGCTGGGGCAGTGTTAATTGATCAGGACCTTGAGAAGCAGGGGTGGGACCCAGGGAATGAAGAAATCACTAACCAATCAGTGTACAAGGGAAAGTCGCAAATCTAGCAATTTGTTTGTATAAATGCTACCTGAAAAGTTGGGGGGGTGTGCTTGATTTGTGGGAGACCACCGAGCACCCAGGCTTGCGCAACTCTGAAATAAATAAATAAATGTCTCTCCTGAGTGTGTAATTATTGGCTCATTGCACACCGGGCAACGAATCCGCTTTTCGGACAACAGTTTTCTGGCGACCCAGGTGGGACCTCGCTGTAAAGCCTTGCCCGGATCGTCTTGCCAGTTCCGGCGGGGAGACACTGCTCATCGGACTCCAGCGCGCACCGACCGTTTTGTTCGGGGACTCCGTGAGCACCCTCCCTGGTCGGAACAGGTAAGCGACTCAAAGGTGCAACGCAGTAATTATTAAGAGACATTGCATAAAGGGTATGATACAAGGGTAATTGGTTGTGGTAACCAAAGGTAAGCTTTGTACACGTTTGGACAGTGACGACTGGAGTGTACGAAAGCGTAATTGGTAAGAACGTTCTTTTAAGGGTGGTAATACGGGAACAGGACAATCTGTGGGGGTATCCTCCTGTTCTCCTTTAGGATGCATCCTGAAACATTGGAGAAAGTTTGGTGGGAATCCTTTAACAAGGAGAAAATTAAAGGAATACTGTACTCAGTGGTGGCCAATGTATAAACTGGAGGATGAGGAAAAATGGCCAGAAATGGGAACGCTAAACTATAATACAATCTTGCAACTTATGTTGTTTTGCAGAAGACAGAACAAATGGGATGAGGTCCCATATGTAGATTTGTTCTTCTCTCTGAGAAATGATCATGAAACTAGGAAAAAAAATATAAGCTGTTGATCTCTGATTCAAATGTGTTAATGATGATGGGAAACAAAGAGAAAATGTTTCGGTGTTGCTCTGCTTGTAGCATTGGGAAAAGATGTTTAAAAGCGGGTGATGAGGAAGAGGATGTACAATTATTGGTCTCTCCTGAAAGAGATCAAGATAGTGTTAATAGCAGAAATAAGGGAAGTGAGGCATGTAGCCCGATTGCAGGCAGAACTCGGGCTACTCGGGCTCAACAAAATCTCGTGATTCAGGCCCCGCTGCGTCAAGCAGTCGGACCAGACGGGATGCCTGTGTATGTGAAGGTCCCTTTTTCAACTACAGATTTAATGAATTGGAAGGAGTCTGCCGGGTCGTACTGAGAAAATCCAGAAAAGATGTATCAATCCTTTAAAATGATAATTGAAAATCATAATCCAGATTGGCAGGATTTACAGGTGCTTTTAAATACTTTGCTTTCACCTGAGGAGAAAAGAATGGTATTAGATAAAGCTCAAGAGGAAAATGAAAGGCAAAATGCCAGAGACGGACCAGACCGTTTTATGCCGACCCGGGAACCGGGTTGGGATCAAAACACAGGGGCAGGCAGGTTAATGACTAAACAGTACCAACAGTTAATACTATATGGGGTAAAGCATGGAGTACCTAAGCCCAAAAATATTGCAAAACTATATCAAGTCACACAGGGTAAGACTGAGGATCCCTCTGCATTTTACGAGCAGTTATGTGAAACTGCCCGAAAATGGACAGACTTGGATCCCGAGGACGAAGCAAATAAAATAACTTTTACTACATTATTTGTAGGACAATCAGCACCAGATATAAGGAGAAAGCTTCAGAAAGTAGATGGTATGTCGGGGATGTCGATATCGCAATTAATAGGGAAGAAGTGGAGAGAAAGGAAAAACAAAAGGAGAAACTGAAAGATAAGAGGCAAAATGCTGCAGTCTTGGCAGCTGCATTTGCCCAAGCACAAACTCCCTCTCAGGGAAGGAGTTTTCTGAAAGGACAAGGACGTAGAAGAGGGTATAGAGTAAGAGGGAATTTGGGAGATGGAATGCCGCTAAGGAGAGATCAGTGTGCAATTTGCAGGGGGAAGGGGCACTGGAAAAATGAGTGCCTGAAGAGACAAACAGATCATTGGAAGCCTCAGTCTGCATCTGTTCCAGAGGCAGATTTGCTCATGATTGGTACAGAGGATTCAGACTGATGGGGACCGGGGGTTGAGGAATTGGATTCCCCAGTCAAACCCCTGGTTTCAGTAAAGCTGGGGAACGAAACAGTTAAATTTTTAGTAGACACTGGAGCAGCATACTCAGTACTAAATAGCTGTAAGGGACCAATGAGTAAATTCTCTATGCCAGTAATTGGGGCCACGGGAAAGCGAGAGGTTAAACCTTTCTGTCAACCAATTAAATGTGAAATAGGAAATAAAGTGTTAACACATGAATTCTTATACATGCCAGAATGCCCATTACCCCTAATGGGGAGGGATTTACTGAATAAACTGGGGGCACAGATAACCTTTGATCAAAACAAAGTTAAGGTGCACATTCCACAAAGTAACGCCTGGAAGGCACAAGCATATATGTTGCAGAAAGCACTGGATTCCGAACAGGTGGAGGATGGACCAAGCGAAATTCCCTCTGAAGTAATGGACGCAGTAATCCCTTTTGTGTGGGCAACGGAGAAACCTGGAAGAGCCAGATGTGCAGAACCGGTAAAGGTGGAATTAAAACAAGGAGCTAAACCGGTAAGGTGAAAACAGTATCCCATGAAGTTAGAGGCCCGTGTTGGACTGGAGCCTATGATTAATAATTTCTTAAAGTATGGACTGCTGCGAGAATGTCAATCCGAGTACAATACTCCAATCCTGCCTGTAAAAAAAAAAAAAAAAAAAAAGAAGAAAAAAAAAAAAAAACTTTATGTACATGAGAGAGGGCACCAGGCTTTGGGAGTGCTTGTACAGACTTTAGGAAATTGGAAAATACCTGTGGCTTACTTTTCAAGACAGCTGGATAAAGTGAGTGCAGGGTGGCCAGGATGCCTCAGAGCAGTTGCAGCTGCTGTGCTGTTAATACAAGAGGCACGAAAATTGACGTTGGGACAAAAAGTGACTGTTTATGTGCCACATGCTGTTGCAGCAGTTTTAGAACAAAAAGGGCATCACTGGTTATCCCCGAGTAGGATGGTGCAGTACCAGGCAGTGATACTTGAGCAAGAAGATGTAACCATGAAGGTGTATAATACCCTTAATCTGGCATCTTTATTACCATTTCATGAAGGGGGAGGTTGGCTCATGACTGTCTGCAAACTATTGAGCGAGTATATTCCAGCCGTCCAGATTTGAGAGATGTTCCATTGCAGAATCCAGACTGCGAATTATTTACCAATGGGAGCAGATTTATAATAAAGGGAGAAAGAAGGGCTGGATACGCTGTTGTCACTTTGGAAGGAGAAATCGAAGCAAGATCACTACCAGCAAATACATCAGCCCAGAAAGCAGAACTGATTGCTTTAGCCCGGGCTCTGGAATTATCAGAGGGAAAATGGACTAATGTGTTTCAGAAGAAGCCCCCCCCAGGGGAATTAAAAAGGGGCTTCATGCCTGGGGATTACTGGCAAATTGATTTTTCTGAATTACCAAAATGTAATGGATATAAATATTTGTTGGTAATTGTTGACACCTTTTCAGGATGGCCTGAAGCTTTCCCGTGTTGTACCAATAAGGCCAGGGAGGTAGTAAAAATGTTATTAAAAGAAATTATACCAAGATTTGGGGTACCAGAAGGGTTTTCTTCAGATAGAGGACCTCATTTTATAGCAGAAATAGTACAGCAAATCTCAAAAATACTACAAATTAAATGGGACTTACCTACCCCCTGGAGGCCACAATCCAGTGGAAAAGTGGAAAGAATGAATCAAACAATTAAGAGACAGGTAGGAAAATTGTGTCAGGAGACTCAGATGAAATGGACTGATGTTTTACCTCTGGCATTATTAAGAATCAGAATAACCCCAAGGGTTAGGGAGAAAGTTAGTCCATTTGAGATTCTGTATGGTAAACCTTACACTGTAAATTTAACTGGAAATGAAATTCAAATGCACGTTAAGGGCGATCAAATTTTAAGTGATTATCTCTTGTCTATGGCAAAGGTTCTTACTTCTCTCCGTAGGTACATCCAGTTAAGATCTCCTGTACTTTTAGACATTCATTCCAGCCAGGAGATCAAGTGTATCTTCGGACCTGGAAGGACGAGCCATTGGTAGAAAAGTGGAGGGGACCGTATCTTGTACTGCTAACAACAAATACTGCTGTGAAACTGCAGGGAACTGATTCCTGGATCCACTACACCCGAGTGAAAGCAGTACCTCGAGAGACGTGGAAAGCTGAACAAGTTCAACCTTTAAAGTTAAAAATATATAAAGATATATGAGTTGTATTGAAAGCGAATCGGTTTTAAATTTAGATTGTATTCAGGAAAGAATTGCTTTAATCTGTTTGTTAGGAATAGGGTTAATATTGTTGTTATGGTATCTATGGTATCTGTGTAAAAATGATGTTCTCCCAAATAACCAGGAGAGAAATGTGGTGGTTAGTTTTTCTAAGTTACCTGAGCCAAACAATTAAAGGGAATCAGGAAGGATTTTGGAGCCATAATCTCCATTTGGAAGTAATTACGAAATCTATGAAGATAATTAACCAGAAGGATTGCTGGGTGTGTACCCACTTCCCTGAACATTCCAATAAGGGCTTTCCCCTAATTGGAGTGCCTCTTAATTTTTCCTTTATGGAATTTATGAAACAGATAAGAAATGATAGCGATCAAACGAAATATAATGAAACAACCGAACAGGAATGGGAAGTCCAGAGTGTGACAGGAGATTATTATCAATGTGTCCAAAGATGTAATAACAGTAATAGATGGTGGGAAAAAACTGTACCCTATGGAAAGCAACCGATCAACTGTACTGGAGCCATTAAGGTGGGAGGTTATAAAAATTGCTCTCATATACCTGAAATAGGTTATAAATGGCCAAGTAAGGAACTAAATGGGTGGCATGTTCCGAAAGGTAGTGGATGGTATTGGCTGTGTGGGAACAAGGCACGAAAAGTGCTACCTCCTAATTGGTCAGGGACGTGTACTTTAGGGGCAATAATCCCTAATGTTACTATAAGAAAAGAACTAAGTAATAAATATCAAAAATCCTGGCTAAGAACATTCATGAGGAGACAAAAGAGGGTCAATAATCCTTTAATGGATCGACCTACTCGGTTTCAGTCATTCGTAAGGTGGCTGTTTCCACAATTGGGAGTGAGCGAACTTGAAAAAGCAATAGTAAATATTTCAGCAGTTATTGAAAAAATAGGGAATAAAACCTCTGATGCCATTGCAGCTTTACAAGAGGAGGTTTCAGAAATTGCTAAAATAAGTACCCAAAACAGGATGGCTCTAGATATGTTATTGGCATCTCAGGGAGGAGTATGTACAGTAATAAATACTAGTTGCTGTGTATATGTGGATCAAAGCGGGAGAATTTCTACCGATCTAAATGAAATCTGGAAGCAGACTGAAATCTTACATGAGGTTCAGAAAGATGATACTTCTTTCGGATTTGAAGAAATATGGAAATGGTTGACTTCCTGGTTCCCTGATGTGAGCTCATGGGTTAAAAAATGTTTAACAATTCTAGGATTGATGCTAGTAATTTTTGTATGCGTTTATGTAGTGATTCAATGTATTTCTAAGTGTTATATGAAACTAATATGAGAAAGATTTTAAAAGAGTGAGACTAATATGAAAATGATCATATAAGTCTCAAAGGGGGGAATTGTTACAAGGCAACCCTGAGAAGCTCAGAAAGAATGTTTGAAGTAGGTAGATTTGGATAATTTCTATCTTAGATAGAATTTGCTTAGCATGAGTAGCCGCACACTTGCTTAGCATAAGTAGCTAAATTTGCTGAAGCCTTAGGCCGCGCTCCTAGTTCGTTAAGAAAAGGCCTCAGAGCTGGTGCAGGCTGGAAAGATAAGGGAGTTACAAGCAGTCTGCATTCCTGTGCCCCACTCTCCAGAAGGGAGGATGCCAAGGCTGAGAAATAAGGCCTGTTTGGGTGCCAGGACCTTGGGAAGCAAAGCCTCCTCTCACTGTTGAAACAGTGTTAATTAAGGGGTCTGGATTATGTCCTCTTCGTCAGGACCTTGGGAGATAACGTCTACTGACCTAGCTGGGGCAGTGTTAATTGATCAGGACCTTGAGAAGCAGGGGTGGGACCCAGGGAATGAAGAAATCACTAACCAATCAGTGTACAAGGGAAAGTCGCAAATCTAGCAATTTGTTTGTATAAATGCTACCTGAAAAGTTGGGGGGGTGTGCTTGATTTGTGGGAGACCACCGAGCACCCAGGCTTGCGCAACTCTGAAATAAATAAATAAATGTCTCTCCTGAGTGTGTAATTATTGGCTCATTGCACACCGGGCAACGAATCCGCTTTTCGGACAACAGTTTTCTGGCGACCCAGGTGGGACCTCGCTGTAAAGCCTTGCCCGGATCGTCTTGCCAGTTCCGGCGGGGAGACACTGCTCATCGGACTCCAGCGCGCACCGACCGTTTTGTTCGGGGACTCCGTGAGCACCCTCCCTGGTCGGAACAGGTAAGCGACTCAAAGGTGCAACGCAGTAATTATTAAGAGACATTGCATAAAGGGTATGATACAAGGGTAATTGGTTGTGGTAACCAAAGGTAAGCTTTGTACACGTTTGGACAGTGACGACTGGAGTGTACGAAAGCGTAATTGGTAAGAACGTTCTTTTAAGGGTGGTAATACGGGAACAGGACAATCTGTGGGGGTATCCTCCTGTTCTCCTTTAGGATGCATCCTGAAACATTGGAGAAAGTTTGGTGGGAATCCTTTAACAAGGAGAAAATTAAAGGAATACTGTACTCAGTGGTGGCCAATGTATAAACTGGAGGATGAGGAAAAATGGCCAGAAATGGGAACGCTAAACTATAATACAATCTTGCAACTTATGTTGTTTTGCAGAAGACAGAACAAATGGGATGAGGTCCCATATGTAGATTTGTTCTTCTCTCTGAGAAATGATCATGAAACTAGGAAAAAAAATATAAGCTGTTGATCTCTGATTCAAATGTGTTAATGATGATGGGAAACAAAGAGAAAATGTTTCGGTGTTGCTCTGCTTGTAGCATTGGGAAAAGATGTTTAAAAGCGGGTGATGAGGAAGAGGATGTACAATTATTGGTCTCTCCTGAAAGAGATCAAGATAGTGTTAATAGCAGAAATAAGGGAAGTGAGGCATGTAGCCCGATTGCAGGCAGAACTCGGGCTACTCGGGCTCAACAAAATCTCGTGATTCAGGCCCCGCTGCGTCAAGCAGTCGGACCAGACGGGATGCCTGTGTATGTGAAGGTCCCTTTTTCAACTACAGATTTAATGAATTGGAAGGAGTCTGCCGGGTCGTACTGAGAAAATCCAGAAAAGATGTATCAATCCTTTAAAATGATAATTGAAAATCATAATCCAGATTGGCAGGATTTACAGGTGCTTTTAAATACTTTGCTTTCACCTGAGGAGAAAAGAATGGTATTAGATAAAGCTCAAGAGGAAAATGAAAGGCAAAATGCCAGAGACGGACCAGACCGTTTTATGCCGACCCGGGAACCGGGTTGGGATCAAAACACAGGGGCAGGCAGGTTAATGACTAAACAGTACCAACAGTTAATACTATATGGGGTAAAGCATGGAGTACCTAAGCCCAAAAATATTGCAAAACTATATCAAGTCACACAGGGTAAGACTGAGGATCCCTCTGCATTTTACGAGCAGTTATGTGAAACTGCCCGAAAATGGACAGACTTGGATCCCGAGGACGAAGCAAATAAAATAACTTTTACTACATTATTTGTAGGACAATCAGCACCAGATATAAGGAGAAAGCTTCAGAAAGTAGATGGTATGTCGGGGATGTCGATATCGCAATTAATAGGGAAGAAGTGGAGAGAAAGGAAAAACAAAAGGAGAAACTGAAAGATAAGAGGCAAAATGCTGCAGTCTTGGCAGCTGCATTTGCCCAAGCACAAACTCCCTCTCAGGGAAGGAGTTTTCTGAAAGGACAAGGACGTAGAAGAGGGTATAGAGTAAGAGGGAATTTGGGAGATGGAATGCCGCTAAGGAGAGATCAGTGTGCAATTTGCAGGGGGAAGGGGCACTGGAAAAATGAGTGCCTGAAGAGACAAACAGATCATTGGAAGCCTCAGTCTGCATCTGTTCCAGAGGCAGATTTGCTCATGATTGGTACAGAGGATTCAGACTGATGGGGACCGGGGGTTGAGGAATTGGATTCCCCAGTCAAACCCCTGGTTTCAGTAAAGCTGGGGAACGAAACAGTTAAATTTTTAGTAGACACTGGAGCAGCATACTCAGTACTAAATAGCTGTAAGGGACCAATGAGTAAATTCTCTATGCCAGTAATTGGGGCCACGGGAAAGCGAGAGGTTAAACCTTTCTGTCAACCAATTAAATGTGAAATAGGAAATAAAGTGTTAACACATGAATTCTTATACATGCCAGAATGCCCATTACCCCTAATGGGGAGGGATTTACTGAATAAACTGGGGGCACAGATAACCTTTGATCAAAACAAAGTTAAGGTGCACATTCCACAAAGTAACGCCTGGAAGGCACAAGCATATATGTTGCAGAAAGCACTGGATTCCGAACAGGTGGAGGATGGACCAAGCGAAATTCCCTCTGAAGTAATGGACGCAGTAATCCCTTTTGTGTGGGCAACGGAGAAACCTGGAAGAGCCAGATGTGCAGAACCGGTAAAGGTGGAATTAAAACAAGGAGCTAAACCGGTAAGGTGAAAACAGTATCCCATGAAGTTAGAGGCCCGTGTTGGACTGGAGCCTATGATTAATAATTTCTTAAAGTATGGACTGCTGCGAGAATGTCAATCCGAGTACAATACTCCAATCCTGCCTGTAAAAAAAAAAAAAAGAAAAGAAAAAAAAAAAAAAACTTTATGTACATGAGAGAGGGCACCAGGCTTTGGGAGTGCTTGTACAGACTTTAGGAAATTGGAAAATACCTGTGGCTTACTTTTCAAGACAGCTGGATAAAGTGAGTGCAGGGTGGCCAGGATGCCTCAGAGCAGTTGCAGCTGCTGTGCTGTTAATACAAGAGGCACGAAAATTGACGTTGGGACAAAAAGTGACTGTTTATGTGCCACATGCTGTTGCAGCAGTTTTAGAACAAAAAGGGCATCACTGGTTATCCCCGAGTAGGATGGTGCAGTACCAGGCAGTGATACTTGAGCAAGAAGATGTAACCATGAAGGTGTATAATACCCTTAATCTGGCATCTTTATTACCATTTCATGAAGGGGGAGGTTGGCTCATGACTGTCTGCAAACTATTGAGCGAGTATATTCCAGCCGTCCAGATTTGAGAGATGTTCCATTGCAGAATCCAGACTGCGAATTATTTACCAATGGGAGCAGATTTATAATAAAGGGAGAAAGAAGGGCTGGATACGCTGTTGTCACTTTGGAAGGAGAAATCGAAGCAAGATCACTACCAGCAAATACATCAGCCCAGAAAGCAGAACTGATTGCTTTAGCCCGGGCTCTGGAATTATCAGAGGGAAAATGGACTAATGTGTTTCAGAAGAAGCCCCCCCCAGGGGAATTAAAAAGGGGCTTCATGCCTGGGGATTACTGGCAAATTGATTTTTCTGAATTACCAAAATGTAATGGATATAAATATTTGTTGGTAATTGTTGACACCTTTTCAGGATGGCCTGAAGCTTTCCCGTGTTGTACCAATAAGGCCAGGGAGGTAGTAAAAATGTTATTAAAAGAAATTATACCAAGATTTGGGGTACCAGAAGGGTTTTCTTCAGATAGAGGACCTCATTTTATAGCAGAAATAGTACAGCAAATCTCAAAAATACTACAAATTAAATGGGACTTACCTACCCCCTGGAGGCCACAATCCAGTGGAAAAGTGGAAAGAATGAATCAAACAATTAAGAGACAGGTAGGAAAATTGTGTCAGGAGACTCAGATGAAATGGACTGATGTTTTACCTCTGGCATTATTAAGAATCAGAATAACCCCAAGGGTTAGGGAGAAAGTTAGTCCATTTGAGATTCTGTATGGTAAACCTTACACTGTAAATTTAACTGGAAATGAAATTCAAATGCACGTTAAGGGCGATCAAATTTTAAGTGATTATCTCTTGTCTATGGCAAAGGTTCTTACTTCTCTCCGTAGGTACATCCAGTTAAGATCTCCTGTACTTTTAGACATTCATTCCAGCCAGGAGATCAAGTGTATCTTCGGACCTGGAAGGACGAGCCATTGGTAGAAAAGTGGAGGGGACCGTATCTTGTACTGCTAACAACAAATACTGCTGTGAAACTGCAGGGAACTGATTCCTGGATCCACTACACCCGAGTGAAAGCAGTACCTCGAGAGACGTGGAAAGCTGAACAAGTTCAACCTTTAAAGTTAAAAATATATAAAGATATATGAGTTGTATTGAAAGCGAATCGGTTTTAAATTTAGATTGTATTCAGGAAAGAATTGCTTTAATCTGTTTGTTAGGAATAGGGTTAATATTGTTGTTATGGTATCTATGGTATCTGTGTAAAAATGATGTTCTCCCAAATAACCAGGAGAGAAATGTGGTGGTTAGTTTTTCTAAGTTACCTGAGCCAAACAATTAAAGGGAATCAGGAAGGATTTTGGAGCCATAATCTCCATTTGGAAGTAATTACGAAATCTATGAAGATAATTAACCAGAAGGATTGCTGGGTGTGTACCCACTTCCCTGAACATTCCAATAAGGGCTTTCCCCTAATTGGAGTGCCTCTTAATTTTTCCTTTATGGAATTTATGAAACAGATAAGAAATGATAGCGATCAAACGAAATATAATGAAACAACCGAACAGGAATGGGAAGTCCAGAGTGTGACAGGAGATTATTATCAATGTGTCCAAAGATGTAATAACAGTAATAGATGGTGGGAAAAAACTGTACCCTATGGAAAGCAACCGATCAACTGTACTGGAGCCATTAAGGTGGGAGGTTATAAAAATTGCTCTCATATACCTGAAATAGGTTATAAATGGCCAAGTAAGGAACTAAATGGGTGGCATGTTCCGAAAGGTAGTGGATGGTATTGGCTGTGTGGGAACAAGGCACGAAAAGTGCTACCTCCTAATTGGTCAGGGACGTGTACTTTAGGGGCAATAATCCCTAATGTTACTATAAGAAAAGAACTAAGTAATAAATATCAAAAATCCTGGCTAAGAACATTCATGAGGAGACAAAAGAGGGTCAATAATCCTTTAATGGATCGACCTACTCGGTTTCAGTCATTCGTAAGGTGGCTGTTTCCACAATTGGGAGTGAGCGAACTTGAAAAAGCAATAGTAAATATTTCAGCAGTTATTGAAAAAATAGGGAATAAAACCTCTGATGCCATTGCAGCTTTACAAGAGGAGGTTTCAGAAATTGCTAAAATAAGTACCCAAAACAGGATGGCTCTAGATATGTTATTGGCATCTCAGGGAGGAGTATGTACAGTAATAAATACTAGTTGCTGTGTATATGTGGATCAAAGCGGGAGAATTTCTACCGATCTAAATGAAATCTGGAAGCAGACTGAAATCTTACATGAGGTTCAGAAAGATGATACTTCTTTCGGATTTGAAGAAATATGGAAATGGTTGACTTCCTGGTTCCCTGATGTGAGCTCATGGGTTAAAAAATGTTTAACAATTCTAGGATTGATGCTAGTAATTTTTGTATGCGTTTATGTAGTGATTCAATGTATTTCTAAGTGTTATATGAAACTAATATGAGAAAGATTTTAAAAGAGTGAGACTAATATGAAAATGATCATATAAGTCTCAAAGGGGGGAATTGTTACAAGGCAACCCTGAGAAGCTCAGAAAGAATGTTTGAAGTAGGTAGATTTGGATAATTTCTATCTTAGATAGAATTTGCTTAGCATGAGTAGCCGCACACTTGCTTAGCATAAGTAGCTAAATTTGCTGAAGCCTTAGGCCGCGCTCCTAGTTCGTTAAGAAAAGGCCTCAGAGCTGGTGCAGGCTGGAAAGATAAGGGAGTTACAAGCAGTCTGCATTCCTGTGCCCCACTCTCCAGAAGGGAGGATGCCAAGGCTGAGAAATAAGGCCTGTTTGGGTGCCAGGACCTTGGGAAGCAAAGCCTCCTCTCACTGTTGAAACAGTGTTAATTAAGGGGTCTGGATTATGTCCTCTTCGTCAGGACCTTGGGAGATAACGTCTACTGACCTAGCTGGGGCAGTGTTAATTGATCAGGACCTTGAGAAGCAGGGGTGGGACCCAGGGAATGAAGAAATCACTAACCAATCAGTGTACAAGGGAAAGTCGCAAATCTAGCAATTTGTTTGTATAAATGCTACCTGAAAAGTTGGGGGGGTGTGCTTGATTTGTGGGAGACCACCGAGCACCCAGGCTTGCGCAACTCTGAAATAAATAAATAAATGTCTCTCCTGAGTGTGTAATTATTGGCTCATTGCACACCGGGCAACGAATCCGCTTTTCGGACAACACTGCCACTGGCCTATCAAGCACAGAGGCAGAAGCAACCTCACAAGCAGAACAAGGACTGATGGGCCTGACTGGCCTACCAGGCCGTGAGGCAGAAGTGACATGACTATCTCATCCAGCAGTGGTGGACCTGACAATATCATTTCAGGCAGAGGGTAAAGTGATATCACAGAATGTTGAAGGACCATAACAGAAAAAAAGGCACTTGGAGGCATGAGCACTGGGAAAAAAGGGCACTAGGAGGCGATGCACTGCAAAAATATGCACATGGAGGACACTATACTGAAAAAAAAGGCACTTTGGGAGCCTGCATCGCAAAAATAGGCACTTGGAGGCCGCTAGGCCGGAAAAAAAGGCACTTAGATGCCCCTTCACTGCAAACAAAAGGCACTCAGACAGCAGTGCACCTCAAACAAAGGCACTCGGAGGCCCCTGCACCATAAAAACAGGCACCCGGAGAACAGTGAACCACAAGAAAAGGCACTCGGAGGCCGCTGCATCACAAAAAAAGGCACTTGGAGGCTACTACACTGCAAAAAAGGCACTCGGAGGACCATGCACGGCAAAAAAAGGCACTCGGTGGCCCCAACACCACAAAAAAAAGGCACTCGGGGGCTGCTACAATGCGAAAACAGGCACTCCGATGCCCCTACACCAGAAAGAAAGGCACTCAGAGGGCCCTGCAGCACAAAAAAAGGCACTCAGCTGCCCTTACACTGGAAAAACAGGCACTCGGAGGCCTCTACACCCCAGAAAAAGGCAGTCGGTGGCCTATACAGCAAAATAAAAGGCACTCGGAGGCTGCTACAACGCGAAAAAAGGCACTCAGAGGGCCCTGCACCACAAAAAAAAGCACTCGGAGGCTCCTGCACTGGAAAAAGAGGCACTTGCAGGCCTGTACACCGGATATAAAGGCACTCGGAGGCCCCTGCACCACGACAGAAGGCACTCGGAGGCCCCTGCACTGCAAAAAAAGGCACTCGGAGGGCCCTTCACCGCAAAAAAAGGCACTCGGAGGCCCCCACATTGCAAAAAAAGGCACTTGGAGGCTACTACACTGCAAAAAAAGGCACTCAGTAGCCCCTGCACCGCAAAAAAAGGCACTCAGTAGCCCCTGCACTGCAAAAAAAGGCACTCGGAGGCCAGTGCACTGAAAAACAGGGCACTTGGAGGCCAGTGCACCGCAAAAAAAAATGCACTCAGAGGCCCCTACAGCAGAAAAGAAAGGCACTTAGAGCACCACACCACAAAAAAGGCACTCGGCTGCCCCTACACCACAAAAAAAGGCACTCGGCTGCCCCTACACCACAAAAAAAGGCACTTGGGGGCTGCTACAATGCAAAAGAAGGCACTCGGAGGCCCCTGCACCAGAAAGAAAGGAACTCGGAGGGCCCTGCACCACAAAAGAAGGCACTCGGAGGCCCCTGCACCACAAGAAAAGGCACTCGGGGCCACTACACCGCAAAAAAAAGGTACATGGAGGACCACACCCCCCAAAATAACAGCACTCGGAGGCCCCTGAACCACAAGAAAAGGCATTCAGTGGCCTATACAGCAAAATAAAAGGCACTCGGGGGCTGCTACAATGTGAAACAAGGCACTCGGAGGGCCCTGCACCACCAAAAAAGGCACTCGGAGGCTCCTGCACTGGAAAAAGAGGCACTTGCAGGCCTGTACACTGGAAATAAAGGCACTTGGAGGCCCCTACAGCACAAAAAAAGGCACTCAGAAGCCCCTACAGCACAAAAAAAGGCACCCTGAGGCCCCTGCACTGCAAAAAAAGGCACCCTGAGGCCCCTGCACTGCAAAAAAAGGCACTCGCAGGCCTCTGCAACACCTTCCACTGCCCTATCAGACACAGAGGCTCATGTGACCTCACAAGGACAGGAAGCCGCCAGGGGCCTGCCAGTGGCCTGTCAGGCACTGGTACTTCTGTGAGCTCACAAGCAGAGTCAGCAGCCATGGGCATCCCACTGCCTGATGAGGAACTGAGACAAAGGTGACCTCAAAATGCAGCCAGCATGCAGAGGCCTGCCACTGGCCTATCAGGCAATAGGACTGCCGTGACCTCAAAAGGACAGCCAGCAGCCAATGGCCTCGCACTGGCCTATCAGGCACTCAGACTGCTGTGACCTCACAAGCACAGCAAACAGCCAGGGGCCTGCCACTGCCCTATAGGGCACAGAGGCTGCTGTGACCTGACAAGCACAGCCAGCAGCCAGGGGCCTGCCACTGGCCTGTGAAGCACTGAGGCTGCTGTGACCTCAGAAGCACAGCCAAGCAGACAGGGGCCTGCCACTGGCCTATCAGGCACTGAGGCTGCTGTGACCTGACAAGCACAGTCAGCAGCCATGAGCCTGCCGCTGGCCTATGAGGCACTGAGGCTGCTGTGACCTCACAAAAACAGCCAGCACCCAGAGGCCTGCCACTTGCCTATCGGTAACTCAGACTGCTGTGAACTCAAAAGGACGGCCAGCAGCCATTGGCCTGCCACTGACCTACCAGGCAATAGCACTGCTGTGACCTCACAAGCACAGCCAGCAGCCAGGGGCCTGCCACTGCCCTATGAGGTACAGAGACAAATGTGACCTGAAAACGCGGCCAGCAGCCAGGCCTCTGCCACTGCCATATAAGACACTGAGGCTGATTTCACCTAACAAGTAAAGCCAGCAGCGAGGGGCCTGCCACTGCCCTATAGGGCACTGAGGCTGCTGTGACCTCACAAGCACAGCGAAGAGCCAGAGGCCTGCCATTGCACTACAAGGTACAGAGACAAACGTGACCTCAAAAGGCAGCCAGCAGACAGGGGCCTTCCACGGGCCTATGAGGCACGCAGGCTGCTGTGACCTCAGAAGCCCAGTCAGCAGCCAGGGGCCTGCTTCTGGCCTATCAGGCTGTAGGAGTTTTGTGACCTAAGTACAGACAGCAGCTATGGGTCTGCCTCTGGCCTACAGGAAAAGGAGGCTGCTGTGACCTCACAAGCACAGCCAGCAGCCAGGGGCCTGCCACTGGCCTATGAGGCACAGAGGCTGCTGTGACCTCACAAGCACAGCGAGGAGCCAGAGGCCTGCCATTGCTCTAGAAGGTACAGAGACAAATGTGACCTCAAAAGGCAGCCAGCAGACAGAGGCCTTCCACGGGCCTATCAGGAAATAGGACTGCTGTGACCTTACAAGCACATCCAGAAGCTATGGGCCTCCCATTGGCCTATAGGGAACGGAGGCTGCTGTGTCCTCACAAGCACAGCCAGCAGCCAGGGGCCTGCCACTGGCCTATGAGGCACTGAGGCTGCTGTGACCTCACAAGCAGAGGCAGCAGGGGCCGCTAGCCACTCACTTAGGACGCACTGAGGCTACTGTGACCTCACAAGCACAGGCAGCAGGGGGCGCTTGCCAGTAACCAATGAGACACTAAGGTTGCTCTGACTTCAGATGCCCAGAAAGCAGCCATCAGCCTGCAACTGGCCTAGGAAGCATGGAGGCAATGTGACCTCACAAGCACACCAGCAGCCAGAAGCCTGCCACTGCCCTTTGAGGCACTGAGGGTGCTGTGACCTCACAAGCACAGCCAGCAGCCATGAGCCTGCCACTGGCCTAGGAGGCACGGTGGCTGCTGTTACTTCACAAGCACAGCCAGCAGCCAGGAGCCTGCCGCTGGCCTATGAGGCACTGAGGCTGCTGTGACCTCACAAATGCAGCCAGCCGCTACGGGCCTCCACTGGCCTATGAGGCACGGAGGCTACTGTGACCTCACAAGCACAGTCAGCAGCGAGGGGCCTGCCACTGGCCTATGAGGTACAGAGACAAATGTGACCTCAAAACGCGGCCAGCAGCCAGGGCCCTGCCACTGCCATATAAGACACTGAGGCTGATTTCACCTAACAAGTAAAGCCAGCAGCTGTGGGTCTGCCACTGGCCTATCAGTCACTCAGACTGCTGTGACCTCACAAGCACAGCCAGCAGCCAGGGGCCTGCCACTGGCCTGTGAAGCACTGAGGCTGCTATGACCTCATGAGCCCAGGCAGCAGCTATGGGCCTGCCACTGCCCTATAGGGCACTGAGGCTGCTGTGACCTCACAAGCACAGTCAGCAGCCAGGGTCCTGCTGCTGGCCTATCAGGCTGTAGGAGTGTTGTGACCTCACAGGCACAGCCAGGGGCCTCCCACTGCCCTATAAGGTACAGAGACAAATGTGACCTCAAAACGCAGCCAGCAGCCATGGGCCTGCCACTGACCTATCAGGCTATAGGACTGCTGTGACCTCACAAGCACAGCGAGGAGCCAGAGGCCTGCCATTGCCCTAGAAGGTACAGAGGCAAATGTGACCTCAAAAGGCAGCCAGCAGACAGGGGCCTTCCACGGGCCTATCAGGAAATAGGACTGCTGTGACCTGACAAGCACAGCCGGCAGCTACGGGCCTTCCATTGGCCTATGAGACACTGAGGCTGCTATGACCTAACAAGCACAGCCAGCAGCTATGGGCCTGCCACTGGCCTATGAGGCACTGAGGCTGCTGTGACCTCAGAAGCACAGTCAGCAGCCAGGGGCCTGCTGCTGGCCTATCAGGCTGTAGGAGTGTTATGACCTGACAAGCACAGCCAGCAGCTATGGGCATCCCACTGGCCTATCAGGCAACAGGACTGCTGTGACCTCACAAGCACAGCCAGCAGCCAAGGGCCTGCCACTGGCCTGTAGGGAATGGAGGCTGCTGTGACCTCACAAACACAGCCAGCAGCCATTGGCCTTCCACTGCCCGATGAGGAGCTGACACTGCTCTGACCTCACAAGCACAGCACACTGTCACGGGCCTGCCACTGCCATAAAGGGCACAGAGGCTGCTGTGACCTCACAAGCACAGCGAGGAGCCAGAGGCCTGCCACTGCCCTATAAGACACTGAGGCTGCTGTGACGTCACAAGCAAAGCCAGCAGCCCTGGGTCTGCCACTGGCCTATCAGGCTGTAGGAGTGTTGTGACCTGACAAGCACAGCCAGCAGGTATGGGCCTGCCACCACCCTCAAGGGCAGGGAGGCTTCTGTAACCTCACAAGCACAGCCAGGAGCCAGGGGCCTGCCACTGGCCTGTGAAGCACTGAGGCTGCTGTGACCTCACAAGCACAGACAGCAGCTATGGGCCTGCCACTGCCCTATAGGGCAGGGAGGCTGCTGTGACCTCACAAGCACAGCGAGGAGCCAGAGGCCTGCCATTGCCCTAGAAGGTAGAGAGACAAATGTGACCTCAAAAGGCAGCCAGCAGACAGGGGCCTTCCACGGGCCTATCACGAAACAGGACTGCTGTGACCTGAAAAGCACAGCCAGCAGCTATGGGCCTGCCAGTGGCCGATGAGGCACGGAGGCTGCTGTGACCTCACAAGCACAGCGAGCAGCCAGGGGCCTGCCACTGCCCGATGAGGCACTGACGCTGCTGTCAACTCAGAAGCACAGTAAACAGTCAGGGGCCTGCCACTGCCCTAAAGGGCATGGGGGCTGCTGTGACCTCAGAAGCCCAGCGAGCAGCTATGGGCCTGCCACTGCCCTATAGGGCACTGAGGCTTCTCTGACCTCACAAGCCCACCCAGCAGTCATTGGCCTCAAACTGGCCTATGAGGCAACAGGACTGCTGTGACCTCACAAGCATGGCCAGCAGGCATGGGCATCCAAATGCCCTATGAGGCCCCGAGACAAACGTGACCTCATAACACAGCCAGCAGGCATGGAGCTGTCACTGGCCAATCAGGCACTGGTACTTCCGTGACCTCACAATCACAGCCAGCAGCCAGGGGCCTGCCATTGGCCTGTGAAGCACTGAGGCTGCTGTGACCTGACAAGCACAGCCAGCAGCCAGGGGCCTGCCATGGCCATATAAGACACTGAGGCTGCTGTGACGTCACAAGCAAAGCCAGCAGCTGTGGGTCTGCCACTGGCCTCTCAGGCTGTAGGAGTCTTGTGACCTGACAAGCAGAGCCAGCAGCCAGGGGCCTGCCACTGGCCTGTGAAGCACTGAGGCTGCTATGACCTCACGAGCCCAGGCAGCAGCTATGGGCCTGCCACTGCCCTATAGGGCACTGAGGCTGCTGTGACCTCACAAGCACAGCGAGGAGCCAGAGGCCTGCCATTGCCCTACAAGGTACAGAGACAAATGTGACCTCAAAAGGCAGCCAGCAGACAGGGGCCTTCCACGGGCCTATCAGGCACTGAGGCTGCTCTGACCTCAGAAGCCCAGTCAGCAGCCAGGGGCCTGCTGCTGGCCTATCAGGCTGTAGGAGTGTTATGACCTGACAAGCACAGTCAGCAGCTATGGGCATCCCACTGGCCTATCAGGCAACAGGACTGCTGTGACCTCACAAGCAAAGCCAGCAGCCAGCAGCCAGGGCATCACACTGGCCTATGACGCACTGAGGCTGCTGTCACCCCACAAAAACAGCCAGCACCCAGAGGCCTGCCACTGGCCTATCAGTCACTCAGACTGCTGTGAACTCAAAAGGACAGCCAGCAGCCAGGGGCCTGACACTGCCCTATCAGCCAATAGGACTGCTGTGACCTCACAAGCACAGCCAGCAGCCAGGGGCCTGCCACTGCCCTATGAGGTACAGAGACAAATGTGACCTCAAAACGCAGCCAGCAGCCAGGGGCCTGCCACTGCCCTATAAGACACTGAGGCTGCTGTGACCTGACAAGCACAGCCAGCAGCTGTGGGTCTGCCACTGGCCTATGAGGCACGGAGGCTGCTGTGACCGCACAAGCACAGCCAGCAGCCATTGGCCTCCCACTGGCCTATCAGGTCCTGACGCTGCTGTGACCTCACAAGCACAGCCAAGCAGACAGGGGCCTGCCACTGGCCTATCAGGCACGGAGGCTGCTGTGACCTCACAAGCACAGCCAGCAGTGAAGGGCCTGCCATGGCGCATCAAGCACGGAGAAAGAAGGGAACACCCAAGCAGACCAGCAGCCATGGGCGTGGCAGTGCATGCCCATGCATGCCATGCATGCAATGGCATGCAGGTCAAAGTGACATCATAAGACACAACCAGCAACCATGGGCCTGCCACTGCCCTTTTTGGCATGGAGACACAAGTATCCTCACAAGCCCAGTCAGGAGGCATGGCCCTGCCACTGGCCTATCAAGCACAGAGGCAGAAGCAACCTCACAAGCAGAGCAAGGACTGATGGGCCTGACTGGCCTACCAGGCCGTGAGGCAGAAGTGACATGACTATCTCATCCAGCAGTGGTGGACCTGACAATATCATTTCAGGCAGAGGGTAAAGTGATATCACAGAACGTTGAAGGACCATAACAGAAAAAAAGGCACTTGGAGGCATGAGCACTGGGAAAAAAGGGCACTAGGAGGCGATGCACTGCAAAAATATGCACATGGAGGACACTCTACTGGAAAAAAAGGCACTTTGGGAGCCTGCATCGCAAAAATAGGCACTTGGAGGCCGCTAGGCCGGAAAAAAAGGCACTTAGATGCCCCTTCACTGCAAACAAAAGGCACTCAGACAGCAGTGCACCTCAAACAAAGGCACTCGGAAGCCCCTGCACCACAAAAACAGGCACCTGGAGAACAGTGAACCACAAGAAAAGGCACTCGGAGGCCGCTGCATCACAAAAAAAGGCACTTGGAGGCTAATACACTGCAAAAAAGGCACTCGGAGGACCATGCACGGCAAAAAAAGGCACTCGGTGGCCCCAACACCACAAAAAAAAGGCACTCGGGGGCTGCTACAATGCGAAAACAGGCACTCCGATGCCCCTACACCAGAAAGAAAGGCACTCAGAGGGCCCTGCAGCACAAAAAAAGGCACTCAGCTGCCCTTACACTGGAAAAACAGGCACTCGGAGGCCTCTACAGCCCAGAAAAAGGCACTCGGTGGCCTATACAGCAAAATAAAAGGCACTCGGAGGCTGCTACAACGCGAAAAAAGGCACTCAGAGGGCCCTGCACCACAAAAAAAAGCACTCGGAGGCTCCTGCACTGGAAAAAGAGGCACTTGCAGGCCTGTACACCGGATATAAAGGCACTCGGAGGCCCCTGCACCACGAAAGAAGGCACTCGGAGGCCCCTACACTGCAAAAAAAGGCACTCGGAGGGCCCTTCACCACAAAAAAAGGCACTCGGAGGCCCCCACATTGCAAAAAAAGGCACTTGGAGGCTACTACACTGCAAAAAAAGGCACTCAGTAGCCCCTGCACCGCAAAAAAAGGCACTCAGTAGCCCCTGCACTGCAAAAAAAGGCACTCGGAGGCCAGTGCACTGAAAAACAGGGCACTTGGAGGCCAGTGCACCGCAAAAAAAAATGCACTCAGAGGCCCCTACAGCACAAAAGAAAGGCACTTAGAGCACCACACCACAAAAAAGGCACTCGGCTGCCCCTACACCACAAAAAAAGGCACTCGGCTGCCCCTACACCACAAAAAAAGGCACTTGGGGGCTGCTACAATGCAAAAGAAGGCACTCGGAGGCCCCTGCACCAGAAAGAAAGGAACTCGGAGGGCCCTGCACCACAAAAGAAGGCACTCGGAGGCCCCTGCACCACAAGAAAAGGCACTCGGGGCCACTACACCGCAAAAAAAAGGTACATGGAGGACCACACCCCCCAAAATAACAGCACTCGGAGGCCCCTGAACCACAAGAAAAGGCATTCAGTGGCCTATACAGCAAAATAAAAGGCACTCGGGGGCTGCTACAATGTGAAACAAGGCACTTGGAGGGCCCTGCACCACCAAAAAAGGCACTCGGAGGCTCCTGCACTGGAAAAAGAGGCACTTGCAGGCCTGTACACTGGAAATAAAGGCACTTGGAGGCCCCTGCACCACAAAAAAAGGCACTCGGAGGCCCCTACACTGCAAAAAAAGGCACTTGCAGGCCTCTGCAACACCTTCCACTGCCCTATCAGACACAGAGGCTCATGTGACCTCACAAGGACAGGAAGCCGCCAGGGGCCTGCCAGTGGCCTGTCAGGCACTGGTACTTCTGTGAGCTCACAAGCAGAGTCAGCAGCCATGGGCATCCCACTGCCTGATGAGGCACTGAGACAAAGGTGACCTCAAAATGCAGCCAGCATGCAGAGGCCTGCCACTGGCCTATCAGGCAATAGGACTGCCGTGACCTCAAAAGGACAGCCATCAGCCAATGGCCTGCCACTGGCCTATCAGGCAATAGGACTGCCGTGACCTCAAAAGGACAGCCAGCAGCCAATGGCCTCGCACTGGCCTATCAGGCACTCAGACTGCTGTGACCTCACAAGCACAGCAAACAGCCAGGGGCCTGCCACTGCCCTATAGGGCACAGAGGCTGCTGTGACCTGACAAGCACAGCCAGCAGCCAGGGGCCTGCCACTGGCCTGTGAAGCACTGAGGCTGCTGTGACCTCAGAAGCACAGCCAAGCAGACAGGGGCCTGCCACTGGCCTATCAGGCACTGAGGCTGCTGTGACCTCACAAGCACAGCCAGCAGTGAAGGGCCTGCCACTGGCCTATAGGGAACGGAGGCTGATGTTACCTCACAAACACAGCCAGCAGCCATTGGCCTTCCACTGCCCAATGAGGTGCTGACACTGCTCTGACCTCACAAGCACAGCACAGTGTCTCGGGCCTGCCACTGCCATAAAGGGCACTGAGGCTTCTCTGACCTGACAAGCACAGCCAGCAGCCAGGGGCCTGACACTGCCCTCAAGGGCAGGGAGGCTTCTGTGACCTCACAAGCACAGCCAGCAGCCAGGGGCCTGCCACTGCCCTGTAAGACACTGAGGCTGCTGTGACCTCACAAGCACAGCCAGCAGTGAAGGGCCTGCCACTGGCCTATAGGGAACGGAGGCTGATGTTACCTCACAAACACAGCCAGCAGCCATTGGCCTTCCACTGCCCAATGAGGTGCTGACACTGCTCTGACCTCACAAGCACAGCACAGTGTCTCGGGCCTGCCACTGCCATAAAGGGCACTGAGGCTTCTCTGACCTGACAAGCACAGCCAGCAGCCAGGGGCCTGACACTGCCCTCAAGGGCAGGGAGGCTTCTGTGACCTCACAAGCACAGCCAGCAGCCAGGGGCCTGCCACTGCCCTGTAAGACACTGAGGCTGCTGTGACCTCACGAGCCCAGGCAGCAGCTATGGGCCTGCCACTGCCCTATAGGGCAGGGAGGCTGCTGTGACCTCACAAGCACAGCGAGGAGCCAGAGGCCTGCCATTGCCCTAGAAGGTACAGAGACAAATGTGACCTCAACAGGCAGCCAGCAGACAGGGGCCTTCCACGGGCCTATCAGGAAATAGGACTGCTGTGACCTCACAAGCATAGCCACCAGCTATGGGTCTGCCACTGGCCTACAGGAAAAGGAGGCTGCTGTGTCCTCACAAGCACAGCGAGCAGCCAGGGGGCTCCCACTGCCCTATAAGGTACAGAGACAAATGTGACGTCAAAAGGCAGCCAGCAGACAGGGGCCTGCCACAGGCCTATCAGGACATAGGACTGCTCTGACCTCACAAGTCGAGCCAGCAGCTATGGGCCTGCCACTGCCCTATAGGGCACTGAGGCTTCTCTGACCTCACAAGCACAGTCAGCAGCCATGAGCCTGCCGCTGGCCTATGAGGCACTGAGGCTGCTGTGACCTCACAAAAACAGCCAGCACCCAGAGGCCTGCCACTTGCCTATCGGTAACTCAGACTGCTGTGAACTCAAAAGGACGGCCAGCAGCCATTGGCCTGCCACTGACCTACCAGGCAATAGCACTGCTGTGACCTCACAAGCACAGCCAGCAGCCAGGGGCCTGCCACTGCCCTATGAGGTACAGAGACAAATGTGACCTGAAAACGCGGCCAGCAGCCAGGCCTCTGCCACTGCCATATAAGACACTCAGGCTGATTTCACCTAACAAGTAAAGCCAGCAGCTGTGGGTCTGCCACTGCCCTATAGGGCACTGAGGCTGCTGTGACCTCACAAGCACAGCGAAGAGCCAGAGGCCTGCCATTGCACTACAACGTACAGAGACAAACGTGACCTCAAAAGGCAGCCAGCAGACAGGGGCCTTCCACGGGCCTATCAGGCACTGAGGCTGCTCTGACCTCAGAAGCCCAGTCAGCAGCCAGGGGCCTGCTGCTGGCCTATCAGGCTGTAGGAGTGTTATGACCTGACAAGCACAGTCAGCAGCTATGGGCATCCCACTGGCCTATCAGGCAACAGGACTGCTGTGACCTCACAAGCAAAGCCAGCAGCCAGCAGCCAGGGCATCACACTGGCCTATGACGCACTGAGGCTGCTGTCACCCCACAAAAACAGCCAGCACCCAGAGGCCTGCCACTGGCCTATCAGTCACTCAGACTGCTGTGAACTCAAAAGGACAGCCAGCAGCCAGGGGCCTGACACTGCCCTATCAGCCAATAGGACTGCTGTGACCTCACAAGCACAGCCAGCAGCCAGGGGCCTGCCACTGCCCTATGAGGTACAGAGACAAATGTGACCTCAAAACGCAGCCAGCAGCCAGGGGCCTGCCACTGCCCTATAAGACACTGAGGCTGCTGTGACCTGACAAGCACAGCCAGCAGCTGTGGGTCTGCCACTGGCCTATGAGGCACGGAGGCTGCTGTGACCGCACAAGCACAGCCAGCAGCCATTGGCCTCCCACTGGCCTATCAGGTCCTGACGCTGCTGTGACCTCACAAGCACAGCCAAGCAGACAGGGGCCTGCCACTGGCCTATCAGGCACGGAGGCTGCTGTGACCTCACAAGCACAGCCAGCAGTGAAGGGCCTGCCATGGCGCATCAAGCACGGAGAAAGAAGGGAACACCCAAGCAGACCAGCAGCCATGGGCGTGGCAGTGCATGCCCATGCATGCCATGCATGCAATGGCATGCAGGTCAAAGTGACATCATAAGACACAACCAGCAACCATGGGCCTGCCACTGCCCTTTTTGGCATGGAGACACAAGTATCCTCACAAGCCCAGTCAGGAGGCATGGCCCTGCCACTGGCCTATCAAGCACAGAGGCAGAAGCAACCTCACAAGCAGAGCAAGGACTGATGGGCCTGACTGGCCTACCAGGCCGTGAGGCAGAAGTGACATGACTATCTCATCCAGCAGTGGTGGACCTGACAATATCATTTCAGGCAGAGGGTAAAGTGATATCACAGAACGTTGAAGGACCATAACAGAAAAAAAGGCACTTGGAGGCATGAGCACTGGGAAAAAAAGGGCACTAGGAGGCGATGCACTGCAAAAATATGCACATGGAGGACACTATACTGGAAAAAAAGGCACTTTGGGAGCCTGCATCGCAAAAATAGGCACTTGGAGGCCGCTAGGCCGGAAAAAAAGGCACTTAGATGCCCCTTCACTGCAAACAAAAGGCACTCAGACAGCAGTGCACCTCAAACAAAGGCACTCGGAAGCCCCTGCACCACAAAAACAGGCACCCGGAGAAGAGTGAACCACAAGAAAAGGCACTCGGAGGCCGCTGCATCACAAAAAAAGGCACTTGGAGGCTAATACACTGCAAAAAAGGCACTCGGTGGCCCCAACACCACAAAAAAAGGCACTCGGGGGCTGCTACAATGCGAAAACAGGCACTCCGGTGCCCCTACCCCAGAAAGAAAGGCACTCAGAGGGCCCTGCAGCACAGAAAAAGGCACTCAGCTGCCCTTACACTGGAAAAACAGGCACTCGGAGGCCTCTACACCCCAGAAAAAGGCACTCAGAGGCCCCTACACTGCAAAAAAAGGCACTCGGGGGTGACTACAATGTGAAACAAGGCACTCGGAGGGCCCGGCACCACCAAAAGAAGCACTCAGAGGCTCCTGCACTGGAAAAAGAGGCATTGCAGGCCTGTACACCAGAAAAAAAGGCACTTGGAGGCCGCCACACCGCAGAGAAAGGCACTCGGCTGCCCCTACACTGGAAAAAAAGGCACTCGGCTGCCCCTACACTGGAAAAAAAGGTACTCGGAGGCCTCTACACCCCAGAAAAAGGCACTCAGTGGCCCCTACACTGCAAAAAAAGACACTTGGGGGCTGCTACAATGTGAAACAAGGCACTCGGAGGGCCCTGCACCACCAAAAGAGGCACTCAGAGGTTCCTGCACTGGAGAAAGAGGCACTTGCAGGCCTGTACACCGGATATAAAGGCACTCAGAGGCCCCTACACTGCAAAAAAAGGCACTCGGAGGGCCCTACACTGCAAAAAAAGGCACTCGGAGGGCCCTACACTGCAAAAAAAGGCACTCGGTGGCCCCTGCACCAGCACAAAAGAAGGCACTTGGGGGCTGCTACAATGCAAAAAAAAAGCACTCGAAGGCCCCTGAACCACAAGAAAAGGCACTCGGGGCCACTACACCGCAAAAAAAGGTACATGGAGGACCACACACTCGAAAATAACAGCATTCGGTGGCCCCTGAACCACAAGGAAAGGCACTCGGTGGCTCCTACAGCACAAAGAAACACACTCGGGGGCTGCTACAATGTGAAACAAGGCACTCAGAGGCCCCTGAACCACAAGAAAAGGCACTCGGTGGCCTCTGAACCACAAGAAAAGGCACTCGGTGGACCCTACAGCACAATAAAAGGCACTCGGGGGCTGCTACAACGTGAAACAAGGCACTCAGAGGGCCCAGCACCACCAAAAAAAGCACTCGGAGGCTCCTGCACCACAAAAGAAGGCACTCAGAGGCCCCTACACCACCAAGAAAGGCACTCGGTGGCACCCACATTGCAAAAAAAGGCACTTGGAGGCTACTACACTGCAAAAAAATGCACCCTGAGGCCCATGCACACGAAAAAAAGGCACTCAGTAGCCCCTGCATTGCAAAAAAAGGCACTCAGAGGCCTCGACACCACAAAAGAAAGGCACTCGGCTGCCCCTACACCACAAGAAAAGGCACTCAGTGGCCTCTACAGCAGAACAAAAGGCACTTGGTGGCTGCTAAAATGCAAAAAAAGGCACTCGGAGGCTGCTACAACGCGAAAAAAGGCACTCAGAGGGCCCTGCACCACAAAAAAAAGCACTCGGAGGCTCCTGCACTGGAAAAAGAGGCACTTGCAGGCCTGTACACCGGATATAAAGGCACTCAGAGGCCCCTACACTGCAAAAAAAGGCACTCGGAGGGCCCTTCACCGCAAAAAAAGGCACTCGGTGGCCCCCACATTGCAAAAAAAGGCACTTGGAGGCTACTACACTGCAAAAAAAGGCACTCAGTAGCCCCTGCACCGCAAAAAAAGGCACTCAGTAGCCCCTGCACTGCAAAAAAAGGCACTCGGAGGCCAGTGCACTGAAAAACAGGGCACTTGGACGCCAGTGCACCGCAAAAAAAAATGCACTCAGAGGCCCCTACAGCACAAAAGAAAGGCACTTAGAGCACCACACCACAAAAAAAGGCACTCGGCTGCCCCTACACCACAAAAAAAGGCACTCGGAGGCCCCTACAGCACAAAAAACGGCACTTGGGGGCTGCTACAATGCAAAAAAAGGCACTCGGAGGCCCCTGCACCAGAAAGAAAGGAACTCGGAGGGCCCTGCACCACAAAAGAAGGCACTCAGAGGCCCCTGCACCACAAGAAAAGGCACTCGGGGCCACTACACCGCAAAAAAAAGGTACATGGAGGACAACACCCCCCAAAATAACAGCACTCGGAGGCCCCTGAACCACAAGAAAAGGCACTCGGTGGCCTATACAGCAAAATAAAAGGCACTCGGGGGCTGCTACAATGTGAAACAAGGCACTTGGAGGGCCCTGCACCACCAAAAAAGGCACTCGGAGGCTCCTGCACTGGAAAAAGAGGCACTTGCAGGCCTGTACACTGGAAATAAAGGCACTTGGAGGCCCCTGCACCACAAAAAAAGGCACTCGGAGGCCCCTACACTGCAAAAAAAGGCACTTGCAGGCCTCTGCAACACCTTCCACTGCCCTATCAGACACAGAGGCTCATGTGACCTCACAAGGACAGGAAGCCGCCAGGGGCCTGCCAGTGGCCTGTCAGGCACTGGTACTTCTGTGAGCTCACAAGCAGAGTCAGCAGCCATGGGCATCCCACTGCCTGATGAGGCACTGAGACAAAGGTGACCTCAAAATGCAGCCAGCATGCAGAGGCCTGCCACTGGCCTATCAGGCAATAGGACTGCCGTGACCTCAAAAGGACAGCCATCAGCCAATGGCCTGCCACTGGCCTATCAGGCAATAGGACTGCCGTGACCTCAAAAGGACAGCCAGCAGCCAATGGCCTCGCACTGGCCTATCAGGCACTCAGACTGCTGTGACCTCACAAGCACAGCAAACAGCCAGGGGCCTGCCACTGCCCTATAGGGCACAGAGGCTGCTGTGACCTGACAAGCACAGCCAGCAGCCAGGGGCCTGCCACTGGCCTGTGAAGCACTGAGGCTGCTGTGACCTCATGAGCCCAGGCAGCAGCTATGGGCCTGCCACTGCCCTATAGGGCAGGGAGGCTGCTGTGACCTCACAAGCACAGCGAGGAGCCAGAGGCCTGCCATTGCCCTAGAAGGTACAGAGACAAATGTGACCTCAACAGGCAGCCAGCAGACAGGGGCCTTCCACGGGCCTATCAGGAAATAGGATTGCTGTGACCTCACAAGCACAGCCAGCAGCTATGGGTCTGCCACTGGCCTACAGGAAAAGGAGGCTGATGTGGCCTCACAAGCACAGCGAGCAGCCAGGGGCCTCCCACTACCCTATAAGGTACAGAGACAAATGTGACGTCAAAAGGCAGCCAGCAGACAGGGGCCTGCCACGGGCCTATCAGGACATAGGACTGCTCTGACCTCACAAGCCGAGCCAGCAGCTATGGGCCTGCCACTGGCCTGTCAGGCAACAGGACTGCTGTGACCTCACAAGCACAGCCAGCAGCCAGCAGCCAGGGCATCCCAGTGGCCTATGTGGCACTGAGGCTGCTGTGACCTCACAGAAACAGCCAGCACCCAGGGGCCTGCCCCTGGCCTATCATGCAATGGGACTGCTGTGACCTCACAAGCACAGCGAGCAGCCAGGGGGCTCCCACTGCCCTATAAGGTACAGAGACAAATGTGACATCAAAAGGCAGCCAGCAGACAGGGGCCTGCCACAGGCCTATCAGGAAATAGGACTGCTCTGACCTCACAAGCCGAGCCAGCAGCTATGGGCCTGCCACTGCCTTATAGGGCACTGAGGCTTCTCTGACCTCACAAGCACAGTCAGCAGCCATGGGCCTGCCACTGGCCTGTCAGGCAACAGGACTGCTGTGACCTCACAAGCACAGCCAGCAGCCAGCAGCCAGGGCATCCCAGTGGCCTATGTGTGGCACTGAGGCTGCTGTGACCTCACAGAAATAGCCAGCACCCAGGGGCCTGCCCCTGGCCTATCATGCAATGGGACTGCTGTGACCTCACAAGCACAGCCACCAGCCAGGGTCCTGCCACTGGCCTATAGGGAACGGAGGCTGCTGTGACCTAACAAGCACAGCCAGCACCCAGAGGCCTGCCACTGGCCTATCAGGCACTGGTACTTCTGTGACCTCACAAGCACAGACAGCAGCTATGGGCCTTCCACTGCCCTATATGGCACGGAGGCTTATGTGACCTTACAAGTACCGTCAGCAGCCATTGGCCTGCCACTGGCCTGTGAAGCACTGAGGCTGCTGTGATCTCACAAGGACAGCCAGCAGCCGGGGGCCTGCCACTGAGCTATCAGGATAGGGTCATTCTGTGACCTCAAAAGTACAGCCAGCAGCCATGGGCATCCCACTGGAATATGAGGCACTGAGACAAAGCTGACCTCAAAACGCAGCCAGCAGCCATGGGCCTGCAACTGCCCTATGAGACACTGAGGCTGCTGAGACATCACAATTACAGCCAGCAGCCAAACAAGAATAAGGAGAAAAACAGCTTGCCTCAGAAAGACGATGAGACCCAATGAGGAGCAGGAGACCCCAGACCAAAAAATTACTATTGGTCTAACTATCGCGTGAAGGGTGGGAACTGGAAGTCGAAAAGACTATAATTACCCAGGATTTGTTTATGTTAGGGTCCATCTTCGGAGGCACCCAGCTCGAGCTGTAATTACTGCACGCGCGTGATTATAATTATCTAATTTGTTTTGATTTGACTCTGAACTTTACTTGCAGGAACCTAGGGTCGAGCCCTGTTATGGAGGCCGACAAGCCTATTTTCCATAACAGTTTGGCACCCCAGATGGGACCCTAGGCGACCACTGTCGGGGCCTCTCATCTCCAAACAATCATCTGGCGCCATCGGGTGAGTTCACCTGGGATCTTTGGCAACGAGAGGCACCGAGAAGGTGAGTCTTAAACTCCCGCCTAAATTCTAAAATCTAGTCTGGTAACAGTGCACTGAAGGGGTACGCGGGCTGATCACCGTAAGGCGTACCAGGTGTGGGGGAGGTGTATGCGGGCTGGCCACTGTAAGGCATACCAGGGGGACAGGTAGGAGTCCCATCCCCAGGGTCAGAGTGGGTTTTAAGTCCCAGCTCGGTTCGGCCGGAGGAGGGGTGTGCAGCCTGATCAGCATAAGGCGCACTGCAAAACTATAAGACCGAAATCTAGAGTCACTGTGACTGGTGTGAGTGTAAACAGTACTGTGTGTTTGCGTGTGTGTGTGTGAGTGCGTGTAGCCTGGGAACCGATTGGGGCACCCGTCGGCTGAGAAGCCGCCCGCTGCGAAGGGACAGCAGCCCTAGCAGTTAAAGACTCGGGTGGTGTGAGTGCGGTTCCCAGGGAGCGAGAGAAAGAGAGAGAGAGAAATAGTGCGTGTGATCACACCAGCTACAGCATCTGGTGTTACCGGTAAGGAAGTGCACTGCCTGATTTGCTTAAGACGCACTTTTCAGGAACTCAATATGGGAAATAATTTCGGCATAGAAAAGGGGACGCCCTTAGCCGAAATTTTGGTAAACTGGAGTAAGATTGATGGTACCAAAACTTTAGGGAGAAAAAGGTTAGTCCAACTATGTCAGGAGGATTGGCCGTTCCTGACTAAGGAAGGTAATCTGGCAGAGCGATGGCCGCCCCAGGGGACCTTCGGTTACCAGGAACTAACTTTCCTGCGTCATCATTTGGAGAATAGGTTCCCCAGACAAATGGATTACTGGTATCTATGGGACAACTGGGCATTTGCTAGACGAAAAGAGGCGCCTAGGAAAGAGAGACTCTTTCCTCAGAATGCTGTAAGTACCGCAGCTGCTGAAACGCTTGTGGAAACTATTCCACCCTATGCGCTACCCTCTGCTTCAGCTTCCCTATACCCCCGCTTGCCTTCCGCCCCCGCCTTTCAAGCTCCTCTGGAAGGCCTTCCTGTGCCAGGAGTGCCCCCACCCGATCTGGAAGGGGTACCTCGGGTCGCCACTACACGAGTTTACCGACCCTGGAGACCCCAAGATTTAATTATATGGAGTCAACGGCTCCCCAGACTTAGGGATGATCCAGAAAGAGTGTTACAAATCATAAGGGGAATTATGCGGGCGTATGGCCCTACCTGGGGAGATGTACAAACACGCCTTGAATCTGTGTTCACTCCAGATGAAAGGTGCTCAATTTTGGATGCAAACCGCCGTTGGGCAGCAGAGGGGGGTGTCGGGACTGCTCAAACAGCCTGGCCAGCTGTGGACCCCGGATGGAATCATAATGTAGATGCAGATTACAGGCAGTTGCAATTAGCCAGAGAGGGCTTAGAAGAAGCTATACCTTTGGCAGGACAAAAGACTGCAAATTGGTCTAAAGTAAGGGAGTGTCAGCAACAGGCAGAGGAACACCCCTCGGCTTACTTTGCTAGGCTAATTAAGCAAGTCAGAATGTATGGGGGAGGACTAGACCCAGAAGCTGAAGCTAACAGGCCGCTAATGATTTCCACATTTGTAGACCAAGCAGCCCCGGACATTAAAAAGTAGTTTTCCAAACATGTCCCTGACTGGCCAGGAAAGCGAATGGATGAAATATTACGTTTAGCCACATGTGTGTATAACAGTCGAGAGGAGGAGAGGGCAAAAGAAAAGAGACAGCAAAAAAGAGAGGAAGTTAGTGTGTTAGCAGCTGTGTTAAGAGATGGATTTAGAGGACCCAGGGGGAGGGGGCGTGAAAGAGCCAGGAGAGATAGATGGAGTCAAAGTGAACGTGCTGTACAGTCAGGAGTTAATGATGTTTGTTATTATTGTGGGGAACAAGGACACTGGCAGCGGGAGTGCCCAGTGAGGCCCCGTGTAGTTAGGAACAGAGGAACCGGCATGAGACAATCAAACACTAAGGAGGAGACCAGGCGATTCCCAGTCAATCCACAATGAGAGGAAACAGGAGACTCAGAAAATACTGTGGAAATTGGAGTAAATTTATGGGATGTAGATTTGGATTTTGAGGGTCACGTAATGGCAAATACAGAAGGTTTAGACGTTCCCTTTCTAGTGGATACTGGAGCCACCCTTTCCCTTTTAAATTTTGAGCCTAAAGGATGCAAATCATCAGATAAAATAGTGATGCAAGGAGTGATGGGAAAGGGCGAACGAAGTTATCTAAGCCCTTATTACTCACTACTGGGGGTAAAACAGTGTGGGGACGTTTTATAATTTCCACAGACGCACCTATATGCCTTTTGGGGAGGGATCTCCTGCAAGCCTTGGATACTCAGATCTGCTTACAGCCGGAAGGGATAAAGCTAATAATTATGGGTTCGTGTGTTCTGGCTAAGACACCAGAACCAGAGTCAACTAATCTGCAAATTCCAACAGGTTTAGAATCAGTTTCTAAAAAATTATGGAGCTCTTCAGGGATGGATGTGGGACTACTGAAATCAGCCAGTCCAGTCTCGATAAAAACAAAGGGGGGATTGCCTCCTGCAGTTAAACAATATCCTATCCTGAAGGAAGCAGAGAAGAGTATCCAAAAACAAATTGATCATTATCTGAAAATGGGTATCCTTAGAGTCTGTGAATCCCCATATAACACCCCAATTCTGCCAGCTAAAAAGAACAGGCAAGATGCTGATGGTGATCCAGAGTATCGCTTTGTACAAGACTTAAGGGCTATAAACCAACATGTAGTTGCTCCACATCCAGTAGTCCCCGACCCATCAACCATTTTACTACAGATACCCCATTGGGCAACTTATTTTACTGTGATTGACCTAACAGCAGCCTTTTTTAGTATACCAATAGCTGAAGATAGCCAAGATCTCTTTGCTTTCACTTGGAAGGGACAACAATTAACTTGGACAAGGCTGCCACAGGGATTTACTGGGTCTCCGACTATTTTTTCGCGTATACTTAAAAATGACCTCTCAGATATCGAACTTCCAGGACATTCTGTATTAATACAATATGTAGATGATTTGTTATTAGCAAGTAAAGATTATGAGACATGTCTGAAAGATACTGTTTCTCTATGTAACGCTCTTGCAGAAAAAGGGCATCGAGCATCTCTGTCTAAACTCCAGCTGTGTCAAAGAGAGGTAAAATATCTGGGTTTTATCTTAAGAGAAGGACACAGGTTAGCTGATCCAGAATGAGTAAAGACAATTCTTGATATGCCTCATCCTGTAACAAAAAAACAGCTTGGGGGATTTTTAGGAGCTGTAGGATTCTGCCAACCGTGGATTCCTGGGTTAGCAGAACTTACTAAGCCTCTGGTACAGGCAACAAAAAAGGAGGAGATAGAGCCTTTGGCCTGGGGCCCAAGGCCCCAGGGAAAGGGAGAAAGCTTTTACATCTGTGAAAAAAGCGTTGGTTTCAGCCCCTGCTCTCGGGTTACCAGATTATAGCAAACTATTTGAATTATTTGTCCATGAGTGACAGGGAGTAGCAAGTGGGGTACTCACCCAAAAACTAGGCCCTCACCGTAGACCAGTGGCCTATTACTCCACGCAACTAGATGAGGTAGCTAAAGGCACTCCAGGATGCATCAGAGCAATAGCAGCTACTGCAGCTCTTATTGAAAAAAACACGACCTGTGGTTTTGGGTCATTCATTGACTGTGTATGTGCCACATGAAGTAGAACTGTTAATGAAGCAATATGCGACTCAAGCACTATCCCCACAGAGAGCTCACCGCTATGAACTGATAATACTGCATGCAGATAATGTGACTTTCAAAAGATGCAATATTTTGAATCCAGCAACGCTATTGCCTCAGCCGGAGGACGGAGAGCCACATCATTCCTGTGAGCAGGTGGTGGTCAGCTCGAGCAAGCCCCGGGAGGACCTTCAAGAAGAACCTTTGGAGAACCCGGACTTAGTTCTGTTTACAGATGGGTCATCCTATTATTTGGACGGAAGACGTCACTCCAGCTATGCTGTCACTAACGTCTTTGAGGTGCTCGAGGCCAATCCTTTGTCTCCATCAGTAAGTGCTCAAGGAGCAGAATTAATAGCATTGCCCCAAGCAGCAAAATATAGGTAAGAGCTTGCGGGTAAATATCTATACCGACTCTAAATATGCATTTGGAGTGTCTCATGCAACAGGGATGTTATGGAAAGAACGAGGATTCTTTTCGTCATCAGGAAAGAAATTAGCTAATGGAGAAGAAATACGTAATTTGCTGGAAGCAGTTCAACTGCCCAAAGAAATTGTGGCAATACACTGCCCAGCCCATACTAAAGACACTACAGAAATTAGCAGAGGAAATGCTCTAGCCAACGCTGCTGCGAGGGCTGCAGCTCGACAGCCTCTGAGAGAATGTGTGGGGGCAGTTCCAAGGATGGACCAGAGTGAGTGGCCAAACTTAATAGACCCCAAAACTATGTATGAAAAAGAGTGCTCAGTGGAAGAGAAAAAACAATGGGAACAGTGGGAAGCAAAATAAAATGATGATGGAATATGGACAATTGGGGAAAAACCAATTCTACCAAAAAAATATTTAATTACTATAGCTAGGTGGTTTCACGATAAAGCTCATGGGGGAGCCGAGGCAATAGCTAAACAGGTACAGAAAGTATGGGCTGCTCCAGAAATTTATGCAGCTGCTACAAGAATAACAAATAGCTGCCCGACCTGCCAGAAGTTTTCAAATAACAAGCCAAGCTCAGATTTGGGGGGGCGACCATGGGCTTTCTTCCCTTTCCAGAAGCTGCAAATAGATCATGCAGATATGCCATGTGTCTATGGATACAAACACTTGTTAGTGATAGTAGATCAGTTATCAGGCTGGGTAGAAGCTTTCCCAACAAGAAAGGCTGACACAGGGGGAGTGGTAAAAGCCTTACTGAAGGAAATCATACCCCGGTATGGGGTCCCAGAAGCCATTGATTCAGACAGGGGTGCCCATTTTACAGCAAGCATAATCAATCAGTTATGTAAATCGTTAGGAATAAAAAGAAACCTACATGCTCCTTATCACCCACAATCTTCAGGACAAGTAGAAAGAATGAATAGAACATTAAAAGAGAAAATAGCAAGAATATGCACACATGCTAGCCTAAAATGGCCAGAGGCATTAAACTTAGCTCTATGGGATGTTCGAAATTCTCCACGGCAACCCATAGGACTAACACCAGCAGAAATTCTTTTTGGGAGACATTTAGCGATACCAGGGACTTATATCCCTGCTAAGACCAGCCTATTAGACGGAGATGAACGAGTGACACAATATGTACTAGCCTTACAAGAACGGTTTAAGGCCTTGCAAAATCAGGCTCAGTGGTTTCAGCCGGTGCCATCAGACATTCAGGCACATGATATACAGCCTGGAGATAAAGTGTTGATAAAGGTATTCTCGCGAAAAACAAAACTAGAACCAAAATGGGAAGGACCCTATACTGTATTGTTAAGTTCTTACTACGCTGTTAAAATTCTAGGAAAAGAGAATTGGATTCACCACTCTCACGTGAAACGAGTGACAGTCCAAGAAGCAAACACAGCAGAGGGTGCAGCAGAACAATGAAGACAACCACGTAAAGCTCGATGGGATACAAGACTTCCCCAGGGTAATCTGTTCGGACTTGCCTCACTAACACAAATCTCTTTCCCTTTACTGCACCCTGCAGGATGGCAGGCAGAAATGCCGTGCTCATGTTGCTGTTTCAAACCCTGGCAATGCTACTTTCCCTAACCTGTGGTCAAAGAACCTTAGAGTGGCCATGGTCCCAGGCCCGTGTTAAGTATACCGGAAGTATGGGATTAAATTCTGATAAACACTTAAACCTCTCAACCCTGGTCATGCATGGAACTGAAGTATACTCAGAAAATGAGTGGAGCTGGGATAATACTAACCAACTTCCCCAACTCCTGGGAGGGACAGGAAAGGAAATAAAGATAGGGTATCGAGTGATCAGCGGGTCCACCCATGAGAAGGCGACTCAAATCTCTCTCACTAAAATCAAATCAAATGAAAAAGAAAGGAAAATTTGTGCCACTGAAAACCTGGATTGTTGGTACAATTTTACCTTAGAACAACCTGTTTTTATAGTTTGCCTGTGGGCTCACCACAATGTGGGACTATCATTTAAATTTAAAATAGACATTATTGAGCCCAGTACAGCAATACCTACCCTGACTACAATTATTTTCACCAATATAAATAACTCTGTTACCATGAAGAGTAAGAAAACCTTATCCCCACAAATCTTTGAAATTGGACCATATGTGATTAGAAATACAGGCCAACAACGAGTGTTATTTAATCCATCATGGTCTCTCAAACGAGTAGAGCTATTAATGGAAATTATATCTCTACAATCAAACCGACCTGTTCACCATTCTTAGGTACGTCCTATGTGGGATGGACGGCGTGGTTACATAGGCGAACACTCACCTCTCCAAAACGAACAAGGAGAGATGTGACCGGTATCATAGGAACAGGATTGGGAGTCCTAAACAGTATAGATGCTGAAGTACTCGTAAATAAACTGAGCACAACAACAAGTGACTTACACAGATTAAAGCATCCATTGAGGTCTTCTCTATTAGCATTAGGAACTAACCAATGGCTTTCATCCGAGATATTACCTCAATGGGAAAAAATGAATGAAAAAGATCACCACTTGATAGTGGATGCACTTGGGGAAACCCAAATTAATATTTCCCTGGCCCTCAGTTGCATCCAAGCTCAACTGTGGATGCAATCTATGGCAGCAGCGATTATAAGGGAAGGGAAGAGGGCACTTTACCCACTGAAATTCGAAAGGTAATTTGGGATAATGCGACCGAATTTGAAAAGGAATTCCAATCCTGGTGGTATCTGGTTAATTTTACTTATGATCCTATCAACACTAAGGCCACAGCCTTTGTTTCAACAATACGTAATGCTTCAACATATACAATATATCCAATCACTGCGTTAGGATTAAATCACAATGGAGCTATACTCTATCCATTGGAACATAGAGTATGGGCCCAACGAAATGGAAATAAATGGCAAACTGTGGACGTTAGCGCATGCATTGTACGGGAACAGCAAGGGTTTATTTGTGAAAGTAATACTATCAAAGCCCGAGACATTTGTCTTGACACTGAGCAAAATGTTTGTCATTTTGAAATACACCCTGATGAAACACCTGAAACTATACTTGTACATATTGGGAGAGGGTGTATATGTATGAGAACCTTTTGTAGTCTTATAGTTATAGATGGCATTGTAGTAGATATGAGTAATCATTCAAATATTTGTATTTGTAGCTTTACCAAAATCATGGGATGTGATTTCAATTATTCAGCTTCTATCATGTCTTATCAATTGTTACAATCTAATTATACATTAATTCAAAATTTACTACCTACCCCCATTGGGATGAATCTCACCCTGGTAAGGAAACTACTACAACATGATGATTTGCATCGACTGTTAGAGCGCATCCAGAACAGTGGACAGAAAACTCTAATCACTGTTCCCCATGATGCAAAAGAGATACATCATATCTTAGAAAGGGTAAAAAGGGACGGAGAACATCATGGCTGGGAAACTCTTCTAGGGTGGTCACCAACTGCAACAGGGATTTATAATCATGTATTGCACCCGGTAGTAGCTGTGTTCAGTTTAACTGTGTTATGCCTATTGCTTACGATCATATTATATAAAAGAGTATGGAAAGTGATAGTACGCCTCGAAAGGCTTCGAGAACTCTGTTTAAAATATTAGCAGGGATGCTTCATAAAAACAAAGGGGGGAAACTGTTAAAGAATAGTGAATTGAAACTGTCTGGAAATGGCTGCTTGGCACAACTTACATAAAACTTGCTTAGCATGAGTGGCTAGATTTGCTGAAGCCTTAGGCCGAGCGTGGGAAAAGTAACGAATCTTTACTTAGTTTAATAAAAAATAGTGCCTCAGAGCTCGTTCAGGCTGGGAAGATAAGGGAGCCACACGCAGTCGGCGCACCTGTGTCACCGACTCCGAGAGGGAAGACGCCAAAACAATTGGAAAAATAAGACCTTGGGAAACAGCCGCCAGACCCAACAAAAACAGAAGTACAACCGTCATCAGAGACTGCAAAAAACAAGAATAAGGAGAAAAACAGCTTGCCTCAGAAAGACGATGAGACCCAATGAGGAGCAGGAGACCCCAGACCAAAAAATTACTATTGGTCTAACTATCGCGTGAAGGGTGGGAACTGGAAGTCGAAAAGACTATAATTACCCAGGATTTGTTTATGTTAGGGTCCATCTTCGGAGGCACCCAGCTCGAGCTGTAATTACTGCACGCGCATGATTATAATTATCTAATTTGTTTTGATTTGACTCTGAACTTTACTTGCAGGAACCTAGGGTCGAACTCTGTTACGGTGGCTGACAAGCCTAATTTCCATAACAGGCCGATGAGGCTGCAAAAAGGGCAGCATTCTCCGTGTCAGTGGCAGCATTAGTTCCAGAGAGAATGTTAAAAATGGAAATTCCAGTATACACTGAAAAAGAAAATAAATTAGCAGAAATACTGAAATGCATAACAACTCCTGAAGGATGGTGGGTGACATCTACTGGACAATGTGTGGTAACTTTGCTGATAATGAAGAAGCTGATGAAGCAAATACATGATAGTACCCATATGGGAGCTGAGGCATTGGTTGAAACAGTTAAAAGATTTGCTGTGGGAGTTAGTATGTTAATAATTGCAAAGGGTATTACACAAAAATGTGAAATCTGTCTTAGAAATAATCCCAAGATTCAGAAGAAGCCCCCCAGGGGAAGTAAAAAGGGGCTTCATGCCTGGGGATTACTGGCAAATTGATTTTTCTGAATTACCAAGCTGTAATGGATAGAAATATTTGTTGGTAATTGTTGACACCTTTTCAGGATGGCCTGAGGCTTTCCCGTGTCGTACCACTAAAGCAAGGGAGGTAGTGAAAATGTTATTAAAAGAAATCATACCAAGATTTAGGGTACCAGAAGGGTTTTCTTCAGATAGGGGACCTCATTTTATAGCAGAAATAGTACAGCAAATCTCAAAAATACTACAAATTAAATGGGACTTACATACCCCCTGGAGGCCACAATCCAGTGGAAAAGTGGAAAGAGTGAATCAAACAATTAAGAGACAGGTAGGAAAATTGTGTCAGGAGACTCAGATGAAATGGACTGATGTTTTACCTCTGGCATTATTAAGAATCAGAATAACCCCAAGGGTTAGGGAGAAAGTTAGTCCATTTGAGATTCTGTATGGTAAACCTTACACTGTAAATTTAACTGGAAATGAAATTCAAATGCACGTTAAGGGTGATCAAATTTTAAGTGATTATCTCTTGTCTATGGCAAAGGTTCTTCTCTCCGTAGGTACATCCAGTTATACTTTTAGGTTACACCCAAGTGAAAGCAGTACCTCGAGAGACGTGGAAAGCTGAACAAGTTCAACCTCTAAAGTTAAAAATATATAAAGATATATGAGTTGTATTAGAAGCGAATCGGTTTTAAATTTACATTGTATTCAGGGAAAAAAAATACTTTAATCTGTTTGTTAGGAATAGGGTTAATATTGTTGTTATGGTATCTGTGTAAAAATGATGTTCTCCTTAACAACCAGGGGAGAAATGTGGTGGTTAGTTTTTCTAGGTTACCTGAGCCAAATAATTAAAGGGAATCAGGAAGGATTTTGGAGTCACAATCTCCATTTGGAAGTAATTACAAAATCTATGAAGATAGTTAACCAGAGGGATTGCTGGGTGTGTACCCACTTCCCTGAACATTCCAACAAGGGCTTCCCGCTAATTGGAGTGCCTATGAAACAACCAAACAGGAATGGGAAGTCCAGAGTGTGACAGGAGATTATTATCAATGTATCCAAAGATGTAATAATAGTAATAAATGGTGGGAGAAAACTATACTTTATGGAAAGCAACCGATCAACTGTACTGGAGCCATTAAGGTAGGAGGTTATAAAGATTGCTCTCGGATACCTGAATAGGTTATAAGTGGCCAAGTAAGGAACTAAATGGGTGGCGTGTTCCAAAAGGTAGTGGATGGTATTGGTTGTGTGGAAACAAGGCACGAAAAGTGCTACTTCCTAATTGGTCAGGGACATGTACTTTAGGGGCAATAATCCCTAATGTTACTATAAGAAAAGAATTGAGTAATAAATACCAAAAATCCTGGCTAAGAACATTCATGAGGAGACAAAAGAGGGTCAATAATCCTTTAATAGATCGACCTACTAGGTTGCAGTCATTCGTAAGGTGGCTGTTTCCACAACTGGGAGTGAGTGAACTTGAAAAAGCAATAGTAAATATTTCAGCAGTTATTGAAAAAAATAGGGAATAAAACCTCTGATGCCACTGCAGCTTTACAAGAGGAGGTTTCAGAAATTGCGAAAATAACTACCCAAAACAGGATGGCTCTAGATATGTTCTTGGCATCTCAGGGAGGAGTATGTACAATAATAAATACTAGTTGCTGTGTATATGTGGATCAAAGCGGGAGAATTTCTACCGATCTAAATGAAATCTGGAAGCAGACTGAAATCTTACATGGGGTTCAGAAAGAGGATACCTCTTTTGGATTTGAAGAAACATGGAAATGGTTGACTTCCTGGTTCCCTGACGTGAGCTCATGGGTTAAAAAGTGTTTAACAATTTTGGGAATGGTGTTAGTAGTTTTTGTATGCGTTTATGTAGTGATTCAATGCATTTCTAGATGTTGTACAAAATTAATATGGGAAAGATTTTAAAAGAGTGAGACTAATATGAAAATGATCATATAAGTCTCAAAGGGGGGGGAATTGTTACAAGACAACCCTGGGAAGCTCAGAAAGAATGTTTGAACTAGGTAGATTAGGATAACTTCTAACATTAAGTCTGAAGTGGTCTAGAGGTAGCCACTTAGATAAAACTTGCTTCATGAGTAGCTAAATTTGCTGAAGCCTTAGGCCGCACTCCTAGTTCAGTAAGAAAGGGCCCCAGAGCTGGTGCAGGCTGGAAAGATAAGGGAGTTACAAGCAGTCTGCATTCCTGTGCCCCACACTCCGAAAGGGAGGATATCAAGGCTTTGAAATAAGGCCTGCTTGGGCACCAGGACCTTGGGGAGCAAAACCTCCTCTCACTGCTGAAACAATGTTAATTAAGGGGTCTGCACTATCTCCCCCTTGTCAGGACTTTGGGAGATAACACCTACTGTCCCTGCTGGGGCAGTGTTAAATGATCTCCCCTCATCAGGACCTTGAGAGACAGGGGTGGGACCCGGGAATGAAGAAATCACTAACCAATCAGTGTAAAAGGGAAAACTGCAAATCTGGCAATTTGTTTGTATAAATGCTACTTGAAAAGTTGGGGGTGTGCTTGATTTGTGGGAAACCACCAAGCACCCAGGCTTGTGCAACTCTGAAATAAATAAGCAAATGTCTCTCCTGAGTGTGTAATTATTGGCTTATTGCACACCGGGCAACGAATCCGCTTTTCGGACAACAACAGCAGCCTCAGTGCCTGATATACCAGGGGCAGGCCAGTGCCTGCTGGCTGTGCTTGTGAGGTCACAGCAGCCTCAGTGACTGATAGGCCAGTGCAGGATCCTGTGAGACAGCTTTTTTTTGTGAGGTGAGAGCAGTCCCATTGCCTGATATGCCAGTGGGATGCCCAAGGCTGTTTGCTGTGCTTCTGAGGTCACAGCAGCCTCAGTGCTTCACAGGCCAGTGGCAGGCCCCTGGCTGCTGGCTGTGCTTGTCAGGTCACAGCAGCCTCTGTGCCCTATAGGGCAGTGGCAGGCCCCTGGCTGTTTGCTGTGCTTGTGAGGTCACAGCAGTCTGAGTGCCTGATAGCCAGTGGGAGGTCCATACCTGCTGGCTGTGCTCGTGAGGTCACAGCAGTCCTATTGCCTGATAGGCCAGTGCGAGGCCATTGGCTGCTGGCTGTCCTTTTGAGGTCACGGCAGTCCTATTGCCTGATAGGCCAGTGGCAGGCCTCTGCATGCTGGCTGCATTTTGAGGTCACCTTTGTCTCAGTGCCTCATCAGGCAGTGGGATGCCCATGGCTGCTGACTCTGCTTGTGAGCTCACAGAAGTACCAGTGCCTGACAGGCCACTGGCAGGCCCCTGGCGGCTTCCTGTCCTTGTGGGGTCACATGAGCCTCTGTGTCTGATAGGGCAGTGGAAGGTGTTGTAGAGGCCTGCAAGTGCCTTTTTTTGCGGTGCAGGGGCCACCGAGTGCCTTTTTTTGCGATGCAGGGGCCAAGTGCCTTTTTTTGCAGTGCAGGGGCCTCAGGGTGCCTTTTTTTGCAATGTGGGTGCTTCCGAGTGCCTTTTTTTGCAGTGTAGTAGCCTCCAAGTGCCTTTATTTGCAGTGTACAGGCCTGCAAGTGCCTCTTTTTCCAGTGTAGGGGCCGCCAAGTGCCTTTATTTCCAGTGTACAGGCCTGCAAGTGCCTCTTTTTCCAGTGCAGGAGCCTCCGAGTGCCTTTTTTGGTGGTGCAGGGCCCTCCAAGTGCCTTGTTTCACATTGTAGCAGCCCCCGAGTGCCTTTTATTTTGCTGTATAGGCCACTGAATGCCTTTTCTTGTGGTTCAGGGGCCTCCGAGTGCTGTTATTTTGGGGGGTGTGGTCCTCCATGTACCTTTTCTTGCGGTGTAGTGGCCCCGAGTGCCTTTTCTTGTGGTGCAGGGTCCTCCGAGTGCCTTCTTTTCTGGTGCAGGGCCCTCCGAGTTCCTTTCTTTCTGGTGCAGGGGCCTCCGAGTGCCTTTTTTTGCATTGTAGCAGCCCCCAAGTGCCTTTTTTGTGCTGTAGGGGCCTCCGAGTGCCTTTTTATGTGCTGTAGGGGCAGCCGAGTGCCTTTTTTTGTGGTGTGGTGCTCCAAGTGCCTTTCTTTTGTGCTGTAGGGGCCTCTGAGTGCATTTTTTTTTGCGGTGCACTGGCCTCCAACTGCCCTGTTTTTCAGTGCACTGGCCTCAGAGTGCCTTTTTTTGCAGTGCAGGGGCTACTGAGTGCCTTTTTTTTGCGGTGCAGGGGCTACTGAGTGCCTTTTTTGCAATGTGGGGGCCACCGAGTGCCTTTTTTTGCGGTGAAGGGCCCTCCGAGTGCCTTTTTTTGCAGTGTAGGGGCCTCCGAGTGCCTTCTTTTGTGGTGCAGGGGCCTCCAAGTGCCTTTATATCCGGTGTACAGGCCTGCAAGTGCCTCTTTTTCCAGTGCAGGAGCCTCCGAGTGCTTTTTTTTGTGGTGCAGGGCCCTCTGAGTGCCTTTTTTCGCGTTGTAGCAGCCACCAAGTGCCTTTTTTTGTGCTGTAGGGGCCACTGAGTGCCTTTTCTTGTGGTGTAGGGGCAGCTGAGTGCCTTTTTTTCCAGTGTAGGGGCAGCCAAGTGCCTTTTTTTGTGGTGTGGTCCTCCGACTGCCTTTTCTTCTGTGGTGTCGAGGCCTCTGGGTGCATTTTTCTTTTGCAGTGTAGCGGCCTCCAAGTGCCTTTTTTTGTGGTGTGGAGGCCTCCGAGTGCCTTTTTTTGCGGTGCAGGGGCCTCAGGGTGCATTTTTTTGCTGTGCATGGGCCTCAGGGTGCATTTTTTTGCAGTGTAGTAGCCTCCAAGTGCCTTTTTTTGCAATGTAGGGGCTTCCGAGTGCCTTTTTTTGTGGTGCTGGGGCCTCAGAGTGCCTTGTTTCACATTGTAGCAGCCCCCGAGTGCCTTTTATTGTGCTGTAGGGGCCACCGAGTGCCTTTTCTTGTGGGTCAGGGGCCTCCGAGTGCCTTCTTTTGTGGTGCAGGGCCCTCCAAGTGCCTTTGTTTCTGGTGCTGGGGCTGCCGAGTGCCTTTTTTTGCATTGTAGCAGCCCCCAAGTGCCTTTTTTTGTGGTGTGGAGGCCTCCGAGTGCCTTTTTTTGCGGTGCAGGGGCCTCAGGGTGCATTTTTTTGCAATGCAGGGGCCTCAGGGTGCATTTTTTTGCTGTGCATGGGCTTCAGGGTGCATTTTTTTGCAGTGTAGTAGCCTCCAAGTGCCTTTTTTTGCAATGTAGGGGCTTTGGAGTGCCTTTTTTTGTGGTGTGGAGGCCTCTGAGTGCCTTTTTTTGCTGTGCGTGGGCCTCAGGGTGCATTTCTTTGCAGTGTAGTAGCCTTCAAATGCCTTTTTTTGTGGTGCAGGGGCCTCCGAGTGCCTTTTTTCGCGTTGTAGCAGCGCCGGAGTGCCTTTTTTGCTGTGCGTGGGCCTCAGGGTGCATTTCTTTGCAGTGTAGTAGCCTCCAAGTGCCTTTTTTTGTGGTGCAGGGGCCTCCAAGTGCCTTTATTTGCAGTGTACAGGCCTGCAAGTGCCTTTTTTGCAGTGCAGGGGCCTCCAAGTGCCTTTATTTCCAGTGTACAGGCCTGCAAGTGCCTCTTTTTCCAGTGCAGGGGCCTCCGAGTTCCTTTTTTGGTGGTGCTGGGCCCTCTGAGCGCCTTTATTTCACATTGTAGCAGCCCCCGAGTGCCTTTTTTTGTGCTGTAGGAGCCACCGAGTGCCTTTTCTTGTGGTTCAGGGGCCTCCGAGTGCCTTCTTTTGTGGTGCAGGGCCTTCCAAGTGCCTTTTTTTCCAGTGTAGGGGCCTCCGAGTGCATTTTTTTGTGGTGCAGGGGCCTCCGAGTGCCTTTTTTTGCATTGTCGCAGCCCCCAAGTGCCTTTCCTTGTGGTAAAGGGGCCTCCGAGTGCCTTTTTTTCCAGTGTAGGGGCAGCCGAGTGCCTTTTTTTGTGGTGTGGTGCTCTAAGTGCCTTTCTTTTGTGGTGTCGGGGCCTCTGAGTGCATTTTCTTTTGTGGTGCACTGGCCTCCAAGTGCCCTGTTTTTCAGTGCACTGGCCTCCGAGTGCCTTTTTTTCCAGTGTAGGGGCAGCCGAGTGCCTTTTTTTGTGGTGTGGTGCTCTAAGTGCCTTTCTTTTGTGGTGTCGGGGCCTCTGAGTGCATTTTCTTTTGTGGTGCACTGGCCTCCAAGTGCCCTGTTTTTCAGTGCACTGGCCTCCGAGTGCCTTTTTTTGCGGTGCAGCGGCTACTAAGCGCCTTTTTTTTGCAGTGCAGGGGCTACTGAGTGCCTTTCTTTGCAGTGTAGTAGCCTCCAAGTGCCTTTTTTTGCGGTTCAGGGGCCTCCCAGTGCCTTTTTTCGCGTTGTAGCAGCCCCCGAGTGCCTTTTTTTGTGCTGTAGGGGCCACGGAGTGCCTTTTTTTTGTCGTGCAGGGGCCTCAGGGTGCATTTCTTTGCAGTGTAGTAGCCTCCAAGTGCCTTTTTTTGCAATGTGGGGGCCACCGAGTGCCTTTCTTGGTCGTGTAGGGGCCACTGAGTGCCTTTTTCTGTGGTGTAGAGGCCTCCGAGTGCCTGTTTTTCCAGTGTAAGGGCAGCTGAGTGCCTTTTTTTGTGCTGCAGGGCCCTCTGAGTGCCTTTCTTTCTGGTGTAGGGGCATCGTAGTGCCTGTTTTTGTATTGTAGCAGCCCCCGAGTGCCTTTTATTGTGCTGTAGGGGCCACCGAGTTCCTTTTCTTGTGGGTCAGGGGCCTCCGAGTGCCTTCTTTTGTGGTGCAGGGCCCTCCAAGTGCCTTTGTTTCTGGTCCTGGGGCCTCCGAGTGCCTTTTTTTGCATTGTAGCAGCCCCCAAGTGCCTTTTTTTGTGGTGTAGGGGCCTCCGAGTGCCTTTTTTGCCAGCGTAGGGGCAGCCGAGTGCCTTTCTCTGTGGTGTGGCGGCCTCCAAGTGCCTTTTTTTCTGGTGTACAGGCCTGCAATGCCTCTTTTTCCAGTGCAGGAGCCTCTGAGTGCTTCTTTTGGTGGTGCCGGGCCCTCCGAGTGCCTTGTTTCACATTGTAGTCACCCCCGAGTGCCTTTTTTTGCAGTGTAGGGGCCACTGAGTGCCTTTTTCTGGGGTGTAGAGGCCTCCGAGTGCCTGTTTTTCCAGTGTAAGGGCAGCTGAGTGCCTTTTTTTGTGCTGCAGGGCCCTCTGAGTGCCTTTCTTTCTGGTGTAGGGGCATCGGAGTGCCTGTTTTCGCATTGTAGCAGCCCCCGAGTGCCTTTTTTGTGGTGTTGGGGCCACCGAGTGCCTTTTTTTGCTGTGCATGGTCCTCCGAGTGCCTTTTTTGCAGTGTAGTAGCCTCCAAGTGCCTTTTTTTGTGATGCAGAGGCCTCCGAGTGCCTCTTCTTGTTGTTCACTGTTCTCCGGGTGCCTGTTTTTGTGGTGCAGGGGCTTCCGAGTGCCTTTGTTTGAGGTGCACTGCTGTCTGAGTGCCTTTTGTTTGCAGTGAAGGGGCATCTAAGTGCCTTTTTTTCCGGCCTAGCGGCCTCCAAGTGCCTATATTTGCGGTGCAGGCTCCCAAAGTGCCTTTTTTTCCAGTATAGTGTCCTCCATGTGCATATTTTTGCAGTGCATCGCCTCCTAGTGCCCTTTTTTCCCAGTGCTCATGCCTCCAAGTGCCTTTTTTTCTGTTATGGTCCTTCAACGTTCTGTGATATCACTTTGCCCTCTGCCTGAAATGATATTGGCAGGTCCACCACTGCTGGATGAGATAGTCATGTCACGTCTGCCTCACGGCCTGGTAGGCCAGTCAGGCCCATCAGTCCTTGCTCTGCTTGTGAGGTTGCTTCTGCCTCTGTGCTTGATAGGCCAGTGGCAGGGCCATGCCTCCTGACTGGGCTTGTGAGGATACTTGTGTCTCCATGCCAAAAAGGGCAGTGGCAGGCCCATGGTTGCTAGTCTGCTTGGGTGTTCCCTTCTTTCTCCGTGCTTGATGCGCCATGGCAGGCCCTTCACTGCTGGCTGTGCTTGTGAGGTCCCTTTGACCTCAGTGCCTGATGAGGCACTCAGAGTGCCATGAGTCCTGCCTGTGCTTCTGAGCTCACTTCTGCCTCAGTGCCTGATTGGCAAGTGGCAGGCCACTGGCTGCTTGCTGAGGTAATGAGGTCATTTTTACCAGCAGCCCTAAACTTAGCGCTATGGGATGTTCAGAATCCTCCGTGACAGCCTCTAAGACAGTGGAAATTCTTTTGGGGAGACCTTTAGCCACAGTGGGCAACTCAGGCTAAAAGCAACCGCTTGGGTGGAGATGAGCGAATTACACTTACAAAAGGTAGGGGAAAAGCTCAGTGGGCCCACTCAGTACCAGGTGACGTGCAAGCACACGCTAGCCAGCCTGGACATAAGGGTTGGTACAGATAGTCACCTGAAAGTCCGAAGTGCAACCAAATCTCGGGAGGCCCCTACACTGTACTGTTGAATTCTTATTTCACTGTTAAACTTCCAGGTAAAGAAAATTGGCTCTAGTCAGATGTAAAGCGGCTGAGTGGACCGGAAGCTCTTGGAAGCACCACATGAGCTAAGCCGTCTGGGACATTAAATGTTACAAAGTGTGGTGTGTAACACTTGCTTGTGTTGTTAGTTGTTGTCGTGACCTTTGTGCTTGCACTGGAGTATTCTTTAAGGGCCCTAGCAAAAAACCAAGCTGCGAGTAAAATGTGCTGTAGCCAAAATCGAGGAGAAGCAATTTGGGAAGCAAATGAAGAACGCTCTTGTTCCTACTTGTATCAAATAGCGCATCCACAGAGTTGACAGCATGTTGCAGTGCCTACCACGTTGAAGGTGAGGCAAAAGCCCTGGAGGAGCTCTTGTAATGGGAGTGTAGCTTGTAAGTCTACTCCATTAGTTCTACGCTGCACTCTCAGGAACGGGCTTTCAACACTCTCTCCTGCTTTAACCACTTCCCCAATGCTCTCCATTTTAACTTTCCCTTCGGTCACTGCAGGAACAGCCCGACCATCTCCGCAGAGCTCCCACGCAGTTAAATCAACCGGAACACAAAAGTTACTGTTGAACCCTTTGTGGTCTCTAAAACTTGTAGCGTTACTCAGGCAAGAGAACATGTCTATGATTAAACCATCCTGTCTGCCATTTTTAAATATAGCTTACACCGCATGGCTGGAATGGTTACGCAAGCGGACCTGAAGCGCCAAATGGCGAGAAAGAAAGGATGTCAGGGGTGTTACAGGGCCAGGATTAGGAGTTCTAAATAGCATCGATGCTGAGGCATTAGTGAATAAGTGCCACAAACAGAGATGTGTCTACATTAGCAAAGCAAAGCCATTACGATCATCTCTGTTACCTCTTGGAAGTAATCAACGGTGCTCCTCTCAGATTTCTACCTCAGCGGGAGCTCAAAGAAGGAAAGCTCATCAGCTTCCTTAGTTGCATCAGGAGGAGCTCAAACTAATGTTTCTTTGGCGGTGCATTGTATCCAAGCCAACTGGACACAATCCGGACCAGTTGCAACAACTCGGGCAGGTGAGAAAGGGCTCCTACGCAGTGAAATTCGCAAAGCAGGACTCCTTCCAAAGGAGTTCAATATTAAGGAATCTTGGACTGCCACCATCTAGAGTTAATCAGAGTCAGGCTAGGGCAGCCCCATGACATTGCCTCCCGTGCCTCACTTACACCACGTCCACTCACAGCTGCCTCCTAAGAATGCCCGCCTGCTCAGCTGCCTGTCTGAACAGCCCACGCTGACTGGCAAGAGCTGTTGCCAAGCAAGCTTGACCTGCATGCGTAGGGCAGCCCCACAGCACTTTCACAGCTGCCTTCCTCGCCGGTTGACACTTACAGCAGGGCTATTCCCTCCGAACGCCTAGGAGTGCCGCACTGCTCCAATGCCTCCACTGACAGTCAGGGCTCACAGGCAGGAGCTAGTCCCAGCCAAGCTGCCCCTGCATGCCTACGGCAGTCCCACAACAGGGTAACGCCTTGCCTTCCTTTCCTGTCGACTTTAATAGCACCGCTCTTCCCGCCTTCCTCCTAGCAATGCCACGTTGCTCAAATGCCTGTCCAACGAGCAAGGGCTGCTAGGCAAGAGCGCGGGTATGCGAAACTAGCCTTGGGCAGCCCCACAAGAGGTACCCATCTCGCCTTCCTCCCCCGTCAACAATTACAGCAGGCGTACTCACAGCTTCCTCCTAAGAATGCCCAGCTGCTCAGACGCCTGTCCGAACAGCAAGGGCCGCTAGGCAAGAGCTCTGGGCATGCCAAGCTTGCCTCGGGCAGCCCACAGCATATTCCCTGCTCTCTTTCTAGGTGAGGGCCTTTTGGCCTTTACCCCCTGGCTACTCCCAACTTAGTCCTAAGCATGCCAAAATGCTCAGACGCCTTTGCGAGCAAGCAGGGCTCAAAAGCAAGAGCTCGTCCCCACCACACAAGACCTGCTAAGCCACAGCAGGCCCACAACACGTTCACAGTTGCCTTCCTCTCCTGTCCACACTTAAAGGATGCGTACTCACGCCTTACTCCGAGGAGTGCCACATTGCGCAAACGCCTCTCTCTCCTGTCAGTCCTCACAGGCAAGAATTCTGGACACAAGTTGGAAAAGAGCTTCTGGCAGCCGCACAAGACAGGCGCAGCTCACCGTTCACTTGTGTCGCCGATCACACCAGGCGTACTCAGCGCTTCCTCCAATGAATGCCAGAATAGTCAGTGGCGCGTCCGAGCAGCCAGGGCTCACAGACAAGAGCCTTCATCCCTAAGGCCACCGCACACTATGTTCCTGAGTGGCCATCCTCTCCTGGCAAAACAGAGGGGCTTGCTCGCTCTAAGTGTGGAGGGAAGAGGTGGGCAAACTGCGAACCTGTTGTAGAGCTGCCTTAGATATGCAGCTCAAGCCTGTGAGCGCTGGCTGCTCGGACAGCCGTCGGAGCAGTCTGTCGGGCTTAGGAAGAAGCTGTGAGTACGCCTGGTGTAACTGTGGACAGGGGAGGCTGGTGAGCCCGGCTCGTTTTGTGGCCCTGCCAGAGACAATCTTCTCCTGCCCAGATCTCTTGCCTATGAGTGCCGCCTCTCCGGAGAAGCCTCTGAGCAGCCGAGCCCTCTTAAGAGTAAGCATGGTGTAATTGTTGATGGGGAGGATGGCGAAATGTGACTTCCTGTGGGGATGCCAGAGACAAGCTTGTTGTGCCAAGAACGCTCGCCTGTGAGTAATGACAGGGCAGAAAGGCATTTGAGCAGTGTGCCACTCCTAGCAGGAGGCTGGGAATCGGCGCACTGTAACTGTCAGCAGGCGAAGAAGGCAAGTCGTGAACGTGTTGTGGAGCTGCCCTAAGCATGCAGTGCAAGCTTGCTGGGGCAACTCTTTTGCCTGTGAGCTCTGGACGTTCGGACAGTCGTCTGAGCAGTCTGGCATTCTTAGGCAGAAGCTGTGAGTACGCCTGGTGTAATTGTCGATGGGGGGGAGAATGGCGAGGTGGGCTCATTTTGCTGTGCTCCCAGAGACAAGCTTGTCGTGACCAGCGCTCTTGCCCGTGTGCTTTCTAAAGCATAAGCCTGGTGTAATTGTCAACAGTTCTCACAGGAAAGAGTGCTGGACTCCCCCATGATTGCTCTGCATGCTTAGGGGAGCCCCGCAACGCCTTCACAGCGGCCTTCCTCGCCGGGCGACACTTACAGCAGGGCTATTCCTCCCGAACGCCTAGGCGTGCCACACTGCTCCAACGCCTCCACTGACAGTCAGGGCTCACAGGCAGGAGCTAGTCCCAGCCAAGCTTCCCCTGCATGCCTATGGCAGTCCCACAACAGGATAACGGCTTGCCTTCTTCTCCTGTCGACATTAAAAGCACCTCGGCTCCCACCTTCCTCCTAGCAATGCCACATTGCTCAAATGCCTGTCCAACCAGCAAGGGCTGCTGGGCATGCCGAGCTTGCCTCGGGCAGCCCCACAAGACGTACCCCGTCGACAAACACACCATGCGTACTCACAGCTTCCTGCTAAGAATGCCAGAGTGCTCAGATGCCTGAGCGAACAAGTGCAGAGAGGTAATAGCTCTGGGCATGCCAAGCTTCCCTTTGGCAGCCCACAAAATATTCCCTTGCTCTCTTCCTAGGTGCGCGCCTTTTGGCCCTTTACATCACGGCTACTCACAAGCCTTATTCCCGAGAATGCTGGCCGGCTCCGACACCCGCCGTGGCTGAAGTGGATTCAGAGGGGAGAGCTCTGGGCACTACAGGCTTGCCTCGGGCAGCCTCACAGAAAACAAATCCAGGTCTCGCTTTCCTTCCCTGTGGACACTTACAGCAGCACTCTTCCCACCTCACTCCTGGGATAGGCACAGGTATCACATGCCTCTCCCACTTCGCAGCACTCACAGGCAGGAGTTCTTCTGCGTCCACGGCTCGCCTTCTTTGGCTGTCGACACTTACAGCAGGCCTACTCCCACCTTACTGCTCGGAGTGCCACACTGCTCCAATGCTTCTCTCCGCGTCAGTACGCACAAGGAAGAATTCTGGACACCAGCTGGAAAAGAGCTTCTGGCAGCTCCAGAAGACATACCATCGCACCATCCTCCCCAGTCAACAATTACACAAGGCTTGCTCCTAAGAATGCCAGCCTGCTCAGAGGCCTGTCCAAAGAGCAGAAATGGGTTCAGAGGCGAGTGTGCTGGGCACGACAGGCTTGCCTCGGGCAGCCTCACAAAAAAAGTGCAGGTCTCGCTTTCCGTCCCTGTGGACACTTACAGCAGGCCTCTTCCACCTCACTCCTAGGCGTGCCACAAGTATCACCCCCTTCTCCCACTTGTCAGCACTCACAGGCAAGAGTTCTAGGCACACCAAACTGGCTTCCGGCAGTCTCGCAAAAAGCCCCCTCTCGCCATCCTCCTCCATCGATAATAAGATCAGGCCAACTCAAAGCTTCCTCCTAAGAATGCCAGAAGACTCAGATACAGCCAGGGCTCACAGGCAAGAGCTCTTCCCAAGCAAGCTGGCCCTTCATCCCTAAGGCCACTGCACAGCATGTTAACGAGCCGGGGGGGGGCCTTCCTATCCTGGTGACACATACAGCGGGGTTTGATTGCTCTGTGGCGAGGAGAGAAGAGGTAGGCAAAGTGCGAACCTGTTGCAGAGCCGCCTTAGATATGCAGAGCAAGTCTGTGAGCTCTGGCTATTCGGGAAGGTGTCAGAGCAGTCTGGCACTCTCAGGAGGAAGTTGTGAGTACGCCTGGTGTAATTGTCAACGGGGAGGATGGCGAGACGGGCTCATCTGATGGGGCTACGCAAGACAAGCTTGGCGTGCCCAGATCTCATGCCTGTGCGTTCTGACAGGTGGAGAGGCGTTTAAGCAGTGTAGACCAAATAGGCGTAAGGTGGGAAAAGGCCTTGTGTTATCGTTGACAGGCGAATAAGGCGAGACTGGGAATTTTGGCGAAACTGCCCGAAGAAAGCTGTCCTTGCCCAGAGCTCTTGCCTGTGAGCCTTTGCTTTTCGGACAGGTGTCTGAGTATTTTAGCATTCTTCAGAAATAAGGTGCGAGCAGAAGTGGTGTGCCGACCAGGTCGATGTGGGGGTGGTAGTCAAGGGCACGTTCTGCGGGGCTGCCTGAGGAAAGCTTGGCATGCCCAGAGCTCTTTCCTATGAAAGCTTGCTGGTCTCAGACCCCTGTCCCAGCAGCCAGGGCTCACAAGGCAAGAGCTCTTCCCAAGCACGCTTGACTTTCATCCCTAAGGCAGCCGCACAACACAGCCAGGAGTGGCCGTCCTCTCCTGGCGGTACTTACAGAGGGACTTGCTTGCTCTGTGTTGGGAGAAGAGGTAGGCAAACTGCGACACTGTTGGAGAGCTGGCTTAGATATGCAGCTCGGGTCTGTGAGCGCTGGCTGTTCGCACAGGCAGATGAGCAGTCTGGCATTCTTAGGAGGAAGCTATGAGGACACCTGGTGTAATTGTCGATGGGGAGGATGGCGAGACGGGCTCGTCTTGTGGAGCAGCCCGAGACAAGCTTGTCATTTCCAGAGCGCTCGCCTGTGCGTACTGACGAGGAGAGAAGCGTTTGAGCAGTGTGGCACTCCTAGCAGTAAGGTGGAATAGGCCTGCTGTATGTGTCGACGGGCAAAGAAGGGGAGCCGGGAACGTGTTGTTGGGCTGCCCTGAGCATGCGGAGCAAGCTTGGTGGGGGCAGCTCTCTTGCCTGTGAGCGCAGTCGACAGTTACACCAGGCTGACTCCTAAGAAAGTAAGCTTGCTCGGACGCCTGTCCACAGAACCGGCACTCATGGGCAAGAGCTCTGGACACAACAAGCTTGTCTCGGGATGGCCCATGGGAAAGCCTGATTCTCCATCTTCCCTCGTCGACAATTGCACCAGGCGTTCTCACAGCTTCCTCCTAAGAATGCCAGCCTGCTCAGCTGCCTGTCTGAACAGCCAGAGTTCACAGGCTTGAGTTGCATATCTAAGGCGGCTCTACAATAGTTTCGCAGTTTGCTTACCTCCACACAGCGTAAGCAAGCCCCGCTGTACGTGTCGCCAGGAGAGGAAAGGCCCCCCTGCCCGTGAGTGGGCTGTGCGGCTGCCTTAGGGCTAAAAGTCAAGCGTGCTTGGGAAGAGCTCTTGCCTGTGAACGCTGGCTGTTCGGGCAGGCGTCTGAGCATTTTGGCATTCATAGGAGGAAGCTTTGAATATGTCTGGTCTTCTAATCGAGGGGGAGGATGGCGAGAAAGGGGCGTTTCGCGAGGCTGCCAGAAGCACAATTGGCGTGCCCAGAGCTCTTGCCGCTGAACCCCTTTCTGGTCGGACAGTTGTCTGAGCAGGCTGGCATTCTCAGCAGTAAGGCTTGTATACCTGTCAAACAAGGGTAATATGGGAATTTGGCTCTGCTTCCGGATGGAAGCTTGTCCTGCCCAGAGGTCTTGCCTGTGAGCGCTGGCTGTTCGTACAGGCAGCAGAGCAGGCGGGCATTCTTTGGAGGAAGCTGTGAGTGGATGTGGTGTAAGTGTCCACGGGGAGGATGGCGAGATGGGCAGAGCTTCGAGAGACAAGCTTGTCGTGCCCAGAGCGCTTGACTGTGAGTACTGACAGGGAAGAGATACACGTTTGAGCAGAGTTGCACTCCCAGCAGTACGATGCAACTGCAGTGTCGACAGCGTCTGCGAGGCCTGTGTGTTCGGACAGTTGTCTGAGAAGTCTGGCATTCTTAGGAGGAGGCTTTGAATACGCCTGCTGTAAGTGTCGACGGAGAGCCGGGTCATCTCGCAGGGCTGCCAGAGACAAGCTTGGCGTGCCCAGACCTCTTGCCCATGAGTGGCGGCTCTCTGGACAGGCGTCCGAGAGGATGGCTTTCTTAGGAGTCAGCCTGGTGTGGTTGTCGACTGCACTCACAGGCAAGAGCTCTGGGCACGGCCAGCTTGCTTCGAGCTGTCTCGCAAAAAGTTCCCCGTCTCGCCTTTCTGCTGTGTTGACAATTACACAGGGCTATGCCCACCTTACTGCTAGGAGTGTCACATTGTTTAAACGTCTCTCCTGTGTCTTTTCCCACAGGCATGAGCTCTGGGCATGCCAAGCTTGTCTCGGGCAGCCCTACAAGACGAGCCCGTCTCGCCATCCTCCCCATCGATAAAGCTTCCACCTAAGAATGCCAGACTGCTCAGACACCTGTCCGAACAACCAGAGCTCACAGCGTTGATCTGCGGCTCTGCAACAAGTTCGCAGTTTGCCTACCTCGTCTCTCCCCACTTAGAACAAGCAAGCCCCGCTTTACGTGCTGCCAGCAGAGAACGGCCACTCGGGAATGCGCTGTGCGGTGGCCAGAGCCCAGGCTGTTCGGACAGGTGTCTGAGCAGTCTGGCATTCTTAGGAGGAAGCTCTGAGAATGCCTGGTGTAATTGCCGACGGGGAGGAAGGTGAGGTGTGGACTTCTAGCGGGACTGCCAGAAAGAGGCTTGTTGTGTCCAGAGAGCTTGCCTGTGACTGCAGCCCTGTCCAGAGAGGCATATGAGCAGGCTTGCTTTCTTAAGATTCAACCTGCTGTAATTGTCGACTGCGCTCACAGGGAAGAGCACTGCCCCAGCAAGCTTGCTCCGCATGCTCAGGGCAGCCCAACAGCACGTTCCCGGCTCCCTTTCTTTGCCTGTCGGCACGTACAGCAGGCCTATTCACCTTACTGCTAGGAGTGCCACACTGCTCAAACGGCTCTCTCCTCGTCAGTACGCACAGGCAAGCGCTGCGGACATGACAAGCTTGTCTCTCGAAGCTCACAAGAAACCTCCATCTCGCCCTCCTCCCCTTCGACAATTGCAACAGGCGTACTCACCACTTCCTCCTAAGAATGCCAGACTGCTCTGACACCTTCCCGAATAGCCAGCGCTCACAGACCTGAGCTGCATATCTAAGGCGGCTCTACAATAGATGTATAGTTTGCCTACCTCGTCTCGCCACACTTAGAGCAAGCAAGCCCCGCTGTAAGCGCCACCAGGAGAGGAAGGCCACTTGTGAACGTGCTGTGCGGTGGCCTTAGGGATGAAGGGCCAGCTTGCTTGGGAAGAGCTCTTGCCTGTGAGCCCTGGCTGTATCTGAGTTTTCTGGCATTCATAGGGGGAAGCTTTGAGTTGGCCTGGTGTTCTTATCGAGGCGGGGAGGATGGCGAGAGGGGGGCTTTTTGCGAGACTGCCGGAAGCCAGTTTGGTGTGCCCAGAGCTCTTGCCTGTGAGTGCTGACAAGTGGGAGAGGCGGGTGATACTTGTGCCTATCCCAGGAGTGAGGTGGGAAGAGTGCTGCTGTAAGTGTACACAGGGAAGGAAAGCGAGACCTGGATTCTTTTTTTTGGTGAGGCTGCCCGAGGCAAGCCTGTAGTGCCCCGAGCTCTCCCCTCTGAATCCACTTCAGCCACGGCGGGTGTCGGAGCCGGCCGACATTCTCGGGAATAAGGCTTGTGAGTAGCCGTGGTGTAAAGGGCCAAAAGGCGCGCACCTAGGAAGAGAGCAAGGGAATATTTTGTGGGCTGCCAAAGGGAAGCTTGGCATGCCCAGAGCTATTACCTCTCTGCACCTGTTCCCTCAGGCATCTGAGCACTCTGGCATTCTTAGCAGGAAGCTGTGAGTACGCATGGTGTGTTTGTCGACGGGGGAGGAAGGTGAGATGGGTACCTCTTGCGGGGCTGACCGAGGCAAGCTTGGCATGCCCAGCAGCCCTTGCTCGTTGGACAGGCATTTGAGCAATGTGGCATTGCTAGGAGGAAGGTGGGAGCCGACGTGCTTTTAACGTCAACAGGAGAAGAAGGCAAGCCGTTATCCTGTACTGCTGGCACTGCCGTAGGCATGCAGGGAAGCTTGGCTGGGACTAGCTCCTGCCTGTGAGCCCTGACTGTCAGTGGAGGCGTTGGAGCAGTGTGGCACTCCTAGGCGTTCGGAGGGAATAGCCCTGCTGTAAGTGTTGACCGGCGAGGAAGGCAGCTGTGAATGTGTTGCGGGGCTGCCCTAAGCATGAAAAGGAAGCTTGGTTGGATAGCTCTCCTGCCTGTGCCCCCTGCCGACAATCATACTCTTAAGAAAGCTCGTTAAGAGTCGACCGGCAAAGAAGGCGAGCCGTGAATGTGTTGTCGGGCTGCCCTAAGCATGCAGAGCAATCCTGGGGGGGGAGTCCAGCACTCTTGCCTGTGAGACCTGTTGACAATTACACCAGGCTTATGCTTTAGAAAGCTCACGGGCAAGAGCGCTGGTCACGACAAGCTTGTCTCTGGGAGCACAGCAAAATGAGCCCGTCTCGCCATCCTCCCCCATCGACAATTACACCAGGCGTACTCACAGCTTCTGCCTAAAAATGTCCGAACATCCAGAGCTCACAGGCAAAAGAGTTGCCCCAGCAAGCTTGCACTGCATGCTTAGGGCAGCTCCACAACACGTTCACGACTTGCCTTCTTCGCCTGCTGACAGTTACAGTGCGCCGATTCGCAATCTACTGCTAGGAGTGGCACACTGCTCAAATGCCTTTCTGCCTTTCATTACTCACAGGCGAGCGTTCTTGGCACAACAAGCTTGTCTCTGGCATCCCCACAGGAAGTCACATTTCGCCATCCGCCCCATCAACAATTACACCATGCTTACTCTTAAGAGGGCCCGGCTGCTCAGAGGCTTCTCCGGAGAGGCGGCACTCATAGGCAAGAGATCTGGGCAGGAGAAGATTGTCTCTGGCAGGGCCACAAAACGAGCCGGGCTCACCAGCCTCCCCTGTCCACAGTTACACCAGGCGTACTCACAGCTTCTTCCTAAGCCCGACAGACTGCTCCGACGGCTGTCCGAGCAGCCAGCGCTCACAGGCTTGAGCTGCATATCTAAGGCAGCTCTACAACAGGTTCGCAGTTTGCCCACCTCTTCCCTCCACACTTAGAGCGAGCAAGCCCCTCTGTTTTGCCAGGAGAGGATGGCCACTCAGGAACATAGTGTGCGGTGGCCTTAGGGATGAAGGCTCTTGTCTGTGAGCCCTGGCTGCTCGGACGCGCCACTGACTATTCTGGCATTCATTGGAGGAAGCGCTGAGTACGCCTGGTGTGATCGGCGACACAAGTGAACGGTGAGCTGCGCCTATCTTGTGCGGCTGCCAGAAGCTCTTTTCCAACTTGTGTCCAGAATTCTTGCCTGTGAGGACTGACAGGAGAGAGAGGCGCTTGCGCAATGTGGCACTCCTCGGAGTAAGGCGTGAGTACGCATCCTTTAAGTGTGGACAGGAGAGGAAGGCAACTGTGAACGTGTTGTGGGCCTGCTGTGGCTTAGCAGGTCTTGTGTGGTGGGGACGAGCTCTTGCTTTTGAGCCCTGCTTGCTCGCAAAGGCGTCTGAGCATTTTGGCATTCTTAGGACTAAGTTGGGAGTAGCCAGGGGGTAAAGGCCAAAAGGCCCTCACCTAGAAAGAGAGCAGGGAATATGCTGTGGGCTGCCTGAGGCAAGCTTGGCATGCCCAGAGCTCTTGCCTAGCGGCCCTTGCTGTTCGGACAGGCGTCTGAGCAGCTGGGCATTCTTAGGAGGAAGCTGTGAGTACGCCTGCTGTAATTGTTGACGGGGGAGGAAGGCGAGATGGGTACCTCTTGTGGGGCTGCCCAAGGCTAGTTTCGCATACCCGTGCTCTTGCCTAGCAGCCCTTGCTCGTTGGACAGGCATTTGAGCAATGTGGCATTGCTAGGAGGAAGGCGGGAAGAGCGGTGCTATTAATGTCGACAGGAAAGGAAGGCAAGCCGTTATGCTGTTGTGGGACTGCTGTAGGCATGCAGGGGCAGCTTGGCTGGGACTAGCTCCTGCCTGTGAGCCCTGACTGTCAGTGGAGGCATTGGAGCAGTGTGGCACTCCTAGGCGTTCGGAGGGAATAGCCCTGCTGTAAGTGTCAACCGGCGAGGAAGGCAGCTGTGAAAGTGCTGTGGGGCTGCCCTACGCATGCAGGTCAAGCTTGCTTGGCAACAGCTCTTGCCAGTCAGCGTGGGCTGTTCAGACAGGCAGCTGAGCAGGCGGGCATTCTTAGGAGGCAGCTGTGAGTGGACGTGGTGTAAGTGAGGCACGGGAGGCAATGTCATGGGGCTGCCCTAGCCTGACTCTGATTAACTCTAGATGGTGGCAGTCTAAGATTCCTTAATATTGAACGCCTTTGGAAGGAGTCCTGCTTTGCGAATTTCACTGCGTAGGAGCCCTTTCTCACCTGCCCGAGTTGTTGCAACTGGTCCGGATTGTGTCCAGTTGGCTTGGATACAATGCACCGCCAAAGAAACATTAGTTTGAGCTCCTCCTGATGCAACTAAGGAAGCTGATGAGCTTTCCTTCTTTGAGCTCCCGCTGAGGTAGAAATCTGAGAGGAGCACCGTTGATTACTTCCAAGAGGTAACAGAGATGATCGTAATGGCTTTGCTTTGCTAATGTAGACACATCTCTGTTTGTGGCACTTATTCACTAATGCCTCAGCATCGATGCTATTTAGAACTCCTAATCCTGGCCCTGTAACACCCCTGACATCCTTTCTTTCTCGCCATTTGGCGCTTCAGGTCCGCTTGCGTAACCATTCCAGCCATGCGGTGTAAGCTATATTTAAAAATGGCAGACAGGATGGTTTAATCATAGACATGTTCTCTTGCCTGAGTAACGCTACAAGTTTTAGAGACCACAAAGGGTTCAACAGTAACTTTTGTGTTCCGGTTGATTTAACTCCGTGGGAGCGCTGCGGAGATGGTTGGGCTGTTCCTGCAGTGACCGCAGGGAAAGTTAAAATGGAGAGCATTGGGGAAGTGGTTAAAGCAGGAGAGAGTGTTGAAAGCCCGTTCCTGAGAGTGCAGGGTAGAACTAATGGAGTAGACTTACAAGCTACACTCCCATTACAAGAGCTCCTCCAGGGCTTTTGCCTCACCTTCAACGTGGTAGGCACTGCAACATGCTGTCAACTCTGTGGATGCGCTATTTGATACAAGTAGGAACAAGAGCGTTCCTCATTTGCTTCCCAAATTGCTTCTCCTCGATTTTGGCTACAACACATTTTACTCGCAGCTTGGTTTTTTGCTAGGGCGGCTAAACAATACTCCAGTGCAAGCACAAAGGTCACGACAACAACTAACAACACAAGCAAGTGTTACACGCCACACTTTGTAACATTTAATGTCCCAGACGGCTTAGCTCATGTGGTGCTTCCAAGAGCTTCCGGTCCACTCAGCCGCTTTACATCTGACTAGAGCCAATTTTCTTTACCTGGAAGTTTAACAGTGAAATAAGAAATCAACAGTACAGTGTAGGGGCCTCCCGAGATTTGGTTGCACTTTGGACTTTCAGGTGACTATCTGTACCAGCCCTTATGTCCAGGCTGGCTAGCGTGTGCTTGCACGTCACCTGGTACTGAGTGGGCCCACTGAGCTTTTCCCCCACCTTTTGTAAGTGTAATTCGCTCATCTCCACCCAAGCGGTTGCTTTTAGCCTGAGTTGCCCACTGTGGCTAAAGGTCTCCCCAGAAGAATTTCCACTGGCAATAGTCTTAGAGGCTGTCACGGAGGATTCTGAACATCCCATAGCACTAAGTTTAGGGCTGCTGGTAAAAATGACCTCACTACCTCAGCAAGCAGCCAGTGGCCTGCCACTTGCCAATCAGGCACTGAGGCAGAAGTGAGCTCAGAAGCACAGGCAGGACTCATGGCGCTCTGAGTGCCTCATCAGGCACTGAGGTCAAAGGGACCTCACAAGCACAGACAGCAGTGAAGGGCCTGCCATGGCGCATCAAGCACGGAGAAAGAAGGGAACACCCAAGCAGACCAGCAGCCATGGGCTTACCACTGCCCTTTTTGGCATGGAGACACAAGTATCCTCACAAGCCCAGCCAGGAGGCATGGCCCTGCCACTGGCCTATCAAGCACAGAGGCAGAAGCAGCCTCACAAGCAGAACAAGGACTGATGGGCCTGACTGGCCTACCAGGCCGTGAGGCAGAAGTGACATGACTATCTCATCCAGCAGTGGTGGACCTGACAATATCATTTCAGGCAGAGGGTAAAGAGATATCACAGAACGTTGAAGGACCATAACAGAAAAAAAGGCACTTGGAGGCATGAGCACTGGGAAAAAAGGGCACTAGGAGGTGATGCACTGCAAAAATATGCACATGGAGGACACTATACTGGAAAAAAAGGCACTTTGGGAGCCTGCATCGCAAAAATAGGCACTTGGAGGCCGCTAGGCCGGAAAAAAAGGCACTTAGATGCCCCTTCACTGCAAACAAAAGGCACTCAGACAGCAGTGCACCTCAAACAAAGGCACTCGGAGGCCCCTGCACTGCAAAAAAAGGCACCCGGAGAACAGTGAACCACAAGAAAGGGTACTCGCAGGCCGCTACACTGCATAAAAAGGCACTCAGAAGCCCCTACATCACAGAAAAAGGCACTTGGAGGCCTCTACACTGCAAAAAAAGGCACTCGGAGGACCATGCAACGCAAAAAAAGGCACTCGGTGGCCCCTACAGCACAAAAAAAGGCACTCGGAGGCTGCTACAATGCGAAAACAGGCACTCGGATGCCCCTACTCTGGAAATAAAGGCACTTGGAGGGCCCTGCACCACAAACAAAGGCACTCGGAGGCTGCTACACCACCAAGAAAGGCACTCGAGGCCCCTGCACTGGAAAAAAATGCACTTGGAGGCCCCTGCATCACAAAACAGGCACTTGGAGGCTGCTACAATGGAAAAAAGGCACTCGGTGGCTCCTACACTGGAATAAAAGGCACTTGGAGGCCAGTGCACCCCAAAAAAAGGCACTCGGAGGCCTCTACACCACAAAGAAAAGGCACTAGGAGGGCCTTACACTGGAAAAAAAGGCACTCGGAGGCCAGTGCACTGAAAAACAGGGCACTTGGAGGCCAGTGCACCACAAAAGAAAATGCACTCAGAGGCCCCGACACCACAAAAGAAAGGCACTTGGAGGACCACACCACAAAAAAAGGCACTCGGCTCCCCCTACACTGGAAAAAAAGGCATTAGGAGGCCCCTACAGCACAAAAAAAGGCACTTGGGGGCTCCTGCACTGGAAAAAGAGGCACTTGCAGGCCTGTACACTGGAAATAAAGGCACTTGGAGGGCCCTGCACCACAAAAGAAGGCACTCCGAAGCCCCTACATTGCAAAAAAAGGCACTTGGAGGCTGCTACACTGCAAAAAAATGCACCCTGAGGCCCCTGCACCGCAAGAAAAGGCACTCGGAGGCCAGTGCACTGAAAAACAGGGCACTTGGAGGCCAGTGCACCACAAAAAAAAATGCACTCAGAGGCCCCTACAGCACAAAAGAAAGGCACTTGGAGCACCACACCACAAAAAAAAGCACTCGGCTGCCCCTACACCACAAAAAAAGGCACTCGGCTGCCCCTACACCACAAAAAAAGGCACTTGGAGGCCTCTACAACACCTTCCACTGCCCTATCAGACACAGAGGCTCATGTGACCTCACAAGGACAGGAAGCCGCCAGGGGCCTGCCAGTGGCCTGTCAGGCACTGGTACTTCTGTGAGCTCACAAGCAGAGTCAGCAGCCATGGGCATCCCACTGCCTGATGAGGCACTGAGACAAAGGTGACCTCAAAATGCAGCCAGCATGCAGAGGCCTGCCACTGGCCTATCAGGCAATAGGACTGCCGTGACCTCAAAAGGACAGCCAGCAGCCAATGGCCTCGCACTGGCCTATCAGGCAATAGGACTGCTGTGACCTCACGAGCACAGCCAGCAGCCAGGGTCCTGCCACTGCCATAAAGGGCACGGAGGCTGCTGTGACCTCACAAGCACAGCCAGCAGTGAAGGGCCTGCCACTGGCCTATAGGGAACGGAGGCTGATGTTACCTCACGAAAACAGCCAGCAGCCATTGGCCTTCCACTGCCCAATGAGGCGCTGACACTGCTCTGACCTCACAAGCACAGCACACTGTCACGGGCCTGCCATTGCCGTAAAGGGCACGAAGGCTGCTGTGACCTCACAAGCACAGCCAGCAGCCAGGGGCCTGCCACTGCCCTATAAGACACTGAGGCTTCTCTGACCTGACAAGCACAGCCAGCAGCTATGGGCCTGCCACTGCCCTCAAGGGCAGGGAGGCTTCTGTGACCTCAGAAGCACAGCCAGCAGCCAGGGGCCTGCCACTGCCCTAGAGGGCAGGGAGGCTGCTGTGACCTCACAAGCACAGCGAGGAGCCAGAGGCCTACCATTGCCCTATAAGGTACAGAGACAAATGTGACCTCAAAAGGCAGCCAGCAGACAGTGGCCTGCCACGGGCCTATCAGGACATAGGACTGCTCTGACCTCACAAGCATAGCCAGCAGCTATGGGCCTGCCACTGGCCTATAGGGCACTGAGGCTTCTCTGCCCTCACAAGCACAGTCAGCAGCCAGCAGCCAGGGCATCCCACTGGCCTATGCGGCACGGAGGCTGCTGTGACCTCACAAGTACAACCAGCAGCCATGGGCATCCCACTGGCCAATGAGGCACTAAGACAAAGGTGACCTCAAAATGCAGCCAGCAGCCATGGGCCACCCACTGGCCTATCAGGCAACAGGACTCCTGTGACCTCACAAGCACAGCCAGCAGCCAGGGCATCGCACTGGCCTATGAGGCACTGAGGCTGCTGTGACCACACAAAAACAGCCAGCACCCAGAGGCCTGCCACTTGCCTATCAGTAACTCAGACTGCTGTGAACTCAAAAGGACAGCCAGCAGCCATTGCCCTGCCACTGAGCTATCAGGCAATAGGATTGCTGTGACGTCACAAGCACAGCCAGCAGCCAGGGGCCTGCCACTGCCCTATGAGGTACAGAGACAAATGTGACCTCAAAACACGCCCAGCAGCCAGGGCCCTGCCACTGCCCTATAAGACACTGAGGCTGATATCACCTAACAAGTAAAGCCAGCAGCTGTGGGTCTGCCACTGGCCTATGAGGCACGGAGGCTGCTGTGACCTCACAAGCACAGCCAGCAGCCATTGGCCTCTCACTGCCCGATGAGGCACTGACGCTGCTGTCAACTCAGAAGCACAGTAAACAGTCAGGGGCCTGCCGCTGCCCTAAAGGGCATGGAGGCTGCTGTGACCTCAGAAGCCCAGCGAGCAGCTATGGGCCTGCTGCTGCCCTATAGGGCACTGAGGCTTCTCTGACCTCACAAGCCCACCCAGCAGTCATTGGCCTCAAACTGGCCTATGAGGCAACAGGACTGCTGTGACCTCACAAGCATGGCCAGCAGGCATGGGCATCCAAAAAAAGCACTCGGAGGCTCCTGCACTGGAAAAAGAGGCACTTGCAGGCCTGTACACTGGAAATAAAGGCACTTGGAGGCCCCTGCACCACAAAAAAAGGCACTCAGAAGCCCCTACAGCAGAAAAAAAGGCACTCGGTGGCCCCTGCACTGCAAAAAAAGGCACTCGGTGGCCCCTGCACTGCAAAAAAAGGCACTCGGTGGCCCCTGCACCGCAAAAAAAGGCACTCGGTGGCCCCTGCACCGCAAAAAAAGGCACTTGCAGGCCTCTACAACACCTTCCACTGCCCTATCAGACACAGAGGCTCATGTGACCTCACAAGGACAGGAAGCCGCCAGGGGCCTGCCAGTGGCCTGTCAGGCACTGGTACTTCTGTGAGCTCACAAGCAGAGTCAGCAGCCATGGGCATCCCACTGCCTGATGAGGCACTGAGACAAAGGTGACCTCAAAATGCAGCCAGCATGCAGAGGTCTGCCACTGGCCTATCAGGCAATAGGACTGCCGTGACCTAAAAAGGACAGCCAGCAGCCAATGGCCTGCCACTGGCCTATCAGGCAATAGGACTGCCGTGACCTCAAAAGGACAGCCAGCAGCCAATGGCCAGCCACTGGCCTATCAGGCAATAGGACTGCCGTGACCTCAAAAGGACAGCCAGCAGCCAATGGCCTCGCACTGGCCTATCAGGCACTCAGACTGCTGTGACCTCACAAGCACAGCAAACAGCCAGGGGCCTGCCACTGCCCTATAGGGCACAGAGGCTGCTGTGACCTGACAAGCACAGCCAGCAGCCAGGGGCCTGCCACTGGCCTGTGAAGCACTGAGGCTGCTGTGACCTCAGAAGCACAGCCAAGCAGACAGGGGCCTGCCACTGGCCTGTGAAGCACTGGGGCTGCTGTGACCTCAGAAGCACAGCCAAGCAGACAGGGGCCTGCCACTGGCCTATCAGGCACTGAGGCTGCTGTGACCTCACAAGCACAGCCAGCAGTGAAGGGCCTGCCACTGGCCTATAGGGAACAGAGGCTGATGTTACCTCACAAACACAGCCAGCAGCCATTGGCCTTCCACTGCCCAATGAGGCGCTGACACTGCTCTGACCTCACAAGCACAGCACAGTGTCACGGGCCTGCCACTGCCATAAAGGGCACTGAGGCTTCTCTGACCTGACAAGCACAGCCAGCAGCCAGGGGCCTGACACTGCCCTCAAGGGCAGGGAGGCTTCCGTGACCTCACAAGCACAGCCAGCAGCCAGGGGCCTGCCACTGCCCTGTAAGACACTGAGGATGCTGTGACCTCACAAGCACAGCCAGCAGCGAGGGGCCTGCCACTGCCCTATAGGGCAGGGAGGCTGCTGTGACCTCACAAGCACAGCGAGGAGCCAGAGGCCTGCCATTGCACTACAAGGTACAGAGACAAACGTGACCTCAAAAGGCAGCCAGCAGACAGGGGCCTGCCACGGGCCTATCAGGACATAGGACTGCTCTGACCTCACAAGCCGAGCCAGCAGCTATGGGCCTGCCACTGCCCTATAGGGCAGTGAGGCTTCTCTGACCTCACAAGCACAGTCAGCAGCCATGAGCCTGCCGCTGGCCTATGAGGCACTGAGGCTGCTGTGACCTCACAAAAACAGCCAGCACCCAGAGGCCTGCCACTTGCCTATCGGTAACTCAGACTGCTGTGAACTCAAAAGGACGGCCAGCAGCCATTGGCCTGCCACTGACCTACCAGGCAATAGCACTGCTGTGACCTCACAAGCACAGCCAGCAGCCAGGGGCCTGACACTGCCCTATGAGGTACAGAGACAAATGTGACCTCAAAACGCGGCCAGCAGCCAGGCCTCTGCCACTGCCATATAAGACACTGAGGCTGATTTCACCTAAAAAGTAAAGCCAGCAGCGAGGGGCCTGCCACTGCCCTATAGGGCACTGAGGCTGCTGTGACCTCACTAGCACAGCGAAGAGCCAGAGGCCTGCCATTGCACTACAAGGTACAGAGACAAACGTGACCTCAAAAGGCAGCCAGCAGACAGGGGCCTTCCACGGGCCTATCAGGCAATAGGACTGCTGTGACCTCACAAGCACAGCGAGCAGCAAGGGGCCTGCCACTGGCCTATGAGGCACGCAGGCAGCTGTGACCTCACAAGCACAGCCAGCAGCCATTAGTCTGCCACTGGCCTATGAGGCACTGAGGCTGCTGTGACCTCAGAAGCACAGTCAGCAGCCAGGGGCCTGCTGCTGGCCTATCAGGCTGTAGGAGTGTTATGACCTGACAAGCACAGCCAGCAGCTATGGGCATCCCACTGGCCTATCAGGCAACAGGACTGCTGTGACCTCACAAGCACAGCCAGCAGCCAAGGGCCTGCCACTGGCCTATGAGGCACTGAGGCTGCTGTGACCTCACAAGCACAGTCAGCAGCCAGGGTCCTGCTGCTAGCCTATCAGGCTGTAGGAGCATTGTGACTTCACAGGCACAGCCAGGGGCCTCCCACTGCCCTATAAGGTACAGAGACAAATGTGACCTCAAAACGCAGCCAGCAGCCATGGGCCTGCCACTGACCTATCAGGCAATAGGACTGCTGTGATGTCACAAGCACAGACAGCAGCCAGGGGCCTGCCACTGCCCTATGAGGTACAGAGACAAATGTGACCTCAAAACACGCCCAGCAGCCAGGGGCCTGCCACTGCCATATAAGACACGGAGGCTTCTCTGACCTGACAAGCACAGCCAGCAGCTGTGGGTCTGCCACTGGCCTATGAGGCACGGAGGCTGCTGTGACCTCACAAGCACAGCCAGCAGCCATTGGCCTCCCACTGGCCTATCAGGTCCTGACGCTGCTGTGACCTCACAAGCACAGCCAAGCAGACAGGGGCCTGCCACTGGCCTATCAGGCACTGAGGCTGCTGTGACCTCACAAGCACAGCCAGCAGTGAAGGGCCTGCCATGGCGCATCAAGCACGGAGAAAGAAGGGAACACCCAAGCAGACCAGCAGCCATGGGCGTGGCAGTGCATGCCCATGCATGCCATGCATGCAATGGCATGCAGGTCAAAGTGACATCATAAGACACAACCAGCAACCATGGGCCTGCCACTGCCCTTTTTGGCATGGAGACACAAGTATCCTCACAAGCCCAGTCAGGAGGCATGGCCCTGCCACTGGCCTATCAAGCACAGAGGCAGAAGCAACCTCACAAGCAGAGCAAGGACTGATGGGCCTGACTGGCCTACCAGGCCGTGAGGCAGACGTGACATGACTATCTCATCCAGCAGTGGTGGGCCTGACAATATCATTTCAGGCAGAGGGTAAAGTGATATCACAGAACGTTGAAGGACCATAACAGAAAAAAAGGCACTTGGAGGCATGAGCACTGGGAAAAAAGGGCACTAGGAGGCGATGCACTGCAAAAATATGCACATGGAGGACACTATACTGGAAAAAAAGGCACTTTGGGAGCCTGCATCGCAAAAATAGGCACTTGGAGGCCGCTAGGCCGGAAAAAAAGGCACTTAGATGCCCCTTCACTGCAAACAAAAGGCACTCAGACAGCAGTGTACCTCAAACAAAGGCACTCGGAGGCCCCTGCACCACAAAAACAGGCACCCGGAGAACAGTGAACCACAAGAAAAGGCACTCGGAGGCCGCTGCATCACAAAAAAAGGCACTTGGAGGCTAATACACTGCAAAAAAGGCACTCGGAGGACCATGCACGGCAAAAAAAGGCACTCGGTGGCCCCAACACCACAAAAAAAGGCACTCGGGGGCTGCTACAATGCGAAAACAGGCACTCCGATGCCCCTACACCAGAAAGAAAGGCACTCAGAGGGCCCTGCAGCACAAAAAAAGGCACTCAGCTGCCCTTACACTGGAAAAACAGGCACTCGGAGGCCTCTACACCCCAGAAAAAGGCACTCAGTGGCCCCTACACTGCAAAAAAAGGCACTCGGGGGTGACTACAATGTGAAACAAGGCACTCGGAGGGCCCGGCACCACCAAAAGAAGCACTCAGAGGCTCCTGCACTGGAAAAAGAGGCATTGCAGGCCTGTACACCAGAAAAAAAGGCACTTGGAGGCCGCCACACCGCAGAGAAAGGCACTCGGCTGCCCCTACGCTGGAAAAAAAGGCACTCGGAGGCCCCTACACCACAAAAAAAGGCACTTGGGGGCTGCTACAATGCAAAAAAAGGCACTCGGCGGCCCCAGCACCAGAAACAAAGGCACTTGGAGGGCCCTGCACCACAAAAGAAGGCACTCGGAGGCCCCTGACCCACAAGAAAAGGCACTCGGTGGCCCCTACAGCACAATAAAAGGCACTCGGGGGCTGCTACAATGTGAAACAAGGCACTCTGAGGCCCCAGCACCACAAAAAAAGGCACTCGGAAGCCCCTACATTGCAAAAAAAGGCACTTGGAGGCTACTACACTGCAAAAAAATGCACCCTGAGGCCCATGCACAGCAAAAAAATGCACCCTGAGGCCCCTGCACCGCAAAAAAAGGCACTCGGAGGCCTCCACACCACAAAAAAAGGCACTTGGAGGCCGCTACACTGCAAAAAAAAAAATGCACCCAGAGGCCTCGACACCACAGAAGAAAAGGCACTCGGAGGACCACACCACAAAAAAAGGCACTTGGCTGCCCCTACACTGGAAAAAAAGGCACTCAGCTGCCCCTACACCACAAGAAAAGGCACTCAGTGGCCCCTACAGCACAAAAAAAGGCACTCGGAGGCTCCTGCACTGGAAAAAGAGGCACTTGCAGGCCTGTACACCGGATATAAAGGCACTTGGAGGCCCCTGCACCACAAAAGAAGGCACTCGGAGGCCCCTACACTGCAAAAAAAGGCACTCGGAGGGCCCTTCACCGCAAAAAAAGGCACTCGGTGGCCCCCACATTGCAAAAAAGGCACACAGTAGCCCCTGCACCGCAAAAAAAAGGCACTCAGTAGCCCCTGCACTGCAAAAAAAGGCACTCGGAGGCCAGTGCACTGAAAAACAGGGCAGTTGGAGGCCAGTGCACCGCAAAAAAAAATGCACTCAGAGGCCCCTACAGCACAAAAGAAAGGCACTTGGAGCACCACACCACAAAAAAAGGCACTCGGCTGCCCCTACAGCACATAAAAAGGCACTCGGAGGCCCCTACAGCACAAAAAAGGCACTTGGGGGCTGCTACAATGCAAAAAAAGGCACTCGGAGGCCCCTGCACCAGAAAGAAAGGAACTCGGAGGGCCCTGCACCACAAAAGAAGGCACTCGGAGGCCCCTGCACCACAAGAAAAGGCACTCGGGGCCACTACACCGCAAAAAAAAGGTACATGGAGGACCACACCCCCCAAAATAACAGCACTCGGAGGCCCCTGAACCACAAGAAAAGGCATTCAGTGGCCTATACAGCAAAATAAAAGGCACTCGGGGGCTGCTACAATGTGAAACAAGGCACTTGGAGGGCCCTGCACCACCAAAAAAGGCACTCGGAGGCTCCTGCACTGGAAAAAGAGGCACTTGCAGGCCTGTACACTGGAAATAAAGGCACTTGGCGGCCCCTACACTGGAAAAAGAGGCACTTGCAGGCCTGTACACTGCAAAAAAAGGCACTTGGAGGCTACTACACTGCAAAAAAAGGCACTCGGAAGCACCCACATTGCAAAAAAAGGCACCCTGAGGCCCCTGCACTGCAAAAAAAGGCACCCTGAGGCCCCTGCACTGCAAAAAAAGGCACTTGGCCCCTGCACCGCAAAAAAAGGCACTCGGTGGCCCCTGCACCGCAAAAAAAGGCACTTGGAGGCCTCTACAACACCTTCCACTGCCCTATCAGACACAGAGGCTCATGTGACCCCACAAGGACAGGAAGCCGCCAGGGGCCTGCCAGTGGCCTGTCAGGCACTGGTACTTCTGTGAGCTCACAAGCAGAGTCAGCAGCCATGGGCATCCCACTGCCTGATGAGGCACTGAGACAAAGGTGACCTCAAAATGCAGCCAGCATGCAGAGGCCTGCCACTGGCCTATCAGGCAATAGGACTGCCGTGACCTCAAAAGGACAGCCAGCAGCCAATGGCCTCGCACTGGCCTATCAGGCAATAGGACTGCTGTGACCTCACGAGCACAGCCAGCAGGTATGGACCTCCCACTGGCTATCAGGCACTCAGACTGCTGTGACCTCACAAGCACAGCAAACAGCCAGGGGCCTGCCACTGCCCTATAGGGCACAGAGGCTGCTGTGACCTGACAAGCACAGCCAGCAGCCAGGGGCCTGCCACTGGCCTGTGAAGCACTGAGGCTGCTGTGACCTCAGAAGCACAGCCAAGCAGACAGGGGCCTGCCACTGCCCTGTAAGACACTGAGGCTGCTGTGACCTCACGAGCCCAGGCAGCAGCTATGGGCCTGCCACTGGCCCTATAGGGCAGGGAGGCTGCTGTGACCTCACAAGCACAGCGAGGAGCCAGAGGCCTGCCATTGCCCTAGAAGGTACAGAGACAAATGTGACGTCAAAAGGCAGCCAGCAGACAGGGGCCTGCCACGGGCCTATCAGGAAATAGGACTGCTCTGACCTCACAAGCCGAGCCAGCAGCTATGGGCCTGCCACTGGCCTATAGGGCACTGAGGCTTCTCTGCCCTCACAAGCACAGCCAGCAGCCATGGGCCTGCCACTGGCCTATCAGGCAACAGGACTGCTGTGACCTCACAAGCACTGCCAGCAGACAGGGCATCCCACTGGGCTATGCGGCACTGAGGCTGCTGTGACCTCACAAGTACAACCAGCAGCCATGGGCATCCCACTGGCCAATGAGGCACTAAGACAAAGGTGACCTCAAAATGCAGCCAGCAGCCATGGGCCTCCCACTGGCCTATCAGGCAACAGGACTCCTGTGACCTCACAAGCACAGCCAGCAGCCAGGGCATCGCACTGGCCTATGAGGCACTGAGGCTGCTGTGACCTCACAAAAACAGCCAGCACCCAGAGGCCTGCCACTTGCCTATCGGTAACTCAGACTGCTGTGAACTCAAAAGGACAGCCAGCAGCCATTGGCCTGCCACTGACCTACCAGGCAATAGCACTGCTGTGACCTCACAAGCACAGCCAGCAGCCAGGGCCCTGCCACTGCACTATAAGACACTGAGGCTGATTTCACCTAACAACTAAAGCCAGCAGCTGTGGGTCTGCCACTGGCCTATGAGGCACGGATGCTGCTGTGACCTCACAAGCACAGCCAGCAGCGAGGGGCCTGCCACGGCCCTATAGGGCACTGAGGCTGCTGTGACCTCACTAGCACAGCGAGGAGCCAGAGGCCTGCCATTGCACTACAAGGTACAGAGACAAACGTGACCTCAAAAGGCAGCCAGCAGACAGGGGCCTTCCACGGGCCTATCAGGCAATAGGACTGCTGTGACCTGAAAAGCACAGCCAGCAGCTACGGGCCTGCCACTGGCCTATGAGGCACGCAGGCTGCTGTGACCTCAGAAGCACAGTCAGCAGCCAGGGGCCTGCTTCTAGCCTATCAGGCTGTAGGAGTTTTGTGACCTAAGTACAGACAGCAGCTATGGGTCTGCCACTGGCCTACAGGAAAAGGAGGCTGCTGTGACCTCACAAGCACAGCCAGCTGCCAGGGGCCTGCCACTGGCCTATGAGGCACGCAGGCTGCTGTGACCTCAAAAGCACACCAAGCAGCCATTGGCATCCCTCTGGCCTACAGGAAAAGGAGGCTGCTGTGACCACACAAGCACAGCGAGGAGCCAGAGGCCTGCCTTTGCCCTATAAGGTTCAGAGACAAATGTGACCTCAAAAGGCAGCCAGCAGACAGAGGCCTTCCACGGGCCTATCAGGAAATAGGACTGCTGTGACCTTACAAGCACATCCAGAAGCTATGGGCCTCCCACTGGCCTATAGGGAACGGAGGCTGCTGTGTCCTCACAAGCACAGCCAGCAGCCAGGGGCCTGCCACTGGCCTATGAGGCACTGAGGCTGCTGTGACCTCACAAGCAGAGGCAGGAGGGGGCGCTTGCCACTCACTTATGACGCACTGAGGCTACTGTGACCTCACAAGCACAGGCAGCAGGGGGCGCTTGCCAGTATCCAATGAGACACTAAGGTTGCTCTGACTTCAGAAGCCCAGAAAGCAGCCATCAGCCTGCCACTGGCTTATGAGGCACGGAGGCTGCTGTGACCTCACAAGCACAGCCAGCAGCCATGAGCCTGCTACCGCCCTATGAGGCAGTGAGGCTGCTGTGACCTCACAAGCACAGCCAGCAGCCATGAGCCTGCCACTGGCCTAGGAGGCACCGTGGCTGCTGTTACTTCACAAGCACAGCCAGCAGCCATGAGCCTGCCACTGGCCTATGAGGCACTGAGGTTGCTGTGACCTCACAAATGCAGCCAGCAGCCAGGAACCTGCCACTGCCCTATGAGGTACAGAGACAAATGTGACCTCAAAACGCGGCCAGCTGCCAGGGGCCTGCCACTGCCCTATAAGACACTGAGGCTGCTGTGACCTCACAAGCACAGCCAGCAGCTGTGGGTCTGCCACTGGCCTATGAGGCACTGAGGCTGCTGTGACCTGACAAGCACAGAGAGCAGCCATCGGCCTCCAACTTCCCGATCAGGTGCTGATGCTGCTGTCAACTCAGAATCACAGTAAACAGTCAGGGGCCTGCCACTGCCCTAAAGGGCATGGAGGCTGCTGTGATCTCACAAGCCCACCCAGCAGCTATGGGCCTGCCACTGCCCTATAGGACACTGAGGCTTCTCTGACCTCACAAGCCCACCCAGCAGTCATTGGCCTCGAACTGGCATATCAGGCAACAGGACTGCTGTGACCTCACAAGCACGGCCAGCAGGCATGGGCATTCAACTGCCCTATGAGGCCCCGAGACAAACATGACCTCATAATGTAGCCAGCAGGCATGGAGCTGTCACTGGACTATCAGGCAACAGGACTGCTGTGACTTCACAAGCACAGCCAGCAGCCAGCAGCCATGGCATCCAACCAGCCGATGAGCCACTGAGGCTCCTCTCACCTCACAAAAACAGCCAGCACCCAGAGGCCTGCCACTGGCTTATGAGGCAATGTGACTGCTGTGACCTCACAAGGACAGCCAGCAGCCATTGGCCTGCCACTGACCTATCAGGCACTGAGGCTGCTGTGACCTCACAAGCACAGCCAGCAGCCAAGGGCGTGCCACTGGCCTAGGAGGCACGGAGGCTGCTGTGACCTCACAAGCACAGCCAGCAGCCATTGGCCTGCCACTGGCCTATGAGGCACTGAGGCTGCTGTGACCGCACAAGCACAGCCAGCAGACAGGGGCCTGCTACTGGCCTATCAGGCACGGAGGCTGCTATGACCTCAGAAGGACAGCCAACAGCCATTGGCCTCCCACTGGCCTATGAGGCACTGAGGCTGCTATGACCTAACAAGCACAGCCAGCAGCCATTGGCCTTCCACTGGCCTATGAGGCACTGAGGCTGCTATGACCTAACAAGCACAGCCAGCAGCCATTGGCCTGCCACTGGCCTATGAGGCACTGAGGCTGCTGTGACCTCAGAAGCACAGTCAGCAGCCAGGGGCCTGCTGCTGGCCTATCAGGCTGTAGGAGTGTTATGACCTGACAAGCACAGCCAGCAGCTATGGGCATCCCACTGGCCTATCAGGCAACAGGACTGCTGTGACCTCACAAGCACAGCCAGCAGCCAGGGGCCTGCCACTGGCCTATGAGGCACTGAGGCTGCTGTGACCTCAAAAGCACACCAAGCAGCCATTGGCATCCCTCTGGCCTACAGGAAAAGGAGGCTGCTGTGACCTCACAAGCACAGCGAGGAGCCAGAGGCCTGCCATTGCCCTAGAAGGTACAGAGACAAATGTGACGTCAAAAGGCAGCCAGCAGACAGGGGCCTGCCACGGGCCTATCAGGAAATAGGACTGCTGTGACCTCACAAGCATAGCCAGCTGCTATGGGTCTGCCACTGGCCTACAGGAAAAGGAGGCTGCTGTGTCCTCACAAGCACAGTCAGCAGCCAGGGGGCTCCCACTGCCCTATAAGGTACAGAGACAAATGTGACGTCAAAAGGCAGCCAGCAGACAGGGGCCTGCCACGGGCCTATCAGGACATAGGACTGCTCTGACCTCACAAGCCGAGCCAGCAGCTATGGGCCTGCCACTGCCCTATAGGGTACTGGGGCTTCTCTGACCTCACAAGCACAGTCAGCAGCCAGGGCATCCCACTGGCCTATGCGGCACTGAGGCTGCTGTGACCTCACAAGTACAACCAGCTGCCATGGGCATCCCACTGGCCAATGAGGCACTAAGACAAAGTTGACCTCAAAATGCAGCCAGCAGCCATGGGCCTCCCACTGGCCTATCAGGCAACAGGACTCCTGTGACCTCACAAGCACAGCCAGCAGCCAGGGCATCGCACTGGCCTATGAGGCCCTGAGGCTGCTGTGACCTCACAAAAACAGCCAGCACCCAGAGGCCTGCCACTTGCCTATCGGTAACTCAGACTGCTGTGAACTCAAAAGGACGGCCAGCAGCCATTGGCCTGCCACTGACCTACCAGGCAATAGCACTGCTGTGACCTCACAAGCACAGCCAGCAGCCAGGGCCCTGCCACTGCCCTATGAGGTACAGAGACAAATGTGACCTGAAAACGCGGCCAGCAGCCAGGCCTCTGCCACTGCCATATAAGACACTGAGGCTGAGTTCACCTAACAAGTAAAGCCAGCAGCGAGGGGCCTGCCACTGCCCTATAGGGCACTGAGGCTGCTGTGACCTCACAAGCACAGCGAAGAGCCAGAGGCCTGCCATTGCACTACAAGGTACAGAGACAAACGTGACCTCAAAAGGCAGCCAGCAGACAGGGGCCTTCCACGGGCCTATCAGGCACTGAGGCTGCTGTGACCTCACAAGCACAGGCAGCAGGGGGCGCTTGCCAGTAACCAATGAGACACTAAGGTTGCTCTGACTTCAGGAGCCCAGAAAGCAGCCATCAGCCTGCAACTGGCCTAGGAAGCACGGAGGCTGCTGTGACCTCACAAGCACAGCCAAGCAGACAGGGGCCTGCCACTGGCCTATCAGGCACGGAGGCTGCTGTGACCTCACAAGCACAGACAGCAGCTCTGGGCCTGCCATGGCGCATCAAGCACGGAGAAAGAAGGGAACACCCAAGCAGACCAGCAGCCATGGGCGTGGCAGTGCATGCCCATGCATGCCATGCATGCAGTGGCATGCAGGTCAAAGTGACATCATAAGACACAACCAGCAACCATGGGCCTGCCACTGCCCTTTTTGGCATGGAGACACAAGTATCCTCACAAGCCCAGCCAGGAGGCATGGCCCTGCCACTGGCCTATCAAGCACAGAGGCAGAAGCAACCTCACAAGCAGAGCAAGGACTGATGGGCCTGACTGGCCTACCAGGCCGTGAGGCAGAAGTGACATGACTATCTCATCCAGCAGTGGTGGACCTGACAATATCATTTCAGGCAGAGGGTAAAGTGATATCACAGAACGTTGAAGGACCATAACAGAAAAAAAGGCACTTGGAGGCATGAGCACTGGGAAAAAAGGGCACTAGGAGGCGATGCACTGCAAAAATATGCACATGGAGGACACTATACTGGAAAAAAAGGCACTTTGGGAGCCTGCATCGCAAAAATAGGCACTTGGAGGCCGCTAGGTCGGAAAAAAAGGCACTTAGATGCCCCTTCACTGCAAACAAAAGGCACTCAGACAGCAGTGCACCTCAAACAAAGGCACTCGGAGGCCCCTGCACCACAAAAACAGGCACCTGGAGAACAGTGAACCACAAGAAAAGGCACTCGGAGGCCGCTGCATCACAAAAAAAAGGCACTTGGAGGCTAATACACTGCAAAAAAGGCACTCGGAGGACCATGCACGGCAAAAAAAGGCAATCGGTGGCCCCAACACCACAGAAAAAGGCACTCGGGGGCTGCTACAATGCGAAAACAGGCACTCCGATGCCCCTACACCAGAAAGAAAGGCACTCAGAGGGCCCTGCAGCACAAAAAAAGGCACTCAGCTGCCCTTACACTGGAAAAACAGGCACTCGGAGGCCTCTACACCCCAGAAAAAGGCACTCAGTGGCCCCTACACTGCAAAAAAAGGCACTCGGGGGTGACTACAATGTGAAACAAGGCACTCGGAGGGCCCGGCACCACCAAAAGAAGCACTCAGAGGCTCCTGCACTGGAAAAAGAGGCATTGCAGGCCTGTACACCAGAAAAAAAGGCACTTGGAGGCCGCCACACCGCAGAGAAAGGCACTCGGCTGCCCCTACGCTGGAAAAAAAGGCACTCGGAGGCCCCTACACCACCAAAAAAGGCACTCGGCTGCCCCTACACTGGCAAAAAAGGCACTCGGAGGCCCCTACAGCACAAAAAAAGGCACTTGGGGGCTGCTACAATGCAAAAAAAGGCACTCGGAGGCCTCTGCACCAGAAACAAAGGCACTTGGAGGGCCCTGCACCACAAAAGAAGGCACTCGGAGGCCCCTGACGCACAAGAAAAGGCACTCGGTGGCCCCTACAGCACAATAAAAGGCACTCGGGGGCTGCTACAATGTGAAACAAGGCACTTGGAGGCCCCAGCACCACAAAAAAAGGCACTCCAAAGCCCCTACATTGCAAAAAAAGGCACTTGGAGGCTACTACACTGCAAAAAAATGCACCCTGAAGCCCATGCACAGCAAAAAAATGCACCCTGAGGCCCCTGCATTGCAAAAAAATGCACCCTGAGGCCCCTGCACCGCAAAAAAAGGCACTCGGAGGCCTCCACACCACAAAAAAAGGCACTTGGGGGCTGCTACAATGCAAAAAAAGGCACTCGGCGGCCCCAGCACCAGAAACAAAGGCACTTGGAGGGCCCTGCACCACAAAAGAAGGCACTCGGAGGCCCCTGACCCACAAGAAAAGGCACTCGGTGGCCCCTACAGCACAATAAAAGGCACTCGGGGGCTGCTACAATGTGAAACAAGGCACTCTGAGGCCCCAGCACCACAAAAAAAGGCACTCGGAAGCCCCTACATTGCAAAAAAAGGCACTTGGAGGCTACTACACTGCAAAAAAATGCACCCTGAGGCCCATGCACAGCAAAAAAATGCACCCTGAGGCCCCTGCACCGCAAAAAAAGGCACTCGGAGGCCTCCACACCACAAAAAAAGGCACTTGGAGGCCGCTACACTGCAAAAGAAAAATGCACCCAGAGGCCTCGACACCACAGAAGAAAAGGCAGTCGGAGGACCACACCACAAAAAAAGGCACTTGGCTGCCCCTACACTGGAAAAAAAGGCACTCAGCTGCCCCTACACCACAAGAAAAGGCACTCAGTGGCCCCTACAGCACAAAAAAAGGCACTTGGTGGCTGCTACAACGCGAAAAAAGGCACTCAGAGGGCCCTGCACCACAAAAAAAAGCACTCGGAGGCTCCTGCACTGGAAAAAGAGGCACTTGCAGGCCTGTACACCGGATATAAAGGCACTTGGAGGCCCCTGCACCACAAAAGAAGGCACTCGGAGGCCCCTACACTGCAAAAAAAGGCACTCGGAGGGCCCTTCACCGCAAAAAAAGGCACTCGGTGGCCCCCACATTGCAAAAAAGGCACTCAGTAGCCCCTGCACCGCAAAAAAAAGGCACTCAGTAGCCCCTGCACTGCAAAAAAAGGCACTCTGAGGCCAGTGCACTGAAAAACAGGGCAGTTGGAGGCCAGTGCACCGCAAAAAAAAATGCACTCAGAGGCCCCTACAGCACAAAAGAAAGGCACTTGGAGCACCACACCACAAAAAAAGGCACTCGGCTGCCCCTACAGCACAAAAAAAGGCACTCGGAGGCCCCTACAGCACAAAAAAGGCACTTGGGGGCTGCTACAATGCAAAAAAAGGCACTCGGAGGCCCCTGCACCAGAAAGAAAGGAACTCGGAGGGCCCTGCACCACAAAAGAAGGCACTCGGAGGACCCTGCACCACAAGAAAAGGCACTCGGGGCCACTACACCGCAAGAAAAGGTACATGGAGGACCACACCCCCCAAAATAACAGCACTCGGAGGCCCCTGAACCACAAGAAAAGGCATTCAGTGGCCTATACAGCAAAATAAAAGGCACTCGGGGGCTGCTACAATGTGAAACAAGGCACTTGGAGGGCCCTGCACCACCAAAAAAGGCACTCGGAGGCTCCTGCACTGGAAAAAGAGGCACTTGCAGGCCTGTACACTGGAAATAAAGGCACTTGGCGGCCCCTACACTGGAAAAAGAGGCACTTGCAGGCCTGTACACTGCAAATAAAGGCACTTGGAGGCTACTACACTGCAAAAAAAGGCACTCGGAAGCACCCACATTGCAAAAAAAGGCACCCTGAGGCCCCTGCACTGCAAAAAAAGGCACTTGGCCCCTGCACCGCAAAAAAAGGCACTCGGTGGCCCCTGCACCGCAAAAAAAGGCACTTGGAGGCCTCTACAACACCTTCCACTGCCCTATCAGACACAGAGGCTCATGTGACCCCACAAGGACAGGAAGCCGCCAGGGGCCTGCCAGTGGCCTGTCAGGCACTGGTACTTCTGTGAGCTCACAAGCAGAGTCAGCAGCCATGGGCATCCCACTGCCTGATGAGGCACTGAGACAAAGGTGACCTCAAAATGCAGCCAGCATGCAGAGGCCTGCCACTGGCCTATCAGGCAATAGGACTGCCGTGACCTCAAAAGGACAGCCAGCAGCCAATGGCCTCGCACTGGCCTATCAGGCAATAGGACTGCTGTGACCTCACGAGCACAGCCAGCAGGTATGGACCTCCCACTGGCTATCAGGCACTCAGACTGCTGTGACCTCACAAGCACAGCAAACAGCCAGGGGCCTGCCACTGCCCTATAGGGCACAGAGGCTGCTGTGACCTGACAAGCACAGCCAGCAGCCAGGGGCCTGCCACTGGCCTGTGAAGCACTGAGGCTGCTGTGACCTCAGAAGCACAGCCAAGCAGACAGGGGCCTGCCACTGGCCTATCAGGCACTGAGGCTGCTGTGACCTGACAAGCACAGCCAGCAGCCAGGGGCCTGCCACTGCCCTGTAAGACACTGAGGCTGCTGTGACCTCACGAGCCCAGGCAGCAGCTATGGGCCTGCCACTGGCCCTATAGGGCAGGGAGGCTGCTGTGACCTCACAAGCACAGCGAGGAGCCAGAGGCCTGCCATTGCCCTAGAAGGTACAGAGACAAATGTGACGTCAAAAGGCAGCCAGCAGACAGGGGCCTGCCACGGGCCTATCAGGAAATAGGACTGCTCTGACCTCACAAGCCGAGCCAGCAGCTATGGGCCTGCCACTGCCCTATAGGGCACTGAGGCTTCTCTGCCCTCACAAGCACAGCCAGCAGCCATGGGCCTGCCACTGGCCTATCAGGCAACAGGACTCCTGTGACCTCACAAGCACTGCCAGCAGACAGGGCATCCCACTGGGCTATGCGGCACTGAGGCTGCTGTGACCTCACAAGTACAACCAGCAGCCATGGGCATCCCACTGGCCAATGAGGCACTAAGACAAAGGTGACCTCAAAATGCAGCCAGCAGCCATGGGCCTCCCACTGGCCTATCAGGCAACAGGACTCCTGTGACCTCACAAGCACAGCCAGCAGCCAGGGCATCGCACTGGCCTATGAGGCACTGAGGCTGCTGTGACCTCACAAAAACAGCCAGCACCCAGAGGCCTGCCACTTGCCTATCGGTAACTCAGACTGCTGTGAACTCAAAAGGACAGCCAGCAGCCATTGGCCTGCCACTGACCTACCAGGCAATAGCACTGCTGTGACCTCACAAGCACAGCCAGCAGCCAGGGCCCTGCCACTGCCCTATAAGACACTGAGGCTGATTTCACCTAACAACTAAAGCCAGCAGCTGTGGGTCTGCCACTGGCCTATGAGGCACGGATGCTGCTGTGACCTCACAAGCACAGCCAGCAGCGAGGGGCCTGCCACGGCCCTATAGGGCACTGAGGCTGCTGTGACCTCACTAGCACAGCGAGGAGCCAGAGGCCTGCCATAGCACTACAAGGTACAGAGACAAACGTGACCTCAAAAGGCAGCCAGCAGACAGGGGCCTTCCACGGGCCTATCAGGCAATAGGACTGCTGTGACCTGAAAAGCACAGCCAGCAACTACGGGCCTGCCACTGGCCTATGAGGCACGCAGGCTGCTGTGACCTCAGAAGCACAGTCAGCAGCCAGGGGCCTGCTTCTGGCCTATCAGGCTGTAGGAGTTTTGTGACCTAAGTACAGACAGCAGCTATGGGTCTGCCACTGGCCTACAGGAAAAGGAGGCTGCTGTGACCTCACAAGCACAGCCAGCTGCCAGGGGCCTGCCACTGGCCTATGAGGCACGCAGGCTGCTGTGACCTCAAAAGCACACCAAGCAGCCATTGGCATCCCTCTGGCCTACAGGAAAAGGAGGCTGCTGTGACCACACAAGCACAGCGAGGAGCCAGAGGCCTGCCTTTGCCCTATAAGGTTCAGAGACAAATGTGACCTCAAAAGGCAGCCAGCAGACAGAGGCCTTCCACGGGCCTATCAGGAAATAGGACTGCTGTGACCTTACAAGCACATCCAGCAGCTATGGGCCTCCCACTGGCCTATAGGGAACGGAGGCTGCTGTGTCCTCACAAGCACAGCCAGCAGCCAGGGGCCTGCCACTGGCCTATGAGGCACTGAGGCTGCTGTGACCTCACAAGCAGAGGCAGGAGGGGGCGCTTGCCACTCACTTATGACGCACTGAGGCTACTGTGACCTCACAAGCACAGGCAGCAGGGGGCGCTTGCCAGTATCCAATGAGACACTAAGGTTGCTCTGACTTCAGAAGCCCAGAAAGCAGCCATCAGCCTGCCACTGGCTTATGAGGCACGGAGGCTGCTGTGACCTCACAAGCACAGCCAGCAGCCATGAGCCTGCTACCGCCCTATGAGGCAGTGAGGCTGCTGTGACCTCACAAGCACAGCCAGCAGCCATGAGCCTGCCACTGGCCTAGGAGGCACCGTGGCTGCTGTTACTTCACAAGCACAGCCAGCAGCCATGAGCCTGCCACTGGCCTATGAGGCACTGAGGTTGCTGTGACCTCACAAATGCAGCCAGCAGCCAGGAACCTGCCACTGCCCTATGAGGTACAGAGACAAATGTGACCTCAAAACGCGGCCAGCTGCCAGGGGCCTGCCACTGCCCTATAAGACACTGAGGCTGCTGTGACCTCACAAGCACAGCCAGCAGCTGTGGGTCTGCCACTGGCCTATGAGGCACTGAGGCTGCTGTGACCTGACAAGCACAGAGAGCAGCCATCGGCCTCCAGCTTCCCGATCAGGTGCTGATGCTGCTGTCAACTCAGAATCACAGTAAACAGTCAGGGGCCTGCCACTGCCCTAAAGGGCATGGAGGCTGCTGTGATCTCACAAGCCCACCCAGCAGCTATGGGCCTGCCACTGCCCTATAGGACACTGAGGCTTCTCTGACCTCACAAGCCCACCCAGCAGTCATTGGCCTCGAACTGGCATATCAGGCAACAGGACTGCTGTGACCTCACAAGCACGGCCAGCAGGCATGGGCATTCAACTGCCCTATGAGGCCCCGAGACAAACATGACCTCATAATGTAGCCAGCAGGCATGGAGCTGTCACTGGACTATCAGGCAACAGGACTGCTGTGACTTCACAAGCACAGCCAGCAGCCAGCAGCCATGGCATCCAACCAGCCGATGAGCCACTGAGGCTCCTCTCACCTCACAAAAACAGCCAGCACCCAGAGGCCTGCCACTGGCTTATGAGGCAATGTGACTGCTGTGACCTCACAAGGACAGCCAGCAGCCATTGGCCTGCCACTGACCTATCAGGCACTGAGGCTGCTGTGACCTCACAAGCACAGCCAGCAGCCAAGGGCGTGCCACTGGCCTAGGAGGCACGGAGGCTGCTGTGACCTCACAAGCACAGCCAGCAGCCATTGGCCTGCCACTGGCCTATGAGGCACTGAGGCTGCTGTGACCGCACAAGCACAGCCAGCAGACAGGGGCCTGCTACTGGCCTATCAGGCACGGAGGCTGCTATGACCTCAGAAGGACAGCCAACAGCCATTGGCCTCCCACTGGCCTATGAGGCACTGAGGCTGCTATGACCTAACAAGCACAGCCAGCAGCCATTGGCCTTCCACTGGCCTATGAGGCACTGAGGCTGCTATGACCTAACAAGCACAGCCAGCAGCCATTGGCCTGCCACTGGCCTATGAGGCACTGAGGCTGCTGTGACCTCAGAAGCACAGTCAGCAGCCAGGGGCCTGCTGCTGGCCTATCAGGCTGTAGGAGTGTTATGACCTGACAAGCACAGCCAGCAGCTATGGGCATCCCACTGGCCTATCAGGCAACAGGACTGCTGTGACCTCACAAGCACAGCCAGCAGCCAGGGGCCTGCCACTGGCCTATGAGGCACTGAGGCTGCTGTGACCTCAAAAGCACACCAAGCAGCCATTGGCATCCCTCTGGCCTACAGGAAAAGGAGGCTGCTGTGACCTCACAAGCACAGCGAGGAGCCAGAGGCCTGCCATTGCCCTAGAAGGTACAGAGACAAATGTGACGTCAAAAGGCAGCCAGCAGACAGGGGCCTTCCACGGGCCTATCAGGAAATAGGACTGCTGTGACCTCACAAGCATAGCCAGCTGCTATGGGTCTGCCACTGGCCTACAGGAAAAGGAGGCTGCTGTGTCCTCACAAGCACAGTCAGCAGCCAGTGGGCTCCCACTGCCCTATAAGGTACAGAGACAAATGTGACGTCAAAAGGCAGCCAGCAGACAGGGGCCTGCCACGGGCCTATCAGGACATAGGACTGCTCTGACCTCACAAGCCGAGCCAGCAGCTATGGGCCTGCCACTGCCCTATAGGGTACTGAGGCTTCTCTGACCTCACAAGCACAGTCAGCAGCCAGGGGGCTCCCACTGCCCTATAAGGTACAGAGACAAATGTGACGTCAAAAGGCAGCCAGCAGACAGGGGCCTGCCACGGGCCTATCAGGACATAGGACTGCTCTGACCTCACAAGCCGAGCCAGCAGCTATGGGCCTGCCACTGCCCTATAGGGTACTGGGGCTTCTCTGACCTCACAAGCACAGTCAGCAGCCAGGGCATCCCACTGGCCTATGCGGCACTGAGGCTGCTGTGACCTCACAAGTACAACCAGCTGCCATGGGCATCCCACTGGCCAATGAGGCACTAAGACAAAGTTGACCTCAAAATGCAGCCAGCAGCCATGGGCCTCCCACTGGCCTATCAGGCAACAGGACTCCTGTGACCTCACAAGCACAGCCAGCAGCCAGGGCATCGCACTGGCCTATGAGGCCCTGAGGCTGCTGTGACCTCACAAAAACAGCCAGCACCCAGAGGCCTGCCACTTGCCTATCGGTAACTCAGACTGCTGTGAACTCAAAAGGACGGCCAGCAGCCATTGGCCTGCCACTGACCTACCAGGCAATAGCACTGCTGTGACCTCACAAGCACAGCCAGCAGCCAGGGCCCTGCCACTGCCCTATGAGGTACAGAGACAAATGTGACCTGAAAACGCGGCCAGCAGCCAGGCCTCTGCCACTGCCATATAAGACACTGAGGCTGAGTTCACCTAACAAGTAAAGCCAGCAGCGAGGGGCCTGCCACTGCCCTATAGGGCACTGAGGCTGCTGTGACCTCACAAGCACAGCGAAGAGCCAGAGGCCTGCCATTGCACTACAAGGTACAGAGACAAACGTGACCTCAAAAGGCAGCCAGCAGACAGGGGCCTTCCACGGGCCTATCAGGCACTGAGGCTGCTGTGACCTCACTAGCACAGGCAGCAGGGGGCGCTTGCCAGTAACCAATGAGACACTAAGGTTGCTCTGACTTCAGGAGCCCAGAAAGCAGCCATCAGCCTGCAACTGGCCTAGGAAGCACGGAGGCTGCTGTGACCTCACAAGCACAGCCAAGCAGACAGGGGCCTGCCACTGGCCTATCAGGCACGGAGGCTGCTGTGACCTCACAAGCACAGACAGCAGCTCTGGGCCTGCCATGGCGCATCAAGCACGGAGAAAGAAGGGAACACCCAAGCAGACCAGCAGCCATGGGCGTGGCAGTGCATGCCCATGCATGCCATGCATGCAGTGGCATGCAGGTCAAAGTGACATCATAAGACACAACCAGCAACCATGGGCCTGCCACTGCCCTTTTTGGCATGGAGACACAAGTATCCTCACAAGCCCAGCCAGGAGGCATGGCCCTGCCACTGGCCTATCAAGCACAGAGGCAGAAGCAACCTCACAAGCAGAGCAAGGACTGATGGGCCTGACTGGCCTACCAGGCCGTGAGGCAGAAGTGACATGACTATCTCATCCAGCAGTGGTGGACCTGACAATATCATTTCAGGCAGAGGGTAAAGTGATATCACAGAACGTTGAAGGACCATAACAGAAAAAAAGGCACTTGGAGGCATGAGCACTGGGAAAAAAGGGCACTAGGAGGCGATGCACTGCAAAAATATGCACATGCAGGACACTATACTGGAAAAAAAGGCACTTTGGGAGCCTGCATCGCAAAAATAGGCACTTGGAGGCCGCTAGGTCGGAAAAAAAGGCACTTAGATGCCCCTTCACTGCAAACAAAAGGCACTCAGACAGCAGTGCACCTCAAACAAAGGCACTCGGAGGCCCCTGCACCACAAAAACAGGCACCTGGAGAACAGTGAACCACAAGAAAAGGCACTCGGAGGCCGCTGCATCACAAAAAAAAGGCACTTGGAGGCTAATACACTGCAAAAAAGGCACTCGGAGGACCATGCACGGCAAAAAAAGGCAATCGGTGGCCCCAACACCACAGAAAAAGGCACTCGGGGGCTGCTACAATGCGAAAACAGGCACTCCGATGCCCCTACACCAGAAAGAAAGGCACTCAGAGGGCCCTGCAGCACAAAAAAAGGCACTCAGCTGCCCTTACACTGGAAAAACAGGCACTCGGAGGCCTCTACACCCCAGAAAAAGGCACTCAGTGGCCCCTACACTGCAAAAAAAGGCACTCGGGGGTGACTACAATGTGAAACAAGGCACTCGGAGGGCCCGGCACCACCAAAAGAAGGCACTCGGAGGCCCCTGACGCACAAGAAAAGGCACTCGGTGGCCCCTACAGCACAATAAAAGGCACTCGGGGGCTGCTACAATGTGAAACAAGGCACTTGGAGGCCCCAGCACCACAAAAAAAGGCACTCCAAAGCCCCTACATTGCAAAAAAAGGCACTTGGAGGCTACTACACTGCAAAAAAATGCACCCTGAAGCCCATGCACAGCAAAAAAATGCACCCTGAGGCCCCTGCATTGCAAAAAAATGCACCCTGAGGCCCCTGCACCGCAAAAAAAGGCACTCGGAGGCCTCCACACCACAAAAAAAGGCACTTGGGGGCTGCTACAATGCAAAAAAAGGCACTCGGCAGCCCCAGCACCAGAAACAAAGGCACTTGGAGGGCCCTGCACCACAAAAGAAGGCACTCGGAGGCCCCTGACCCACAAGAAAAGGCACTCGGTGGCCCCTACAGCACAATAAAAGGCACTCGGGGGCTGCTACAATGTGAAACAAGGCACTCTGAGGCCCCAGCACCACAAAAAAAGGCACTCGGAAGCCCCTACATTGCAAAAAAAGGCACTTGGAGGCTACTACACTGCAAAAAAATGCACCCTGAGGCCCATGCACAGCAAAAAAATGCACCCTGAGGCCCCTGCACCGCAAAAAAAGGCACTCGGAGGCCTCCACACCACAAAAAAAGGCACTTGGAGGCCGCTACACTGCAAAAGAAAAATGCACCCAGAGGCCTCGACACCACAGAAGAAAAGGCAGTCGGAGGACCACACCACAAAAAAAGGCACTTGGCTGCCCCTACACTGGAAAAAAAGGCACTCAGCTGCCCCTACACCACAAGAAAAGGCACTCAGTGGCCCCTACAGCACAAAAAAAGGCACTTGGTGGCTGCTACAACGCGAAAAAAGGCACTCAGAGGGCCCTGCACCACAAAAAAAAGCACTCGGAGGCTCCTGCACTGGAAAAAGAGGCACTTGCAGGCCTGTACACCGGATATAAAGGCACTTGGAGGCCCCTGCACCACAAAAGAAGGCACTCGGAGGCCCCTACACTGCAAAAAAAGGCACTCGGAGGGCCCTTCACCGCAAAAAAAGGCACTCGGTGGCCCCCACATTGCAAAAAAGGCACTCAGTAGCCCCTGCACCGCAAAAAAAAGGCACTCAGTAGCCCCTGCACTGCAAAAAAAGGCACTCTGAGGCCAGTGCACTGAAAAACAGGGCAGTTGGAGGCCAGTGCACCGCAAAAAAAAATGCACTCAGAGGCCCCTACAGCACAAAAGAAAGGCACTTGGAGCACCACACCACAAAAAAAGGCACTCGGCTGCCCCTACAGCACATAAAAAGGCACTCGGAGGCCCCTACAGCACAAAAAAGGCACTTGGGGGCTGCTACAATGCAAAAAAAGGCACTCGGAGGCCCCTGCACCAGAAAGAAAGGAACTCGGAGGGCCCTGCACCAGAAAAGAAGGCACTCGGAGGACCCTGCACCACAAGAAAAGGCACTCGGGGCCACTACACCGCAAGAAAAGGTACATGGAGGACCACACCCCCCAAAATAACAGCACTCGGAGGCCCCTGAACCACAAGAAAAGGCATTCAGTGGCCTATACAGCAAAATAAAAGGCACTCGGGGGCTGCTACAATGTGAAACAAGGCACTTGGAGGGCCCTGCACCACCAAAAAAGGCACTCGGAGGCTCCTGCACTGGAAAAAGAGGCACTTGCAGGCCTGTACACTGGAAATAAAGGCACTTGGCGGCCCCTACACTGGAAAAAGAGGCACTTGCAGGCCTGTACACTGCAAATAAAGGCACTTGGAGGCTACTACACTGCAAAAAAAGGCACTCGGAAGCACCCACATTGCAAAAAAAGGCACCCTGAGGCCCCTGCACTGCAAAAAAAGGCACTTGGCCCCTGCATCGCAAAAAAAGGCACTCGGTGGCCCCTGCACCGCAAAAAAAGGCACTTGCAGGCCTCTACAACACCTTCCACTGCCCTATCAGACACAGAGGCTCATGTGACCCCACAAGGACAGGAAGCCGCCAGGGGCCTGCCAGTGGCCTGTCAGGCACTGGTACTTCTGTGAGCTCACAAGCAGAGTCAGCAGCCATGGGCATCCCACTGCCTGATGAGGCACTGAGACAAAGGTGACCTCAAAATGCAGCCAGCATGCAGAGGCCTGCCACTGGCCTATCAGGCAATAGGACTGCCGTGACCTCAAAAGGACAGCCAGCAGCCAATGGCCTCGCACTGGCCTATCAGGCAATAGGACTGCTGTGACCTCACGAGCACAGCCAGCAGGTATGGACCTCCCACTGGCTATCAGGCACTCAGACTGCTGTGACCTCACAAGCACAGCAAACAGCCAGGGGCCTGCCACTGCCCTATAGGGCACAGAGGCTGCTGTGACCTGACAAGCACAGCCAGCAGCCAGGGGCCTGCCACTGGCCTGTGAAGCACTGAGGCTGCTGTGACCTCAGAAGCACAGCCAAGCAGACAGGGGCCTGCCACTGGCCTATCAGGCACTGAGACTGCTGTGACCTGACAAGCACAGCCAGCAGCCAGGGGCCTGCCACTGCCCTGTAAGACACTGAGGCTGCTCTGACCTCACAAGCCGAGCCAGCAGCTATGGGCCTGCCACTGCCCTATAGGGCACTGAGGCTTCTCTGCCCTCACAAGCACAGCCAGCAGCCATGGGCCTGCCACTGGCCTATCAGGCAACAGGACTGCTGTGACCTCACAAGCACTGCCAGCAGACAGGGCATCCCACTGGGCTATGCGGCACTGAGGCTGCTGTGACCTCACAAGTACAACCAGCAGCCATGGGCATCCCACTGGCCAATGAGGCACTAAGACAAAGGTGACCTCAAAATGCAGCCAGCAGCCATGGGCCTCCCACTGGCCTATCAGGCAACAGGACTCCTGTGACCTCACAAGCACAGCCAGCAGCCAGGGCATCGCACTGGCCTATGAGGCACTGAGGCTGCTGTGACCTCACAAAAACAGCCAGCACCCAGAGGCCTGCCACTTGCCTATCGGTAACTCAGACTGCTGTGAACTCAAAAGGACAGCCAGCAGCCATTGGCCTGCCACTGACCTACCAGGCAATAGCACTGCTGTGACCTCACAAGCACAGCCAGCAGCCAGGGCCCTGCCACTGCCCTATAAGACACTGAGGCTGATTTCACCTAACAACTAAAGCCAGCAGCTGTGGGTCTGCCACTGGCCTATGAGGCACGGATGCTGCTGTGACCTCACAAGCACAGCCAGCAGCGAGGGGCCTGCCACGGCCCTATAGGGCACTGAGGCTGCTGTGACCTCACTAGCACAGCGAGGAGCCAGAGGCCTGCCATAGCACTACAAGGTACAGAGACAAACGTGACCTCAAAAGGCAGCCAGCAGACAGGGGCCTTCCACGGGCCTATCAGGCAATAGGACTGCTGTGACCTGAAAAGCACAGCCAGCAGCTATGGGCCTGCCACTGGCCTATGAGGCACGCAGGCTGCTGTGACCTCAGAAGCACAGTCAGCAGCCAGGGGCCTGCTTCTGGCCTATCAGGCTGTAGGAGTTTTGTGACCTAAGTACAGACAGCAGCTATGGGTCTGCCACTGGCCTACAGGAAAAGGAGGCTGCTGTGACCTCACAAGCACAGCCAGCTGCCAGGGGCCTGCCACTGGCCTATGAGGCACGCAGGCTGCTGTGACCTCAAAAGCACACCAAGCAGCCATTGGCATCCCTCTGGCCTACAGGAAAAGGAGGCTGCTGTGACCACACAAGCACAGCGAGGAGCCAGAGGCCTGCCTTTGCCCTATAAGGTTCAGAGACAAATGTGACCTCAAAAGGCAGCCAGCAGACAGAGGCCTTCCACGGGCCTATCAGGAAATAGGACTGCTGTGACCTTACAAGCACATCCAGAAGCTATGGGCCTCCCACTGGCCTATAGGGAACGGAGGCTGCTGTGTCCTCACAAGCACAGCCAGCAGCCAGGGGCCTGCCACTGGCCTATGAGGCACTGAGGCTGCTGTGACCTCACAAGCAGAGGCAGGAGGGGGCGCTTGCCACTCACTTATGACGCACTGAGGCTACTGTGACCTCACAAGCACAGGCAGCAGGGGGCGCTTGCCAGTATCCAATGAGACACTAAGGTTGCTCTGACTTCAGAAGCCCAGAAAGCAGCCATCAGCCTGCCACTGGCTTATGAGGCACGGAGGCTGCTGTGACCTCACAAGCACAGCCAGCAGCCATGAGCCTGCTACCGCCCTATGAGGCAGTGAGGCTGCTGTGACCTCACAAGCACAGCCAGCAGCCATGAGCCTGCCACTGGCCTAGGAGGCACCGTGGCTGCTGTTACTTCACAAGCACAGCCAGCAGCCATGAGCCTGCCACTGGCCTATGAGGCACTGAGGTTGCTGTGACCTCACAAATGCAGCCAGCAGCCAGGAACCTGCCACTGCCCTATGAGGTACAGAGACAAATGTGACCTCAAAACGCGGCCAGCTGCCAGGGGCCTGCCACTGCCCTATAAGACACTGAGGCTGCTGTGACCTCACAAGCACAGCCAGCAGCTGTGGGTCTGCCACTGGCCTATGAGGCACTGAGGCTGCTGTGACCTGACAAGCACAGAGAGCAGCCATCGGCCTCCAGCTTCCCGATCAGGTGCTGATGCTGCTGTCAACTCAGAATCACAGTAAACAGTCAGGGGCCTGCCACTGCCCTAAAGGGCATGGAGGCTGCTGTGATCTCACAAGCCCACCCAGCAGCTATGGGCCTGCCACTGCCCTATAGGACACTGAGGCTTCTCTGACCTCACAAGCCCACCCAGCAGTCATTGGCCTCGAACTGGCATATCAGGCAACAGGACTGCTGTGACCTCACAAGCACGGCCAGCAGGCATGGGCATTCAACTGCCCTATGAGGCCCCGAGACAAACATGACCTCATAATGTAGCCAGCAGGCATGGAGCTGTCACTGGACTATCAGGCAACAGGACTGCTGTGACTTCACAAGCACAGCCAGCAGCCAGCAGCCATGGCATCCAACCAGCCGATGAGCCACTGAGGCTCCTCTCACCTCACAAAAACAGCCAGCACCCAGAGGCCTGCCACTGGCTTATGAGGCAATGTGACTGCTGTGACCTCACAAGGACAGCCAGCAGCCATTGGCCTGCCACTGACCTATCAGGCACTGAGGCTGCTGTGACCTCACAAGCACAGCCAGCAGCCAAGGGCGTGCCACTGGCCTAGGAGGCACGGAGGCTGCTGTGACCTCACAAGCACAGCCAGCAGCCATTGGCCTGCCACTGGCCTATGAGGCACTGAGGCTGCTGTGACCGCACAAGCACAGCCAGCAGACAGGGGCCTGCTACTGGCCTATCAGGCACGGAGGCTGCTATGACCTCAGAAGGACAGCCAACAGCCATTGGCCTCCCACTGGCCTATGAGGCACTGAGGCTGCTATGACCTAACAAGCACAGCCAGCAGCCATTGGCCTTCCACTGGCCTATGAGGCACTGAGGCTGCTATGACCTAACAAGCACAGCCAGCAGCCATTGGCCTGCCACTGGCCTATGAGGCACTGAGGCTGCTGTGACCTCAGAAGCACAGTCAGCAGCCAGGGGCCTGCTGCTGGCCTATCAGGCTGTAGGAGTGTTATGACCTGACAAGCACAGCCAGCAGCTATGGGCATGCCACTGGCCTATCAGGCAACAGGACTGCTGTGACCTCACAAGCACAGCCAGCAGCCAGGGGCCTGCCACTGGCCTATGAGGCACTGAGGCTGCTGTGACCTCAAAAGCACACCAAGCAGCCATTGGCATCCCTCTGGCCTACAGGAAAAGGAGGCTGCTGTGACCTCACAAGCACAGCGAGGAGCCAGAGGCCTGCCATTGCCCTAGAAGGTACAGAGACAAATGTGACCTCAAAAGGCAGCCAGCAGACAGGGGCCTTCCACGGGCCTATCAGGAAATAGGACTGCTGTGACCTCACAAGCATAGCCAGCTGCTATGGGTCTGCCACTGGCCTACAGGAAAAGGAGGCTGCTGTGTCCTCACAAGCACAGTCAGCAGCCAGTGGGCTCCCACTGCCCTATAAGGTACAGAGACAAATGTGACGTCAAAAGGCAGCCAGCAGACAGGGGCCTGCCACGGGCCTATCAGGAAATAGGACTGCTGTGACCTCACAAGCATAGCCAGCTGCTATGGGTCTGCCACTGGCCTACAGGAAAAGGAGGCTGCTGTGTCCTCACAAGCACAGTCAGCAGCCAGTGGGCTCCCACTGCCCTATAAGGTACAGAGACAAATGTGACGTCAAAAGGCAGCCAGCAGACAGGGGCCTGCCACGGGCCTATCAGGACATAGGACTGCTCTGACCTCACAAGCCGAGCCAGCAGCTATGGGCCTGCCACTGCCCTATAGGGTACTGAGGCTTCTCTGACCTCACAAGCACAGTCAGCAGCCAGGGGGCTCCCACTGCCCTATAAGGTACAGAGACAAATGTGACGTCAAAAGGCAGCCAGCAGACAGGGGCCTGCCACGGGCCTATCAGGACATAGGACTGCTCTGACCTCACAAGCCGAGCCAGCAGCTATGGGCCTGCCACTGCCCTATAGGGTACTGGGGCTTCTCTGACCTCACAAGCACAGTCAGCAGCCAGGGCATCCCACTGGCCTATGCGGCACTGAGGCTGCTGTGACCTCACAAGTACAACCAGCTGCCATGGGCATCCCACTGGCCAATGAGGCACTAAGACAAAGTTGACCTCAAAATGCAGCCAGCAGCCATGGGCCTCCCACTGGCCTATCAGGCAACAGGACTCCTGTGACCTCACAAGCACAGCCAGCAGCCAGGGCATCGCACTGGCCTATGAGGCCCTGAGGCTGCTGTGACCTCACAAAAACAGCCAGCACCCAGAGGCCTGCCACTTGCCTATCGGTAACTCAGACTGCTGTGAACTCAAAAGGACGGCCAGCAGCCATTGGCCTGCCACTGACCTACCAGGCAATAGCACTGCTGTGACCTCACAAGCACAGCCAGCAGTCAGGGCCCTGCCACTGCCCTATGAGGTACAGAGACAAATGTGACCTGAAAACGCGGCCAGCAGCCAGGCCTCTGCCACTGCCATATAAGACACTGAGGCTGAGTTCACCTAACAAGTAAAGCCAGCAGCGAGGGGCCTGCCACTGCCCTATAGGGCACTGAGGCTGCTGTGACCTCACAAGCACAGCGAAGAGCCAGAGGCCTGCCATTGCACTACAAGGTACAGAGACAAACGTGACCTCAAAAGGCAGCCAGCAGACAGGGGCCTTCCACGGGCCTATCAGGCACTGAGGCTGCTGTGACCTCACAAGCACAGGCAGCAGGGGGCGCTTGCCAGTAACCAATGAGACACTAAGGTTGCTCTGACTTCAGGAGCCCAGAAAGCAGCCATCAGCCTGCAACTGGCCTAGGAAGCACGGAGGCTGCTGTGACCTCACAAGCACAGCCAAGCAGACAGGGGCCTGCCACTGGCCTATCAGGCACGGAGGCTGCTGTGACCTCACAAGCACAGACAGCAGCTCTGGGCCTGCCATGGCGCATCAAGCACGGAGAAAGAAGGGAACACCCAAGCAGACCAGCAGCCATGGGCGTGGCAGTGCATGCCCATGCATGCCATGCATGCAATGGCATGCAGGTCAAAGTGACATCATAAGACACAACCAGCAACCATGGGCCTGCCACTGCCCTTTTTGGCATGGAGACACAAGTATCCTCACAAGCCCAGCCAGGAGGCATGGCCCTGCCACTGGCCTATCAAGCACAGAGGCAGAAGCAACCTCACAAGCAGAGCAAGGACTGATGGGCCTGACTGGCCTACCAGGCCGTGAGGCAGAAGTGACATGACTATCTCATCCAGCAGTGGTGGACCTGACAATATCATTTCAGGCAGAGGGTAAAGTGATATCACAGAACGTTGAAGGACCATAACAGAAAAAAAGGCACTTGGAGGCATGAGCACTGGGAAAAAAGGGCACTAGGAGGCGATGCACTGCAAAAATATGCACATGCAGGACACTATACTGGAAAAAAAGGCACTTTGGGAGCCTGCATCGCAAAAATAGGCACTTGGAGGCCGCTAGGTCGGAAAAAAAGGCACTTAGATGCCCCTTCACTGCAAACAAAAGGCACTCAGACAGCAGTGCACCTCAAACAAAGGCACTCGGAGGCCCCTGCACCACAAAAACAGGCACCTGGAGAACAGTGAACCACAAGAAAAGGCACTCGGAGGCCGCTGCATCACAAAAAAAAGGCACTTGGAGGCTAATACACTGCAAAAAAGGCACTCGGAGGACCATGCACGGCAAAAAAAGGCAATCGGTGGCCCCAACACCACAGAAAAAGGCACTCGGGGGCTGCTACAATGCGAAAACAGGCACTCCGATGCCCCTACACCAGAAAGAAAGGCACTCAGAGGGCCCTGCAGCACAAAAAAAGGCACTCAGCTGCCCTTACACTGGAAAAACAGGCACTCGGAGGCCTCTACACCCCAGAAAAAGGCACTCAGTGGCCCCTACACTGCAAAAAAAGGCACTCGGGGGTGACTACAATGTGAAACAAGGCACTCGGAGGGCCCGGCACCACCAAAAGAAGGCACTCGGAGGCCCCTGACGCACAAGAAAAGGCACTCGGTGGCCCCTACAGCACAATAAAAGGCACTCGGGGGCTGCTACAATGTGAAACAAGGCACTTGGAGGCCCCAGCACCACAAAAAAAGGCACTCCAAAGCCCCTACATTGCAAAAAAAGGCACTTGGAGGCTACTACACTGCAAAAAAAATGCACCCTGAAGCCCATGCACAGCAAAAAAATGCACCCTGAGGCCCCTGCATTGCAAAAAAATGCACCCTGAGGCCCCTGCACCGCAAAAAAAGGCACTCGGAGGCCTCCACACCACAAAAAAAGGCACTTGGGGGCTGCTACAATGCAAAAAAAGGCACTCGGCGGCCCCAGCACCAGAAACAAAGGCACTTGGAGGGCCCTGCACCACAAAAGAAGGCACTCGGAGGCCCCTGACCCACAAGAAAAGGCACTCGGTGGCCCCTACAGCACAATAAAAGGCACTCGGGGGCTGCTACAATGTGAAACAAGGCACTCTGAGGCCCCAGCACCACAAAAAAAGGCACTCGGAAGCCCCTACATTGCAAAAAAAGGCACTTGGAGGCTACTACACTGCAAAAAAATGCACCCTGAGGCCCATGCACAGCAAAAAAATGCACCCTGAGGCCCCTGCACCGCAAAAAAAGGCACTCGGAGGCCTCCACACCACAAAAAAAGGCACTTGGAGGCCGCTACACTGCAAAAGAAAAATGCACCCAGAGGCCTCGACACCACAGAAGAAAAGGCAGTCGGAGGACCACACCACAAAAAAAGGCACTTGGCTGCCCCTACACTGGAAAAAAAGGCACTCAGCTGCCCCTACACCACAAGAAAAGGCACTCAGTGGCCCCTACAGCACAAAAAAAGGCACTTGGTGGCTGCTACAACGCGAAAAAAGGCACTCAGAGGGCCCTGCACCACAAAAAAAAGCACTCGGAGGCTCCTGCACTGGAAAAAGAGGCACTTGCAGGCCTGTACACCGGATATAAAGGCACTTGGAGGCCCCTGCACCACAAAAGAAGGCACTCGGAGGCCCCTACACTGCAAAAAAAGGCACTCGGAGGGCCCTTCACCGCAAAAAAAGGCACTCGGTGGCCCCCACATTGCAAAAAAGGCACTCAGTAGCCCCTGCACCGCAAAAAAAAGGCACTCAGTAGCCCCTGCACTGCAAAAAAAGGCACTCTGAGGCCAGTGCACTGAAAAACAGGGCAGTTGGAGGCCAGTGCACCGCAAAAAAAAATGCACTCAGAGGCCCCTACAGCACAAAAGAAAGGCACTTGGAGCACCACACCACAAAAAAAGGCACTCGGCTGCCCCTACAGCACAAAAAAAGGCACTCGGAGGCCCCTACAGCACAAAAAAGGCACTTGGGGGCTGCTACAATGCAAAAAAAGGCACTCGGAGGCCCCTGCACCAGAAAGAAAGGAACTCGGAGGGCCCTGCACCACAAAAGAAGGCACTCGGAGGACCCTGCACCACAAGAAAAGGCACTCGGGGCCACTACACCGCAAGAAAAGGTACATGGAGGACCACACCCCCCAAAATAACAGCACTCGGAGGCCCCTGAACCACAAGAAAAGGCATTCAGTGGCCTATACAGCAAAATAAAAGGCACTCGGGGGCTGCTACAATGTGAAACAAGGCACTTGGAGGGCCCTGCACCACCAAAAAAGGCACTCGGAGGCTCCTGCACTGGAAAAAGAGGCACTTGCAGGCCTGTACACTGGAAATAAAGGCACTTGGCGGCCCCTACACTGGAAAAAGAGGCACTTGCAGGCCTGTACACTGCAAATAAAGGCACTTGGAGGCTACTACACTGCAAAAAAAGGCACTCGGAAGCACCCACATTGCAAAAAAAGGCACCCTGAGGCCCCTGCACTGCAAAAAAAGGCACTTGGCCCCTGCACCGCAAAAAAAGGCACTCGGTGGCCCCTGCACCGCAAAAAAAGGCACTTGGAGGCCTCTACAACACCTTCCACTGCCCTATCAGACACAGAGGCTCATGTGACCCCACAAGGACAGGAAGCCGCCAGGGGCCTGCCAGTGGCCTGTCAGGCACTGGTACTTCTGTGAGCTCACAAGCAGAGTCAGCAGCCATGGGCATCCCACTGCCTGATGAGGCACTGAGACAAAGGTGACCTCAAAATGCAGCCAGCATGCAGAGGCCTGCCACTGGCCTATCAGGCAATAGGACTGCCGTGACCTCAAAAGGACAGCCAGCAGCCAATGGCCTCGCACTGGCCTATCAGGCAATAGGACTGCTGTGACCTCACGAGCACAGCCAGCAGGTATGGACCTCCCACTGGCTATCAGGCACTCAGACTGCTGTGACCTCACAAGCACAGCAAACAGCCAGGGGCCTGCCACTGCCCTATAGGGCACAGAGGCTGCTGTGACCTGACAAGCACAGCCAGCAGCCAGGGGCCTGCCACTGGCCTGTGAAGCACTGAGGCTGCTGTGACCTCAGAAGCTCAGCCAAGCAGACAGGGGCCTGCCACTGGCCTATCAGGCACTGAGGCTGCTGTGACCTGACAAGCACAGCCAGCAGCCAGGGGCCTGCCACTGCCCTGTAAGACACTGAGGCTGCTGTGACCTCACGAGCCCAGGCAGCAGCTATGGGCCTGCCACTGGCCCTATAGGGCAGGGAGGCTGCTGTGACCTCACAAGCACAGCGAGGAGCCAGAGGCCTGCCATTGCCCTAGAAGGTACAGAGACAAATGTGACGTCAAAAGGCAGCCAGCAGACAGGGGCCTGCCACGGGCCTATCAGGAAATAGGACTGCTCTGACCTCACAAGCCGAGCCAGCAGCTATGGGCCTGCCACTGGCCTATAGGGCACTGAGGCTTCTCTGCCCTCACAAGCACAGCCAGCAGCCATGGGCCTGCCACTGGCCTATCAGGCAACAGGACTGCTGTGACCTCACAAGCACTGCCAGCAGACAGGGCATCCCACTGGGCTATGCGGCACTGAGGCTGCTGTGACCTCACAAGTACAACCAGCAGCCATGGGCATCCCACTGGCCAATGAGGCACTAAGACAAAGGTGACCTCAAAATGCAGCCAGCAGCCATGGGCCTCCCACTGGCCTATCAGGCAACAGGACTTCTGTGACCTCACAAGCACAGCCAGCAGCCAGGGCATCGCACTGGCCTATGAGGCACTGAGGCTGCTGTGACCTCACAAAAACAGCCAGCACCCAGAGGCCTGCCACTTGCCTATCGGTAACTCAGACTGCTGTGAACTCAAAAGGACAGCCAGCAGCCATTGGCCTGCCACTGACCTACCAGGCAATAGCACTGCTGTGACCTCACAAGCACAGCCAGCAGCCAGGGCCCTGCCACTGCCCTATAAGACACTGAGGCTGATTTCACCTAACAACTAAAGCCAGCAGCTGTGGGTCTGCCACTGGCCTATGAGGCACGGATGCTGCTGTGACCTCACAAGCACAGCCAGCAGCGAGGGGCCTGCCACGGCCCTATAGGGCACTGAGGCTGCTGTGACCTCACTAGCACAGCGAGGAGCCAGAGGCCTGCCATAGCACTACAAGGTACAGAGACAAACGTGACCTCAAAAGGCAGCCAGCAGACAGGGGCCTTCCACGGGCCTATCAGGCAATAGGACTGCTGTGACCTGAAAAGCACAGCCAGCAGCTATGGGCCTGCCACTGGCCTATGAGGCACGCAGGCTGCTGTGACCTCAGAAGCACAGTCAGCAGCCAGGGGCCTGCTTCTGGCCTATCAGGCTGTAGGAGTTTTGTGACCTAAGTACAGACAGCAGCTATGGGTCTGCCACTGGCCTACAGGAAAAGGAGGCTGCTGTGACCTCACAAGCACAGCCAGCTGCCAGGGGCCTGCCACTGGCCTATGAGGCACGCAGGCTGCTGTGACCTCAAAAGCACACCAAGCAGCCATTGGCATCCCTCTGGCCTACAGGAAAAGGAGGCTGCTGTGACCTCACAAGCACAGCGAGGAGCCAGAGGCCTGCCTTTGCCCTATAAGGTTCAGAGACAAATGTGACCTCAAAAGGCAGCCAGCAGACAGAGGCCTTCCACGGGCCTATCAGGAAATAGGACTGCTGTGACCTTACAAGCACATCCAGAAGCTATGGGCCTCCCACTGGCCTATAGGGAATGGAGGCTGCTGTGTCCTCACAAGCACAGCCAGCAGCCAGGGGCCTGCCACTGGCCTATGAGGCACTGAGGCTGCTGTGACCTCACAAGCAGAGGCAGGAGGGGGCGCTTGCCACTCACTTATGACGCACTGAGGCTACTGTGACCTCACAAGCACAGGCAGCAGGGGGCGCTTGCCAGTATCCAATGAGACACTAAGGTTGCTCTGACTTCAGAAGCCCAGAAAGCAGCCATCAGCCTGCCACTGGCTTATGAGGCACGGAGGCTGCTGTGACCTCACAAGCACAGCCAGCAGCCATGAGCCTGCTACCGCCCTATGAGGCAGTGAGGCTGCTGTGACCTCACAAGCACAGCCAGCAGCCATGAGCCTGCCACTGGCCTAGGAGGCACCGTGGCTGCTGTTACTTCACAAGCACAGCCAGCAGCCATGAGCCTGCCACTGGCCTATGAGGCACTGAGGTTGCTGTGACCTCACAAATGCAGCCAGCAGCCAGGAACCTGCCACTGCCCTATGAGGTACAGAGACAAATGTGACCTCAAAACGCGGCCAGCTGCCAGGGGCCTGCCACTGCCCTATAAGACACTGAGGCTGCTGTGACCTCACAAGCACAGCCAGCAGCTGTGGGTCTGCCACTGGCCTATGAGGCACTGAGGCTGCTGTGACCTGACAAGCACAGAGAGCAGCCATCGGCCTCCAACTTCCCGATCAGGTGCTGATGCTGCTGTCAACTCAGAATCACAGTAAACAGTCAGGGGCCTGCCACTGCCCTAAAGGGCATGGAGGCTGCTGTGATCTCACAAGCCCACCCAGCAGCTATGGGCCTGCCACTGCCCTATAGGACACTGAGGCTTCTCTGACCTCACAAGCCCACCCAGCAGTCATTGGCCTCGAACTGGCATATCAGGCAACAGGACTGCTGTGACCTCACAAGCACGGCCAGCAGGCATGGGCATTCAACTGCCCTATGAGGCCCCGAGACAAACATGACCTCATAATGTAGCCAGCAGGCATGGAGCTGTCACTGGACTATCAGGCAACAGGACTGCTGTGACTTCACAAGCACAGCCAGCAGCCAGCAGCCATGGCATCCAACCAGCCGATGAGCCACTGAGGCTCCTCTCACCTCACAAAAACAGCCAGCACCCAGAGGCCTGCCACTGGCTTATGAGGCAATGTGACTGCTGTGACCTCACAAGGACAGCCAGCAGCCATTGGCCTGCCACTGACCTATCAGGCACTGAGGCTGCTGTGACCTCACAAGCACAGCCAGCAGCCAAGGGCGTGCCACTGGCCTAGGAGGCACGGAGGCTGCTGTGACCTCACAAGCACAGCCAGCAGCCATTGGCCTGCCACTGGCCTATGAGGCACTGAGGCTGCTGTGACCGCACAAGCACAGCCAGCAGACAGGGGCCTGCTACTGGCCTATCAGGCACGGAGGCTGCTATGACCTCAGAAGGACAGCCAACAGCCATTGGCCTCCCACTGGCCTATGAGGCACTGAGGCTGCTATGACCTAACAAGCACAGCCAGCAGCCATTGGCCTTCCACTGGCCTATGAGGCACTGAGGCTGCTATGACCTAACAAGCACAGCCAGCAGCCATTGGCCTGCCACTGGCCTATGAGGCACTGAGGCTGCTGTGACCTCAGAAGCACAGTCAGCAGCCAGGGGCCTGCTGCTGTCCTATCAGGCTGTAGGAGTGTTATGACCTGACAAGCACAGCCAGCAGCTATGGGCATCCCACTGGCCTATCAGGCAACAGGACTGCTGTGACCTCACAAGCACAGCCAGCAGCCAGGGGCCTGCCACTGGCCTATGAGGCACTGAGGCTGCTGTGACCTCAAAAGCACACCAAGCAGCCATTGGCATCCCTCTGGCCTACAGGAAAAGGAGGCTGCTGTGACCTCACAAGCACAGCGAGGAGCCAGAGGCCTGCCATTGCCCTAGAAGGTACAGAGACAAATGTGACCTCAAAAGGCAGCCAGCAGACAGGGGCCTTCCACGGGCCTATCAGGAAATAGGACTGCTGTGACCTCACAAGCATAGCCAGCTGCTATGGGTCTGCCACTGGCCTACAGGAAAAGGAGGCTGCTGTGTCCTCACAAGCACAGTCAGCAGCCAGTGGGCTCCCACTGCCCTATAAGGTACAGAGACAAATGTGACGTCAAAAGGCAGCCAGCAGACAGGGGCCTGCCACGGGCCTATCAGGACATAGGACTGCTCTGACCTCACAAGCCGAGCCAGCAGCTATGGGCCTGCCACTGCCCTATAGGGTACTGAGGCTTCTCTGACCTCACAAGCACAGTCAGCAGCCAGGGGGCTCCCACTGCCCTATAAGGTACAGAGACAAATGTGACGTCAAAAGGCAGCCAGCAGACAGGGGCCTGCCACGGGCCTATCAGGACATAGGACTGCTCTGACCTCACAAGCCGAGCCAGCAGCTATGGGCCTGCCACTGCCCTATAGGGTACTGGGGCTTCTCTGACCTCACAAGCACAGTCAGCAGCCAGGGCATCCCACTGGCCTATGCGGCACTGAGGCTGCTGTGACCTCACAAGTACAACCAGCTGCCATGGGCATCCCACTGGCCAATGAGGCACTAAGACAAAGGTGACCTCAAAATGCAGCCAGCAGCCATGGGCCTCCCACTGGCCTATCAGGCAACAGGACTCCTGTGACCTCACAAGCACAGCCAGCAGCCAGGGCATCGCACTGGCCTATGAGGCCCTGAGGCTGCTGTGACCTCACAAAAACAGCCAGCACCCAGAGGCCTGCCACTTGCCTATCGGTAACTCAGACTGCTGTGAACTCAAAAGGACGGCCAGCAGCCATTGGCCTGCCACTGACCTACCAGGCAATAGCACTGCTGTGACCTCACAAGCACAGCCAGCAGCCAGGGCCCTGCCACTGCCCTATGAGGTACAGAGACAAATGTGACCTGAAAACGCGGCCAGCAGCCAGGCCTCTGCCACTGCCATATAAGACACTGAGGCTGAGTTCACCTAACAAGTAAAGCCAGCAGCGAGGGGCCTGCCACTGCCCTATAGGGCACTGAGGCTGCTGTGACCTCACAAGCACAGCGAAGAGCCAGAGGCCTGCCATTGCACTACAAGGTACAGAGACAAACGTGACCTCAAAAGGCAGCCAGCAGACAGGGGCCTTCCACGGGCCTATCAGGCACTGAGGCTGCTGTGACCTCACAAGCACAGGCAGCAGGGGGCGCTTGCCAGTAACCAATGAGACACTAAGGTTGCTCTGACTTCAGGAGCCCAGAAAGCAGCCATCAGCCTGCAACTGGCCTAGGAAGCACGGAGGCTGCTGTGACCTCACAAGCACAGCCAAGCAGACAGGGGCCTGCCACTGGCCTATCAGGCACGGAGGCTTCTGTGACCTGACAAGCACAGCCAGCAGCCAGGGGCCTGCCACTGCCCTGTAAGACACTGAGGCTGCTGTGACCTCACGAGCCCAGGCAGCAGCTATGGGCCTGCCACTGGCCCTATAGGGCAGGGAGGCTGCTGTGACCTCACAAGCACAGCGAGGAGCCAGAGGCCTGCCATTGCCCTAGAAGGTACAGAGACAAATGTGACGTCAAAAGGCAGCCAGCAGACAGGGGCCTTCCACGGGCCTATCAGGAAATAGGACTGCTCTGACCTCACAAGCCGAGCCAGCAGCTATGGGCCTGCCACTGGCCTATAGGGCACTGAGGCTTCTCTGCCCTCACAAGCACAGCCAGCAGCCATGGGCCTGCCACTGGCCTATCAGGCAACAGGACTGCTGTGACCTCACAAGCACTGCCAGCAGACAGGGCATCCCACTGGGCTATGCGGCACTGAGGCTGCTGTGACCTCACAAGTACAACCAGCAGCCATGGGCATCCCACTGGCCAATGAGGCACTAAGACAAAGGTGACCTCAAAATGCAGCCAGCAGCCATGGGCCTCCCACTGGCCTATCAGGCAACAGGACTCCTGTGACCTCACAAGCACAGCCAGCAGCCAGGGCATCGCACTGGCCTATGAGGCACTGAGGCTGCTGTGACCTCACAAAAACAGCCAGCACCCAGAGGCCCACCACTTGCCTATCGGTAACTCAGACTGCTGTGAACTCAAAAGGACAGCCAGCAGCCATTGGCCTGCCACTGACCTACCAGGCAATAGCACTGCTGTGACCTCACAAGCACAGCCAGCAGCCAGGGCCCTGCCACTGCCCTATAAGACACTGAGGCTGATTTCACCTAACAACTAAAGCCAGCAGCTGTGGGTCTGCCACTGGCCTATGAGGCACGGATGCTGCTGTGACCTCACAAGCACAGCCAGCAGCGAGGGGCCTGCCACGGCCCTATAGGGCACTGAGGCTGCTGTGACCTCACTAGCACAGCGAGGAGCCAGGGGCCTGCCATTGCACTACAAGGTACAGAGACAAACGTGACCTCAAAAGGCAGCCAGCAGACAGGGGCCTTCCACGGGCCTATCAGGCAATAGGACTGCTGTGACCTGAAAAGCACAGCCAGCAGCTACGGGCCTGCCACTGGCCTATGAGGCACGCAGGCTGCTGTGACCTCAGAAGCACAGTCAGCAGCCAGGGGCCTGCTTCTGGCCTATCAGGCTGTAGGAGTTTTGTGACCTAAGTACAGACAGCAGCTATGGGTCTGCCACTGGCCTACAGGAAAAGGAGGCTGCTGTGACCTCACAAGCACAGCCAGCTGCCAGGGGCCTGCCACTGGCCTATGAGGCACGCAGGCTGCTGTGACCTCAAAAGCACACCAAGCAGCCATTGGCATCCCTCTGGCCTACAGGAAAAGGAGGCTGCTGTGACCACACAAGCACAGCGAGGAGCCAGAGGCCTGCCTTTGCCCTATAAGGTTCAGAGACAAATGTGACCTCAAAAGGCAGCCAGCAGACAGAGGCCTTCCACGGGCCTATCAGGAAATAGGACTGCTGTGACCTTACAAGCACATCCAGAAGCTATGGGCCTCCCACTGGCCTATAGGGAACGGAGGCTGCTGTGTCCTCACAAGCACAGCCAGCAGCCAGGGGCCTGCCACTGGCCTATGAGGCACTGAGGCTGCTGTGACCTCACAAGCAGAGGCAGGAGGGGGCGCTTGCCACTCACTTATGACGCACTGAGGCTACTGTGACCTCACAAGCACAGGCAGCAGGGGGCGCTTGCCAGTATCCAATGAGACACTAAGGTTGCTCTGACTTCAGAAGCCCAGAAAGCAGCCATCAGCCTGCCACTGGCTTATGAGGCACGGAGGCTGCTGTGACCTCACAAGCACAGCCAGCAGCCATGAGCCTGCTACCGCCCTATGAGGCAGTGAGGCTGCTGTGACCTCACAAGCACAGCCAGCAGCCATGAGCCTGCCACTGGCCTAGGAGGCACCGTGGCTGCTGTTACTTCACAAGCACAGCCAGCAGCCATGAGCCTGCCACTGGCCTATGAGGCACTGAGGTTGCTGTGACCTCACAAATGCAGCCAGCAGCCAGGAACCTGCCACTGCCCTATGAGGTACAGAGACAAATGTGACCTCAAAACGCGGCCAGCTGCCAGGGGCCTGCCACTGCCCTATAAGACACTGAGGCTGCTGTGACCTCACAAGCACAGCCAGCAGCTGTGGGTCTGCCACTGGCCTATGAGGCACTGAGGCTGCTGTGACCTGACAAGCACAGAGAGCAGCCATCGGCCTCCAACTTCCCGATCAGGTGCTGATGCTGCTGTCAACTCAGAAGCACAGTAAACAGTCAGGGGCCTGCCACTGCCCTAAAGGGCATGGAGGCTGCTGTGATCTCACAAGCCCACCCAGCAGCTATGGGCCTGCCACTGCCCTATAGGACACTGAGGCTTCTCTGACCTCACAAGCCCACCCAGCAGTCATTGGCCTCGAACTGGCATATCAGGCAACAGGACTGCTGTGACCTCACAAGCACGGCCAGCAGGCATGGGCATTCAACTGCCCTATGAGGCCCCGAGACAAACATGACCTCATAATGTAGCCAGCAGGCATGGAGCTGTCACTGGACTATCAGGCAACAGGACTGCTGTGACTTCACAAGCACAGCCAGCAGCCAGCAGCCATGGCATCCAACCAGCCGATGAGCCACTGAGGCTCCTCTCACCTCACAAAAACAGCCAGCACCCAGAGGCCTGCCACTGGCTTATGAGGCAATGTGACTGCTGTGACCTCACAAGGACAGCCAGCAGCCATTGGCCTGCCACTGACCTATCAGGCACTGAGGCTGCTGTGACCTCACAAGCACAGCCAGCAGCCAAGGGCGTGCCACTGGCCTAGGAGGCACGGAGGCTGCTGTGACCTCACAAGCACAGCCAGCAGCCATTGGCCTGCCACTGGCCTATGAGGCACTGAGGCTGCTGTGACCGCACAAGCACAGCCAGCAGACAGGGGCCTGCTACTGGCCTATCAGGCACGGAGGCTGCTATGACCTCAGAAGGACAGCCAACAGCCATTGGCCTCCCACTGGCCTATGAGGCACTGAGGCTGCTATGACCTAACAAGCACAGCCAGCAGCCATTGGCCTTCCACTGGCCTATGAGGCACTGAGGCTGCTATGACCTAACAAGCACAGTCAGCAGCCAGGGGGCTCCCACTGCCCTATAAGGTACAGAGACAAATGTGACATCAAAAGGCAGCCAGCAGACAGGGGCCTGCCACGGGCCTATCAAGACATAGGACTGCTCTGACCTCACAAGCCGAGCCAGCAGCTATGGGCCTGCCACTGCCCTATAGGGTACTGGGGCTTCTCTGACCTCACAAGCACAGTCAGCAGCCAGGGCATCCCACTGGCCTATGCGGCACTGAGGCTGCTGTGACCTCACAAGTACAACCAGCTGCCATGGGCATCCCACTGGCCAATGAGGCACTAAGACAAAGTTGACCTCAAAATGCAGCCAGCAGCCATGGGCCTCCCACTGGCCTATCAGGCAACAGGACTCCTGTGACCTCACAAGCACAGCCAGCAGCCAGGGCATCGCACTGGCCTATGAGGCCCTGAGGCTGCTGTGACCTCACAAAAACAGCCAGCACCCAGAGGCCTGCCACTTGCCTATCGGTAACTCAGACTGCTGTGAACTCAAAAGGACGGCCAGCAGCCATTGGCCTGCCACTGACCTACCAGGCAATAGCACTGCTGTGACCTCACAAGCACAGCCAGCAGCCAGGGCCCTGCCACTGCCCTATGAGGTACAGAGACAAATGTGACCTGAAAACGCGGCCAGCAGCCAGGCCTCTGCCACTGCCATATAAGACACTGAGGCTGAGTTCACCTAACAAGTAAAGCCAGCAGCGAGGGGCCTGCCACTGCCCTATAGGGCACTGAGGCTGCTGTGACCTCACAAGCACAGCGAAGAGCCAGAGGCCTGCCACTGCACTACAAGGTACAGAGACAAACGTGACCTCAAAAGGCAGCCAGCAGACAGGGGCCTTCCACGGGCCTATCAGGCACTGAGGCTGCTGTGACCTCACAAGCACAGGCAGCAGGGGGCGCTTGCCAGTAACCAATGAGACACTAAGGTTGCTCTGACTTCAGGAGCCCAGAAAGCAGCCATCAGCCTGCAACTGGCCTAGGAAGCATGGAGGCTGCTGTGACCTCACAAGCACAGCCAAGCAGACAGGGGCCTGCCACTGGCCTATCAGGCACGGAGGCTGCTGTGACCTCACAAGCACAGACAGCAGCTCTGGGCCTGCCATGGCGCACCAAGCACGGAGAAAGAAGGGAACACCCAAGCAGACCAGCAGCCATGGGCGTGGCAGTGCATGCCCATGCATGCCATGCATGCAATGGCATGCAGGTCAAAGTGACATCATAAGACACAACCAGCAACCATGGGCCTGCCACTGCCCTTTTTGGCATGGAGACACAAGTATCCTCACAAGCCCAGCCAGGAGGCATGGCCCTGCCACTGGCCTATCAAGCACAGAGGCAGAAGCAGCCTCACAAGCAGAACAAGGACTGATGGGCCTGACTGGCCTACCAGGCCGTGAGGCAGAAGTGACATGACTATCTCATCCAGCAGTGGTGGACCTGACAATATCATTTCAGGCAGAGGGTAAAGTGATATCACAGAACGTTGAAGGACCATAACAGAAAAAAAGGCACTTGGAGGCATGAGCACTGGGAAAAAAGGGCACTAGGAGGCGATGCACTGCAAAAATATGCACATGCAGGACACTATACTGGAAAAAAAGGCACTTTGGGAGCCTGCATCGCAAAAATAGGCACTTGGAGGCCGCTAGGTCGGAAAAAAAGGCACTTAGATGCCCCTTCACTGCAAACAAAAGGCACTCAGACAGCAGTGCACCTCAAACAAAGGCACTCGGAGGCCCCTGCACCACAAAAACAGGCACCTGGAGAACAGTGAACCACAAGAAAAGGCACTCGGAGGCCTCTGCATCACAAAAAAAGGCACTTGGAGGCTAATACACTGCAAAAAAGGCACTCGGAGGACCATGCACGGCAAAAAAAGGCACTCGGTGGCCCCAACACCACAAAAAAGGCACTCGGGGGCTGCTACAATGCGAAAACAGGCACTCCGATGCCCCTACACCAGAAAGAAAGGCACTCAGAGGGCCCTGCAGCACAAAAAAAGGCACTCAGCTGCCCTTACACTGGAAAAACAGGCACTCGGAGGCCTCTACACCCCAGAAAAAGGCACTCAGTGGCCCCTACACTGCAAAAAAAGGCACTCGGGGGTGACTACAATGTGAAACAAGGCACTCGGAGGGCCCGGCACCACCAAAAGAAGCACTCAGAGGCTCCTGCACTGGAAAAAGAGGCATTGCAGGCCTGTACACCAGAAAAAAAGGCACTTGGAGGCCGCTACACCGCAGAGAAAGGCACTCGGCTGCCCCTGCGCTGGAAAAAAAGGCACTCGGAGGCCGCTACACTGCAAAAAAAAAAAAAGCACCCAGAGGCCTCGACACCACAAAAGAAAGGCACTCGGAGGACCACACCACAAAAAATGGCACTCGGCTGCCCCTACACCACAAAAAAAGGCACTCGGCTGCCCCTACACTGGAAGAAAAGGCACTCGGAGGCCCCTACAGCACAAAAAAAGGCACTTGGTGGCTGCTAAAATGCAAAAAAAAGGCACTCGGAGGCTGCTACAACGCGAAAAAAGGCACTCAGAGGGCCCTGCACCACAAAAAAAAGCACTCGGAGGCTCCTGCACTGGAAAAAGAGGCACTTGCAGGCCTGTACACCGGATATAAAGGCACTTGGAGGCCCCTGCACCACAAAAGAAGGCACTCGGAGGCCCCTACACTGCAAAAAAAGGCACTCGGAGGGCCCTTCACCACAAATAAAGGCACTCGGTGGCCCCCACATTGCAAAAAAGGCACTCAGTAGCCCCTGCACCGCAAAAAAAGGCATTCAGTAGCCCCTGCACTGCAAAAAAAGGCACTCTGAGGCCAGTGCACTGAAAAACAGGGCAGTTGGAGGCCAGTGCACCGCAAAAAAAAATGCACTCAGAGGCCCCTACAGCACAAAAGAAAGGCACTTGGAGCACCACACCACAAAAAAAGGCACTCGGAGGCCCCTACAGCACAAAAAAAGGCACTCGGAGGCCCCTACAGCACAAAAAAAGGCACTTGGGGGCTGCTACAATGCAAAAAAAGGCACTCGGAGGCCCCTGCACCAGAAAGAAAGGAACTCGGAGGGCCCTGCACCACAAAAGAAGGCACTCAGAGGCCCCTGCACCACAAGAAAAGGCACTCGGGGCCACTACACCGCAAAAAAAAGGTACATGGAGGACCACACCCCCCAATATAACAGCACTCGGGGGCCCCTGAACCACAAGAAAAGACATTCAGTGGCCTATACAGCAAAATAAAAGGCACTCGGGGGCTGCTACAATGTGAAACAAGGCACTTGGAGGGCCCTGCACCACCAAAAAAGGCACTCGGAGGCTCCTGCACTGGAAAAAGAGGCACTTGCAGGCCTGTACACTGGAAATAAAGGCACTTGGCGGCCCCTACACTGGAAAAAGAGGCACTTGCAGGCCTGTACACTGCAAATAAAGGCACTTGGAGGCTACTACACTGCAAATAAAGGCACTCGGAAGCACCCACATTGCAAAAAAAGGCACCCTGAGGCCCCTGCACCGCAAAAAAAGGCACTCGGTGGCCCCTGCACCGCAAAAAAAGGCACTCGGTGGCCCCTGCACCGCAAAAAAAGGCACTCGGTGGCCCCTGCACCGCAAAAAAAGGCACTTGGAGGCCTCTACAACACCTTCCACTGCCCTATCAGACACAGAGGCTCGTGTGACCTCACAAGGACAGGAAGCCGCCAGGGGCCTGCCAGTGGCCTGTCAGGCACTGGTACTTCTGTGAGCTCACAAGCAGAGTCAGCAGCCATGGGCATCCCACTGCCTGATGAGGCACTGAGACAAAGGTGACCTCAAAATGCAGCCAGCATGCAGAGGCCTGCCACTGGCCTATCGGGCAATAGGACTGCCGTGACCTCAAAAGGACAGCCAGCAGCCAATGGCCTCGCACTGGCCTATCAGGCAATAGGACTGCTGTGACCTCACGAGCACAGCCAGCAGGTATGGACCTCCCACTGGCTATCAGGCACTCAGACTGCTGTGACCTCACAAGCACAGCAAACAGCCAGGGGCCTGCCACTGCCCTGTAAGACACTGAGGCTGCTGTGACCTCACGAGCCCAGGCAGCAGCTATGGGCCTGCCACTGCCCTATAGGGCAGGGAGGCTGCTGTGACCTCACAAGCACAGCGAGGAGCCAGAGGCCTGCCATTGCCCTATAAGGTACAGAGACAAATGTGACCTCAAAAGGCAGCCAGCAGACAGGGGCCTGCCACGGGCCTATCAGGAAATAGGACTGCTCTGACCTCACAAGCACAGCCAGCAGCCATGGGCCTCCCACTGGCCTATCAGGCAACAGGACTGCTGTGACCTCACAAGCACTGCCAGCAGACAGGGCATCCCACTGGGCTATGCGGCACTGAGGCTGCTGTGACCTCACAAGTACAACCAGCAGCCATGGGCATCCCACTGGCCAATGAGGCACTAAGACAAAGGTGACCTCAAAATGCAGCCAGCAGCCATGGGCCTCCCACTGGCCTATCAGGCAACAGGACTCCTGTGACCTCACAAGCACAGCCAGCAGCCAGGGCATCGCACTGGCCTATGAGGCCCTGAGGCTGCTGTGACCACACAAAAACAGCCAGCACCCAGAGGCCTGCCACTTGCCTATCGGTAACTCAGACTGCTGTGAACTCAAAAGGACAGCCAGCAGCCATTGGCCTGCCACTGACCTACCAGGCAATAGCACTGCTGTGACCTCACAAGCACAGCCAGCAGCCAGGGCCCTGCCACTGCCCTATAAGACACTGAGGCTGATTTCACCTAACAACTAAAGCCAGCAGCTGTGGGTCTGCCACTGGCCTATGAGGCACGGATGCTGCTGTGACCTCACAAGCACAGCCAGCAGCGAGGGGCCTGCCACTGCCCTATAGGGCACTGAGGCTGCTGTGACCTCACTAGCACAGCGAAGAGCCAGAGGCCTGCCATTGCACTACAAGGTACAGAGACAAACGTGACCTCAAAAGGCAGCCAGCAGACAGGGGCCTTCCACGGGCCTATCAGGCAATAGGACTGCTGTGACCTGAAAAGCACAGCCAGCAACTACGGGCCTGCCACTGGCCTATGAGGCACGCAGGCTGCTGTGACCTCAGAAGCACAGTCAGCAGCCAGGGGCCTGCTTCTGGCCTATCAGGCTGTAGGAGTTTTGTGACCTAAGTACAGACAGCAGCTATGGGTCTGCCACTGGCCTACAGGAAAAGGAGGCTGCTGTGACCTCACAAGCACAGCCAGCTGCCAGGGGCCTGCCACTGGCCTATGAGGCACTGAGGCTGCTGTGACCTCAAAAGCACACCAAGCAGCCATTGGCATCCCTCTGGCCTACAGGAAAAGGAGGCTGCTGTGACCTCACAAGCACAGCGAGGAGCCAGAGGCCTGCCATTGCCCTAGAAGGTACAGAGACAAATGTGACCTCAAAAGGCAGCCAGCAGACAGAGGCCTTCCACGGGCCTATCAGGAAATAGGACTGCTGTGACCTTACAAGCACATCCAGAAGCTATGGGCCTCCCACTGGCCTATAGGGAACGGAGGCTGCTGTGTCCTCACAAGCACAGCCAGCAGCCAGGGGCCTGCCACTGGCCTATGAGGCACTGAGGCTGCTGTGACCTCACAAGCAGAGGCAGGAGGGGGCGCTTGCCACTCACTTATGACGCACTGAGGCTACTGTGACCTCACAAGCACAGGCAGCAGGGGGCGCTTGCCAGTATCCAATGAGACACTAAGGTTGCTCTGACTTCAGAAGCCCAGAAAGCAGCCATCAGCCTGCCACTGGCTTATGAGGCACGGAGGCTGCTGTGACCTCACAAGCACAGCCAGCAGCCATGAGCCTGCTACCGCCCTATGAGGCAGTGAGGCTGCTGTGACCTCACAAGCACAGCCAGCAGCCATTAGTCTGCCACTGGCCTAGGAGGCACGGAGGGTGCTATGACCTCACAAGCACAGCCAGCAGCCAGAAGCCTGCTACTGCCCTTTGAGGCACTGAGGGTGCTGTGACCTCACAAGCACAGCCAGCAGCCATGAGCCTGCCACTGGCCTAGGAGGCACCGTGGCTGCTGTTACTTCACAAGCACAGCCAGCAGCCATGAGCCTGCCACTGGCCTATGAGGCACTGAGGTTGCTGTGACCTCACAAATGCAGCCAGCAGCCAGGAGCCTGCCACTGCCCTGTGTGGCACTGAGGCTGCTGTGACCTGACAAGCACAGCCAGCCGCTACGGGCCTCCACTGGCCTATGAGGCACGGAGGCTACTGTGACCTCACAAGCACAGTCAGCAGCGAGGGGCCTGCCACTGGCCTATGAGGTACAGAGACAAATGTGACCTCAAAACGTGGCCAGCTGCCAGGGGCCTGCCACTGCCCTATAAGACACTGAGGCTGCTGTGACCTCACAAGCACAGCCAGCAACCAAGGGCGTGCCACTGGCCTAGGAGGCACGGATGCTGCTGTGACCTGACAAGCACAGCCAGCAGCCATTGGCCTGCCACTGGCCTATGAGGCACTGAGACTGCTGTGACCTGACAAGCACAGCCAGCAGCCAGGGGCCTGCCACTGGCCTGTGAAGCACTGAGGCTGCTATGAGCTCTCGAGCCCACGCAGCAGCTATGGGCCTGCCACTGCCCTATAGGGCACTGAGGCTGCTGTGACCTCACAAGCACAGCGAGGAGCCAGAGGCCTGCCATTGCCCTAGAAGGTACAGAGACAAATGTGACCTCAAAAGGCAGCCAGCAGACAGGGGCCTTCCACGGGCCTATCAGGAAATAGGACTGCTATGACCTAACAGGCACAGCCAGCAGCTATGGGCCTGCCACTGGCCTATGAGGCACTGAGGCTGCTGTGACCTGAGAAGCACAGTCAGCAGCCAGGGGCCTGCTGCTGGCCTATCAGGCTGTAGGAGTGTTATGACCTGACAAGCACAGCCAGCAGCTATGGGCATCCCACTGGCCTATCAGGCAACAGGACTGCTGTGACCTCACAAGCACAGCCAGCAGCTACGGGCCTGCCACTGGCCTATGAGGCACTGAGGCTTCTCTGACCTCACAGGCATTGCCAGTAGGCATGGGCATCCAACTGCCTATGAGGCCCCGAGACGAACGTGACCTCATAACGCAGCCAGCAGGCATGGAGCTGTCACTGGCCCATCAGGCACTGGTACTTCCGTGACATGACAAGCAAAGCCAGCAGCCATTGGCCTCCCACTGGCCAATGAGACACAGAGACAAAGGTGACCTCAAAACGCAGCCAGGAGCCATGGGCCTGCCACTGACCTATCAGGCAATAGGACTGCTGTGACCTCACAAGCACAGCCAGCAGCCAGTGGCCTGCCACTGCCCTATGAGGTACAGAGACAAATGTGACCTGAAAATGCGGCCAGCAGGCGGGGGCCTGCCACTGCCCTATAAGACACTGAGGCTGCTGTGACCTCACAAGCAAAGCCAGCAGCTGTGAGTCTGCCACTGGCCTATGAGGCACTGTGGCTGCTCTGACCTCACAAGCAAAGCCAGCAGCCATGGGCCTGCCACTGACCTATCAGGCAATAGGACTGCTGTGACCTCACAAGCACAGCCAGCAGCCAGTGGCCTGCCACTGCCCTATGAGGTACAGAGACAAACGTGACCTGAAAATGCGGCCAGCAGCCGGGGGCCTGCCACTGCCCTATAAGACACTGAGGCTGCTGTGACCTCACAAGCAAAGCCAGCAGCTGTGGGTCTGCCACTGGCCTATGAGGCACTGAGGCTGCTCTGACCTCACAAGCACAGCGAGGAGCCAGAGGCCTGCCATTGCCCTAGAAGGTACAGAGACAAATGTGACCTCAAAAGGCAGCCAGCAGACAGGGGCCTTCCACAGGCCTATCAGGAAATAGGACTGCTCTGACCTCACAAGCCGAGCCAGCAGCTATGGGCCTGCCACTGCCCTATAGGGCACTGAGGCTTCTCTGCCCTCACAAGCACAGCCAGCAGCCATGGGCCTGCCACTGGCCTATCAGGCAACAGGACTGCTGTGACCTCACAAGCACAGCCAGCAGCCAGGGCATCCCACTGGCCTATGCGGCACTGAGGCTGCTGTGACCTCACAAGTACAACCAGCAGCCATGGGCATCCCACTGGCCAATGAGGCACTAAGACAAAGGTGACCTCAAAATGCAGCCAGCAGCCATGGGCCTCCCACTGGCCTATCAGGCAACAGGACTCCTGTGACCTCACAAGCACAGCCAGCAGCCAGGGCATCGCACTGGCCTATGAGGCCCTGAGGCTGCTGTGACCACACAAAAACAGCCAGCACCCAGAGGCCTGCCACTTGCCTATCGGTAACTCAGACTGCTGTGAACTCAAAAGGACAGCCAGCAGCCATTGGCCTGCCACTGACCTACCAGGCAATAGCACTGCTGTGACCTCACAAGCACAGCCAGCAGCCAGGGCCCTGCCACTGCCCTATAAGACACTGAGGCTGATTTCACCTAACAACTAAAGCCAGCAGCTGTGGGTCTGCCACTGGCCTATGAGGCACGGATGCTGCTGTGACCTCACAAGCACAGCCAGCAGCGAGGGGCCTGCCACTGCCCTATAGGGCACTGAGGCTGCTGTGACCTCACTAGCACAGCGAAGAGCCAGAGGCCTGCCATTGCACTACAAGGTACAGAGACAAACGTGACCTCAAAAGGCAGCCAGCAGACAGGGGCCTTCCACGGGCCTATCAGGCAATAGGACTGCTGTGACCTGAAAAGCACAGCCAGCAACTACGGGCCTGCCACTGGCCTATGAGGCACGCAGGCTGCTGTGACCTCAGAAGCACAGTCAGCAGCCAGGGGCCTGCTTCTGGCCTATCAGGCTGTAGGAGTTTTGTGACCTAAGTACAGACAGCAGCTATGGGTCTGCCACTGGCCTACAGGAAAAGGAGGCTGCTGTGACCTCACAAGCACAGCCAGCTGCCAGGGGCCTGCCACTGGCCTATGAGGCACTGAGGCTGCTGTGACCTCAAAAGCACACCAAGCAGCCATTGGCATCCCTCTGGCCTACAGGAAAAGGAGGCTGCTGTGACCTCACAAGCACAGCGAGGAGCCAGAGGCCTGCCATTGCCCTAGAAGGTACAGAGACAAATGTGACCTCAAAAGGCAGCCAGCAGACAGAGGCCTTCCACGGGCCTATCAGGAAATAGGACTGCTGTGACCTTACAAGCACATCCAGAAGCTATGGGCCTCCCACTGGCCTATAGGGAACGGAGGCTGCTGTGTCCTCACAAGCACAGCCAGCAGCCAGGGGCCTGCCACTGGCCTATGAGGCACTGAGGCTGCTGTGACCTCACAAGCAGAGGCAGGAGGGGGCGCTTGCCACTCACTTATGACGCACTGAGGCTACTGTGACCTCACAAGCACAGGCAGCAGGGGGCGCTTGCCAGTATCCAATGAGACACTAAGGTTGCTCTGACTTCAGAAGCCCAGAAAGCAGCCATCAGCCTGCCACTGGCTTATGAGGCACGGAGGCTGCTGTGACCTCACAAGCACAGCCAGCAGCCATGAGCCTGCTACCGCCCTATGAGGCAGTGAGGCTGCTGTGACCTCACAAGCACAGCCAGCAGCCATTAGTCTGCCACTGGCCTAGGAGGCACGGAGGGTGCTATGACCTCACAAGCACAGCCAGCAGCCAGAAGCCTGCTACTGCCCTTTGAGGCACTGAGGGTGCTGTGACCTCACAAGCACAGCCAGCAGCCATGAGCCTGCCACTGGCCTAGGAGGCACCGTGGCTGCTGTTACTTCACAAGCACAGCCAGCAGCCATGAGCCTGCCACTGGCCTATGAGGCACTGAGGTTGCTGTGACCTCACAAATGCAGCCAGCAGCCAGGAGCCTGCCACTGCCCTGTGTGGCACTGAGGCTGCTGTGACCTGACAAGCACAGCCAGCCGCTACGGGCCTCCACTGGCCTATGAGGCACGGAGGCTACTGTGACCTCACAAGCACAGTCAGCAGCGAGGGGCCTGCCACTGGCCTATGAGGTACAGAGACAAATGTGACCTCAAAACGTGGCCAGCTGCCAGGGGCCTGCCACTGCCCTATAAGACACTGAGGCTGCTGTGACCTCACAAGCACAGCCAGCAACCAAGGGCGTGCCACTGGCCTAGGAGGCACGGATGCTGCTGTGACCTGACAAGCACAGCCAGCAGCCATTGGCCTGCCACTGGCCTATGAGGCACTGAGGCTGCTGTGACCTGACAAGCACAGCCAGCAGCCAGGGGCCTGCCACTGGCCTGTGAAGCACTGAGGCTGCTATGAGCTCTCGAGCCCACGCAGCAGCTATGGGCCTGCCACTGCCCTATAGGGCACTGAGGCTGCTGTGACCTCACAAGCACAGCGAGGAGCCAGAGGCCTGCCATTGCCCTAGAAGGTACAGAGACAAATGTGACCTCAAAAGGCAGCCAGCAGACAGGGGCCTTCCACGGGCCTATCAGGAAATAGGACTGCTATGACCTAACAGGCACAGCCAGCAGCTATGGGCCTGCCACTGGCCTATGAGGCACTGAGGCTGCTGTGACCTGAGAAGCACAGTCAGCAGCCAGGGGCCTGCTGCTGGCCTATCAGGCTGTAGGAGTGTTATGACCTGACAAGCACAGCCAGCAGCTATGGGCATCCCACTGGCCTATCAGGCAACAGGACTGCTGTGACCTCACAAGCACAGCCAGCAGCTACGGGCCTGCCACTGGCCTATGAGGCACTGAGGCTTCTCTGACCTCACAGGCATTGCCAGTAGGCATGGGCATCCAACTGCCTATGAGGCCCCGAGACGAACGTGACCTCATAACGCAGCCAGCAGGCATGGAGCTGTCACTGGCCCATCAGGCACTGGTACTTCCGTGACATGACAAGCAAAGCCAGCAGCCATTGGCCTCCCACTGGCCAATGAGACACAGAGACAAAGGTGACCTCAAAACGCAGCCAGGAGCCATGGGCCTGCCACTGACCTATCAGGCAATAGGACTGCTGTGACCTCACAAGCACAGCCAGCAGCCAGTGGCCTGCCACTGCCCTATGAGGTACAGAGACAAATGTGACCTGAAAATGCGGCCAGCAGGCGGGGGCCTGCCACTGCCCTATAAGACACTGAGGCTGCTGTGACCTCACAAGCAAAGCCAGCAGCTGTGAGTCTGCCACTGGCCTATGAGGCACTGTGGCTGCTCTGACCTCACAAGCAAAGCCAGCAGCCATGGGCCTGCCACTGACCTATCAGGCAATAGGACTGCTGTGACCTCACAAGCACAGCCAGCAGCCAGTGGCCTGCCACTGCCCTATGAGGTACAGAGACAAACGTGACCTGAAAATGCGGCCAGCAGCCGGGGGCCTGCCACTGCCCTATAAGACACTGAGGCTGCTGTGACCTCACAAGCAAAGCCAGCAGCTGTGGGTCTGCCACTGGCCTATGAGGCACTGAGGCTGCTCTGACCTCACAAGCACAGCGAGGAGCCAGAGGCCTGCCATTGCCCTAGAAGGTACAGAGACAAATGTGACCTCAAAAGGCAGCCAGCAGACAGGGGCCTTCCACAGGCCTATCAGGAAATAGGACTGCTCTGACCTCACAAGCCGAGCCAGCAGCTATGGGCCTGCCACTGCCCTATAGGGCACTGAGGCTTCTCTGCCCTCACAAGCACAGCCAGCAGCCATGGGCCTGCCACTGGCCTATCAGGCAACAGGACTGCTGTGACCTCACAAGCACAGCCAGCAGCCAGGGCATCCCACTGGCCTATGCGGCACTGAGGCTGCTGTGACCTCACAAGTACAACCAGCAGCCATGGGCATCCCACTGGCCAATGAGGCACTAAGACAAAGGTGACCTCAAAATGCAGCCAGCAGCCATGGGCCTCCCACTGGCCTATCAGGCAACAGGACTCCTGTGACCTCACAAGCACAGCCAGCAGCCAGGGCATCACACAGGCCTATGAGGCACTGAGGCTGCTGTGACCTCACAAAAACAGCCAGCACCCAGAGGCCTGCCACTTGCCTATCGGTAACTCAGACTGCTGTGAACTCAAAAGGACAGCCAGCAGCCATTGGCCTGCCACTGACCTACCAGGCAATAGCACTGCTGTGACCTCACAAGCACAGCCAGCAGCCAGGGCCCTGCCACTGCCCTATAAGACACTGAGGCTGATTTCACCTAACAATTAAAGCCAGCAGACAGGGGCCTGCCACTGACCTACCAGGCAATAGCACTGCTGTGACCTCACAAGCACAGCCAGCAGCCAGGGCCCTGCCACTGCCCTATAAGACACTGAGGCTGATTTCACCTAACAACTAAAGCCAGCAGCTGTGGGTCTGCCACTGGCCTATGAGGCACGGATGCTGCTGTGACCTCACAAGCACAGCCAGCAGCGAGGGGCCTGCCACGGCCCTATAGGGCACTGAGGCTGCTGTGACCTCACTAGCACAGCGAGGAGCCAGGGGCCTGCCATTGCACTACAAGGTACAGAGACAAACGTGACCTCAAAAGGCAGCCAGCAGACAGGGGCCTTCCACGGGCCTATCAGGCAATAGGACTGCTGTGACCTGAAAAGCACAGCCAGCAGCTACGGGCCTGCCACTGGCCTATGAGGCACGCAGGCTGCTGTGACCTCAGAAGCACAGTCAGCAGCCAGGGGCCTGCTTCTGGCCTATCAGGCTGTAGGAGTTTTGTGACCTAAGTACAGACAGCAGCTATGGGTCTGCCACTGGCCTACAGGAAAAGGAGGCTGCTGTGACCTCACAAGCACAGCCAGCTGCCAGGGGCCTGCCACTGGCCTATGAGGCACTGAGGCTGCTGTGACCTCAAAAGCACACCAAGCAGCCATTGGCATCCCTCTGGCCTACAGGAAAAGGAGGCTGCTGTGACCACACAAGCACAGCGAGGAGCCAGAGGCCTGCCTTTGCCCTATAAGGTTCAGAGACAAATGTGACCTCAAAAGGCAGCCAGCAGACAGAGGCCTTCCACGGGCCTATCAGGAAATAGGACTGCTGTGACCTTACAAGCACATCCAGAAGCTATGGGCCTCCCACTGGCCTATAGGGAACGGAGGCTGCTGTGTCCTCACAAGCACAGCCAGCAGCCAGGGGCCTGCCACTGGCCTATGAGGCACTGAGGCTGCTGTGACCTCACAAGCAGAGGCAGGAGGGGGCGCTTGCCACTCACTTATGACGCACTGAGGCTACTGTGACCTCACAAGCACAGGCAGCAGGGGGCGCTTGCCAGTATCCAATGAGACACTAAGGTTGCTCTGACTTCAGAAGCCCAGAAAGCAGCCATCAGCCTGCCACTGGCTTATGAGGCACGGAGGCTGCTGTGACCTCACAAGCACAGCCAGCAGCCATGAGCCTGCTACCGCCCTATGAGGCAGTGAGGCTGCTGTGACCTCACAAGCACAGCCAGCAGCCATGAGCCTGCCACTGGCCTAGGAGGCACCGTGGCTGCTGTTACTTCACAAGCACAGCCAGCAGCCATGAGCCTGCCACTGGCCTATGAGGCACTGAGGTTGCTGTGACCTCACAAATGCAGCCAGCAGCCAGGAACCTGCCACTGCCCTATGAGGTACAGAGACAAATGTGACCTCAAAACGCGGCCAGCTGCCAGGGGCCTGCCACTGCCCTATAAGACACTGAGGCTGCTGTGACCTCACAAGCACAGCCAGCAGCTGTGGGTCTGCCACTGGCCTATGAGGCACTGAGGCTGCTGTGACCTGACAAGCACAGAGAGCAGCCATCGGCCTCCAACTTCCCGATCAGGTGCTGATGCTGCTGTCAACTCAGAAGCACAGTAAACAGTCAGGGGCCTGCCACTGCCCTAAAGGGCATGGAGGCTGCTGTGATCTCACAAGCCCACCCAGCAGCTATGGGCCTGCCACTGCCCTATAGGACACTGAGGCTTCTCTGACCTCACAAGCCCACCCAGCAGTCATTGGCCTCGAACTGGCATATCAGGCAACAGGACTGCTGTGACCTCACAAGCACGGCCAGCAGGCATGGGCATTCAACTGCCCTATGAGGCCCCGAGACAAACATGACCTCATAATGTAGCCAGCAGGCATGGAGCTGTCACTGGACTATCAGGCAACAGGACTGCTGTGACTTCACAAGCACAGCCAGCAGCCAGCAGCCATGGCATCCAACCAGCCGATGAGCCACTGAGGCTCCTCTCACCTCACAAAAACAGCCAGCACCCAGAAGCCTGCCACTGGCTTATGAGGCAATGTGACTGCTGTGACCTCACAAGGACAGCCAGCAGCCATTGGCCTGCCACTGACCTATCAGGCACTGAGGCTGCTGTGACCTCACAAGCACAGCCAGCAGCCAAGGGCGTGCCACTGGCCTAGGAGGCACGGAGGCTGCTGTGACCTCACAAGCACAGCCAGCAGCCATTGGCCTGCCACTGGCCTATGAGGCACTGAGGCTGCTGTGACCGCACAAGCACAGCCAGCAGACAGGGGCCTGCTACTGGCCTATCAGGCACGGAGGCTGCTATGACCTCAGAAGGACAGCCAACAGCCATTGGCCTCCCACTGGCCTATGAGGCACTGAGGCTGCTATGACCTAACAAGCACAGCCAGCAGCCATTGGCCTTCCACTGGCCTATGAGGCACTGAGGCTGCTATGACCTAACAAGCACAGCCAGCAGCCATTGGCCTGCCACTGGCCTATGAGGCACTGAGGCTGCTGTGACCTCAGAAGCACAGTCAGCAGCCAGGGGCCTGCTGCTGGCCTATCAGGCTGTAGGAGTGTTATGACCTGACAAGCACAGCCAGCAGCTATGGGCATCCCACTGGCCTATCAGGCAACAGGACTGCTGTGACCTCACAAGCACAGCCAGCAGCCAGGGGCCTGCCACTGGCCTATGAGGCACTGAGGCTGCTGTGACCTCAAAAGCACACCAAGCAGCCATTGGCATCCCTCTGGCCTACAGGAAAAGGAGGCTGCTGTGACCTCACAAGCACAGCGAGGAGCCAGAGGCCTGCCATTGCCCTAGAAGGTACAGAGACAAATGTGACCTCAAAAGGCAGCCAGCAGACAGGGGCCTTCCACAGGCCTATCAGGAAATAGGACTGCTGTGACCTCACAAGCATAGCCAGCTGCTATGGGTCTGCCACTGGCCTACAGGAAAAGGAGGCTGCTGTGTCCTCACAAGCACAGTCAGCAGCCAGTGGGCTCCCACTGCCCTATAAGGTACAGAGACAAATGTGACGTCAAAAGGCAGCCAGCAGACAGGGGCCTGCCACGGGCCTATCAGGACATAGGACTGCTCTGACCTCACAAGCATAGCCAGCAGCTATGGGCCTGCCACTGCCCTATAGGGTACTGAGGCTTCTCTGACCTCACAAGCACAGTCAGCAGCCAGGGGGCTCCCACTGCCCTATAAGGTACAGAGACAAATGTGACATCAAAAGGCAGCCAGCAGACAGGGGCCTGCCACGGGCCTATCAAGACATAGGACTGCTCTGACCTCACAAGCCGAGCCAGCAGCTATGGGCCTGCCACTGCCCTATAGGGTACTGGGGCTTCTCTGACCTCACAAGCACAGTCAGCAGCCAGGGCATCCCACTGGCCTATGCGGCACTGAGGCTGCTGTGACCTCACAAGTACAACCAGCTGCCATGGGCATCCCACTGGCCAATGAGGCACTAAGACAAAGTTGACCTCAAAATGCAGCCAGCAGCCATGGGCCTCCCACTGGCCTATCAGGCAACAGGACTCCTGTGACCTCACAAGCACAGCCAGCAGCCAGGGCATCGCACTGGCCTATGAGGCCCTGAGGCTGCTGTGACCTCACAAAAACAGCCAGCACCCAGAGGCCTGCCACTTGCCTATCGGTAACTCAGACTGCTGTGAACTCAAAAGGACGGCCAGCAGCCATTGGCCTGCCACTGACCTACCAGGCAATAGCACTGCTGTGACCTCACAAGCACAGCCAGCAGCCAGGGCCCTGCCACTGCCCTATGAGGTACAGAGACAAATGTGACCTGAAAACGCGGCCAGCAGCCAGGCCTCTGCCACTGCCATATAAGACACTGAGGCTGAGTTCACCTAACAAGTAAAGCCAGCAGCGAGGGGCCTGCCACTGCCCTATAGGGCACTGAGGCTGCTGTGACCTCACAAGCACAGCGAAGAGCCAGAGGCCTGCCACTGCACTACAAGGTACAGAGACAAACGTGACCTCAAAAGGCAGCCAGCAGACAGGGGCCTTCCACGGGCCTATCAGGCACTGAGGCTGCTGTGACCTCACAAGCACAGGCAGCAGGGGGCGCTTGCCAGTAACCAATGAGACACTAAGGTTGCTCTGACTTCAGGAGCCCAGAAAGCAGCCATCAGCCTGCAACTGGCCTAGGAAGCATGGAGGCTGCTGTGACCTCACAAGCACAGCCAAGCAGACAGGGGCCTGCCACTGGCCTATCAGGCACGGAGGCTGCTGTGACCTCACAAGCACAGACAGCAGCTCTGGGCCTGCCATGGCGCACCAAGCACGGAGAAAGAAGGGAACACCCAAGCAGACCAGCAGCCATGGGCGTGGCAGTGCATGCCCATGCATGCCATGCATGCAATGGCATGCAGGTCAAAGTGACATCATAAGACACAACCAGCAACCATGGGCCTGCCACTGCCCTTTTTGGCATGGAGACACAAGTATCCTCACAAGCCCAGCCAGGAGGCATGGCCCTGCCACTGGCCTATCAAGCACAGAGGCAGAAGCAGCCTCACAAGCAGAACAAGGACTGATGGGCCTGACTGGCCTACCAGGCCGTGAGGCAGAAGTGACATGACTATCTCATCCAGCAGTGGTGGACCTGACAATATCATTTCAGGCAGAGGGTAAAGTGATATCACAGAACGTTGAAGGACCATAACAGAAAAAAAGGCACTTGGAGGCATGAGCACTGGGAAAAAAGGGCACTAGGAGGCGATGCACTGCAAAAATATGCACATGCAGGACACTATACTGGAAAAAAAGGCACTTTGGGAGCCTGCATCGCAAAAATAGGCACTTGGAGGCCGCTAGGTCGGAAAAAAAGGCACTTAGATGCCCCTTCACTGCAAACAAAAGGCACTCAGACAGCAGTGCACCTCAAACAAAGGCACTCGGAGGCCCCTGCACCACAAAAACAGGCACCTGGAGAACAGTGAACCACAAGAAAAGGCACTCGGAGGCCTCTGCATCACAAAAAAAGGCACTTGGAGGCTAATACACTGCAAAAAAGGCACTCGGAGGACCATGCACGGCAAAAAAAGGCACTCGGTGGCCCCAACACCACAAAAAAGGCACTCGGGGGCTGCTACAATGCGAAAACAGGCACTCCGATGCCCCTACACCAGAAAGAAAGGCACTCAGAGGGCCCTGCAGCACAAAAAAAGGCACTCAGCTGCCCTTACACTGGAAAAACAGGCACTCGGAGGCCTCTACACCCCAGAAAAAGGCACTCAGTGGCCCCTACACTGCAAAAAAAGGCACTCGGGGGTGACTACAATGTGAAACAAGGCACTCGGAGGGCCCGGCACCACCAAAAGAAGCACTCAGAGGCTCCTGCACTGGAAAAAGAGGCATTGCAGGCCTGTACACCAGAAAAAAAGGCACTTGGAGGCCGCTACACCGCAGAGAAAGGCACTCGGCTGCCCCTGCGCTGGAAAAAAAGGCACTCGGAGGCCGCTACACTGCAAAAAAAAAAAAAGCACCCAGAGGCCTCGACACCACAAAAGAAAGGCACTCGGAGGACCACACCACAAAAAAAGGCACTCGGCTGCCCCTACACCACAAAAAAAGGCACTCGGCTGCCCCTACACTGGAAAAAAAGGCACTCGGAGGCCCCTACAGCACAAAAAAAGGCACTTGGTGGCTGCTAAAATGCAAAAAAAAGGCACTCGGAGGCTGCTACAACGCGAAAAAAGGCACTCAGAGGGCCCTGCACCACAAAAAAAAGCACTCGGAGGCTCCTGCACTGGAAAAAGAGGCACTTGCAGGCCTGTACACCGGATATAAAGGCACTTGGAGGCCCCTGCACCACAAAAGAAGGCACTCGGAGGCCCCTACACTGCAAAAAAAGGCACTCGGAGGGCCCTTCACCACAAATAAAGGCACTCGGTGGCCCCCACATTGCAAAAAAGGCACTCAGTAGCCCCTGCACCGCAAAAAAAGGCATTCAGTAGCCCCTGCACTGCAAAAAAAGGCACTCTGAGGCCAGTGCACTGAAAAACAGGGCAGTTGGAGGCCAGTGCACCGCAAAAAAAAATGCACTCAGAGGCCCCTACAGCACAAAAGAAAGGCACTTGGAGCACCACACCACAAAAAAAGGCACTCGGCTGCCCCTACACTGGAAAAAAAGGCACTCGGAGGCCCCTACAGCACAAAAAAAGGCACTTGGGGGCTGCTACAATGCAAAAAAAGGCACTCGGAGGCCCCTGCACCAGAAAGAAAGGAACTCGGAGGGCCCTGCACCACAAAAGAAGGCACTCAGAGGCCCCTGCACCACAAGAAAAGGCACTCGGGGCCACTACACCGCAAAAAAAAGGTACATGGAGGACCACACCCCCCAAAATAACAGCACTCGGGGGCCCCTGAACCACAAGAAAAGGCATTCAGTGGCCTATACAGCAAAATAAAAGGCACTCGGGGGCTGCTACAATGTGAAACAAGGCACTTGGAGGGCCCTGCACCACCAAAAAAGGCACTCGGAGGCTCCTGCACTGGAAAAAGAGGCACTTGCAGGCCTGTACACTGGAAATAAAGGCACTTGGCGGCCCCTACACTGGAAAAAGAGGCACTTGCAGGCCTGTACACTGCAAATAAAGGCACTTGGAGGCTACTACACTGCAAATAAAGGCACTCGGAAGCACCCACATTGCAAAAAAAGGCACCCTGAGGCCCCTGCACCGCAAAAAAAGGCACTCGGTGGCCCCTGCACCGCAAAAAAAGGCACTCGGTGGCCCCTGCACCGCAAAAAAAGGCACTTGGAGGCCTCTACAACACCTTCCACTGCCCTATCAGACACAGAGGCTCATGTGACCTGACAAGGACAGGAAGCCGCCAGGGGCCTGCCAGTGGCCTGTCAGGCACTGGTACTTCTGTGAGCTCACAAGCAGAGTCAGCAGCCATGGGCATCCCACTGCCTGATGAGGCACTGAGACAAAGGTGACCTCAAAATGCAGCCAGCATGCAGAGGCCTGCCACTGGCCTATCAGGCAATAGGACTGCCGTGACCTCAAAAGGACAGCCAGCAGCCAATGGCCTCGCACTGGCCTATCAGGCAATAGGACTGCTGTGACGTCAGAAGCACAGCCAGCAGGTATGGACCTCCCACTGGCTATCAGGCACTCAGACTGCTGTGACCTCACAAGCACAGCAAACAGCCAGGGGCCTGCCACTGCCCTATAGGGCACAGAGGCTGCTGTGACCTGACAAGCACAGCCAGCAGCCAGGGGCCTGCCACTGGCCTATAGGGAACGGAGGCTGATGTTACCTCACAAACACAGCCAGCAGCCATTGGCCTTCCACTGCCCAATGAGGCGCTGACACTGCTCTGACCTCACAAGCACAGCACACTGTCACGGGCCTGCCACTGCCATAAAGGGCACTGAGGCTTCTCTGACCTGACAAGCACAGCCAGCAGCCAGGGGCCTGACACTGCCCTCAAGGGCAGGGAGGCTTCTGTAACCTCACAAGCACAGCCAGCAGCCAGGGGCCTGCCACTGCCCTGTAAGACACTGAGGCTGCTGTGACCTCACGAGCCCAGGCAGCAGCTATGGGCCTGCCACTGCCCTATAGGGCAGGGAGGCTGCTGTGACCTCACAAGCACAGCGAGGAGCCAGAGGCCTGCCATTGCCCTATAAGGTACAGAGACAAATGTGACCTCAAAAGGCAGCCAGCAGACAGGGGCCTGCCACGGGCCTATCAGGAAATAGGACTGCTCTGACCTCACAAGCACAGCCAGCAGCCATGGGCCTCCCACTGGCCTATCAGGCAACAGGACTGCTGTGACCTCACAAGCACTGCCAGCAGACAGGGCATCCCACTGGGCTATGCGGCACTGAGGCTGCTGTGACCTCACAAGTACAACCAGCAGCCATGGGCATCCCACTGGCCAATGAGGCACTAAGACAAAGGTGACCTCAAAATGCAGCCAGCAGCCATGGGCCTCCCACTGGCCTATCAGGCAACAGGACTCCTGTGACCTCACAAGCACAGCCAGCAGCCAGGGCATCGCACTGGCCTATGAGGCCCTGAGGCTGCTGTGACCACACAAAAACAGCCAGCACCCAGAGGCCTGCCACTTGCCTATCGGTAACTCAGACTGCTGTGAACTCAAAAGGACAGCCAGCAGCCATTGGCCTGCCACTGACCTACCAGGCAATAGCACTGCTGTGACCTCACAAGCACAGCCAGCAGCCAGGGCCCTGCCACTGCCCTATAAGACACTGAGGCTGATTTCACCTAACAACTAAAGCCAGCAGCTGTGGGTCTGCCACTGGCCTATGAGGCACGGATGCTGCTGTGACCTCACAAGCACAGCCAGCAGTGAGGGGCCTGCCACTGCCCTATAGGGCACTGAGGCTGCTGTGACCTCACTAGCACAGCGAAGAGCCAGAGGCCTGCCATTGCACTACAAGGTACAGAGACAAACGTGACCTCAAAAGGCAGCCAGCAGACAGGGGCCTTCCACGGGCCTATCAGGCAATAGGACTGCTGTGACCTGAAAAGCACAGCCAGCAACTACGGGCCTGCCACTGGCCTATGAGGCACGCAGGCTGCTGTGACCTCAGAAGCACAGTCAGCAGCCAGGGGCCTGCTTCTGGCCTATCAGGCTGTAGGAGTTTTGTGACCTAAGTACAGACAGCAGCTATGGGTCTGCCACTGGCCTACAGGAAAAGGAGGCTGCTGTGACCTCACAAGCACAGCCAGCTGCCAGGGGCCTGCCACTGGCCTATGAGGCACTGAGGCTGCTGTGACCTCAAAAGCACACCAAGCAGCCATTGGCATCCCTCTGGCCTACAGGAAAAGGAGGCTGCTGTGACCTCACAAGCACAGCGAGGAGCCAGAGGCCTGCCATTGCCCTAGAAGGTACAGAGACAAATGTGACCTCAAAAGGCAGCCAGCAGACAGAGGCCTTCCACGGGCCTATCAGGAAATAGGACTGCTGTGACCTTACAAGCACATCCAGAAGCTATGGGCCTCCCACTGGCCTATAGGGAACGGAGGCTGCTGTGTCCTCACAAGCACAGCCAGCAGCCAGGGGCCTGCCACTGGCCTATGAGGCACTGAGGCTGCTGTGACCTCACAAGCAGAGGCAGGAGGGGGCGCTTGCCACTCACTTATGACGCACTGAGGCTACTGTGACCTCACAAGCACAGGCAGCAGGGGGCGCTTGCCAGTATCCAATGAGACACTAAGGTTGCTCTGACTTCAGAAGCCCAGAAAGCAGCCATCAGCCTGCCACTGGCTTATGAGGCACGGAGGCTGCTGTGACCTCACAAGCACAGCCAGCAGCCATGAGCCTGCTACCGCCCTATGAGGCAGTGAGGCTGCTGTGACCTCACAAGCACAGCCAGCAGCCATTAGTCTGCCACTGGCCTAGGAGGCACGGAGGGTGCTATGACCTCACAAGCACAGCCAGCAGCCAGAAGCCTGCTACTGCCCTTTGAGGCACTGAGGGTGCTGTGACCTCACAAGCACAGCCAGCAGCCATGAGCCTGCCACTGGCCTAGGAGGCACCGTGGCTGCTGTTACTTCACAAGCACAGCCAGCAGCCATGAGCCTGCCACTGGCCTATGAGGCACTGAGGTTGCTGTGACCTCACAAATGCAGCCAGCAGCCAGGAGCCTGCCACTGCCCTGTGTGGCACTGAGGCTGCTGTGACCTGACAAGCACAGCCAGCCGCTACGGGCCTCCACTGGCCTATGAGGCACGGAGGCTACTGTGACCTCACAAGCACAGTCAGCAGCGAGGGGCCTGCCACTGGCCTATGAGGTACAGAGACAAATGTGACCTCAAAACGTGGCCAGCTGCCAGGGGCCTGCCACTGCCCTATAAGACACTGAGGCTGCTGTGACCTCACAAGCACAGCCAGCAACCAAGGGCGTGCCACTGGCCTAGGAGGCACGGATGCTGCTGTGACCTGACAAGCACAGCCAGCAGCCATTGGCCTGCCACTGGCCTATGAGGCACTGAGACTGCTGTGACCTGACAAGCACAGCCAGCAGCCAGGGGCCTGCCACTGGCCTGTGAAGCACTGAGGCTGCTATGAGCTCTCGAGCCCACGCAGCAGCTATGGGCCTGCCACTGCCCTATAGGGCACTGAGGCTGCTGTGACCTCACAAGCACAGCGAGGAGCCAGAGGCCTGCCATTGCCCTAGAAGGTACAGAGACAAATGTGACCTCAAAAGGCAGCCAGCAGACAGGGGCCTTCCACGGGCCTATCAGGAAATAGGACTGCTATGACCTAACAAGCACAGCCAGCAGCTATGGGCCTGCCACTGGCCTATGAGGCACTGAGGCTGCTGTGACCTGAGAAGCACAGTCAGCAGCCAGGGGCCTGCTGCTGGCCTATCAGGCTGTAGGAGTGTTATGACCTGACAAGCACAGCCAGCAGCTATGGGCATCCCACTGGCCTATCAGGCAACAGGACTGCTGTGACCTCACAAGCACAGCCAGCAGCTACGGGCCTGCCACTGGCCTATGAGGCACTGAGGCTTCTCTGACCTCACAGGCATTGCCAGTAGGCATGGGCATCCAACTGCCTATGAGGCCCCGAGACGAACGTGACCTCATAACGCAGCCAGCAGGCATGGAGCTGTCACTGGCCCATCAGGCACTGGTACTTCCGTGACATGACAAGCAAAGCCAGCAGCCATTGGCCTCCCACTGGCCAATGAGACACAGAGACAAAGGTGACCTCAAAACGCAGCCAGGAGCCATGGGCCTGCCACTGACCTATCAGGCAATAGGACTGCTGTGACCTCACAAGCACAGCCAGCAGCCAGTGGCCTGCCACTGCCCTATGAGGTACAGAGACAAATGTGACCTGAAAATGCGGCCAGCAGGCGGGGGCCTGCCACTGCCCTATAAGACACTGAGGCTGCTGTGACCTCACAAGCAAAGCCAGCAGCTGTGAGTCTGCCACTGGCCTATGAGGCACTGTGGCTGCTCTGACCTCACAAGCAAAGCCAGCAGCCATGGGCCTGCCACTGACCTATCAGGCAATAGGACTGCTGTGACCTCACAAGCACAGCCAGCAGCCAGTGGCCTGCCACTGCCCTATGAGGTACAGAGACAAACGTGACCTGAAAATGCGGCCAGCAGCCGGGGGCCTGCCACTGCCCTATAAGACACTGAGGCTGCTGTGACCTCACAAGCAAAGCCAGCAGCTGTGGGTCTGCCACTGGCCTATGAGGCACTGAGGCTGCTCTGACCTCACAAGCACAGCGAGGAGCCAGAGGCCTGCCATTGCCCTAGAAGGTACAGAGACAAATGTGACCTCAAAAGGCAGCCAGCAGACAGGGGCCTTCCACAGGCCTATCAGGAAATAGGACTGCTCTGACCTCACAAGCCGAGCCAGCAGCTATGGGCCTGCCACTGCCCTATAGGGCACTGAGGCTTCTCTGCCCTCACAAGCACAGCCAGCAGCCATGGGCCTGCCACTGGCCTATCAGGCAACAGGACTGCTGTGACCTCACAAGCACAGCCAGCAGCCAGGGCATCCCACTGGCCTATGCGGCACTGAGGCTGCTGTGACCTCACAAGTACAACCAGCAGCCATGGGCATCCCACTGGCCAATGAGGCACTAAGACAAAGGTGACCTCAAAATGCAGCCAGCAGCCATGGGCCTCCCACTGGCCTATCAGGCAACAGGACTCCTGTGACCTCACAAGCACAGCCAGCAGCCAGGGCATCACACAGGCCTATGAGGCACTGAGGCTGCTGTGACCTCACAAAAACAGCCAGCACCCAGAGGCCTGCCACTTGCCTATCGGTAACTCAGACTGCTGTGAACTCAAAAGGACAGCCAGCAGCCATTGGCCTGCCACTGACCTACCAGGCAATAGCACTGCTGTGACCTCACAAGCACAGCCAGCAGCCAGGGCCCTGCCACTGCCCTATAAGACACTGAGGCTGATTTCACCTAACAATTAAAGCCAGCAGACAGGGGCCTGCCACTGGCCTATCAGGCACGGATGCTGCTGTGACCTCACAAGCACAGCCAGCAGCCAGGGGCCTGCCACTGCCCTATAGGGCACTGAGGCTGCTGTGACCTCACAAGCACAGCGAGGAGCCAGAGGCCTGCCATTGCCCTAGAAGGTACAGAGACAAATGTGACCTCAAAAGGCAGCCAGCAGACAGGGGCCTTCCACGGGCCTATCAGGAAATAGGACTGCTATGACCTAACAAGCACAGCCAGCAGCTATGGGCCTGCCACTGGCCTATGAGGCACTGAGGCTGCTGTGACCTCAGAAGCACAGTCAGCAGCCAGGGGCCTGCTTCTGGCCTATCAGGCTGTAGGAGTGTTATGACCTGACAAGCACAGCCAGCAGCTATGGGCATCTCACTGGCCTATCAGGCACAGGACTGCTGTGACCTCACAAGCACAGCCAGCAGCTACGGGCCTGCCACTGGCCTATGAGGCACTGAGGCTGCTGTGACCTCACAAGCATTGCCAGTAGGCATGGGCATCCAACTGCCCTATGAGGCCCCGAGATGAACGTGACCTCATAACGCAGCCAGCAGGCATGGAGCTGTCACTAGCCCATCAGGCACTGGTACTTCCATGACATGACAAGCAAAGCCAGCAGCCATTGGCCTCCCACTGGCCAATGAGGCACAGAGACAAAGGTGACCTCAAAACGCAGCCAGCAGCCATGGGCCTGCCACTGACCTATCAGGCAATAGGACTGCTGTGACCTCACAAGCACAGCCAGCAGCCATTGGCCTCCCACTGCCCTATAAGACACTGAGGCTGCTGTGACCTCACAAGCAAAGCCAGCAGCTGTGGGTCTGCCACTGGCCTATGAGGCACTGAGGCTGCTCTGACCTCACAAGCAAAGCCAGCAGCCAAGGGCCTGCCACTGGCCTGTCAGGCAATAAGACTGCTTTGACCTGACAAGCACAGACAGCAGCTATGGGCCTGCTACTGGCCTATCAGGCACGGAGGCTGCTGTGACCTCACAAGCACAGCCAGCAGCCAGGGGCCTGCCACTGCCCTATAAGATTCACTGAGGCTTCTCTGACCTGACAAGCACAGCCAGCAGCTGTGGGTCTGCCACTGGCCTATGAGGCATGGAGGCTGCTGTGACCTCACAAGCACAGCCAGCAGCCATTGGCCTCCCACTGGCCTATCAGGTCCTGACGCTGCTGTGACCTCACAAGCACAGCCAAGCAGACAGGGGCCTGCCACTGGCCTATCAGGCACTGAGGCTGCTGTGACCTCACAAGCACAGCCAGCAGTGAAGGGCCTGCCATGGCGCATCAAGCACGGAGAAAGAAGGGAACACCCAAGCAGACCAGCAGCCATGGGCGTGGCAGTGCATGCCCATGCATGCCATGCATGCAATGGCATGCAGGTCAAAGTGACATCATAAGACACAACCAGCAACCATGGGCCTGCCACTGCCCTTTTTGGCATGGAGACACAAGTATCCTCACAAGCCCAGTCAGGAGGCATGGCCCTGCCACTGGCCTATCAAGCACAGAGGCAGAAGCAACCTCACAAGCAGAGCAAGGACTGATGGGCCTGACTGGCCTACCAGGCCGTGAGGCAGAAGTGACATGACTATCTCATCCAGCAGTGGTGGACCTGACAATATCATTTCAGGCAGAGGGTAAAGTGATATCACAGAACGTTGAAGGACCATAACAGAAAAAAAGGCACTTGGAGGCATGAGCACTGGGAAAAAAGGGCACTAGGAGGCGATGCACTGCAAAAATATGCACATGCAGGACACTATACTGGAAAAAAAGGCACTTTGGGAGCCTGCATCGCAAAAATAGGCACTTGGAGGCCGCTAGGCCGGAAAAAAAGGCACTTAGATGCCCCTTCACTGCAAACAAAAGGCACTCAGACAGCAGTGCACCTCAAACAAAGGCACTCGGAGCCCCCTGCACCACAAAAACAGGCACCTGGAGAACAGTGAACCACAAGAAAAGGCACTCGGAGGCCTCTGCATCACAAAAAAAGGCACTTGGAGGCTAATACACTGCAAAAAAGGCACTCGGAGGACCATGCACGGCAAAAAAAGGCACTCGGTGGCCCCAACACCACAAAAAAGGCACTCGGGGGCTGCTACAATGCGAAAACAGGCACTCCGGTGCCCCTACACCAGAAAGAAAGGCACTCAGAGGGCCCTGCAGCACAAAAAAAGGCACTCAGCTGCCCTTACACTGGAAAAACAGGCACTCGGAGGCCTCTACACCCCAGAAAAAGGCACTCAGTGGCCCCTACACTGCAAAAAAAGGCACTCGGGGGTGACTACAATGTGAAACAAGGCACTCGGAGGGCCCGGCACCACCAAAAGAAGCACTCAGAGGCTCCTGCACTGGAAAAAGAGGCATTGCAGGCCTGTACACCAGAAAAAAAGGCACTCGGAGGCCGCCACACCGCAGAGAAAGGCACTCGGCTGCCCCTACGCTGGAAAAAAAGGCACTCGGAGGCCCCTACACCACAAAAAAAGGTACTCGGCTGCCCCTACACTGGAAAAAAAGGCACTCGGTGGCCCCTACAGCACAAAAAAAGGCACTTGGGGGCTGCTACAATGTGAAAAAAGGCACTCAGAGGCCCCTGCACCAGAAACAAAGGCACTTGGAGGGCCCTGCACCACAAAACAAGGCACTCGGAGGCCCCTGACGCACAAGAAAAGGCACTCGGTGGCCCCTACAGCACAATAAAAGGCACTCGGGGGCTGCTACAATGTGAAACAAGGCACTTGGAGGCCCCAGCACCACAAAAAAAGGCACTCCAAAGCCCCTACATTGCAAAAAAAGGCACTTGGAGGCTACTACACTGCAAAAAAAGGCACCCTGAGGCCCCTGCACTGCAAAAAAAGGCACTCAGTAGCCCCTGCATTGCAAAAAAAGGCACTCAGAGGCCTCCACACCGCAAAAAAAGGCACTCGGAGGCCTCCACACCGCAAAAAAAGGCACTTGGAGGCCGCTACACTGCAAAAAAAAATGCACCCAGAGGCCTCGACACCACAAAAGAAAGGCACTCGGAGGACCACACCACAAAAAAAGGCACTTGGCTGCCCCTACACTGGAAAAAAAGGCACTCGGCTGCCCCTACACCACAAGAAAAGGCACTCAGTGGCCCCTACAGCACAAAAAAAGGCACTTGCAGGCCTGTACACCGGATATAAAGGCACTTGGAGGCCCCTGCACCACAAAAGAAGGCACTCGGAGGGCCCTTCACTGCGAAAAAAGGCACTCGGAGGGCCCTTCACTGCAAAAAAAGGCACTCGGTGGCCCCCACATTGCAAAAAAAGGCACTCAGTAGCCCCTGCACCGCAAGAAAAGGCACTCAGTAGCCCCTGCACCGCAAAAAAAGGCACTCAGTAGCCCCTGCACTGCAAAAAAAGGCACTCTGAGGCCAGTGCACTGAAAAACAGGGCATTTGGAGGCCAGTGCACCGCAAAAAAAAATGCACTCAGAGGCCCCTACAGCACAAAAGAAAGGCACTTGGAGCACCACACCACAAAAAAAGGCACTCGGCTGCCCCTACACTGGAAAAAAAGGCACTCGGAGGCCCCTACAGCACAAAAAAAGGCACTCGGAGGCCCCTACAGCACAAAAAGAGGCACTTGGGGGCTGCTACAATGCAAAAAAAAGGCACTCGGAGGCCCCTGCACCAGAAAGAAAGGAACTCGGAGGGCCCTGCACCACAAGAAAAGGCACTCGGGGCCACTACACCGCAAGAAAAGGTACATGGAGGACCACACCCCCCAAAATAACAGCACTCGGAGGCCCCTGAACCACAAGAAAAGGCATTCAGTGGCCTATACAGCAAAATAAAAGGCACTCGGGGGCTGCTACAATGTGAAACAAGGCACTTGGAGGGCCCTGCACCACCAAAAAAGGCACTCGGAGGCTCCTGCACTGGAAAAAGAGGCACTTGCAGGCCTGTACACTGGAAAAAAAGGCACTTGGCGGCCCCTGCACTGGGAAAAGTGGCACTTGCAGGCCTGTACACTGGAAATAAAGGCACTTGGAGGCCCCAGCACCACAAAAAAAGGCACTCGGAAGCCCCCACATTGCAAAAAAAGGCACTTGGAGGCTACTACACTGCAAAAAAAGGCACCCTGAGGCCCCTGCACTGCAAATAAAGGCACTCGGTGGCCCCTGCACCACAAAAAAAGGCACTCGGTGGCCCCTGCACCGCAAAAAAAGGCACTTGGAGGCCTCTATAACACCTTCCACTGCCCTATCAGACACAGAGGCTCATGTGACCTGACAAGGACAGGAAGCCGCCAGGGGCCTGCCAGTGGCCTGTCAGGCACTGGTACTTCTGTGAGCTCACAAGCAGAGTCAGCAGCCATGGGCATCCCACTGCCTGATGAGGCACTGAGACAAAGGTGACCTCAAAATGCAGCCAGCATGCAGAGGCCTGCCACTGGCCTATCAGGCAATAGGACTGCCGTGACCTCAAAAGGACAGCCAGCAGCCAATGGCCTCGCACTGGCCTATCAGGCAATAGGACTGCTGTGACCTCAGAAGCACAGCCAGCAGGTATGGACCTCCCACTGGCTATCAGGCACTCAGACTGCTGTGACCTCACAAGCACAGCAAACAGCCAGGGGCCTGCCACTGCCCTATAGGGCACAGAGGCTGCTGTGACCTGACAAGCACAGCCAGCAGCCAGGGGCCTGCCACTGGCCTGTGAAGCACTGAGGCTGCTGTGACCTCAGAAGCACAGCCAAGCAGACAGGGGCCTGCCACTGGCCTATCAGGCACTGAGGCTGCTGTGACCTCACGAGCCCAGGCAGCAGCTATGGGCCTGCCACTGGCCTGTAGGGAATGGACCTCACAAGCACAGCGAGGAGCCAGAGGCCTGCCATTGCCCTAGAAGGTACAGAGACAAATGTGACGTCAAAAGGCAGCCAGCAGACAGGGGCCTGCCACGGGCCTATCAGGACATAGGACTGCTCTGACCTCACAAGCTGAGCCAGCAGCTATGGGCCTGCCACTGCCCTATAGGGCACTGAGGCTTCTCTGACCTCACAAGCCCACCCAGCAGTCATTGGCCTCGAACTGGCATATCAGGCAACAGGACTGCTGTGACCTCACAAGCATGGCCAGCAGGCATGGGCAACCAACTGCCCTATGAGGCCCCGAGACAAACGTGACCTCATAACGCAGCCAGCAGGCATGGAGCTGTCACTGGCCTATCAGGCACTGGTACTTCCGTGACCTCACAAGCACAGCCAGCAGCCAGGGGCCTGCCATTGGCCTGTGAAGCACTGAGGCTGCTGTGACCTGACAAGCACAGCCAGTACCCAGAGGCCTGCCACGGCCCTATAAGACACTGAGGCTGCTGTGACGTCACAAGCAAAGTCAGCAGCTGTGGGTCTGCCACTGGCCTCTCAGGCTGTAGGAGCCTTGTGACCTCACAAGCACAGCCAGCAGCCAGGGGCCTGCCACTGGCCTGTGAAGAACTGAGGCTGCTATGACCTCTCGAGCCCAGGCAGCAGCTGTGGGCCTGCCACTGCCCTATAGGGCACTGAGGCTGCTGTGACCTCACAAGCACAGCGAGGAGCCAGAGGCCTGCCATTGCCCTAGAAGGTACAGAGACAAATGTGACCTCACAAGCACAGCCAGCAGCTACGGGCCTTCCCCGGGCCTATCAGGCACTGAGGCTTCTGTGACCTCAGAAGCACAGTCAGCAGCCAGGGGCCTGCTGCTGGCCTATCAGGCTGTAGGAGTGTTGTGACCTCACAAGCAGAACGAGTAGCCAGGAGCCTCCCACTGCCCTATAAGGTACAGAGAAAAATGTGACCTCAAAAGGCAGCCAGCAGACAGAGGCCTGCCATGGGCCTATCAGGAAATAGGACTGCTGTGACCTTACAAGCACGGCCAGCAGCCATTGGCATCCAACTGCCCTATGAGGCCCCGAGACAAACGTGACCTCATAACGCAGCCAGCAGGCATGGAGCTGTCACTGGCCTGTCAGGCACTGGTACTTCCGTGACATCACAAGTACAGCCAGCAGCAGTGGACATCCCACTAGCCAATGAGGCACAGAGACAAAGGTGACGTCAAAACGCAGCCAGCAGCCAGGGGCCTGCCACTGGCCTATCAGGCAACAGGACTGGTGTGACCTCACAAGCACAGCCAGCAGACAGCAGCCAGGGCATCCCACTGGCCTATGACGCACTGAGGCTGCTGTCACCTCACAAAAACAGCCAGCACCCAGAGGCCTGCCACTGGCCTATCAGTCACTCAGACGGCTGTGACCTCAAAAGGACAGCCAGCAGCCATTGGCCTGCCACTGCCATATAAGACACTGAGGCTGCTGTGACCTCAGAAGCACAGTAAGCAGCCAGGGGCCTGCTGCTGGCCTATCAGGGTGTAGGAGTGTTATGACCTCACAAGCACAGCCAGCAGCTATGGGCCTGCCACTGGCCTATCAGGCAATAGGACTGCCGTGACCTCAAAAGGACAGCCAGCAGCCATTGGCCTCGCACTGGCCTAGCAGGCAATAGGACTGCTGTGACCTCATGAGCACAGCCAGCAGGTATGGACCTCCCACTGGCTATCAGGCACTCAGACTGCTGTGACCTCACAAGCACAGCAAACAGCCAGGGGCCTGCCACTGCCCTATAGGGCACAGAGGCTGCTGTGACCTGACAAGCACAGCCAGCAGCCAGGGGCCTGCCACTGGCCTGTGAAGCACTGAGGCTGCTGTGACCTCAGAAGCACAGCCAAGCAGACAGGGGCCTGCCACTGGCCTATCAGGCACTGAGGATTCTGTGACCTGACAAGCACAGCCAGCAGCCAGGGGCCTGCCACTGCCCTGTAAGACACTGAGGCTGCTGTGACCTCACGAGCCCAGGCAGCAGCTATGGGTCTGCTACTGGCCCTATAGGGCAGGGAGGCTGCTGTGACCTCACAAGCACAGCGAGGAGCCAGAGGCCTGCCATTGCCCTAGAAGGTACAGAGACAAATGTGACCTCAAAAGGCAGCCAGCAGACAGGGGCCTTCCACAGGCCTATCAGGACATAGGACTGCTCTGACCTCACAAGCCGAGCCAGCAGCTATGGGCCTGCCACTGCCCTATAGGGCACTGAGGCTTCTCTGCCCTCACAAGCACAGCCAGCAGCCATGGGCCTGCCACTGGCCTATCAGGCAACAGGACTCCTGTGACCTCACAAGCACAGCCAGCACCCAGAGGCCTGCCACTTGCCTATCGGTAACTCAGACTGCTGTGAACTCAAAAGGACAGCCAGCAGCCATTGGCCTGCCACTGACCTACCAGGCAATAGCACTGCTGTGACCTCACAAGCACAGCCAGCAGCCAGGGCCCTGCCACTGCCCTATAAGACACTGAGGCTGATTTCACCTAACAACTAAAGCCAGCAGCTGTGGGTCTGCCACTGGCCTATGAGGCACGGATGCTGCTGTGACCTCACAAGCACAGCCAGCAGCGAGGGGCCTGCCACTGCCCTATAGGGCACTGAGGCTGCTGTGACCTCACAAGCACAGCGAGGAGCCAGAGGCCTGCCATTGCCCTAGAAGGTACAGAGACAAATGTGACCTCAAAAGGCAGCCAGCAGACAGGGGCCTTCCACAGGCCTATCAGGAAATAGGACTGCTATGACCTAACAAGCACAGCCAGCAGCTATGGGCCTGCCACTGGCCTATGAGGCACTGAGGCTGCTGTGACCTCAGGAGCACAGTCAGCAGCCAGGGGCCTGCTGCTGGCCTATCAGGCTGTAGGAGTGTTATGACCTGACAAGCACAGCCAGCAGCTATGGGCATCCCACTGGCCTATCAGGCACAGGACTGCTGTGACCTCACAAGCACAGCCAGCAGCTACGGGCCTGCCACTGGCCTATGAGGCACTGAGGCTGCTGTGACCTCACAAGCATTGCCAGTAGGCATGGGCATCCAACTGCCCTATGAGGCCCCGAGACGAACGTGACCTCATAACGCAGCCAGCAGGCATTGAGCTGTCACTAGCCCATCAGGCACTGGTACTTCCATGACATGACAAGCAAAGCCAGCAGCCATTGGCCTCCCACTGGCCAATGAGGCACAGAGACAAAGGTGACCTCAAAACGCAACCAGCAGCCATGGGCCTGCCACTGACCTATCAGGCAATAGGACTGCTGTGATCTCACAAGCACAGCCAGCAGCCATTGGCCTCCCACTGCCCTATAAGACACTGAGGCTGCTGTGACCTCACAAGCAAAGCCAGCAGCTGTGGGTCTGCCACTGGCCTATGAGGCACTGAGGCTGCTCTGACCTCACAAGCAAAGCCAGCAGCCAAGGGCCTGCCACTGGCCTGTCAGGCAATAAGACTGCTTTGACCTGACAAGCACAGACAGCAGCTATGGGCCTGCCACTGGCCTGTCAAGCAACAGGACTGCTGTGACCTCAAAAGGACAGCCAGCAGCCATTGGCCTGCCACTGACCTATCAGCCAATAGGACTGCTGTGACCTCACAAGCACAGCCAGCAGCCAGAGGCCTGCCACTGCCCTATAAGATTCACTGAGGCTTCTCTGACCTGACAAGCACAGCCAGCAGCTGTGGGTCTGCCACTGGCCTATGAGGCATGGAGGCTGCTGTGACCTCACAAGCACAGCCAGCAGCCATTGGCCTCCCACTGGCCTATCAGGTCCTGACGCTGCTGTGACCTCACAAGCACAGGCAGCAGGGGGCGCTTGCCAGTATCCAATGAGACACTAAGGCTGCTCTGACTTCAGAAGCCCAGAAAGCAGCCATCAGCCTGCCACTGGCTTATGAGGCACGGAGGCTGCTGTGACCTCACAAGCACAGCCAGCAGCCATGAGCCTGCTACCGCCCTATGAGGCAGTGAGGCTGCTGTGACCTCACAAGCACAGCCAGCAGCCATTAGTCTGCCACTGGCCTAGGATGCACGGAGTGTGCTATGACCTCACAAGCACAGCCAGCAGCCAGAAGCCTGCTACTGCCCTTTGAGGCACTGAGGGTGCTGTGACCTCACAAGCACAGCCAGCAGCCATGAGCCTGCCACTGGCCTAGGAGGCACCGTGGCTGCTGTTACTTCACAAGCACAGCCAGCAGCCATGAGCCTGCCACTGGCCTATGAGGCACTGAGGTTGCTGTGACCTCACAAATGCAGCCAGCAGCCAGGAGCCTGCCACTGCCCTGTGTGGCACTGAGGCTGCTGTGACCTGACAAGCACAGCCAGCCGCTACGGGCCTCCACTGGCCTATGAGGCACGGAGGCTACTGTGACCTCACAAGCACAGTCAGCAGCGAGGGGCCTGCCACTGGCCTATGAGGTACAGAGACAAATGTGACCTCAAAACGCGGCCAGCTGCCAGGGGCCTGCCACTGCCCTATAAGACACTGAGGCTGCTGTGACCTCACAAGCACAGCCAGCAGCCAAGGGCGTGCCACTGGCCTAGGAGGCACGGATGCTGCTGTGACCTGACAAGCACAGCCAGCAGCCATTGGCCTGCCACTGGCCTATGAGGCACTGAGGCTGCTGTGACCTGACAAGCACAGCCAGCAGCCAGGGGCCTGCCACTGGCCTGTGAAGCACTGAGGCTGCTATGAGCTCTCGAGCCCAGGCAGCAGCTATGGGCCTGCCACTGCCCTATAGGGCACTGAGGCTGCTGTGACCTCACAAGCACAGCGAGGAGCCAGAGGCCTGCCATTGCCCTAGAAGGTACAGAGACAAATGTGACCTCAAAAGGCAGCCAGCAGACAGGGGCCTTCCACGGGCCTATCAGGAAATAGGACTGCTATGACCTAACAAGCACAGCCAGCAGCTATGGGCCTGCCACTGGCCTATGAGGCACTGAGGCTGCTGTGACCTCAGGAGCACAGTCAGCAGCCAGGGGCCTGCTGCTGGCCTATCAGGCTGTAGGAGTGTTATGACCTGACAAGCACAGCCAGCAGCTATGGGCATCCCACTGGCCTATCAGGCACAGGACTGCTGTGACCTCACAAGCACAGCCAGCAGCTACGGGCCTGCCACTGGCCTATGAGGCACTGAGGCTGCTGTGACCTCACAAGCATTGCCAGTAGGCATGGGCATCCAACTGCCCTATGAGGCCCCGAGACGAACGTGACCTCATAACGCAGCCAGCAGGCATTGAGCTGTCACTAGCCCATCAGGCACTGGTACTTCCATGACATGACAAGCAAAGCCAGCAGCCATTGGCCTCCCACTGGCCAATGAGGCACAGAGACAAAGGTGACCTCAAAACGCAACCAGCAGCCATGGGCCTGCCACTGACCTATCAGGCAATAGGACTGCTGTGACCTCACAAGCACAGCCAGCAGCCATTGGCCTCCCACTGCCCTATAAGACACTGAGGCTGCTGTGACCTCACAAGCAAAGCCAGCAGCTGTGGGTCTGCCACTGGCCTATGAGGCACTGAGGCTGCTCTGACCTCACAAGCAAAGCCAGCAGCCAAGGGCCTGCCACTGGCCTGTCAGGCAATAAGACTGCTTTGACCTGACAAGCACAGACAGCAGCTATGGGCCTGCCACTGGCCTATCAAGCAACAGGACTGCTGTGACCTCACAAGCACAGCCAGCAGCCAGTGGCCTGCCACTGCCCTATGAGGTACAGAGACAAATGTGACCTGAAAATGCGGCCAGCAGCCGGGGGCCTGCCACTGCCCTATAAGACACTGAGGCTGCTGTGACCTCACAAGCAAAGCCAGCAGCTGTGGGTCTGCCACTGGCCTATGAGGCACTGAGGCTGCTCTGACCTCACAAGCACAGCGAGGAGCCAGAGGCCTGCCATTGCCCTAGAAGGTACAGAGACAAATGTGACCTCAAAAGGCAGCCAGCAGACAGGGGCCTTCCACAGGCCTATCAGGAAATAGGACTGCTCTGACCTCACAAGCCGAGCCAGCAGCTATGGGCCTGCCACTGCCCTATAGGGCACTGAGGCTTCTCTGCCCTCACAAGCACAGCCAGCAGCCATGGGCCTGCCACTGGCCTATCAGGCAACAGGACTGCTGTGACCTCACAAGCACAGCCAGCAGCCAGGGCATCCCACTGGCCTATGCGGCACTGAGGCTGCTGTGACCTCACAAGTACAACCAGCAGCCATGGGCATCCCACTGGCCAATGAGGCACTAAGACAAAGGTGACCTCAAAATGCAGCCAGCAGCCATGGGCCTCCCACTGGCCTATCAGGCAACAGGACTCCTGTGACCTCACAAGCACAGCCAGCAGCCAGGGCATCACACAGGCCTATGAGGCACTGAGGCTGCTGTGACCTCACAAAAACAGCCAGCACCCAGAGGCCTGCCACTTGCCTATCGGTAACTCAGACTGCTGTGAACTCAAAAGGACAGCCAGCAGCCATTGGCCTGCCACTGACCTACCAGGCAATAGCACTGCTGTGACCTCACAAGCACAGCCAGCAGCCATTGGCCTCCCACTGGCCCATCAGGTCCTGACGCTGCTGTGACCTCACAAGCACAGCCAAGCAGACAGGGGCCTGCCACTGGCCTATCAGGCACTGAGGCTGCTGTGACCTCACAAGCACAGCCAGCAGTGAAGGGCCTGCCATGGCGCATCAAGCACGGAGAAAGAAGGGAACACCCAAGCAGACCAGCAGCCATGGGCGTGGCAGTGCATGCCCATGCATGCCATGCATGCAATGGCATGCAGGTCAAAGTGACATCATAAGACACAACCAGCAACCATGGGCCTGCCACTGCCCTTTTTGGCATGGAGACACAAGTATCCTCACAAGCCCAGTCAGGAGGCATGGCCCTGCCACTGGCCTATCAAGCACAGAGGCAGAAGCAACCTCACAAGCAGAGCAAGGACTGATGGGCCTGACTGGCCTACCAGGCCGTGAGGCAGAAGTGACATGACTATCTCATCCAGCAGTGGTGGACCTGACAATATCATTTCAGGCAGAGGGTAAAGTGATATCACAGAACGTTGAAGGACCATAACAGAAAAAAAGGCACTTGGAGGCATGAGCACTGGGAAAAAAGGGCACTAGGAGGCGATGCACTGCAAAAATATGCACATGCAGGACACTATACTGGAAAAAAAGGCACTTTGGGAGCCTGCATCGCAAAAATAGGCACTTGGAGGCCGCTAGGCCGGAAAAAAAGGCACTTAGATGCCCCTTCACTGCAAACAAAAGGCACTCAGACAGCAGTGCACCTCAAACAAAGGCACTCGGAGCCCCCTGCACCACAAAAACAGGCACCTGGAGAACAGTGAACCACAAGAAAAGGCACTCGGAGGCCTCTGCATCACAAAAAAAGGCACTTGGAGGCTAATACACTGCAAAAAAGGCACTCGGAGGACCATGCACGGCAAAAAAAGGCACTCGGTGGCCCCAACACCACAAAAAAGGCACTCGGGGGCTGCTACAATGCGAAAACAGGCACTCCGGTGCCCCTACACCAGAAAGAAAGGCACTCAGAGGGCCCTGCAGCACAAAAAAAGGCACTCAGCTGCCCTTACACTGGAAAAACAGGCACTCGGAGGCCTCTACACCCCAGAAAAAGGCACTCAGTGGCCCCTACACTGCAAAAAAAGGCACTCGGGGGTGACTACAATGTGAAACAAGGCACTCGGAGGGCCCGGCACCACCAAAAGAAGCACTCAGAGGCTCCTGCACTGGAAAAAGAGGCATTGCAGGCCTGTACACCAGAAAAAAAGGCACTCGGAGGCCGCCACACCGCAGAGAAAGGCACTCGGCTGCCCCTACGCTGGAAAAAAAGGCACTCGGAGGCCCCTACACCACAAAAAAAGGTACTCGGCTGCCCCTACACTGGAAAAAAAGGCACTCGGTGGCCCCTACACTGCAAAAAAAGGCACTTGGGGGCTGCTACAATGCAAAAAAAAGGCACTCAGAGGCCCCTGCACCAGAAACAAAGGCACTTGGAGGGCCCTGCACCACAAAAGGCACTCGGAGGCCCCTGACGCACAAGAAAAGGCACTCGGTGGCCCCTACAGCACAATAAAAGGCACTCGGGGGCTGCTACAATGTGAAACAAGGCACTTGGAGGCCCCAGCACCACAAAAAAAGGCACTCCAAAGCCCCTACATTGCAAAAAAAGGCACTTGGAGGCTACTACACTGCAAAAAAAGGCACCCTGAGGCCCCTGCACTGCAAAAAAAGGCACTCAGTAGCCCCTGCATTGCAAAAAAAGGCACTCAGAGGCCTCCACACCGCAAAAAAAGGCACTCGGAGGCCTCCACACCGCAAAAAAAGGCACTTGGAGGCCGCTACACTGCAAAAAAAAATGCACCCAGAGGCCTCGACACCACAAAAGAAAGGCACTCGGAGGACCACACCACAAAAAAAGGCACTTGGCTGCCCCTACACTGGAAAAAAAGGCACTCGGCTGCCCCTACACCACAAGAAAAGGCACTCAGTGGCCCCTACAGCACAAAAAAAGGCACTTGCAGGCCTGTACACCGGATATAAAGGCACTTGGAGGCCCCTGCACCACAAAAGAAGGCACTCGGAGGGCCCTTCACTGCGAAAAAAGGCACTCGGTGGCCCCCACATTGCAAAAAAAGGCACTCAGTAGCCCCTGCACCGCAAGAAAAGGCACTCAGTAGCCCCTGCACCGCAAAAAAAGGCACTCAGTAGCCCCTGCACTGCAAAAAAAGGCACTCTGAGGCCAGTGCACTGAAAAACAGGGCATTTGGAGGCCAGTGCACCGCAAAAAAAAATGCACTCAGAGGCCCCTACAGCACAAAAGAAAGGCACTTGGAGCACCACACCACAAAAAAAGGCACTCGGCTGCCCCTACACTGGAAAAAAAGGCACTCGGAGGCCCCTACAGCACAAAAAAAGGCACTCGGAGGCCCCTACAGCACAAAAAGAGGCACTTGGGGGCTGCTACAATGCAAAAAAAAGGCACTCGGTGGCCCCTGCACCGCAAAAAAAGGGCACTTGCAGGCCTCTACAACACCTTCCACTGCCCTATCAGACACAGAGGCTCATGTGACCCCACAAGGACAGGAAGCCGCCAGGGGCCTGCCAGGGGCCTGTCAGGCACTGGTACTTCTGTGAGCTCACAAGCAGAGTCAGCAGCCATGGGCATCCCACTGCCTGATGAGGCACTGAGACAAAGGTGACCTCAAAATGCAGCCAGCATGCAGAGGCCTGCCACTGGCCTATCAGGCAATAGGACTGCCGTGACCTCAAAAGGACAGCCAGCAGCCAATGGCCTCGCACTGGCCTATCAGGCAATAGGACTGCTGTGACCTCACGAGCACAGCCAGCAGGTATGGACCTCCCACTGGCTATCAGGCACTCAGACTGCTGTGACCTCACAAGCACAGCAAACAGCCAGGGGCCTGCCACTGCCCTATAGGGCACAGAGGCTGCTGTGACCTGACAAGCACAGCCAGCAGCCAGGGGCCTGCCACTGGCCTGTGAAGCACTGAGGCTGCTGTGACCTCAGAAGCACAGCCAAGCAGACAGGGGCCTGCCACTGGCCTATCAGGCACTGAGGCTTCTGTGACCTGACAAGCACAGCCAGCAGCCAGGGGCCTGCCACTGCCCTGTAAGACACTGAGGCTGCTGTGACCTCACGAGCCCAGGCAGCAGCTATGGGCCTGCCACTGGCCCTATAGGGCAGGGAGGCTGCTGTGACCTCACAAGCACAGCGAGGAGCCAGAGGCCTGCCATTGCCCTAGAAGGTACAGAGACAAATGTGACGTCAAAAGGCAGCCAGCAGACAGGGGCCTGCCACGGGCCTATCAGGACATAGGACTGCTCTGACTTCACAAGCCGAGCCAGCAGCTATGGGCCTGCCACTGCCCTATAGGGCACTGAGGCTTCTCTGCCCTCACAAGCACAGCCAGCAGCCATGGGCCTGCCACTGGCCTATCAGGCAACAGGACTGCTGTGACCTCACAAGCACCGCCAGCAGCCAGGGCATCCCACTGGCCTATGCGGCACCGAGGCTGCTGTGAGCTCACAAGTACAATCTGCAGCCAGGGGCATCCCACTGGCCAATGAGGCACTAAGACAAAGGTGACCTCAAAATGCAGCCAGCAGCCATGGGCCTCCCACTGGCCTATCAGGCAACAGGACTCCTGTGACCTCACAAGCACAGCCAGCAGCCAGGGCATCGCACTGGCCTATGAGGCACTGAGGCTGCTGTGACCTCACAAAAACAGCCAGCACCCAGAGGCCTGCCACTTGCCTATCGGTAACTCAGACTGCTGTGAACTCAAAAGGACAGCCAGCAGCCATTGGCCTGCCACTGACCTACCAGGCAATAGCACTGCTGTGACCTCACAAGCACAGCCAGCAGCCAGGGCCCTGCCACTGCCCTATAAGACACTGAGGCTGATTTCACCTAACAATTAAAGCCAGCAGCTGTGGGTCTGCCACTGGCCTATGAGGCACGGATGCTGCTGTGACCTCACAAGCACAGCCAGCAGCGAGGGGCCTGCCACTGCCCTATAGGGCACTGAGGCTGCTGTGACCTCACAAGCACAGCGAAGAGCCAGAGGCCTGCCATTGCACTACAAGGTACAGAGACAAACGTGACCTCAAAAGGCAGCCAGCAGACAGGGGCCTTCCACAGGCCTATCAGGCAATAGGACTGCTGTGACCTGAAAAGCACAGCCAGCAGCTACGGGCCTGCCACTGGCCTATGAGGCACTGAGGCTGCTGTGACCTCAGAAGCACAGTCAGCAGCCAGGGGCCTGCTTCTGGCCTACCAGGCTGTAGGAGTTTTGTGACCTAAGTACAGACAGCAGCTATGGGTCTGCCACTGGCCTACAGGAAAAGGAGGCTGCTGTGACCTCACAAGCACAGCCAGCAGCCAGGGGCCTGCCACTGGCCTATGAGGCACGCAGGCTGCTGTGACCTCAAAAGCACACCAAGCAGCCATTGGCATCCCTCTGGCCTACAGGAAAAGGAGGCTGCTGTGACCTCACAAGCACAGTCAGCAGCTATGGGTCTGCCACTGGCCTACAGGAAAAGGAGGCTGATGTGACCTCACAAGCACAGTCAGCAGCCAGGGGGCTCCCACTGCCCTATAAGGTACAGAGACAAATGTGACCTCAAAAGGCAGCCAGCAGACAGGGGCCTGCCACGGGCCTATCAGGACATAGGACTGCTCTGACCTCACAAGCCGAGCCAGCAGCTATGGGCCTGCCACTGCCCTATAGGGTACTGAGGCTTCTCTGACCTCACAAGCACAGTCAGCAGCCATGGGCCTGCCACTGGCCTATCAGGCAACAGGACTGCTGTGACCTCACAAGCACCGCCAGCAGCCAGGGCATCCCACTGGCCTAGGAGGCACTGAGGCTGCTGTGACCTCACAAGTACAACCAGCTGCCATGGGCATCCCACTGGCCAATGAGGCACTAAGACAAAGGTGACCTCAAAACGCAGCCAGCAGCCATGGGCCTCCCACTGGCCTATCAGGCAACAGGACTCCTGTGACCTCACAAGCACAGCCAGCAGCCAGGGCATCGCACTGGCCTATGAGGCCCTGAGGCTGCTGTGACCTCACAAAAACAGCCAGCACCCAGAGGCCTGCCACTTGCCTATCGGTAACTCAGACTGCTGTGAACTCAAAAGGACGGCCAGCAGCCATTGGCCTGCCACTGACCTACCAGGCAATAGCACTGCTGTGACCTCACAAGCACAGCCAGCAGCCAGGGGCCTGCCACTGCCCTATGAGGTACAGAGACAAATGTGACCTGAAAACGCGGCCAGCAGCCAGGCCTCTGCCACTGCCATATAAGACACTGAGGCTGAGTTCACCTAACAAGTAAAGCCAGCAGCGAGGGGCCTGCCACTGCCCTATAGGGCACTGAGGCTGCTGTGACCTCACAAGCACAGCGAAGAGCCAGAGGCCTGCCATTGCACTACAAGGTACAGAGACAAACGTGACCTCAAAAGGCAGCCAGCAGACAGGGGCCTTCCACGGGCCTATCAGGCACTGAGGCTGCTGTGACCTCACAAGCACAGGCAGCTGGGGGCGCTTGCCAGTAACCAATGAGACACTAAGGTTGCTCTGACTTCAGGAGCCCAGAAAGCAGCCATCAGCCTGCAACTGGCCTAGGAAGCACGGAGGCTGCTGTGACCCCACAAGCACAGCCAAGCAGACAGGGGCCTGCCACTGGCCTATCAGGCACGGAGGCTGCTGTGACCTCACAAGCACAGACAGCAGCTCTGGGCCTGCCATGGCGCATCAAGCACGGAGAAAGAAGGGAACACCCAAGCAGACCAGCAGCCATGGGCGTGGCAGTGCATGCCCATGCATGCCATGCATGCAATGGCATGCAGGTCAAAGTGACATCATAAGACACAACCAGCAACCATGGGCCTGCCACTGCCCTTTTTGGCATGGAGACACAAGTATCCTCACAAGCCCAGTCAGGAGGCATGGCCCTGCCACTGGCCTATCAAGCACAGAGGCAGAAGCAACCTCACAAGCAGAGCAAGGACTGACGGGCCTGACTGGCCTACCAGGCCGTGAGGCAGAAGTGACATGACTATCTCATCCAGCAGTGGTGGACCTGACAATATCATTTCAGGCAGAGGGTAAAGTGATATCACAGAACGTTGAAGGACCATAACAGAAAAAAAGGCACTTGGAGGCATGAGCACTGGGAAAAAAGGGCACTAGGAGGCGATGCACTGCAAAAATATGCACATGGAGGACACTATACTGGAAAAAAAGGCACTTTGGGAGCCTGCATCGCAAAAATAGGCACTTGGAGGCCGCTAGGCCGGAAAAAAAGGAACTTAGATGCCCCTTCACTGCAAACAAAAGGCACTCAGACAGCAGTGCACCTCAAACAAAGGCACTCGGAGGCCCCTGCACTGCAAAAAAAGGCACTTGGAGGCTAATACACTGCAAAAAAGGCACTCGGAGGACCATGCACGGCAAAAAAAGGCACTCGGTGGCCCCAACACCACAAAAAAGGCACTCGGGGGCTGCTACAATGCGAAAACAGGCACTCCGATGCCCCTACACCAGAAAGAAAGGCACTCAGAGGGCCCTGCAGCACAAAAAAAGGCACTCAGCTGCCCTTACACTGGAAAAACAGGCACTCGGAGGCCTCTACACCCCAGAAAAAGGCACTCAGTGGCCCCTACACTGCAAAAAAAGGCACTCGGGGGTGACTACAATGTGAAACAAGGCACTCGGAGGGCCCGGCACCACCAAAAGAAGCACTCAGAGGCTCCTGCACTGGAAAAAGAGGCATTGCAGGCCTGTACACCAGAAAAAAAGGCACTTGGAGACCGCCACACCGCAGAGAAAGGCACTCGGCTGCCCCTACACTGGAAAAAAAGGCACTCGGCTGCCCCTACACTGGAAAAAAAGGCACTCGGAGGCCTCTACACCCCAGAAAAAGGCACTCAGTGGCCCCTACACTGCAAAAAAAGGCACTTGGGGGCTGCTACAATGTGAAACAAGGCACTCGGAGGGCCCGGCACCACCAAAAGAGGCACTCAAAGGCTCCTGCACTGGAAAAAGAGGCACTTGCAGGCCTGTACACCGGATATAAAGGCACTCAGAGGCCCCTACACTGCAAAAAAAGGCACTGGGAGGGCCCTTCACCGCAAAATAAGGCACTCGGTGGCCCCTACACTGGGAAAGAAGGCACTCGGAGGCCCCTACAGCACAAAAGAAGGCACTTGGGGGCTGCTACAATGCAAAAAAAAGCACTCGAAGGCCCCTGAACCACAAGAAAAGGCACTCGGGGCCACTACACCGCAAAAAAAAGGTACATGGAGGACCACACAGCCGAAAATAACAGCACTCGGTGGCCCCTGAACCACAAGGAAAGGCACTCGGTGGCTCCTACAGCACAAAGAAACGCACTCGGGGGCTGCTACAATGTGAAAAAAGGCACTCAGAGGCCACTGAACCACAAGAAAAGGCACTCGGTGGCCTCTGAACCACAAGAAAAGGCACTCGGTGGACCCTACAGCACAAAAAAAGGCACTCGGGGGCTGCTACAATGTGAAACAAGGCACTCTGAGGGCCCAGCACCACCAAAAAAGGCACTCGGAAGCCCCTACATTGCAAAAAAAAGCACTTGGAGGCTACTACACTGCAAAAAATTGCACCCTGAAGCCCATGCACAGCAAAAAAAGGCACTCGGAGGCCTCCACACTGCAAAAAAAGGCACTCGGAGGCCGCTACACTGCAAAAAAAAAAGCACCCAGAGGCCTCGACACCACAAAAGAAAGGCACTCGGAGGACCACACCACAAAAAAAGGCACTTGGCTGCCCCTACACTGGAAAAAGAGGCACTCGGCTGCCCCTACACCACAAGAAAAGGCACTCAGTGGCCCCTACAGCACAAAAAAAGGCACTTGGTGGCTGCTAAAATGCAAAAAAAGGCACTCGGAGGCTGCTACAACGCGAAAAAAGGCACTCAGAGGGCCCTGCACCACAAAAAAAAGCACTCGGAGGCTCCTGCACTGGAAAAAGAGGCACTTGCAGGCCTGTACACCGGATATAAAGGCACTCAGAGGCCCCTGCACCACAAAAGAAGGCACTCGGAGGGCCCTTCACCACAAAAAAAGGCACTCGGTGGCCCCCACATTGCAAAAAAAGGCACTTGGAGGCTACTACACTGCAAGAAAAGGCACTCAGTAGCCCCTGCACCGCAAAAAAAGGCACTCTGAGGCCAGTGCACTGAAAAACAGGGCAGTTGGAGGCCAGTGCACCGCAAAAAAAAATGCACTCAGAGGCCCCTACAGCACAAAAGAAAGGCACTCGGCTGCCCCTACACCACAAAAAAAGGCACTTGGAGGCCCCTACAGCACAAAAAAAGGCACTTGGGGGCTGCTACAATGCAAAAAAAGGCACTCGGAGGCCTCTGCACCAGAAAGAAAGGAACTTGGAGGGCCCTGCACCACAAAACAAGGCACTCGGAGGCCCCTGACCCACAAGAAAAGGCACTCGGTGGCCCCTACAGCACAATAAAAGGCACTCGGGGGCTGCTACAATGTGAAACAAGGCACTTGGAGGCCCCAGCACCACAAAAAAAGGCACTCCAAAGCCCCTACATTGCAAAAAAAGGCACTTGGAGGCTACTACACTGCAAAAAAATGCACCCTGAAGCCCATGCACAGCAAAAAAATGCACCCTGAGGCCCCTGCATTGCAAAAAAATGCACCCTGAGGCCCCTGCACCGCAAAAAAAGGCACTCGGAGGCCTCCACACCGCAAAAAAAGGCACTTGGAGGCCGCTACACTGCAAAAGAAAAATGCACCCAGAGGCCTCGACACCACAGAAGAAAGGCACTCGGAGGACCACACCACAAAAAAAGGCACTTGGCTGCCCCTACACTGGAAAAAAAGGCACTCAGCTGCCCCTACACCACAAGAAAAGGCACTCAGTGGCCCCTACAGCACAATAAAAGGCACTTGGTGGCTGCTACAACGCGAAAAAAGGCACTTAGAGGGCCCTGCACCACAAAAAAAAGCACTCGGAGGCTCCTGCACTGGAAAAAGAGGCACTTGCAGGCCTGTACACCGGATATAAAGGCACTTGGAGGCCCCTGCACCACAAAAGAAGGCACTCGGAGGCCCCTACACTGCAAAAAAAGGCACTCGGTGGCCCCCACATTGCAAAAAAGGCACTCAGTAGCCCCTGCACCGCAAAAAAAAGGCACTCAGTAGCCCCTGCACTGCAAAAAAAGGCACTCTGAGGCCAGTGCACTGAAAAACAGGGCACTTGGAGGCCAGTGCACCGCAAAAAAAAATGCACTCAGAGGCCCCTACAGCACAAAAGAAAGGCACTTGGAGCACCACACCACAAAATAAGGCACTCGGCTGCCCCTACAGCACAAAAAAAGACACTCGGAGGCCCCTACAGCACAAAAAAGGCACTTGGGGGCTGCTACAATGCAAAAAAAGGTACTCGGAGGCCCCTGCACCACAAGAAAAGGCACTCGGGGCCACTACACCGCATAAAAAAGGTACATGGAGGACCACACCCCCGAAAATAACAGCACTCGGAGGCCCCTGAACCACAAGAAAAGGCATTCAGTGGCCTATACAGCAAAATAAAAGGCACTCGGGGGCTGCTACAATGTGAAACAAGGCACTCGGGAGGCCCTGCACCACCAAAAAAGGCACTCGGAGGCTCCTGCACTGGAAAAAGAGGCACTTGCAGGCCTGTACACTGGAAATAAAGGCACTTGGAGGCCCCTGCACCACAAAAAAAGGCACTCGGAAGCCCCTACATTGCAAAAAAAGGCACTTGGAGGCTACTACACTGCAAAAAAATGCACCCTGAGGCCCCTGCACCGCAAAAAAAGGCACTCGGCTGCCCCTACACTGGAAAAAAAGGCACTCGGAGGCCCCTACAGCACAAAAAAAGGCACTCAGTGGCCCCTGCACCACAAAAAAAGGCACTCGGTGGCCCCTGCACCGCAAAAAAAGCCACTCGGTGGCCCCTGCACCGCAAAAAAAGCCACTCGGAGGCCTCTACAACACCTTCCACTGCCCTATCAGACACAGAGGCTCATGTGACCCCACAAGGACAGGAAGCCGCCGGGGCCTGCCAGTGGCCTGTCAGGCACTGGTACTTCTGTGAGCTCACAAGCAGAGTCAGCAGCCATGGGCAGCCCACTGCCTGATGAGGCACTGAGACAAAGGTGACCTCAAAATGCAGCCAGCATGCAGAGGCCTGCCACTGGCCTATCAGGCAATAGGACTGCCATGACCTCAAAAGGACAGCCAGCAACCAATGGCCTCGCACTGGCCTATCAGGCAATAGGACTGCTGTGACCTCACAAGCACAGCCAGCAGGTATGGACCTCCCACTGGCTATCAGGCACTCAGACTGCTGTGACCTCACAAGCACAGCAAACAGCCAGGGGCCTGCCTGTTGGAAACTTGCACGGGAGGAGCCGACGGAGGGAAGACCCAGACGCTCAATATGAGTGATCAGTGTACTTCAACTTCATTAGGTGTGGTCTTTCTTTATATAGTATAGGACTAATCAGGCTCATACATATTGCAAAAGCTGAGCTCCTTATTGGTAACAGCAATTTGGTTTACCCAGCAACTTCTGCATTACATCACCCGCAAGTTCCCAGGACTAATCATTGATAACACCTTGGAGCCAAGGACAATGTGTCCTTGGCTCTAGCTGTTTTTACTCTCATACGGGACTTGGCTCACATCAACTGTGTGCGATATGCACTTAGTTCTGCTTCCTTTAGTTGTTCAATCTTCACATGACCTCTGCCCTCAAGCCAGTCCTCCACAATTCCCCCGTTTTTATTTTGTGCGAGAAAGACCTTTTTAGTTAATTGTTCAAGCTTTTGTGTTAAGCAGCCAAAAATTACTCTTACAGCAATTAAAATTAATACAATTATGAATAGAATACGTAGCCCTTCTTTGATCAAGCTCAAAATCCAGGTACTCACATTACCAAACATCTTTCTAAACAGATCATCAAACCAATTATACTGTACGGTGATTCTCTGGGTGTGGTCCTTTAGCCATTTCAATTGCTCATGGATTGACTGTCCATGATCAGAAAGATTAAAACAACACATTCCTTCAAAATCCTCACACCCGCGTCCCTGTGCCAAAAGCAGAAAGTCTATAGCTGCTCTATTTTGCAACGCTGCATGTCTCAGGCTATCCATATCCTGTGACATTTCAGAGAGAATTTGTGTAGTAACATTTGATTGCTTAACAGCCCAACAAGCAAGTTTATTTAAATTAGACATGGCATGCGCAACTGCAACGTTAGGAGCTAAAGCTGCGGCAAAAAACCGTTCCGCAGGCCCCCATTTTTTCCCCCGTTTTTATTTTGTGTTGTGTAATGGCTCCCATTAGGTATTGTGGGCCACATAAAATAGTAAGATCAAGTGGCTGATTTTCCAGGCGCCGGTGCGTAGCACGCGTAGTAATTAGCGATGCAATTTCCTGGAGTACCCGTTGCTGTTCCTCTGTGAGCGTGACGGCAGCCGCTGGGTCAGTTCCCTTCAGCAAGGGGCGTAGCAGATTTAAAAGTTCATTAGGAATGCCGACAACCGGACGGATCCATTGGAGGTCTCCTAATAGTTTTTGAGCATCATTGAGTGTTCTTATGTCAGTCCTGATTGTCAATTTCTGTGGTCTGATGGTGGCATTCGAAATATGCCAACCTAGATACTGCCAGGGGCTGGATTCCTGTACCTTTTCCGGGGCCACCACAAGTTCCTTTTTCTTTAATTGTGTGATTAGATCAAATTTTTGTTCAGGAGAAAAGGGGTTTTTTTGTGCCAACAATATGTCGTCCATGTAGTGATATATCATGGTCTCTGGCCACTGTTGACGTAACGGTTGAAGTGCCGCATCGACATAGAGTTGACAGAGGGTTGGTGAGTTTCGCATACCCTGCGGTAGTACTGTCCACTCAAATCTTTGGTCTGGCCCCTCTCTATTGATAGCAGGGAGTGTAAATGCAAATCGCTGTTTATCATCTTCATGGAGGGCTATGGTAAAGAAACAGTCCTTTAAATCTACGATTAGCAGGTGCCAGCCTTCTGGGATCATTGCTGGGCTGGGTAACCCCGGTTGTAAAGCACCCATGTCATGCATCTGTCTGTTTACAGCACGTAGATCGTGTAAAAGTCTGTATTTGCCGGATTTTTTCTTGATCACAAATATTGGGGTATTCCAAGGGCTGGTAGATAGTCTTAGATGACCTTGTTTGTACTGTTCCTTTACTAGTTCATGTGCTTGAATGAGACTTTCCCGTTTCAGTGGCCATTGCTCTACCCACACAGGCTGATCAGTCCTCCAGCTGAGTGGGATTGGGAAAGTCCAGGCAATGGCTGGTGCTATAAAGGGTGTTCCGAGGTAAGCACCATACCCATCTGGGCAAGGATATCGCGCCCTATTAATGCTTGCACTCCTTCAGGTAGGGGCAAAATGGAAACGGAGCAATTAACCACCTTGTTCCCTATAGTCCATTGTAGCATCGATGATTTCCGGGCGAGGGTGACCCCGCCTACTCCAGCTACCGTGGAGCTGGTCTCTCGGGTTGGCCAATGCTGGGGCCAAATCTTAGTGCTAATTATTGATACATCCGCTCCAGTGTCCAATAAGGCATTAGTGCGTATAGATTCTTCTTTATACCTTACAGTCACGGTTTGTCGGGGCCTTTGATGCATTCCGACAGTCAGTAATACTACACTTCCAGTGGAACCAAAAGCACCATAGCCTCGTGGTTGCTCTTTCGCTGGTGCCACCCCTTCAGTCAGGTGGGGAAGCGGAATAAGTTGAGCTATTCTCGATCCTTGTGGTATGTGCATAGGTGGAAACATTGCTGAAACCACAATTTGTATTTCCCCGAAATAGTCCTTGTCGATCAATCCTGTCAAAACTTGTAATCCTTTCATTGTAGCGGACGATCTTGCAATCAGTAAGGCACCTATCGGCTCATGATTAATAGTTACTGGTCCATAGACATTCGTCCGGATTCTTGTTGGCTTTGTATCCAATAAGGTGGCATCTACTGCTGTTGCCAAGTCCAGTCCGAGACTCCCTCTGGTGGCTGGTCGAAGACAAAGGGGTTCATGGCGTTCGGAGTGGAGCTGGGCGCCGGCTGAGGTGGTTGTGTTAACTGCGGGGGTTGCTGAGTTGTTGTGGTGAAGGCCGCCTTTTGTGTCGTCGCGGGGCGGCTCGTCCCGCTTCTCCGGGCGTTTCCCGAGCCAGCCTTCCAACAAGCCGCTCCATCATGTTTGCTGCTTTTGCAGTTGGGACACCATACTCTACTAGCTTGGCATTCTCTGCGAAGATGACCAACAATGCCGCATCGGTAGCAGTGTGCCAATCGTCGATCGGGGGGGGTATTTCCGCCGGGATTTTGCAAAGGAGCAAGGGCAGCGAATACCTGTCTTTGATTCTGTTGCATATTATCCCGCAACGCCTGTGCTTGCTCTCTCATGCTCTCTCCTAATTGTTTCACCGCCTCTACTAGCATAGCTTGCGGTCCTACAGGTACCTGCGCCATTCTTTCTAGCCCCTCCTCAATAGTCCATGTTCCCGGGAGTGTGGCTAAAATACTACGCGTTGAAGGGCTACTATTCTGTATTGCACATTGTTTCAAGATAGTCCCTTTCAGATAATCTGGTACCCCTGCTGCTTGTATAGCATTGGCTACTCTGTCAATAAATAAGCCGAAAGGCTCTTCCCGGCCCTGCTTTATTCCCATATAAGATGGGATACCCCCTTTTTTTTTTTTTTTTTTCCTTTTTTTTTTCTTTTTTTTTTCTTTTTTTTTCTTTTTTTTTTTTTTCTTTTTTCAAACTGCTTTTATTAGTGGTTTCTGACCATTAATATCATAGAGAAAAACTTATTTCACATTGATAGCCTGAGATGGGTGTCCTCAGATAACTGTGGCCAAAGGAAGAGGAGGAGGAGGAGAGGAGAAAAAGGGGGGGGGGGGAAGAGAGAGGGGGGGGAGGGGGGGGAGAGAGGGGGGAGAGAGAGAGGGGGAAGGGGGGGGGAGAGGGGGGGGAGGGGGGGGAGGGGGGGGGGAGGCGCTGAGGGAGGAGGGGGGATCTGCCGCATGGTCAATGTTGCTCCTTTTGGCAGGCCTGTGTTCCCAGACCCTCCCTGGGCAATAGTAAAGGTTCGAGGGGGGTGATGGGTATGGGGACACAGGGGACACCTCTGCATGCGGGGGTTCCTTGAACTCATCGGGGCTTCCCAAACGCTCCGCGGTGGCGGCAGCTACCTTTTTTTTTTTTTTTTTTTTTTTTTTTTTTTTTTTGAGGTGCGAGAGCATTAGTAACTGCCCTCCACGGCTTCATCAGCTTTTTTGCTGTCTTGTTGTCACTTATTACTTCATCAAACAACTTGTCCCCAAATTTTTTCCATTCAGTTTGTTCGAACATGGTATCTGGGTTAACAAAACACCCCTTAGCCACTCCGTAAGCTAATAGCCCTGGGAGTTCCTTATAACATTCTATTCCTTGAGTACCTCGCTTTTCTAAAAAGCATCTTAATAAATAATAAGCCGCTTGTCGCGCCGTGGTTACTCACGTACCGTTGCAACCTTTGCAAGACCTGCGGCGAGACTTTCTGGCAGGACCCCGTCTTGTCCTGGGCACGGACCCCCTTTGTTTGTGTCCTCTCCACCTCCTCTGTAGCTCTGGCACGTAGACCCCCTTTTGTGTCTCGTCGCCTTTAGCACAGCAGGACCAGCTGTCTCTAGCACTCTGTCGACAGCAGGACCAGCTGTCTCTAGCACTCTGTCGACTCCTGAGTTTTTAATCACCGAGTCCCTGACCGGCAGGGTCCCTGTTCGGGCGCCATTTGTTGGAAACTTGCACGGGAGGAGCCGACGGAGGGAAGACCCAGACGCTCAATATGAGTGATCAGTGTACTTCAACTTCATTAGGTGTGGTCTTTCTTTATATAGTATAGGACTAATCAGGCTCATACATATTGCAAAAGCTGACCTCCTTATTGGTAACAGCAATTTGGTTTACCCAGCAACTTCTGCATTACATCACCCGCAAGTTCCCAGGACTAATCATTGATAACACCTTGGAGCCAAGGACAATGTGTCCTTGGCTCTAGCTGTTTTTACTCTCATACGGGACTTGGCTCACATCAACTGTGTGCGATATGCACTTAGTTCTGCTTCCTTTAGTTGTTCAATCTTCACATGACCTCTGCCCTCAAGCCAGTCCTCCACACCTGCCACTGCCCTATAGGGCACAGAGGCTGCTGTGACCTCACAAGCACAGCCAGCAGCCAAGGGCCTGCCACTGGCCTGTAGGGAATGGAGGCTGATGTGACCTCACAAACACAGCCAGCAGCCATTGGCCTTCCACTGCCCGATGAGGAGCTGACACTGCTCTGACCTCACAAGCACAGCACACTGTCACGGGCCTGCCACTGCCATAAAGGGCACAGAGGCTGCTGTGACCTCACAAGCACAGCGAGGAGCCATGGGCCTGCCACTGGCTTATCAGGCAACAGGAGTGCTGTGACCTCAAAAACACACCAAGCAGCCATTGGCATCCCTCTGGCCTACAGGAAAAGGAGGCTGCTGTGACCTCACAAGCACAGCGAGGAGCCAGAGGCCTGCCATTGCCCTAGAAGGTACAGAGACAAATGTGACCTCAAAAGGCAGCCAGCAGACAGAGGCCTTCCACGGGCCTATCAGGAAATAGGACTGCTGTGACCTTACAAGCACATCCAGAAGCTATGGGCATCCCACTGGCCTATAGGGAACGGAGGCTGCTGTGTCCTCACAAGCACAGCCAGCAGCCAGGGGCCTGCCACTGGCCTATGAGGCACTGAGGCTGCTGTGACCTCACAAGCAGAGGCAGCAGGGGGCGCTTGCCACTCACTTATGATGCACTGAGGCTACTGTGACCTCACAAGCACAGGCAGCAGGGGGCACTTGCCAGTATCCAATGAGACACTAAGGTTGCTCTGACTTCAGAAGCCCAGAAAGTAGCCATCAGCCTGCAACTGGCCTAGGAAGCACTGAGGGTGCTGTGACCTCACAAGCACAGCCAGCAGCCATGAACCTGCCATTGGCCTAGGAGGCACAGTGGCTACTGTTACTTCACAAGCACAGCCAGCAGCCATGAACCTGCCACTGGCCTAGGAGGCACAGTGGCTACTGTTACTTCACAAGCACAGCCAGCAGCCATGAGCCTGCCGCTGGCCTATGAGGCACTGAGGCTGCTGTGACCTCACAAATGCAGCCAGCAGCCAGGGGCCTGCCACTGCCCTGTGTGGCACTGAGGCTGCTGTGACCTGACAAGCACAGCCAGCCGCTACGGGCCTGCCACGGGCCTATGAGGCACGGAGGCTGCTGTGACCTCACAAGCACAGCGAGGAGCCAGAGGCCTGCCATTGCCCTAGAAGGTACAGAGACAAATGTGACCTCAAAAGGCAGCCAGCAGACAGGGGCCTTCCACGGGCCTATCAGGAAATAGGACTGCTGTGACCTGACAAGCACAGCCAGCAGCTACGGGCCTTCCATTGGCCTATGAGGCACTGAGGCTGCTATGACCTAACAAGCACAGCCAGCAGCTATGGGCCTGCCACTGGCCTATGAGGCACTGAGGCTGCTGTGACCTCACAAGCACAGTCAGCAGCCAAGGGCGTGCCACTGGCCTAGGAGGCACGGAGGCTGCTGTGACCTCACAAGCACAGCCAGCAGCCATTGGCCTGCCACTGGCCTATGAGGCACTGAGGCTGCTGTGACCTGACAAGCACAGCCAGCAGACAGCGGCCTGCTACTGGCCTATCAGGCACGGAGGCTGCTGTGACCTCAGAAGCACAGCCAACAGCCATTGGCCTCCCACTGGCCTATGAGGCACGGAGGCTGCTATGACCTAACAAGCACAGCCAGCAGCCATTGGCCTTCCACTGACCTATGAGGCACTGAGGCTGCTATGACCTAACAAGCACAGCCAGCAGCCATTGGCCTGCCACTGGCCTATGAGGCACTGAGGCTGCTGTGACCTCACAAGCACAGCTAGCAGCCAAGGGCCTGCCACGGGCCTGTAGGGAATGGAGGCTGCTGTGACCTGACAAGCACAGCCAGCAGCCATTGGCCTCCCACTGCCCGATGAGGCGCTGACGCTGCTGTCAACTCAGAAGCACAGTAAACAGTCAGGGGCCTGCCACTGCCCTAAAGGGCATGGAGGCTGCTATGATCTCAGAAGCCCAGCGAGCAGCTATGGGCCTGCCACTGCCCTAAAGGTCATGCAGGCTGCTATGACCTCAGAAGCCCAGCGAGCAGCTATGGGCCTGCCACTGCCCTATAGGGCACTGAGGCTTCTCTGACCTCACAAGCCCACCCAGCAGTCATTGGCCTCGAACTGGCATATCAGGCAACAGGACTGCTGTGACCTCACAAGCATGGCCAGCAGGCATGGGCAACCAACTGCCCTATGAGGCCCCGAGACAAACGTGACCTCATAACGCAGCCAGCAGGCATGGAGCTGTCACTGGCCTATCAGGCACTGGTATTTCTGTGACCTCACAAGTACAGGCAGCAGCCAGGGGCCTGCCATTGGCCTGTGAAGCACTGAGGCTGCTGTGACCTCACAAGCACAGCTAGCAGCCAAGGGCCTGCCACGGCCCTATAAGACACTGAGGCTGCTGTGACGTCACAAGTAAAGCCAGCAGCTGTGGGTCTGCCACTGGCCTTTCAGGCTGTAGGAGTCTTGTGACCTGACAAGCACAGCCAGCAGCCAGGGGCCTGCCACTGCCTGTGAAGCACTGAGGCTGCTATGACCTCTCGAGCCCAGGCAGCAGCTATGGGCCTGCCACTGCCCTATAGGGCACTGAGGCTGCTGTGACCTCACAAGCACAGCGAGGAGCCAGAGGCCTGCCATTGCCCTAGAAGGTACAGAGACAAATGTGACCTCAAAAGGCAGCCAGCAGACAGGGGCCATCCACGGGCCTATCAGGAAATAGGACTTCTATGACCTAACAAGCACAGCCAGCAGCTATGGGCCTGCCACTGGCCTATGAGGCACTGAGGCTGCTGTGACCTCAGAAGCACAGTCAGCAGCCAGGGGCCTGCTGCTGGCCTATCAGGCTGTAGGAGTGTTATGACCTGACAAGCACAGCCAGCAGCTATGGGCATCCCACTGGCCTATCAGGCAACAGGACTGCTGTGACCTGACAAGCACAGCCAGCAGCTGTGGGCCTGCCACTGGCCTATGAGGCACTGAGGCTGCTGTGACCTCAAAAGCACACCAAGCAGCCATTGGCATCCCTCTGGCCTACAGGAAAAGGAGGCTGCTGTGACCTCACAAGCACAGCGAGGAGCCAGAGGCCTGCCATTGCCCTAGAAGGTACAGAGACAAATGTGACCTCAAAAGGCAGCCAGCAGACAGGGGCCTTCCACGGGCCTATCAGGAAATAGGACTGCTGTGACCTGACAAGCACAGCCAGCAGCTACGGGCCTTCCATTGGCCTATGAGGCACTGAGGCTGCTATGACCTAACAAGCACAGCCAGCAGCTATGGGCCTGCCACTGGCCTATGAGGCACTGAGGCTGCTGTGACCTCACAAGCACAGCCAGCAGCCAAGGGCGTGCCACTGGCCTAGGAGGCACGGAGGCTGCTGTGACCTCACAAGCACAGCCAGCAGCCATTGGCCTGCCACTGGCCTATGAGGCACTGAGGCTGCTGTGACCTGACAAGCACAGCCAGCAGACAGCGGCCTGCTACTGGCCTATCAGGCACGGAGGCTGCTGTGACCTCAGAAGCACAGCCAACAGCCATTGGCCTCCCACTGGCCTATGAGGCACGGAGGCTGCTATGACCTAACAAGCACAGCCAGCAGCCATTGGCCTTCCACTGACCTATGAGGCACTGAGGCTGCTATGACCTAACAAGCACAGCCAGCAGCCATTGGCCTGCCACTGGCCTATGAGGCACTGAGGCTGCTGTGACCTCACAAGCACAGCTAGCAGCCAAGGGCCTGCCACGGGCCTGTAGGGAATGGAGGCTGCTGTGACCTGACAAGCACAGCCAGCAGCCATTGGCCTCCCACTGCCCGATGAGGCGCTGACGCTGCTGTCAACTCAGAAGCACAGTAAACAGTCAGGGGCCTGCCACTGCCCTAAAGGGCATGGAGGCTGCTATGATCTCAGAAGCCCAGCGAGCAGCTATGGGCCTGCCACTGCCCTAAAGGTCATGCAGGCTGCTATGACCTCAGAAGCCCAGCGAGCAGCTATGGGCCTGCCACTGCCCTATAGGGCACTGAGGCTTCTCTGACCTCACAAGCCCACCCAGCAGTCATTGGCCTCGAACTGGCATATCAGGCAACAGGACTGCTGCGACCTCACAAGCATGGCCAGCAGGCATGGGCATTCAACTGCCCTATGAGGCCCCGAGACAAACGTGACCTCATAACGCAGCCAGCAGGCATGGAGCTGTCACTGGCCTATCAGGCACTGGTACTTCCGTGACCTCACAAGCACAGGCAGCAACCAGGGGCCTGCCATTGGCCTGTGAAGCACTGAGGCTGCTGTGACCTGACAAGCACAGCCAGCAGCCAGGGGCCTGCCACGGCCCTATAAGACACTGAGGCTGCTGTGACGTCACAAGCAAAGCCAGCAGCTGTGGGTCTGCCACTGGCCTCTCAGGCTGTAGGAGTCTTCTGACCTGACAAGCACAGCCAGCAGCCAGGGGCCTGCCACTGGCCTGTGAAGCACTGAGGCTGCTATGACCTCTCGAGCCCAGGCAGCAGCTATGGGCCTGCCACTGCCCTATAGGGCACTGAGGCTGCTGTGACCTCACAAGCACAGCGAGGAGCCAGAGGCCTGCCATTGCCCTAGAAGGTACAGAGACAAATGTGACCTCACAAGCACAGCCAGCAGCTACGGGCATCCCACTGGCCTATCAGGCAACAGGACTGCTGTGACCTCACAAGCAAAGCCAGCAGCCAGCAGCCAGGGCATCCCAATGGCCTATGACGCACTGAGGCTGCTGTCACCTCACAAAAACAGCCAGCAGCCAGAGGCCTGCCACTGGCCTATCAGTGACTCAGACTGCTGTGACCTCAAAAGGACAGCCAGCAGCCAGGGGCCTGCCACTGGCCTGTGAAGCACTGAGGCTGCTATGACGTCATGAGCCCAGGCAGCAGCTATGGGCCTGCCACTGCCCTATAAGGTACAGAGACAAATGTGACCTCAAAAGGCAGCCAGCAGACAGAGGCCTGCCACGGCCCTATAAGACACTGAGGCTGCTGTGGTGTCACAAGCAAAGCCAGCAGCTGTGGATCTGCCAATGGCCTATGAGGCACTGAGGCTGCTCTGACCTCACAAGCACAGCCAGCAGCCATTGGCCTCCTACTGGCCTATCAGGGACGGAGACTGCTGTGACCTCACAAGCACAGCCAGCAGCCAGGGGCCTGCCACTGGCCTATAGGGAACGGAGGCTGCTGTGACCTCACAAACACAGCCAGCAGCCAGGGGCCTGCCACTGCCCTATAAGACACTGAGGCTGCTGTGACCTCACAAGGAAAGCCAGCAGCTCTGGGTCTGCCACTGGCCTATCAGGCTGTAGGAGTCTTGTGACCTGACAAGCACAGCCAGCAGCCAGGGGCCTGCCACTGCCCTGTGAAGCACTGAGGCTGCTATGACCTCACGAGCCCAGGCAGCAGCTATGGGCCTGCCACTGCCCTATAGGGCACTGAGGCTGCTGTGACCTCACAAGCACAGCGAGGAGCCAGAGGCCTGCCATTGCCCTAGAAGGTACAGAGACAAATGTGACCTCAAAAGGCAGCCAGCAGACAGGGGCCTTCCACGGGCCTATCAGGAAATAGGACTGCTGTGACCTGACAAGCACAGACAGCAGCTACGGGCCTTCCAGTGGCCTATGAGGCACTGAGGCTTCTCCGACCCAACAAGCACAGCCAGCAGCTATGTGCCTCCCACTGGCCCATGAGGCACTGAGGCGGCTGTGACCTCAGGAGCACAGTCAGCAGCCAGGAGCCTGCTGCTGGCCTATCAGGCTGTAGGAGTGTTATGACCTCACAAGCACAGCCAGCAGCTATGGGCATCCCACTGGCCTATCAGGCAACAGGACTGCTGTGACCTCACAAGCACGGCCAGCAGGCATGGGCATCCAACTGCCCTATGAGGCCCCGAGACAAACATGACCTCATAACGCAGCCAGCAGGCATGGAGCTGTCACTGGCCTATCAGGCACTGGTACTTCTGTGACATCACAGGTACAGCCAGCAGCCATGGGCAACCCACTGGCCTATCAGGCAACAGGACTCCTGTGACCTCACAAGCATAGCCAGCAGCCAGCAGCCAGGGCATCCCACTGGCCTATGAGGCACTGAGGCTGCTGTGACCTCACAAAAACAGCCAGCACCCAGAGGCCTGCCACTGGCCTATCAGTCACTCAGACTGCTGTGACCTCAAAAGGACAGCCAGCAGTCATTGGCCTGCCACTGACCTATCAGCCAATAGGACTGCTGTGACCTCACAAGCACAGCCAGCAGCCAGGGGCCTGCTGCTGCCCTATGAGGTACAGAGACAAATGTGACCTGAAAATGCGGCCAGCAGCCATTGGCCTGCCACTGGCCTATAGGGAATGGAGGCTGATGTGACCTCACAAACACAGCCAGCAGCCATTGGCGTTCCACTGCACGATGAGGCGCTAACACTACTCTGACCTCACAAGCACAGCCAGCAGCCAGGGGCCTGCCATTGGCCTGTGAAGCAGTGAGGCTGATGCGACCTCACAAGCACAGCCAAGCAGACAGGGGCCTGCCATGGCGCATCAAGCACGGAGAAAGAAGGGAACACCCAAGCAGACCAGCAGCCATGGGCGTGGCAGTGCATGCCCATGCATGCCATGCATGCAATGGCATGCAGGTCAAAGTGACATCATAAGACACAACCAGCAACCATGGGCCTGCCACTGCCCTTTTTGGCATGGAGACACAAGTATCCTCACAAGCCCAGTCAGGAGGCATGGCCCTGCCACTGGCCTATCAAGCACAGAGGCAGAAGCAACCTCACAAGCAGAGCAAGGACTGATGGGCCTGACTGGCCTACCAGGCCGTGAGGCAGACGTGACATGACTATCTCATCCAGCAGTGGTGGGCCTGACAATATCATTTCAGGCAGAGGGTAAAGTGATATCACAGAACGTTGAAGGACCATAACAGAAAAAAAGGCACTTGGAGGCATGAGCACTGGGAAAAAAGGGCACTAGGAGGCGATGCACTGCAAAAATATGCACATGGAGGACACTATACTGGAAAAAAAGGCACTTTGGGAGCCTGCATCGCAAAAATAGGCACTTGGAGGCCGCTAGGCCGGAAAAAAAGGCACTTAGATGCCCCTTCACTGCAAACAAAAGGCACTCAGACAGCAGTGCACCTCAAACAAAGGCACTCGGAAGCCCCTGCACCACAAAAACAGGCACCCGGAGAAGAGTGAACCACAAGAAAAGGCACTCGGAGGCCGCTGCATCACAAAAAAAGGCACTTGGAGGCTAATACACTGCAAAAAAGGCACTCGGAGGACCATGCACGGCAAAAAAAGGCACTCGGTGGCCCCAACACCACAAAAAAAGGCACTCGGGGGCTGCTACAATGCGAAAACAGGCACTCCGATGCCCCTACACCAGAAAGAAAGGCACTCAGAGGGCCCTGCAGCACAAAAAAAGGCACTCAGCTGCCCTTACACTGGGAAAACAGGCACTCGGAGGCCTCTACACCCCAGAAAAAGGCACTCAGTGGCCCCTACACTGCAAAAAAAGGCACTCGGGGGTGACTACAATGTGAAACAAGGCACTCGGAGGGCCCGGCACCACCAAAAGAAGCACTCAGAGGCTCCTGCACTGGAAAAAGAGGCATTGCAGGTCTGTACACCAGAAAAAAAGGCACTTGGAGGCCGCCACACCGCAGAGAAAGGCACTCGGCTGCCCCTACACTGGAAAAAAAGGCACTCGGAGGCCTCTACACCCCAGAAAAAGGCACTCAGTGGTCCCTACACTGCAAAAAAAGGCACTTGGGGGCTGCTACAATGTGAAACAAGGCACTCGGAGGGCCCGGCACCACCAAAAGAGGCACTCAGAGGCTCCTGCACTGGAGAAAGAGGCACTTGCAGGCCTGTACACCGGATATAAAGGCACTCAGAGGCCCCTACACTGCAAAAAAAGGCACTCGGAGGGCCCTTCACCGCAAAAAAAGGCACTCGGTGGCCCCTACACTGGGAAAAAAGGCACTCGGAGGCCCCTACAGCACAGAAGAAGGCACTTGGGGGTTGCTACAAGGCAAAAAAAAGCACTCAAAGGCCCCTGAACCACAAGAAAAGGCACTCGGGGCCACTACACCACAAAAAAAAGGTACATGGAGGACCACACACCCGAAAATAACAGCACTCGGTGGCCCCTGAACCACAAGGAAAGGCACTCGGTGGCTCCTACAGCACAAAGAAACGCACTCGGGGGCTGCTACAATGTGAAAAAAGGCACTCAGAGGCCCCTGAACCACAAGAAAAGGCACTCGGTGGCCTCTGAACCACAAGAAAAGGCACTTGGTGGACCCTACAGCACAAAAAAAGGCACTCGGGGGCTGCTACAACGTGAAACAAGGCACTCAGAGGGCCCAGCACCACCAAAAAAAGCACTCGGAGGCTCCTGCACCACAAAAGAAGGCACTCAGAGGCCCCTACACCACCAAGAAAGGCACTCGGTGGCACCCACATTGCAAAAAAAGGCACTTGGAGGCTACGACACTGCAAAAAAATGCACCCTGAGGCCCATGCACACCAAAAAAAGGCACTCAGTAGCCCCTACATTGCAAAAAAAGGCACTCAGAGGCCTCCACACCGCAAAAAAGGCACTCGGAGGCCTCGACACCACAAAAGAAAGGCACTCGGCTGCCCCTACACCACAAGAAAAGGCACTCGGAGGCCCCTACAGCACAAAAAAAGGTACTTGGGGGCTGCTATAATGCAAAAAAAGGCACTCGGAGGCCCCTGCACCAGAAAGAAAGGAACTCGGAGGGCCCTGCACCACAAAAGAAGGCACTCGGAGGCCCCTGCACCACAAGAAAAGGCACTCGGGGCCACTACACCGCAAAAAAAAGGTACATGGAGGACCACACCCCCCAAAATAACAGCACTCGGAGGCCCCTGAACCACAAGAAAAGGCATTCAGTGGCCTATACAGCAAAATAAAAGGCACTCGGGGGCTGCTACAATGTGAAACAAGGCACTTGGAGGGCCCTGCACCACCAAAAAAGGCACTCGGAGGCTCCTGCACTGGAAAAAGAGGCACTTGCAGGTCTGTACACTGGAAATAAAGGCACTTGGAGGCCCCTGCACCACAAAAAAAGGCACTCCGAAGCCCCTACATTGCAAAAAAAGGCACTTGGAGGCTACTACACTGCAAAAAAATGCACCCTGAGGCCCCTGCACTGCAAAAAAAGGGACTCGGCTGCCCCTACACTGGAAAAAAAGGCACTCGGAGGCCCCTACAGCACAGAAAAAGGCACTTGGGGGCTGCTACAATGCAAAAAAAGGCACTCGGAGGCCCCTGCACCAGAAACAAAGGCACTCGGTGGCCCCTGCACCGCAAAAAAAGGCACTCGGTGGCCCCTGCACCGCAAAAAAAGGCACTTGCAGGCCTCTACAACACCTTCCACTGCCCTATCAGACACAGAGGCTCATGTGACCGCACAAGGACAGGAAGCCGCCAGGGGCCTGCCAGTGGCCTGTCAGGCACTGGTATTTCTGTGAGCTCACAAGCAGAGTCAGCAGCCATGGGCATCCCACTGCCTGATGAGGCACTGAGACAAAGGTGACCTCAAAATGCAGCCAGCATGCAGAGGCCTGCCACTGGCCTATCAGGCAATAGGACTGCCGTGACCTCAAAAGGACAGCCAGCAGCCAATGGCCTCGCACTGGCCTATCAGGCAATAGGACTGCTGTGACCTCACGAGCACAGCCAGCAGGTATGGACCTCCCACTGGCTATCAGGCACTCAGACTGCTGTGACCTCACAAGCACAGCAAACAGCCAGGGGCCTGCCACTGCCCTATAGGGCACAGAGGCTGCTGTGACCTGACAAGCACAGCCAGCAGCCAGGGGCCTGCCACTGGCCTGTGAAGCACTGAGGCTGCTGTGACCTCACAAGCACAGCCAAGCAGACAGGGGCCTGCCACTGGCCTATCAGGCACTGAGGTTGCTGTGACCTCACAAGCACAGCCAGCAGCTAGGGGCCTGACACTGGCCTGTGAAGCACTGAGGCTGCTGTGACCTCTCGAGCCCAGGCAGCAGCTATGGGCCTGCCACTGCCCTATAGGGCAGGGAGGCTGCTGTGACCTCACAAGCACAGCGAGGAGCCAGAGGCCTGCCATTGCCCTAGAAGGTACAGAGACAAATGTGACCTCAACAGGCAGCCAGCAGACAGGGGCCTTCCACGGGCCTATCAGGAAATAGGACTGCTGTGACCTCACAAGCATAGCCAGCAGCTATGGGTCTGCCACTGGCCTACAGGAAAAGGAGGCTGATGTGACCTCACAAGCACAGCGAGCAGCCAGGCGCCTCCCACTACCCTGTAAGGTACAGAGACAAATGTGACGTCAAAAGGCAGCCAGCAGCCAGGGGCCTGCCACGGGCCTATCAGGACATAGGACTGCTCTGACCTCACAAGCCGAGCCAGCAGCTATGGGCCTGCTACTGCCCTATAGGGCACTGAGGCTTCTCTGACCTCACAAGCACAGTCAGCAGCCATGGGCCTGCCACTGGCCTGTCAGGCAACAGGACTGCTGTGACCTCACAAGCACAGCCAGCAGCCAGCAGCCAGGGCATCCCACTGGCCTATGACGCACTGAGGCTGCTGTGACCTCACAGAAACAGCCAGCACCCAGGGGCCTGCCCCTGGCCTATCATGCAATGGGACTGCTGTGACCTCACAAGCACAGCCACCAGCCAGGGTCCTGCCACTGGCCTATAGGGAACGGAGGCTGCTGTGACCTAACAAGCACAGCCAGCACCCAGAGGCCTGCCACTGGCCTATCAGGCACTGGTACTTCTGTGACCTCACAAGCACAGACAGCAGCTATGGGCCTTCCACTGCCCTATATGGCACGGAGGCTTATGTGACCTTACAAGTACCGTCAGCAGCCATTGGCCTGCCACTGGCCTGTGAAGCACTGAGGCTGCTGTGATCTCACAAGGACAGCCAGCAGCCAGGGGCCTGCCACTGAGCTATCAGGAAAGGGTCCTTCTGTGACCTCAAAAGTACAGCCAGCAGCCATGGGCATCCCACTGGAGTATGAGGCACTGAGACAAAGCTGACCTCAAAACGCAGCCAGCAGCCATGGGCCTGCAACTGGCCTATGAGACACTGAGGCTGCTGAGACATCACAAGTACAGCCAGCAGCCAAACAAGAATAAGGAGAAAAACAGCTTGCCTCAGAAAGACGATGAGACCCAATGAGGAGCAGGAGACCCCAGACCAAAAAATTACTATTGGTCTAACTATCGCGTGAAGGGTGGGAACTGGAAGTCGAAAAGACTATAATTACCCAGGATTTGTTTATGTTAGGGTCCATCTTCGGAGGCACCCAGCTCGAGCTGTAATTACTGCACGCGCGTGATTATAATTATCTAATTTGTTTTGATTTGACTCTGAACTTTACTTGCAGGAACCTAGGGTCGAGCCCTGTTATGGTGGCCGACAAGCCTATTTTCCATAACAGTTTGGCACCCCAGATGGGACCCTAGGCGACCACTGTCGGGGCCTCTCATCTCCAAACAATCATCTGGCGCCATCGGGTGAGTTCACCTGGGATCTTTGGCACCAAGAGGCACCGAGAAGGTGAGTCTTAAACTCCCGCCTAAATTCTAAAATCTAGTCTGGTAACAGTGCACTGAAGGGGTACGCGGGCTGATCACCGTAAGGCGTACCAGGTGGGGGGGTGTACGCGGGCTGGCCACTGTAAGGCATACCAGGGGGACAGGTAGGAGTCCCATCCCCAGGGTCAGAGTGGGTTTTAAGTCCCAGCTCGGTTCGGCCGGAGGAGGGGTGTGCAGCCTGATCAGCATAAGGCGCACTGCAAAACTATAAGACCGAAATCTAGAGTCACTGTGACTGGTGTGAGTGTAAACAGTACTGTGTGTTTGCGTGTGTGTGTGTGAGTGCGTGTAGCCTGGGAACCGATTGGGGCACCCGTCGGCTGAGAAGCCGCCCGCTGCGAAGGGACAGCAGTCCTAGCAGTTAAAGACTCGGGTGGTGTGAGTGCGGTTCCCAGGGAGCGAGAGAAAGAGAGAGAGAGAAATAGTGCCTGTGATCACACCAGCTACAGCATCTGGTGTTACCGGTAAGGAAGTGCACTGCCTGATTTGCTTAAGACGCACTTTTCAGGAACTCAATATGGGAAATAATTTCGGCATAGAAAAGGGGACGCCCTTAGCCGAAATTTTGGTAAACTGGAGTAAGATTGATGGTACCAAAACTTTAGGGAGAAAAAGGTTAGTCCAACTATGTCAGGAGGATTGGCCGTTCCTGACTAAGGAAGGTAATCTGGCAGAGCGATGGCCGCCCCAGGGGACCTTCGGTTACCAGGAACTAACTTTCCTGCGTCATCATTTGGAGAATAGGTTCCCCAGACAAATGGATTACTGGTATCTATGGGACAACTGGGCATTTGCTAGACGAAAAGAGGCGCCTAGGAAAGAGAGACTCTTTCCTCAGAATGCTGTAAGTACCGCAGCTGCTGAAACGCTTGTGGAAACTATTCCACCCTATGCGCTACCCTCTGCTTCAGCTTCCCCATACCCCCGCTTGCCTTCCGCCCCCTGCCTTTCAAGCTCCTCTGGAAGGCCTTCCTGTGCCAGGAGTGCCCCCACCCGATCTGGAAGGGGTACCTCGGGTCGCCACTACACGAGTTTACCGACCCTGGAGACCCCAAGATTTAATTATATGGAGTCAACGGCTCCCCAGACTTAGGGATGATCCAGAAAGAGTGTTACAAATCATAAGGGGAATTATGCGGGCGTATGGCCCTACCTGGGGAGATGTACAAACACGCCTTGAATCTGTGTTCACTCCAGATGAAAGGTGCTCAATTTTGGATGCAAACCGCCGTTGGGCAGCAGAGGGGGGTGTCGGGACTGCTCAAACAGCCTGGCCAGCTGTGGACCCTGGATGGAATCATAATGTAGATGCAGATTACAGGCAGTTGCAATTAGCCAGAGAGGGCTTAGAAGAAGCTATACCTTTGGCAGGACAAAAGACTGCAAATTGGTCTAAAGTAAGGGAGTGTCAGCAACAGGCAGAGGAACACCCCTCGGCTTACTTTGCTAGGCTAATTAAGCAAGTCAGAATGTATGGGGGAGGACTAGACCCAGAAGCTGAGGCTAACAGGCCGCTAATGATTTCCACATTTGTAGACCAAGCAGCCCCGGACATTAAAAAGTAGTTTTCCAAACATGTCCCTGACTGGCCAGGAAAGCGAATGGATGAAATATTACGTTTAGCCACATGTGTGTATAACAGTCGAGAGGAGGAGAGGGCAAAAGAAAAGAGACAGCAAAAAAGAGAGGAAGTTAGTGTGTTAGCAGCTGTGTTAAGAGATGGATTTAGAGGACCCAGGGGGAGGGGACGTGAAAGAGCCAGGAGAGATAGATGGAGTCAAAGTGAACGTGCTGTACAGTCAGGAGTTAATGATGTTTGTTATTATTGTGGGGAACAAGGACACTGGCAGCGGGAGTGCCCAGTGAGGCCCCGTGTAGTTAGGAACAGAGGAACCGGCATGAGACAATCAAACACTAAGGAGGAGACCAGGCGATTCCCAGTCAATCCACAATGAGAGGAAACAGGAGACTCAGAAAATACTGTGGAAATTGGAGTAAATTTATGGGATGTAGATTTGGATTTTGAGGGTCACGTAATGGCAAATACAGAAGGTTTAGACGTTCCCTTTCTAGTGGATACTGGAGCCACCCTTTCCCTTTTAAATTTTGAGCCTAAAGGATGCAAATCATCAGATAAAATAGTGATGCAAGGAGTGATGGGAAAGGGCGAACGAAGTTATCTAAGCCCTTATTACTCACTATTGGGGGTAAAACAGTGTGGGGACGTTTTATAATTTCCACAGACGCACCTTTTGGGGAGGGATCTCCTGCAAGCCTTGGATACTCAGATCTGCTTACAGCCAGAAGGGATAAAGCTAATAATTATGGGTTCGTGTGTTCTGGCTAAGACACCAGAACCAGAGTCAACTAATCTGCAAATTCCAACAGGTTTAGAATCAGTTTCTAAAATATTATGGAGCTCTTCAGGGATGGATGTGGGACTACTGAAATCAGCCAGTCCAGTCTCGATAAAAACAAAGGGGGGATTGCCTCCTGCAGTTAAACAATATCCTATCCTGAAGGAAGCAGAGAAGAGTATCCAAAAACAAATTGATCATTATCTGAAAATGGGTATCCTTAGGGTCTGTGAATCCCCATATAACACCCCAATTCTGCCAGCTAAAAAGAACAGGCAAGATGCTGATGGTGATCCAGAGTATCGCTTTGTACAAGACTTAAGGGCTATAAACCAACATGTAGTTGCTCCACATCCAGTAGTCCCCGACCCATCAACCATTTTACTACAGATACCCCATTGGGCAACTTATTTTACTGTGATTGACCTAACAGCAGCCTTTTTTAGTATACCAGTAGCTGAAGATAGCCAAGATCTCTTTGCTTTCACTTGGAAGGGACAACAATTAACTTGGACAAGGCTGCCACAGGGATTTACTGGGTCTCCGACTATTTTTTCGCGTATACTTAAAAATGACCTCTCAGATATCGAACTTCCAGGACATTCTGTATTAATACAATATGTAGATGATTTGTTATTAGCAAGTAAAGATTATGAGACATGTCTGAAAGATACTGTTTCTCTATGTAACGCTCTTGCAGAAAAAGGGCATCGAGCATCTCTGTCTAAACTCCAGCTGTGTCAAAGAGAGGTAAAATATTTGGGTTTTATCTTAAGAGAAGGACACAGGTTAGCTGATCCAGAACGAGTAAAGACAATTCTTGATATGCCTCGTCCTGTAACAAAAAAACAGCTTGGGGGATTTTTAGGAGCTGTAGGATTCTGCCAACCGTGGATTCCGGGGTTAGCAGAACTTACTAAGCCTCTGGTACAGGCAACAAAAAAGGAGGAGATAGAGCCTTTGGCCTGGGGCCCAAGGCCCCAGGGAAAGGGAGAAAGCTTTTACATCTGTGAAAAAAGCGTTGGTTTCAGCCCCTGCTCTCGGGTTACCAGATTATAGCAAACTATTTGAATTATTTGTCCATGAGCGACAGGGAGTAGCAAGTGGGGTACTCACCCAAAAACTAGGCCCTCACCGTAGACCAGTGGCCTATTACTCCACGCAACTAGATGAGGTAGCTAAAGGCACTCCAGGATGCATCAGAGCAATAGCAGCTACTGCAGCTCTTATTGAAAAAAACACGACCTGTGGTTTTGGGTCATTCATTGACTGTGTATGTGCCACATGAAGTAGAACTGTTAATGAAGCAATATGCGACTCAAGCACTATCCCCACAGAGAGCTCACCGCTATGAACTGATAATACTGCATGCAGATAATGTGACTTTCAAAAGATGCAATATTTTGAATCCAGCAACGCTATTGCCTCAGCCGGAGGACGGAGAGCCACATCATTCCTGTGAGCAGGTGGTGGTCAGCTCGAGCAAGCCCCGGGAGGACCTTCAAGAAGAACCTTTGGAGAACCCGGACTTAGTTCTGTTTACAGATGGGTCATCCTATTATTTGGACGGAAGACGTCACTCCAGCTATGCTGTCACTAACGTCTTTGAGGTGCTCGAGGCCAATCCTTTGTCTCCATCAGTAAGTGCTCAAGGAGCAGAATTAATAGCATTGCCCCAAGCAGCAAAATATAGGTAAGAGCTTGCGGGTAAATATCTATACCGACTCTAAATATGCATTTGGAGTGTCTCATGCAACAGGAATGTTATGGAAAGAACGAGGATTCTTTTCGTCATCAGGAAAGAAATTAGCTAATGGAGAAGAAATACGTAATTTGCTGGAAGCAGTTCAACTGCCCAAAGAAATTGCAGTAATACACTGCCCAGCCCATACTAAAGACACTACAGAAATTAGCAGAGGAAATGCTCTAGCCAACGCTGTTGCGAGGGCTGCAGCTCGACAACCTCTGAGAGAATGTATGGGGGCAGTTCCAAGGATGGACCAGAGTGAGTGGCCAAACTTAATAGACCCCAAAACTATGTATGAAAAAGACTGCTCAGTGGAAGAGAAAAAACAATGGGAACAGTGGGAAGCAAAACAGTGGTGATGGAATATGGACAATTGGGGAAAAACCAATTCTACCAAAAAAATATTTAATTACTATAGCTAGGTGGTTTCACGATAAAGCTCATGGGGGAGCCGAGGCAATAGCTAAACAGGTACAGAAAGTATGGGCTGCTCCAGAAATTTATGCAGCTGCTACAAGAATAACGAATAGCTGCCCGACCTGCCAGAAGTTTTCAAATAACAAGCCAAGCTCAGATTTGGGGGGGCGACCATGGGCTTTCTTCCCTTTCCAGAAGCTGCAAATAGATCATGCAGATATGCTATGTGTCTATGGATACAAACACTTGTTAGTGATAGTAGATCAGTTATCAGGCTGGGTAGAAGCTTTCCCAACAAGAAAGGCTGACACAGGGGGAGTGGTAAAAGCCTTACTGAAGGAAATCATACCCAGGTATGGGGTCCCAGAAGCCATTGATTCAGACAGGGGTGCCCATTTTACAGCAAGCATAATCAATCAGTTATGTAAATCGTTAGGAATAAAAAGAAACCTACATACTCCTTATCACCCACAATCTTCAGGACAAGTAGAAAGAATGAATAGAACATTAAAAGAGAAAATAGCAAGAATATGCACACATGCTAGCCTAAAATGGCCAGAGGCATTAAACTTAGCTCTATGGGATGTTCGAAATTCTCCACGGCAACCCATAGGACTAACACCAGCAGAAATTCTTTTTGGGAGACATTTAGCGACATTTTAGAGACATTTATATCCCTGCTAAGACCAGCCTATTAGATGGAGATGAACGAGTGACACAATATGTACTAGCCTTACAAGAACGGTTTAAGGCCTTGCAAAATCAGGCTCAGTGGTTTCAGCCGGTGCCATCAGACATTCAGGCACATGATATACAGCCTGGAGATAAAGTGCTGATAAAGGTATTCTCGCGAAAAACAAAACTAGAACCAAAATGGGAAGGACCCTATACTGTATTGTTAAGTTCTTACTACGCTGTGAAAATTCTAGGAAAAGAGAATTGGATTCACCACTCCCACGTGAAACGAGTGACAGTCCAAGAAGCAAACACAGCAGAGGGTGCAGCAGAACAATGAAGACAACCACGTAAAGCTCGATGGGATACAAGACTTCCCCAGGGTAATCTGTTCGGACTTGCCTCACTAACACAAATCTCTTTCCCTTTACTGCACCCTGCAGGATGGCAGGCAGAAATGCCGTGCTCATGTTGCTGTTTCAAACCCTGGCAATGCTACTTTCCCTAACCTGTGGTCAAAGAACCTTAGAGTGGCCATGGTCCCAGGCCCGTGTTAAGTATACCGGAAGTATGGGATTAAATTCTGATAAACACTTAAACCTCTCAACCCTGGTCATGCATGGAACTGAAGTATACTCAGAAAATGAGTGGAGCTGGGATAATACTAACCAACTTCCCCAACTCCTGGGAGGGACAGGAAAGGAAATAAAGATAGGGTGTCGAGTGATCAGCGGGTCCACCCATGAGAAGGCGACTCAAATCTCTCTCACTAAAATCAAATCAAATGAAAAAGAAAGGAAAATTTGTGCCACTGAAAACCTGGATTGTTGGTACAATTTTACCTTAGAACAACCTGTTTTTATAGTCTGCCTGTGGGCTCACCACAATGTGGGACTATCATTTAAATTTAAAATAGACATTATTGAGCCCAGTACAGCAATACCTACCCTGACTACAATTATTTTCACCAATATAAATAACTCTGTTACCATGAAGAGTAAGAAAACCTTATCCACACAAATCTTTGAAATTGGACCATATGTGATTAGAAATACAGGCCAACAACGAGTGTTATTTAATCCATCATGGTCTCTCAAACGAGTAGAGCTATTAATGCAAATTATATCTCTACAATCAAACCGACCTGTTCACCATTCTTAGGTACGTCCTATGTGGGATGGACGGCGTGGTTACATAGGCGAACCCTCACCTCTCCAAAACGAACAAGGAGAGATGTGACCGGTATCATAGGAACGGGATTGGGAGTCCTAAACAGTATAGATGCTGAAGTACTCGTAAATAAACTGAGCACAACAACAAGTGACTTACACAGATTAAAGCATCCATTGAGGTCTTCTCTATTAGCATTAGGAACTAACCAATGGCTTTCATCCGAGATATTACCTCAATGGGAAAAAATGAATGAAAAAGATCACCACTTGATAGTGGATGCACTTGGGGAAACCCAAATTAATATTTCCCTGGCCCTCAGTTGCATCCAAGCTCAACTGTGGATGCAATCTATGGCAGCAGCGATTATAAGGGAAGGGAAGAGGGCACTTTACCCACTGAAATTCGAAAGGTAATTTGGGATAATGCGACCGAATTTGAAAAGGAATTCCAATCCTGGTGGTATCTGGTTAATTTTACTTATGAACCTATCAACACTAGGGCCACAGCCTTTGTTTCAACAATACGTAATGCTTCAACATATACAATGCTTCAATATATCCAATCACTGCGTTAGGATTAAATCACAATGGAGCTATACTCTATCCATTGGAACATAGAGTATGGGCCCAACGAAATGGAAATAAATGGCAAACTGTGGACGTTAGCGCATGCATTGTACGGGAACAGCAAGGGTTTATTTGTGAAAGTAATACTATCAAAGCCCGAGACATTTGTCTTGACACTGAGCAAAATGTTTGTCATTTTGAAATACACCCTGATGAAACACCTGAAACTATACTTGTACATATTGGGAGAGGGTGTATATGTATGAGAACCTTTTGTAGTCTTATAGTTATAGATGGCATTGTAGTAGATATGAGTAATCATTCAAATATTTGTATTTGTAGCTTTACCAAAATCATGGGATGTGATTTCAATTATTCAGCTTCTATCATGTCTTATCAATTGTTACAATCTAATTATACATTAATTCAAAATTTACTACCTACCCCCATTGGGATGAATCTCACCCTGGTAAGGAAACTACTACAACATGATGATTTGCATCGACTGTTAGAGCGCATCCAGAACAGTGGACAGAAAACTCTAATCACTGTTCCCCATGATGCAAAAGAGATACATCATATCTTAGAAAGGGTAAAAAGGGACGGAGAACATCATGGCTGGGAAACTCTTCTAGGGTGGTCACCAACTGCAACAGGGATTTATAATCATGTATTGCACCCGGTAGTAGCTGTGTTCAGTTTAACTGTGTTATGCCTATTGCTTACGATCATATTATATAAAAGAGTATGGAAAGTGATAGTACGCCTCGAAAGGCTTCGAGAACTCTGTTTAAAATATTAGCAGGGATGCTTCATAAAAACAAAGGGGGGAAACTGTTAAAGAATAGTGAATTGAAACTGTCTGGAAATGGCTGCTTGGCACAACTTACATAAAACTTGCTTAGCATGAGTGGCTAGATTTGCTGAAGCCTTAGGCCGAGCGTGGGAAAAGTAACGAATCTTTACTTAGTTTAATAAAAAATAGTGCCTCAGAGCTCGTTCAGGCTGGGAAGATAAGGGAGCCACACGCAGTCGGCGCACCTGTGTCACCGACTCCGAGAGGGAAGACGCCAAAACAATTGGAAAAATAAGACCTTGGGAAACAGCCGCCAGACCCAACAAAAACAGAAGTACAACCGTCATCAGAGACTGCAAAAAACAAGAATAAGGAGAAAAACAGCTTGCCTCAGAAAGACGATGAGACCCAATGAGGAGCAGGAGACCCCAGACCAAAAAAAATTACTATTGGTCTAACTATTGCGTGAGGGGTGGGAAATGGAAGTCGAAAAGACTATAATTACCCAGGATTTGTTTATGTTAGGGTCCCTCTTTAGAGGCACCCAGCTCGAGCTCTAATTACGGCACGCATGTGATTAAAATTTAATTTTTTTGATTTGGCTCTGAACTTTACTTGCGGGAACCTAGGGTCGAACTCTGTTACGGTGGCTGACAAGCCTAATTTCCATAACAGGCCGATGAGGCTGCAAAAAGGGCAGCATTCTCCGTGTCAGTGGCAGCATTAGTTCCAGAGAGAATGTTAAAAATGGAAATTCCAGTATACACTGAAAAAGAAAATAAATTAGCAGAAATACTGAAATGCATAACAACTCCTGAAGGATGGTGGGTGACATCTACTGGACAATGTGTGGTAACTTTGCTGATAATGAAGAAGCTGATGAAGCAAATACATGATAGTACCCATATGGGAGCTGAGGCATTGGTTGAAACAGTTAAAAGATTTGCTGTGGGAGTTAGTATGTTAATAATTGCAAAGGGTATTACACAAAAATGTGAAATCTGTCTTAGAAATAATCCCAAGATTCAGAAGAAGCCCCCCAGGGGAAGTAAAAAGGGGCTTCATGCCTGGGGATTACTGGCAAATTGATTTTTTCTGAATTACCAAGCTGTAATGGATAGAAATATTTGTTGGTAATTGTTGACACCTTTTCAGGATGGCCTGAGGCTTTCCCGTGTCGTACCACTAAAGCAAGGGAGGTAGTGAAAAATGTTATTAAAAGAAATCATACCAAGATTTAGGGTACCAGAAGGGTTTTCTTCAGATAGGGGACCTCATTTTATAGCAGAAATAGTACAGCAAATCTCAAAAAATACTACAAATTAAATGGGACTTACATACCCCCTGGAGGCCACAATCCAGTGGAAAAGTGGAAAGAGTGAATCAAACAATTAAGAGACAGGTAGGAAAATTGTGTCAGGAGACTCAGATGAAATGGACTGATGTTTTACCTCTGGAAGAGGTTTTACCTCTAAGAATCAGAATAACCCCAAGGGTTAGGGAGAAAGTTAGTCCATTTGAGATTCTGTATGGTAAACCTTACACTGTAAATTCAACTGGAAATGAAATTCAAATGCACGTTAAGGGTGATCAAATTTTAAGTGATTATCTCTTGTCTATGGCAAAGGTTCTTCTCTCCATAGGTGCATCCAGTTATACTTTTAGGTTACACCCAAGTGAAAGCAGTACCTCGAGAGACGTGGAAAGCTGAACAAGTTCAACCTCTAAAGTTAAAAATATATAAAGATATATGAGTTGTATTAGAAGCGAATCGGTTTTAAATTTACATTGTATTCAGGGGAAAAAAATACTTTAATCTGTTTGTTAGGAATAGGGTTAATATTGTTGTTATGGTATCTGTGTAAAAATGATGTTCTCCTTAACAACCAGGGGAGAAATGTGGTGGTTAGTTTTTCTAGGTTACCTGAGCCAAATAATTAAAGGGAATCAGGAAGGATTTTGGAGTCTCAATCTCCATTTGGAAGTAATTACGAAATCTATGAAGATAGTTAACCAGAGGGATTGCTGGGTGTGTACCCACTTCCCTGAACATTCCAACAAGGGCTTCCCGCTAATTGGAGTGCCTATGAAACAACCAAACAGGAATGGGAAGTCCAGAGTGTGACAGGAGATTATTATCAATGTATCCAAAGATGTAATAATAGTCATAAATGGTGGGAGAAAACTATACTTTATGGAAAGCAACCGATCAACTGTACTGGAGCCATTAAGGTAGGAGGTTATAAAGATTGCTCTCGGATACCTGAATAGGTTATAAGTGGCCAAGTAAGGAACTAAATGGGTGGCGTGTTCCAAAAGGTAGTGGATGGTATTGGTTGTGTGGAAACAAGGCACGAAAAGTGCTACCTCCTAATTGGTCAGGGACATGTACTTTAGGGGCAATAATCCCTAATGTTACTATAAGAAAAGAATTGAGTAATAAATACCAAAAATCCTGGCTAAGAACATTCATAAGGAGACAAAAGAGGGTCAATAATCCTTTAATAGATCGACCTACTAGGTTGCAGTCATTCGTAAGGTGGCTGTTTCCACAACTGGGAGTGAGTGAACTTGAAAAAGCAATAGTAAATATTTCAGCAGTTATTGAAAAAAATAGGGAATAAAACCTCTGATGCCACTGCAGCTTTACAAGAGGAGGTTTCAGAAATTGCGAAAATAACTACCCAAAACAGGATGGCTCTAGATATGTTCTTGGCATCTCAGGGAGGAGTATGTACAATAATAAATACTAGTTGCTGTGTATATGTGGATCAAAGCGGGAGAATTTCTACCGATCTAAATGAAATCTGGAAGCAGACTGAAATCTTACATGGGGTTCAGAAAGAGGATACCTCTTTTGGATTTGAAGAAACATGGAAATGGTTGACTTCCTGGTTCCCTGACGTGAGCTCATGGGTTAAAAAGTGTTTAACAATTTTGGGAATGGTGTTAGTAGTTTTTGTATGCGTTTATGTAGTGATTCAATGCATTTCTAGATGTTGTACAAAATTAATATGGGAAAGATTTTAAAAGAGTGAGACTAATATGAAAATGATCATATAAGTCTCAAAGGGGGGGAATTGTTACAAGACAACCCTGGGAAGCTCAGAAAGAATGTTTGAACTAGGTAGATTAGGATAACTTCTAACATTAAGTCTGAAGTGGTCTAGAGGTAGCCACTTAGATAAAACTTGCTTCATGAGTAGCTAAATTTGCTGAAGCCTTAGGCCGCACTCCTAGTTCAGTAAGAAAGGGCTCCAGAGCTGGTGCAGGCTGGAAAGATAAGGGAGTTACAAGCAGTCTGCATTCCTGTGCCCCACACTCCGAAAGGGAGGATATCAAGGCTTTGAAATAAGGCCTGCTTGGGCACTAGGACCTTGGGGAGCAAAACCTCCTCTCACTGCTGAAACAATGTTAATTAAGGGGTCTGGACTATCTCCCCCTTGTCAGGACTTTGGGAGATAACACCTAATGTCCCTGCTGGGGCAGTGTTAAATGATCTCCCCTCATCAGGACCTTGAGAGACAGGGGTGGGACCCGGGAATGAAGAAATCACTAACCAATCAGTGTAAAAGGGAAAACTGCAAATCTGGCAATTTGTTTGTATAAATGCTACCTGAAAAGTTGGGGGTGTGCTTGATTTGTGGGAAACCACCAAGCATCCAGGCTTGTGCAACTCTGAAATAAATGAGCAAATGTCTCTCCTGAGTGTGTAATTATTGGCTTATTGCACACCGGGCAACGAATCCGCTTTTCGGACAACAACAGCAGCCTCAGTGCCTGATATACCAGGGGCAGGCCAGTGCCTGCTGGCTGTGCTTGTGAGGTCACAGCAGCCTCAGTGACTGATAGGCCAGTGCAGGATCCTGTGAGACAGCTTTTTTTTGTGAGGTGAGAGCAGTCCCATTGCCTGATATGCCAGTGGGATGCCCAAGGCTGTTTGCTGTGCTTGTGAGGTCACAGCAGCCTCAGTGCTTCACAGGCCAGTGGCAGGCCCCTGGCTGCTGGCTGTGCTTGTGAGGTCACAGCAGTCTGAGTGCCTGATAGCCAGTGGGAGGTCCATACCTGCTGGCCGTCTTCTTGAGGTCACAGCAGTCCTATTGCCTGATAGGCCAGTGGCAGGCCTCTGCGTGCTGGCTGCATTTTTGAGGTCACCTTTGTCTCAGTGCCTCATCAGGCAGTGGGATGCCCATGGCTGCTGACTCTCCTTGTGAGCTCACAGAAGTACCAGTGCCTGATAGGCCACTGGCAGGCCCCTGGCGTCTTCCTGTCCTTGTGAGGTCACATGAGCCTCTGTGTCTGATAGGGCAGTGGAAGGTGGTGTAGAGGCCTCTGAGTGCCTTTTTTTTGTGCTGCAGGGGCCTCCGAGTGCCTTTGTTTGAGGTGCACTGCTGTCTGAGTGCCTTTTGTTTGCAGTGAAGGGGCATCTAAGTGCCTTTTTTTCCGGCCTAGCGGCCTCCAAGTGCCTATTTTTGCGATGCAGGCTCCCAAAGTGCCTTTTTTTCCAGTATAGTGTCCTCCATGTGCATATTTTTGCAGTGCATCGCCTCCTAGTGCCCTTTTTTCCCAGTGCTCATGCCTCCAAGTGCCTTTTTTTCTGTTATGGTCCTTCAACGTTCTGTGATATCACTTTACCCTCTGCCTGAAATGATATTGTCAGGTCCACCACTGCTGGATGAGATAGTCATGTCACTTCTGCCTCACGGCCTGGTAGGCCAGTCAGGCCCATCAGTCCTTGCTCTGCTTGTGAGGTTGCTTCTGCCTCTGTGCTTGATAGGCCAGTGGCAGGGCCATGCCTCCTGACTGGGCTTGTGAGGATACTTGTGTCTCCATGCCAAAAAGGGCAGTGGCAGGCCCATGGTTGCTGGTTGTGTCTTATGATGTCACTTTGACCTGCATGCCATTGCATGCATGGCATGCATGGGCATGCACTGCCACGCCCATGGCTGCTGGTCTGCTTGGGTGTTCCCTTCTTTCTCCGTGCTTGATGCGCTATGGCTGCTGGCTGTGCTTGTGAGGTCACAGCAGCCTCAGTGCCTCATAGGCCAGTGGCAGACCCACAGCTGCTGGCTGTGCTTGTCAGGTCAGAGAAGCCTCAGTGTCTTATAGGGCAGTGGCAGGCCCCTGGCTGCTGGCCGCGTTTTGAGGTCACATTTGTCTCTGTACCTCATAGGGCAGTGGCAGGCCAATGGCTGCTGGCTGTCCTTTTGAGGTCACAGCAGTCCTGTTGCCTGATAGGCCAGTGGCAGGCCCTTGGCTGCTGTCTGTGCTTGTCAGGTCAAAGCAGTCTTATTGCCTGACAGGCCAGTGGCAGGCCCTTGGCTGCTGGCTTTGCTTGTGAGGTCACAGCAGCCTCAGTGCCCTATAGGGCAGTGGCAGACCCACAGCTGCTGGCTGTGCTTGTGAGGTCACAGCAGTGCTGTTGCCTGATAGGTCAGTGGCAGGCCCATGGCTGCTGGCTGCATTTTGAGGTCACCTTTGTCTCTGTGCCTCATTGGCCAGTGGGAGGCCAATGGCTGCTGGCTTTGCTTGTCATGTTTCGGAAGTACCAGTGCCTGATGGGCCAGTGACAGCTCCATGCCTGCTGGCTGCGTTATGAGGTCACGTTCGTCTCGGGGCCTCATAGGGCATTTGGATGCCCATGCCTACTGGCCATGCTTGTGAGGTCACAGCAGCCTCAGTGCCTCATAGGCCAGTGGCAGGACCATAGCTGCTGGCTGTGCTTGTAAGGTCACAGCAGTCCTATTTCCTGATAGGCCCGTGGCAGGCCTCTGTCTGCTGGCTGCCTTTTGAGGTCACATTTGTCTCTGTACCTTATAGGGCAGTGGGAGGCCCCTGGCTGTGCTTGTGAGGTCACAACACTCCTATAGCCTGATAGGCCAGCAGCAGGACCCTGGCTGCTTGGTGTGCTATTGAGGTCACAGCAGCCTCAGTGCCTCATAGGCCAGTGGCAGGCCCGTAGCTGCTGGCTGTGCTTGTGAGGTCACAGCAGTCCTGTTGCCTGATAGGCCAGTGGGATGCCCATAGCTGCTGGCTGTGCTTGTCAGGTCACAGCAGTCCTGTTGCCTGATAGGCCAGTGGGATGCCCATAGCTGCTGGCTGTGCTTGTCAGGTCACAGCAGTCCTGTTGCCTGATAGGCCAGTGGCAGGCCCATAGCTGCTGGCTGTGCTTGTTAGGTCATAGCAGCCTCAGTGCCTCATAGGCCAATGGAAGGCCCGTAGCTGCTGGCTGTGCTTGTCAGGTCACAGCAGTCCTATTTCCTGATAGGCCCGTGGAAGGCCCCTGTCTGCTGGCTGCCTTTTGAGGTCACATTTGTCTCTGTACCTTCTAGGGCAATGGCAGGCCTCTGGCTCCTCGCTGTGCTTGTGAGGTCACAGCAGCCTCCCTGCCCTATAGGGCAGTGGCAGGCCCATAGCTGCTGCCTGGGCTCGAGAGGTCATAGCAGCCTCAGTGCTTCACAGGCCAGTGGCAGGCCCCTGGCTGCTGGCTGTGCTTGTGAGGTCACAGCAGTCTGAGTGACTGATAGGCCAGTGGCAGACCCACAGCTGCTGGCTTTACTTGTTAGGTGAAGTCAGCCTCAGTGTCTTATATGGCAGTGGCAGGGCCCTGGCTGCTGGCTGTGCTTGTGAGGACACAGCAGCCTCCGTTCCCTATAGGCCAGTGGGAGGCCCATAGCTTCTGGATGTGCTTGTGAGGTCACAGTAGCCTCCGTGCCTCATAGGCCAGTGGAGGCCCGTAGCGGCTGGCTGCATTTGTGAGGTCACAGCAGCCTCAGTGCCTCATAGGCCAGCGGCAGGCTCATGGCTGCTGGCTGTGCTTGTGAAGTAACAGCAGCCACCGTGCCTCCTAGGCCAGTGGCAGGCTCATGGCTGCTGGCTGTGCTTGTGAGGTCACAGCACCCTCAGTGCCTCAAAGGGCAGTGGCAGGCTTCTGGCTGCTGGCTGTGCTTGTGAGGTCATAGCATTGTAGCAGCCCCCGAGTGCCTTTTTTTGCGGTGCAGGGCCCTCCGAGTGACTTTTTTTGCAGTGTAGCGGCCTCCAAGTGCCTTTTTTTGTGATGTAGGAGCTTCCAAGTGCCTTTTTTTGCAGTGTAGCGGCCTGCGAGTACCTTTTTTGCAGTGCAGGGGCCTCCAAGTGCCTTTATTTCCAGTGTACAGGCCTGCAAGTGCCTCTTTTTCCAGTGCAGGGGCCTCCGAGTTCCTTTTTTGGTGGTGCTGGGCCCTCTGAGCGCCTTTATTTCACATTGTAGCAGCCCCCGAGTGCCTTTTTTGTGCTGTAGGAGCCACCGAGTGCCTTTCCTTGCGGTTCAGGGGCCTCCGAGTGCTGTTATTTTGGGGTGCGTGGTCCTCCATGTATCTTTTTTTTGCGGTGTAGTGGCCCCGATTGTCTTTTCTTGTGGTGCAGGGGCCTCCGAGTGCCTTCTTTTGTGGTGCAGGGCCCTCCAATTGCCTTTTTTTGTGCTGTAGGGGCCTCCGAGTGCCTTTTTTTGCAGTGTAGGGGCCTCCGAGTACCTTTTTTTTTGGTGTAGGGGCCTCCGAGTGCCTTTTTTTCCTTTGCAGGTGCCTCCGTATGCCTCTTTTGGTGGTGCCGGGCCCTCCGAGTGCCTTCTTTCACATTGTAGTCACCCCCGAGTGCCTTTTTTTGCAGTGTAGGGGCCACTGAGTGCCTTTTCCTGGGGTGTAGAGGCCTCCGAATGCCTGTTTTTCCAGTGTAAGGGCAGCTGAGTGCCTTTTTTTGTGCTGCAGGGCCCTCTGAGTGCCTTCCTTTCCGGTGTAGGGGCACTCCGAGTGCTTTTTTTCGCATTGTAGCAGGCCCCGAGTGCCTTTTTTTGTGGTGTTGGGGCCACCAAGTGCCTTTTTTTGGGGTGCAGGGGCCTCAGGGTGCAATTTTTGCAGTATAGTAGCCTCCAAGTCCCTTTTTTTGCAATGTAGGGGCTTCCAAGTTCCTTTCTTTCTGGTGCAGGGGCCTCCGAGTGCCTTTTTTTGCATTGTAGCAGCCTCCGAGTGCCTTTTTTTGTGCTGTAGGGGCCTCCAAGTGCCTTTTCTTGTGGTGCACTGGCCTCCAAGTGCCTTTTATTCCAGTGTAGGGGACACCGAGTGCCATTTTATCCATTGTAGCAGCCTCCGAGTGCCTTTTTTTGTGGTGCAGGGGCCTCCAAGTGCCTTTTTTTCCAGTGCAGGGGCCTCCAAGTGCCTTTCTTGGTGGTGTAGCAGCCACCGAGTGCCTTTTTTTGCGGTGCAGGGCCCTCCGAGTGCCTTTTTTGCAGTGTAGCGGCCTGCGAGTACCTTTTCTTGTGGTTCACTGTTCTCCGGGTGCCTTTTTTTGCAGTGCAGGGGCCTCCGAGTGCCTTTGTTTGAGGTGCACTGCTGTCTGAGTGCCTTTTGTTTGCAGTGAAGGGGCATCTAAGTGCCTTTTTTTCCGGCCTAGCGGCCTCCAAGTGCCTATTTTTGCGATGCAGGCTCCCAAAGTGCCTTTTTTTCCAGTATAGTGTCCTCCATGTGCATATTTTTGCAGTGCATCGCCTCCTAGTGCCCTTTTTTCCCAGTGCTCATGCCTCCAAGTGCCTTTTTTTCTGTTATGGTCCTTCAACGTTCTGTGAGATCACTTTACCCTCTGCCTGAAATGATATTGTCAGGTCCACCACTGCTGGATGAGATAGTCATGTCACTTCTGCCTCACGGCCTGGTAGGCCAGTCAGGCCCATCAGTCCTTGCTCTGCTTGTGAGGTTGCTTCTGCCTCTGTGCTTGATAGGCCAGTGGCAGGGCCATGCCTCCTGACTGGGCTTGTGAGGATACTTGTGTCTCCATGCCAAAAAGGGCAGTGGCAGGCCCATGGTTGCTGGTCTGCTTGGGTGTTCCCTTCTTTCTCCGTGCTTGATGCGCCATGGCAGGCCCAGAGCTGCTGGCTGTGCTTGTGAGGTCCCTTTGACCTCAGTGCCTAATGAGGCACTCAGAGTGCCATGAGTCCTGCCTGTGCTTCTGAGCTCACTTCTGCCTCAGTGCCTGATTGGCAAGTGGCAGGCCACTGGCTGCTTGCTGAGGTAATGAGGTCATTTTTACCAGCAGCCCTAAACTTAGCGCTATGGGATGTTCAGAATCCTCCGTGACAGCCTCTAAGACTATTGCCAGTGGAAATTCTTTTGGGGAGACCTTTAGCCACAGTGGGCAACTCAGGCTAAAAGCAACCGCTTGGGTGGAGATGAGCGAATTACACTTACAAAAGGTGGGGGAAAAGCTCAGTGGGCCCACTCAGTACCAGGTGACGTGCAAGCACACGCTAGCCAGCCTGGACATAAGGGTTGGTACAGATAGTCACCTGAAAGTCCGAAGTGCAACCAAATCTCGGGAGGCCCCTACACTGTACTGTTGAGTTCTTATTTCACTGTTAAACTTCCAGGTAAAGAAAATTGGCTCTAGTCAGATGTAAAGCGGCTGAGTGGACCGGAAGCTCTTGGAAGCACCACATGAGCTAAGCCGTCTGGGACATTAAATGTTACAAAGTGTGGCGTGTAACACTTGCTTGTGTTGTTAGTTGTTGTCGTGACCTTTGTGCTTGCACTGGAGTATTGTTTAGCCGCCCTAGCAAAAAACCAAGCTGCGAGTAAAATGTGTTGTAGCCAAAATCGAGGAGAAGCAATTTGGGAAGCAAATGAGGAACGCTCTTGTTCCTACTTGTATCAAATAGCGCATCCACAGAGTTGACAGCATGTTGCAGTGCCTACCACGTTGAAGGTGAGGCAAAAGCCCTGGAGGAGCTCTTGTAATGGGAGTGTAGCTTGTAAGTCTACTCCATTAGTTCTACCCTGCACTCTCAGGAACGGGCTTTCAACACTCTCTCCTGCTTTAACCACTTCCCCAGTGCTCTCCATTTTAACTTTCCCTGCGGTCACTGCAGGAACAGCCCGACCATCTCCGCAGAGCTCCCACGCAGTTAAATCAACCGGAACACAAAAGTTACTGTTGAACCCTTTGTGGTCTCTAAAACTTGTAGCGTTACTCAGGCAAGAGAACATGTCTATGATTAAACCATCCTGTCTGCCATTTTTAAATATAGCTTACACCGCATGGCTGGAATGGTTACGCAAGCGGACCTGAAGCGCCAAATGGCGAGAAAGAAAGGATGTCAGGGGTGTTACAGGGCCAGGATTAGGAGTTCTAAATAGCATCGATGCTGAGGCATTAGTGAATAAGTGCCACAAACAGAGATGTGTCTACATTAGCAAAGCAAAGCCATTACGATCATCTCTGTTACCTCTTGGAAGTAATCAAAGGTGCTCCTCTCAGATTTCTACCTCAGCGGGAGCTCAAAGAAGGAAAGCTCATCAGCTTCCTTAGTTGCATCAGGAGGAGCTCAAACTAATGTTTCTTTGGCGGTGCATTGTATCCAAGCCAACTGGACACAATCCGGACCAGTTGCAACAACTCGGGCAGGTGAGAAAGGGCTCCTACGCAGTGAAATTCGCAAAGCAGGACTCCTTCCAAAGGAGTTCAATATTAAGGAATCTTGGACTGCCACCATCTAGAGTTAATCAGAGTCAGGCTAGGGCAGCCCCATGACATTGCCTCCCGTGCCTCACTTACACCACGTCCACTCACAGCTGCCTCCTAAGAATGCCCGCCTGCTCAGCTGCCTGTCTGAACAGCCCACGCTGACTGGCAAGAGCTGTTGCCAAGCAAGCTTGACCTGCATGCGTAGGGCAGCCCCACAGCACTTTCACAGCTGCCTTCCTCGCCGGTTGACACTTACAGCAGGGCTATTCCCTCCGAACGCCTAGGAGTGCCGCACTGCTCCAATGCCTCCACTGACAGTCAGGGCTCACAGGCAGGAGCTAGTCCCAGCCAAGCTGCCCCTGCATGCCTACGGCAGTCCCACAACAGCATAACGGCTTGCCTTCCTTTCCTGTCGACTTTAATAGCACCGCTCTTCCCGCCTTCCTCCTAGCAATGCCACGTTGCTCAAATGCCTGTCCAACGAGCAAGGGCTGCTAGGCAAGAGCGCGGGTATGCGAAACTAGCCTTGGGCAGCCCCACAAGAGGTACCCATCTCGCCTTCCTCCCCCGTCAACAATTACAGCAGGCGTACTCACAGCTTCCTCCTAAGAATGCCCAGCTGCTCAGACGCCTGTCCGAACAGCAAGGGCCGCTAGGCAAGAGCTCTGGGCATGCCAAGCTTGCCTCGGGCAGCCCACAGCATATTCCCTGCTCTCTTTCTAGGTGAGGGCCTTTTGGCCTTTACCCCCTGGCTACTCCCAGCTTAGTCCTAAGAATGCCAAAATGCTCAGACGCCTTTGCGAGCAAGCAGGGCTCAAAAGCAAGAGCTCGTCCCCACCACACAAGACCTGCTAAGCCACAGCAGGCCCACAACACGTTCACAGTTGCCTTCCTCTCCTGTCCACACTTAAAGGATGCGTACTCACGCCTTACTCCGAGGAGTGCCACATTGCGCAAACACCTCTCTCTCCTGTCAGTCCTCACAGGCAAGAATTCTGGACACAAGTTGGAAAAGAGCTTCTGGCAGCCGCACAAGACAGGCGCAGCTCACCGTTCACTTGTGTCGCCGATCACACCAGGCGTACTCAGCGCTTCCTCCAATGAATGCCAGAATAGTCAGTGGCGCGTCCGAGCAGCCAGGGCTCACAGACAAGAGCCTTCATCCCTAAGGCCACCGCACACTATGTTCCTGAGTGGCCATCCTCTCCTGGCAAAACAGAGGGGCTTGCTCGCTCTAAGTGTGGAGGGAAGAGGTGGGCAAACTGCGAACCTGTTGTAGAGCTGCCTTAGATATGCAGCTCAAGCCTGTGAGCGCTGGCTGCTCGGACTGCCGTTGGAGCAGTCTGTCGGGCTTAGGAAGAAGCTGTGAGTACGCCTGGTATAACTGTGGACAGGAGAGGCTGGTGAGCCCGGCTCGTTTTGTGGCCCTGCCAGAGAAAAATCTTCTCCTGCCCAGATCTCTTGCCTATGAGTGCCGCCTCTCCGGAGAAGCCTCTGAGCAGCCGAGCCCTCTTAAGAGTAAGCATGGTGTAATTGTTGATGGGGCGGATGGCGAAATGTGACTTCCTGTGGGGATGCCAGAGACAAGCTTGTTGTGCCAAGAACACTCGCCTGTGAGTAATGACAGGGCAGAAAGGCATTTGAGCAGTGTGCCTCTCCTAGCAGGAGGCTGGGAATCGGCGCGCTGTAACTGTCAGCAGGCGAAGAAGGCAAGTCGTGAACGTGTTGTGGAGCTGCCCTAAGCATGCAGTGCAAGCTTGCTGGGGCAACTCTTTTGCCTGTGAGCTCTGGATGTTCGGACATTTTTAGGCAGAAGCTGTGAGTACGCCTGGTGTAATTGTCGATGGGGGAGGATGGGGAGACGGGCTCATTTTGCTGTGCTCCCAGAGACAAGCTTGTCGTGACCAGCGCTCTTGCCCGTGAGCTTTCTAAAGCATAAGCCTGGTGTAATTGTCAACAGGTCTCACAGGCAAGAGTGCTGGACTCCCCCCCCAGGATTGCTCTGCATGCTTAGGGCAGCCCGACAACACATTCACGGCTCGCCTTCTTTGCCGGTCGACTCTTAACGACCTTTCTTAAGAGTATGATTGTCGGCAGGGGGCACAGGCAGGAGAGCTATCCAACCAAGCTTCCTTTTCATGCTTAGGGCAGCCCCGCAACACATTCACAGCTGCCTTCCTCGCCGGTCAACACTTACAGCAGGGCTATTCCCTCCGAACGCCTAGGAGTGCCACACTGCTCCAACGCCTCCACTGACAGTCAGGGCTCACAGGCAGGAGCTAGTCCCAGCCAAGCTTCCCTGCATGCCTACGGCAGTGCCAGCAGTACAGGATAACGGCTTGCCTTCTTCTCCTGTTGACGTTAAAAGCACGTCGGCTCCCACCTTCCTCCTAGCAATGCCACATTGCTCAAATGCCTGTCCAACGAGCAAGGGCTGCTGGGCATGCCAAGCTTGCCTCGGTCAGCCCCGCAAGAGGTACCCATCTCACCTTCCTCCCCCGTCGACAAACACACCATGCGTACTCACAGCTTCCTGCTAAGAATGCCAGAGTGCTCAGATGCCTGAGGGAACAGGTGCAGAGAGGTAATAGCTCTGGGCATGCCAAGCTTCCCTTTGGCAGCCCACAAAATATTCCCTTGCTCTCTTCCTAGGTGCGCGCCTTTTGGCCCTTTACACCACGGCTACTCACAAGCCTTATTCCCGAGAATGTCGGCCGGCTCCGACACCCGCCGTGGCTGAAGTGGATTCAGAGGGGAGAGCTCGGGGCACTACAGGCTTGCCTCGGGCAGCCTCACCAAAAAAAAGAATCCAGGTCTCGCTTTCCTTCCCTGTGTACACTTACAGCAGCACTCTTCCCACCTCACTCCTGGGATAGGCACAAGTATCACCCGCCTCTCCCACTTGTCAGCACTCACAGGCAAGAGCTCTGGGCACACCAAACTGGCTTCCGGCAGTCTCGCAAAAAGCCCCCCTCTCGCCATCCTCCCCGCCTCGATAAGAACACCAGGCCAACTCAAAGCTTCCCCCTATGAATGCCAGAAAACTCAGATACAGCCAGGGCTCACAGGCAAGAGCTCTTCCCAAGCAAGCTGGCCCTTCATCCCTAAGGCCACCGCACAGCACGTTCACAAGTGGCCTTCCTCTCCTGGTGGCGCTTACAGCGGGGCTTGCTTGCTCTAAGTGTGGCGAGACGAGGTAGGCAAACTATACATCTATTGTAGAGCCGCCTTAGATATGCAGCTCAGGTCTGTGAGCGCTGGCTATTCGGGAAGGTGTCAGAGCAGTCTGGCATTCTTAGGAGGAAGTGGTGAGTACGCCTGTTGCAATTGTCGAAGGGGAGGAGGGCGAGATGGAGGTTTCTTGTGAGCTTCGAGAGACAAGCTTGTCATGTCCGCAGCGCTTGCCTGTGCGTACTGACGAGGAGAGAGCCGTTTGAGCAGTGTGGCACTCCTAGCAGTAAGGTGAATAGGCCTGCTGTACGTGCCGACAGGCAAAGAAAGGGAGCCGGGAACGTGCTGTTGGGCTGCCCTGAGCATGCGGAGCAAGCTTGCTGGGGCAGTGCTCTTCCCTGTGAGCGCAGTCGACAATTACAGCAGGTTGAATCTTAAGAAAGCAAGCCTGCTCATATGCCTCTCTGGACAGGGCTGCAGTCACAGGCAAGCTCTCTGGACACAACAAGCCTCTTTCTGGCAGTCCCGCTAGAAGTCCACACCTCACCTTCCTCCCCGTCGGCAATTACACCAGGCATTCTCAGAGCTTCCTCCTAAGAATGCCAGACTGCTCAGACACCTGTCCGAACAGCCTGGGCTCTGGCCACCGCACAGCGCATTCCCGAGTGGCCGTTCTCTGCTGGCAGCACGTAAAGCGGGGCTTGCTTGTTCTAAGTGGGGAGAGACGAGGTAGGCAAACTGCGAACTTGTTGCAGAGCCGCAGATCAACGCTGTGAGCTCTGGTTGTTCGGACAGGTGTCTGAGCAGTCTGGCATTCTTAGGTGGAAGCTTTATCGATGGGGAGGATGGCGAGACGGGCTCGTCTTGTAGGGCTGCCCGAGACAAGCTTGGCATGCCCAGAGCTCATGCCTGTGGGAAAAGACACAGGAGAGACGTTTAAACAATGTGACACTCCTAGCAGTAAGGTGGGCATAGCCCTGTGTAATTGTCAACACAGCAGAAAGGCGAGACGGGGAACTTTTTGCGAGACAGCTCGAAGCAAGCTGGCCGTGCCCAGAGCTCTTGCCTGTGAGTGCAGTCGACAACCACACCAGGCTGACTCCTAAGAAAGCCATCCTCTCGGACGCCTGTCCAGAGAGCCGCCACTCATGGGCAAGAGGTCTGGGCACGCCAAGCTTGTCTCTGGCAGCCCTGCGAGATGACCCGGCTCTCCGTCGACACTTACAGCAGGCGTATTCAAAGCCTCCTCCTAAGAATGCCAGACTTCTCAGACAACTGTCCGAACACACAGGCCTCGCAGACGCTGTCGACACTGCAGTTGCATCGTACTGCTGGGAGTGCAACTCTGCTCAAACGTGTATCTCTTCCCTGTCAGTACTCACAGTCAAGCGCTCTGGGCACGACAAGCTTGTCTCTCGAAGCTCTGCCCATCTCGCCATCCTCCCCGTGGACACTTACACCACATCCACTCACAGCTTCCTCCAAAGAATGCCCGCCTGCTCTGCTGCCTGTACGAACAGCCAGCGCTCACAGGCAAGACCTCTGGGCAGGACAAGCTTCCATCCGGAAGCAGAGCCAAATTCCCATATTACCCTTGTTTGACAGGTATACAAGCCTTACTGCTGAGAATGCCAGCCTGCTCAGACAACTGTCCGACCAGAAAGGGGTTCAGCGGCAAGAGCTCTGGGCACGCCAATTGTGCTTCTGGCAGCCTCGCGAAACGCCCCTTTCTCGCCATCCTCCCCCTCGATTAGAAGACCAGACATATTCAAAGCTTCCTCCTATGAATGCCAAAATGCTCAGACGCCTGCCCGAACAGCCAGCGTTCACAGGCAAGAGCTCTTCCCAAGCACGCTTGACTTTTAGCCCTAAGGCAGCCGCACAGCCCACTCACGGGCGGGGGGGCCTTTCCTCTCCTGGCGACACGTACAGCGGGGCTTGCTTACGCTGTGTGGAGGTAAGCAAACTGCGAAACTATTGTAGAGCCGCCTTAGATATGCAACTCAAGCCTGTGAACTCTGGCTGTTCAGACAGGCAGCTGAGCAGGCTGGCATTCTTAGGAGGAAGCTGTGAGAACGCCTGGTGCAATTGTCGACGAGGGAAGATGGAGAATCAGGCTTTCCCATGGGCCATCCCGAGACAAGCTTGTTGTGTCCAGAGCTCTTGCCCATGAGTGCCGGTTCTCTGGACAGGCGTCCGAGCAAGCTTACTTTCTTAGGAGTCAGCCTGGTGTAACTGTCGACTGCGCTCACAGGCAAGAGAGCTGCCCCCACCAAGCTTGCTCCGCATGCTCAGGGCAGCCCAACAACACGTTCCCGGCTCCCCTTCTTTGCCCGTCGACACATACAGCAGGCCTATTCCACCTTACTGCTAGGAGTGCCACACTGCTCAAACGCTTCTCTCCTCGTCAGTACGCACAGGCGAGCGCTCTGGAAATGACAAGCTTGTCTCGGGCTGCTCCACAAGACGAGCCCGTCTCGCCATCCTCCCCATCGACAATTACACCAGGTGTCCTCATAGCTTCCTCCTAAGAATGCCAGACTGCTCATCTGCCTGTGCGAACAGCCAGCGCTCACAGACCCGAGCTGCATATCTAAGCCAGCTCTCCAACAGTGTCGCAGTTTGCCTACCTCTTCTCCCAACACAGAGCAAGCAAGTCCCTCTGTAAGTACCGCCAGGAGAGGACGGCCACTCCTGGCTGTGTTGTGCGGCTGCCTTAGGGATGAAAGTCAAGCGTGCTTGGGAAGAGCTCTTGCCTTGTGAGCCCTGGCTGCTGGGACAGGGGTCTGAGACCAGCAAGCTTTCATAGGAAAGAGCTCTGGGCATGCCAAGCTTTCCTCAGGCAGCCCCGCAGAACGTGCCCTTGACTACCACCCCCACATCGACCTGGTCGGCACACCACTTCTGCTCGCACCTTATTTCTGAAGAATGCTAAAATACTCAGACACCTGTCCGAAAAGCAAAGGCTCACAGGCAAGAGCTCTGGGCAAGGACAGCTTTCTTCGGGCAGTTTCGCCAAAATTCCCAGTCTCGCCTTATTCGCCTGTCAACGATAACACAAGGCCTTTTCCCACCTTACGCCTATTTGGTCTACACTGCTTAAACGCCTCTCCACCTGTCAGAACGCACAGGCATGAGATCTGGGCACGCCAAGCTTGTCTTGCGTAGCCCCATCAGATGAGCCCGTCTCGCCATCCTCCCCGTTGACAATTACACCAGGCGTACTCACAACTTCCTCCTGAGAGTGCCAGACTGCTCTGACACCTTCCCGAATAGCCAGAGCTCACAGACTTGCTCTGCATATCTAAGGCGGCTCTGCAACAGGTTCGCACTTTGCCTACCTCTTCTCTCCTCGCCACAGAGCAATCAAACCCCGCTGTATGTGTCACCAGGATAGGAAGGCCCCCCCCCGGCTCGTTAACATGCTGTGCAGTGGCCTTAGGGATGAAGGGCCAGCTTGCTTGGGAAGAGCTCTTGCCTGTGAGCCCTGGCTGTATCTGAGTCTTCTGGCATTCTTAGGAGGAAGCTTTGAGTTGGCCTGATCTTATTATCGATGGAGGAGGATGGCGAGAGGGGGCTTTTTGCGAGACTGCCGGAAGCCAGTTTGGTGTGCCTAGAACTCTTGCCTGTGAGTGCTGACAAGTGGGAGAAGGGGGTGATACTTGTGGCACGCCTAGGAGTGAGGTGGAAGAGGCCTGCTGTAAGTGTCCACAGGGACGGAAAGCGAGACCTGCACTTTTTTTGTGAGGCTGCCCGAGGCAAGCCTGTCGTGCCCAGCACACTCGCCTCTGAACCCATTTCTGCTCTTTGGACAGGCCTCTGAGCAGGCTGGCATTCTTAGGAGCAAGCCTTGTGTAATTGTTGACTGGGGAGGATGGTGCGATGGTATGTCTTCTGGAGCTGCCAGAAGCTCTTTTCCAGCTGGTGTCCAGAATTCTTCCTTGTGCGTACTGACGCGGAGAGAAGCATTGGAGCAGTGTGGCACTCCGAGCAGTAAGGTGGGAGTAGGCCTGCTGTAAGTGTCGACAGCCAAAGAAGGCGAGCCGTGGACGCAGAAGAACTCCTGCCTGTGAGTGCTGCGAAGTGGGAGAGGCATGTGATACCTGTGCCTATCCCAGGAGTGAGGTGGGAAGAGTGCTGCTGTAAGTGTCCACAGGGAAGGAAAGCGAGACCTGGATTTGTTTTCTGTGAGGCTGCCCGAGGCAAGCCTGTAGTGCCCAGAGCTCTCCCCTCTGAATCCACTTCAGCCACGGCGGGTGTCGGAGCCGGCCAGCATTCTCGGGAATAAGGCTTGTGAGTAGCCGTGATGTAAAGGGCCAAAAGGCGCGCACCTAGGAAGAGAGCAAGGGAATATTTTGTGGGCTGCCAAAGGGAAGCTTGGCATGCCCAGAGCTATTACCTCTCTGCACTTGTTCGCTCAGGCATCTGAGCACTCTGGCATTCTTAGCAGGAAGCTGTGAGTACGCATGGTGTGTTTGTCGACGGGGTACGTCTTGTGGGGCTGCCCGAGGCAAGCTCGGCATGCCCAGCAGCCCTTGCTGGTTGGACAGGCATTTGAGCAATGTGGCATTGCTAGGAGGAAGGTGGGAGCCGAGGTGCTTTTAATGTCGACAGGAGAAGAAGGCAAGCCGTTATCCTGTTGTGGGACTGCCATAGGCATGCAGGGGAAGCTTGGCTGGGACTAGCTCCTGCCTGTGAGCCCTGACTGTCAGTGGAGGCGTTGGAGCAGTGTGGCACGCCTAGGCGTTCGGGAGGAATAGCCCTGCTGTAAGTGTCGCCCGGCGAGGAAGGCCGCTGTGAAGGCGTTGCGGGGCTCCCCTAAGCATGCAGAGCAATCATGGGGGAGTCCAGCACTCTTTCCTGTGAGAACTGTTGACAATTACACCAGGCTTATGCTTTAGAAAGCACACGGGCAAGAGCGCTGGTCACGACAAGCTTGTCTCTGGGAGCACAGCAAAATGAGCCCACCTCGCCATTCTCCCCCCCATCGACAATTACACCAGGCGTACTCACAGCTTCTGCCTAAGAATGCCAGACTGCTCAGACGACTGTCCGAACGTCCAGAGCTCACAGGCAAAAGAGTTGCCCCAGCAAGCTTGCACTGCATGCTTAGGGCAGCTCCACAACACGTTCACGACTTGCCTTCTTCGCCTGCTGACAGTTACAGTGCGCCGATTCCCAGCCTCCTGCTAGGAGTGGCACACTGCTCAAATGCCTTTCTGCCCTGTCATTACTCACAGGCGAGCGTTCTTGGCACAACAAGCTTGTCTCTGGCATCCCCACAGGAAGTCACATTTCGCCATCCTCCCCATCAACAATTACACCATGCTTACTCTTAAGAGGGCTCGGCTGCTCAGAGGCTTCTCCGGAGAGGCGGCACTCATAGGCAAGAGATCTGGGCAGGAGAAGATTGTCTCTGGCAGGGCCACAAAACGAGCCGGGCTCACCAGCCTCCCCTGTCCACAGTTACACCAGGCGTACTCACAGCTTCTTCCTAAGCCCGACAGACTGCTCCGACGGCTGTCCGAGCAGCCAGCGCTCACAGGCTTGAGCTGCATATCTAAGGCAGCTCTACAACAGGTTCGCAGTTTGTCCACCTCTTCCCTCCACACTTAGAGCGAGCAAGCCCCTCTGTTTTGCCAGGAGAGGATGGCCACTCAGGAACATAGTGTGCGGTGGCCTTAGGGATGAAGGCTCTTGTCTGTGAGCCCTGGCTGCTCGGACGCGCCACTGACTATTCTGGCATTCATTGGAGGAAGCGCTGAGTACGCCTGGTGTGATCGGCGACACAAGTGAACGGTGAGCTGCGCCTGTCTTGTGCGGCTGCCAGAAGCTCTTTTCCAACTTGTGTCCAGAATTCTTGCCTGTGAGGACTGACAGGAGAGAGAGGCGTTTGCGCAATGTGGCACTCCTCGGAGTAAGGCGTGAGTACGCATCCTTTAAGTGTGGACAGGAGAGGAAGGCAACTGTGAACGTGTTGTGGGCCTGCTGTGGCTTAGCAGGTCTTGTGTGGTGGGGACGAGCTCTTGCTTTTGAGCCCTGCTTGCTCGCAAAGGCGTCTGAGCATTTTGGCATGCTTAGGACTAAGTTGGGAGTAGCCAGGGGGTAAAGGCCAAAAGGCCCTCACCTAGAAAGAGAGCAGGGAATATGCTGTGGGCTGCCCGAGGCAAGCTTGGCATGCCCAGAGCTCTTGCCTAGCGGCCCTTGCTGTTCGGACAGGCGTCTGAGCAGCTGGGCATTCTTAGGAGGAAGCTGTGAGTACGCCTGCTGTAATTGTTGACGGGGGAGGAAGGCGAGATGGGTACCTCTTGTGGGGCTGCCCAAGGCTAGTTTCGCATACCCGCGCTCTTGCCTAGCAGCCCTTGCTCGTTGGACAGGCATTTGAGCAACGTGGCATTGCTAGGAGGAAGGCGGGAAGAGCGGTGCTATTAAAGTCGACAGGAAAGGAAGGCAAGGCGTTACCCTGTTGTGGGACTGCCGTAGGCATGCAGGGGCAGCTTGGCTGGGACTAGCTCCTGCCTGTGAGCCCTGACTGTCAGTGGAGGCATTGGAGCAGTGCGGCACTCCTAGGCGTTCGGAGGGAATAGCCCTGCTGTAAGTGTCAACCGGCGAGGAAGGCAGCTGTGAAAGTGCTGTGGGGCTGCCCTACGCATGCAGGTCAAGCTTGCTTGGCAACAGCTCTTGCCAGTCAGCGTGGGCTGTTCAGACAGGCAGCTGAGCAGGCGGGCATTCTTAGGAGGCAGCTGTGAGTGGACGTGGTGTAAGTGAGGCACGGGAGGCAATGTCATGGGGCTGCCCTAGCCTGACTCTGATTAACTCTAGATGGTGGCAGTCCAAGATTCCTTAATATTGAACTCCTTTGGAAGGAGTCCTGCTTTGCGAATTTCACTGCGTAGGAGCCCTTTCTCACCTGCCCGAGTTGTTGCAACTGGTCCGGATTGTGTCCAGTTGGCTTGGATACAATGCACCGCCAAAGAAACATTAGTTTGAGCTCCTCCTGATGCAACTAAGGAAGCTGATGAGCTTTCCTTCTTTGAGCTCCCGCTGAGGTAGAAATCTGAGAGGAGCACCGTTGATTACTTCCAAGAGGTAACAGAGATGATCGTAATGGCTTTGCTTTGCTAATGTAGACACATCTCTGTTTGTGGCACTTATTCACTAATGCCTCAGCATCGATGCTATTTAGAACTCCTAATCCTGGCCCTGTAACACCCCTGACATCCTTTCTTTCTCGCCATTTGGCGCTTCAGGTCCGCTTGCGTAACCATTCCAGCCATGCGGTGTAAGCTATATTTAAAAATGGCAGACAGGATGGTTTAATCATAGACATGTTCTCTTGCCTGAGTAACGCTACAAGTTTTAGAGACCACAAAGGGTTCAACAGTAACTTTTGTGTTCCGGTTGATTTAACTGCGTGGGAGCTCTGCGGAGATGGTCGGGCTGTTCCTGCAGTGACCGAAGGGAAAGTTAAAATGGAGAGCATTGGGGAAGTGGTTAAAGCAGGAGAGAGTGTTGAAAGCCCGTTCCTGAGAGTGCAGCGTAGAACTAATGGAGTAGACTTACAAGCTACACTCCCATTACAAGAGCTCCTCCAGGGCTTTTGCCTCACCTTCAACGTGGTAGGCACTGCAACATGCTGTCAACTCTGTGGATGCGCTATTTGATACAAGTAGGAACAAGAGCGTTCTTCATTTGCTTCCCAAATTGCTTCTCCTCGATTTTGGCTACAACACATTTTACTCGCAGCTTGGTTTTTTGCTAGGGCCCTTAAAGAATACTCCAGTGCAAGCACAAAGGTCACGACAACAACTAACAACACAAGCAAGTGTTACACACCACACTTTGTAACATTTAATGTCCCAGACGGCTTAGCTCATGTGGTGCTTCCAAGAGCTTCCGGTCCACTCAGCCGCTTTACATCTGACTAGAGCCAATTTTCTTTACCTGGAAGTTTAACAGTGAAATAAGAATTCAACAGTACAGTGTAGGGGCCTCCCGAGATTTGGTTGCACTTCGGACTTTCAGGTGACTATCTGTACCAACCCTTATGTCCAGGCTGGCTAGCGTGTGCTTGCACGTCACCTGGTACTGAGTGGGCCCACTGAGCTTTTCCCCTACCTTTTGTAAGTGTAATTCGCTCATCTCCACCCAAGCGGTTGCTTTTAGCCTGAGTTGCCCACTGTGGCTAAAGGTCTCCCCAAAAGAATTTCCACTGTCTTAGAGGCTGTCACGGAGGATTCTGAACATCCCATAGCGCTAAGTTTAGGGCTGCTGGTAAAAATGACCTCATTACCTCAGCAAGCAGCCAGTGGCCTGCCACTTGCCAATCAGGCACTGAGGCAGAAGTGAGCTCAGAAGCACAGGCAGGACTCATGGCACTCTGAGTGCCTCATCAGGCACTGAGGTCAAAGGGACCTCACAAGCACAGACAGCAGTGAAGGGCCTGCCATGGCGCATCAAGCACGGAGAAAGAAGGGAACACCCAAGCAGACTAGCAACCATGGGCCTGCCACTGCCCTTTTTGGCATGGAGACACAAGTATCCTCACAAGCCCAGTCAGGAGGCATGGCCCTGCCACTGGCCTATCAAGCACAGAGGCAGAAGCAACCTCACAAGCAGAGCAAGGACTGATGGGCCTGACTGGCCTACCAGGCCGTGAGGCAGACGTGACATGACTATCTCATCCAGCAGTGGTGGACCTGCCAATATCATTTCAGGCAGAGGGCAAAGTGATATCACAGAACGTTGAAGGACCATAACAGAAAAAAAGGCACTTGGAGGCATGAGCACTGGGAAAAAAGGGCACTAGGAGGCGATGCACTGCAAAAATAGGCACTTGGAGGCCGCTAGGCCGGAAAAAAAGGCACTTAGATGCCCCTTCACTGCAAACAAAAGGCACTCAGACAGCAGTGCACCTCAAACAAAGGCACTCGGAAGCCCCTGCACCACAAAAACAGGCACCCGGAGAACAGTGAACAACAAGAAGAGGCACTCGGAGGCCTCTGCATCACAAAAAAAGGCACTTGGAGGCTACTACACTGCAAAAAAGGCACTCGGAGGACCATGCACAGCAAAAAAAGGCACTCGGTGGCCCCAACACCACAAAAAAGGCACTCGGGGGCTGCTACAATGCGAAAACAGGCACTCCGATGCCCCTACACCAGAAAGAAAGGCACTCAGAGGGCCCTGCAGCACAAAAAAAGGCACTCAGCTGCCCTTACACTGGGAAAACAGGCACTCGGAGGCCTCTACACCCCAGAAAAAGGCACTCAGTGGCCCCTACACTGCAAAAAAAGGCACTCGGGGGTGACTACAATGTGAAACAAGGCACTCGGAGGGCCCGGCACCACCAAAAGAAGCACTCAGAGGCTCCTGCACTGGAAAAAGAGGCATTGCAGGCCTGTACACCAGAAAAAAAGGCACTTGGAGGCCGCCACACCACAGAGAAAGGCACTCGGCTGCCCCTACGCTGGCAAAAAAGGCACTCGGAGGCCCCTACACCACAAAAAAAGGCACTTGGGGGCTGCTACAATGCAAAAAAAGGCACTCGGAGGCCCCAGGACCAGAAACAAAGGCACTTGGAGGGCCCTGCACCACAAAAGAAGGCACTCGGAGGCCCCTGACCCACAAGAAAAGGAACTCGGTGGCCCCTACAGCACAATAAAAGGCACTCGGGGGCTGCTACAATGTGAAACAAGGCACTCTGAGGCCCCAGCACCACAAAAAAAGCCACTCCAAAGCCCCTACATTGCAAAAAAAGGCACTTGGAGGCTACTACACTGCAAAAAAATGCACCCTGAGGCCCCTGCACCGCAAAAAAAGGCACTCAGAGGCCTCCCCACCGCAAAAAAGGCACTCAGAGGCCTCCACACCGCAAAAAAGGCACTCAGAGGCCTCCACACCGCAAAAAAAGGCACTTGGAGGCCGCTACACTGCAAAAAAAAAATGCACCCAGAGGCCTCGACACCACAAAAGAAAAGAAGAAGAAAAGGCACTCGGAGGACCACACCACAAAAAAAGGCACTCGGAAGCCCCTACATTGCAAAAAAAGGCACTTGGAGGCCCCTGCACCGCAAAAAAAGGCACCCTGAGGCCCCTGCACCGCAAAAAAAGGCACCCTGAGGCCCCTGCACCGCAAAAAAAGGCACTTGGAGGCCTCTACAACACCTTCCACTGCCCTATCAGACACAGAGGCTCATGTGACCTCACAAGGACAGGAAGCCGCCAGGGGCCTGCCAGTGGCCTGTCAGGCACTGGTACTTCTGTGAGCTCACAAGCAGAGTCAGCAGCCATGGGCATCCCACTGCCTGATGAGGCACTGAGACAAAGGTGACCTCAAAATGCAGCCAGCATGCAGAGGCCTGCCACTGGCCTATCAGGCAATAGGCCTGCCGTGACCTCAAAAGGACAGCCAGCAGGTATGGACCTCCCACTGGCTATCAGGCACTCAGACTGCTGTGACCTCACAAGCACAGCAAACAGCCAGGGGCCTGCCACTGCCCTATAGGGCACAGAGGCTGCTGTGACAAGACAAGCACAGCCAGCAGCCAGGGGCCTGCCACTGGCCTGTGAAGCACTGAGGCTTCTGTGACCTGACAAGCACAGCCAGCAGCCAGGGGCCTGCCACTGCCCTGTAAGACACTGAGGCTGCTGTGACCTCACGAGCCCAGGCAGCAGCTATGGGCCTGCCACTGGCCCAATAGGGCAGGGAGGCTGCTGTGACCTCACAAGCACAGCGAGGAGCCAGACGCCTGCCATTGCCCTAGAAGGTACAGAGACAAATGTGACCTCAAAAGGCAGCCAGCAGATAGGGGCCTTCCACGGGCCTATCAGGAAATAGGACTGCTCTGACCTCACAAGCCGAGCCAGCAGCTATGGGCCTGCCACTGCCCTATAGGGCACTGAGGCTTCTCTGCCCTCACAAGCACAGCCAGCAGCCATGGGCCTGCCACTGGCCTATCAGGCAACAGGACTGCTGTGACCTCACAAGCAAAGCCAGCAGCCAGGGCATCGCCCTGGCCTATGAGGCCCTGAGGCTGCTGTGACCTCACAAAAACAGCCAGCACCCAGAGGCCTGCCACTTGCCTATCGGTAACTCAGACTGCTGTGAACTCAAAAGGACAGCCAGCAGCCATTGGCCTGCCACTGACCTACCAGGCAATAGCACTGCTGTGACCTCACAAGCACAGCCAGCAGCCAGGGCCCTGCCACTGCCCTATAAGACACTGAGGCTGATTTCACCTAACAAGTAAAGCCAGCAGCTGTGGGTCTGCCACTGGCCTATGAGGCACGGATGCTGCTGTGACCTCACAAGCACAGCCAGCAGCGAGGGGCCTGCCACTGCCCTATAGGGCACTGAGGCTGCTGTGACCTCACTAGCACAGCGAAGAGCCAGAGGCCTGCCATTGCACTACAAGGTACAGAGACAAACGTGACCTCAAAAGGCAGCCAGCAGACAGGGGCCTTCCACGGGCCTATCAGGCAATAGGACTGCTGTGACCTGAAAAGCACAGCCAGCAGCTACGGGCCTGCCACTGGCCTATGAGGCACGCAGGCTGCTGTGACCTCAGAAGCACAGTCAGCAGCCAGGGGCCTGCTTCTGGCCTATCAGGCTGTAGGAGTTTTGTGACCTAAGTACAGACAGCAGCTATGGGTCTGCCACTGGCCTACAGGAAAAGGAGGCTGCTGTGACCTCACAAGCACAGCCAGCAGCCAGGGGCCTGCCACTGGCCTATGAGGCACGCAGGCTGCTGTGACCTCACAAGCACACAAAGCAGCCATTGGCATCCCTCTGGCCTACAGGAAAAGGAGGCTGCTGTGACCTCACAAGCACAGCGAGGAGCCAGAGGCCTGCCATTGCCCTAGAAGGTACAGAGACAAACGTGACCTCAAAAGGCAGCCAGCAGACAGGGGCCTTCCACGGGCCTATCAGGCAATAGGACTGCTGTGACCTTACAAGCACATCCAGAAGCTATGGGCCTCCCACTGGCCTATAGGGAACGGAGGCTGCTGTGTCCTCACAAGCACAGCCAGCGGCCTGCCACTGGCCTATGAGGCACTGAGGCTGCTGTGACCTCACAAGCAGAGGCAGGAGGGGGCGCTTGCCACTCACTTATGATGCACTGAGGCTACTGTGACCTCACAAGCACAGGCAGCAGGGGGCGCTTGCCAGTATCCAATGAGACATTAATGTTGTTCTGACTTCAGAAGCCCGGAAAGTAGCCATCAGCCTGCCACTGGCTTATGAGGCACGGAGGCTGCTGTGACCTCACAAGCACAGCCAGCAGCCATGAGCCTGCTACCGCCCTATGAGGCAGTGAGGCTGCTGTGACCTCACAAGCACAGCCAGCAGCCATGAGCCTGCCACTGGCCTAGGAGGCACGGAGGGTGCTATGACCTCACAAGCACAGCCAGCAGCCAGAAAGAAGCCTGCTACTGCCCTTTGAGGCACTGAGGGTGCTGTGTCCTCACAAGCACAGCCAGCAGCCATGAGCCTGCCACTGGCCTAGGAGGCACGGTGGCTGCTGTTACTTCACAAGCACAGCCAGCAGCCATGAGCCTGCCACTGGCCTATGAGGCACTGAGGTTGCTGTGACCTCACAAATGCAGCCAGCAGCCAGGAGCCTGCCACTGCCCTGTGTGGCACTGAGGCTGCTGTGACCTGACAAGCACAGCCAGCCGCTACGGGCCTCCACTGGCCTATGAGGCACGGAGGCTACTGTGACCTCACAAGCACAGTCAGCAGCGAGCGGCCTGCCACTGGCCAATGAGGTACAGAGACAAATGTGACCTCAAAACGTGGCCAGCTGCCAGGGGCCTGCCACTGCCCTATAAGACACTGAGGCTGCTGTGACCTCACAAGCACAGCCAGCAGCTGTGGGTCTGCCACTGGCCTATGAGGCACTGAGGCTGCTGTGACCTGACAAGCACAGAGAGCAGCCATCGACCTCCAACTTCCCGATCAGGTGCTGATGCTGCTGTCAACTCAGAATCACAGTAAACAGTCAGGGGCCAGCCACTGCCCTAAAGGGCATGGAGGCTGCTGTGATCTCACAAGCCCACCCAGCAGCTATGGGCCTGCCACTGCCCTAGAAGGACACTGAGGCTTCTCTGACCTCACAAGCCCACCCAGCAGTCATTGGCCTCGAACTGGCATATCAGGCAACAGGACTGCTGTGACCTCAGAAGCACGGCCAGCAGGCATGGGCATTCAACTGCCCTATGAGGCCCCGAGACAAACATGACCTCATAATGCAGCCAGCAGGCATGGAGCTGTCACTGGACTATCAGGCAACAGGACTGCTGTGACTTCACAAGCACAGCCAGGAGCCAGCAGCCATGGCATCCAACCAGCCGATGAGCCACTGAGGCTCCTCTCACCTCACAAAAACAGCCAGCACCCAGAGGCCTGCCACTGGCCTATGAGGCAATGTGACTGCTGTGACCTCACAAGGACAGCCAGCAGCCATTGGCCTGCCACTGGCCTAGGAGGCACGGAGGCTGCTGTGACCTCACAAGCACAGCCAGCAGCCATTGGCCTGCCACTGGCCTATGAGGCACTGAGGCTGCTGTGACCTGACAAGCACAGCCAGCAGACAGCGGCCTGCTACTGGCCTATCAGGCACGGACGCTGCTATGACCTCAGAAGGACAGCCAACAGCCATTGGCCTCCCACTGGCCTATGAGGCACTGAGGCTGCTATGACCTAACAAGCACAGCCAGCAGCCATTGGCCTTCCACTGGCCTATGAGGCACTGAGGCTGCTATGACCTAACAAGCACAGCCAGCAGCCATTGGCCTGCCACTGGCCTATGAGGCACTGAGGCTGCTGTGACCTCACAAGCACAGCTAGCAGCCAAGGGCCTGTCACGGGCCTGTAGGGAATGGAGGCTGCTGTGACCTGACAAGCACAGCCAGCAGCCATTGGCCTCCCACTGCCCGATGAGTCGCTGACGCTGCTGCCAACTCAGAAGCACAGTAAACAGTCAGGGGCCTGCCACTGCCCTAAAGGGCATGGAGGCTGCTATGATCTCAGAAGCCCAGCGAGCAGCTATGGGCCTGCCACTGCCCTATAGGGCACTGAGGCTTCTCTGACCTCACAAGCCCACCCAGCAGTCATTGGCCTCGAACTGGCCTATGAGGCAACAGGACTGCTGTGACCTCACAAGCATGGCCAGCAGGCATGGGCAACCAACTGCCCTATGAGGCCCCAAGACAAACGTGACCTCATAACGCAGCCAGCAGGCATGGAGCTGTCACTGGCCTATCAGGCACTGGTATTTCTGTGACCTCACAATCACAGGCAGCAGCCAGGGGCCTGCCATTGGCCTGTGAAGCACTGAGGCTGCTGTGACCTGACAAGCACAGCTAGCAGCCAAGGGCCTGCCATGGCCCTATAAGACACTGAGGCTGCTGTGACGTCACAAGCAAAGCCAGCAGCTGTGGGTCTGCCACTGGCCTCTCAGGCTGTAGGAGTCTTGTGACCTGACAAGCACAGCCAGCAGCCAGGGGCCTGCCACTGCCTGTGAAGCACTGAGGCTGCTATGACCTCTCGAGCCCAGGCAGCAGCTATGGGCCTGCCACTGCCCTATAGGGCACTGAGGCTGCTGTGACCTCACAAGCACAGCGAGGAGCCAGAGGCCTGCCATTGCCCTAGAAGGTACAGAGACAAACGTGACCTCAAAAGGCAGCCAGCAGACAGCGGCCTTCCACAGGCCTATCAGGAAATAGGACTTCAATGACCTAACAAGCACAGCCAGCAGCTATGGGCCTGCCACTGGCCTATGAGGCACTGAGGCTGCTGTGACCTCAGAAGCACAGTCAGCAGCCAGGGGCCTGCTGCTGGCCTATCAGGCTGTAGGAGTGTTATGACCTGACAAGCACAGCCAGCAGCTATGGGCATCCCACTGGCCTACAGGGAACGGAGGCTGCTGTGTCCTCACAAGCACCGCCAGCAGCCAGGGGCCTGCCACTGGCCTATGAGGCACTGAGGCTGCTGTGACCTCAAAAGCACACCAAGCAGCCATTGGCATCCCTCTGGCCTACAGGAAAAGGAGGCTGCTGTGACCTCACAAGCACAGCGAGGAGCCAGAGGCCTGCCATTGCCCTAGAAGGTATAGAGACAAATGTGACCTCAAAAGGCAGCCAGCAGACAGGGGCCTTCCACGGGCCTATCAGGAAATAGGACTGCTGTGACCTCACAAGCATAGCCAGCTGCTATGGGTCTGCCACTGGCCTACAGGAAAAGGAGGCTGATGTGACCTCACAAGCACAGTCAGCAGCCAGGGGGCTCCCACTGCCCTATAAGGTACAGAGACAAATGTGACGTCAAAAGGCAGCCAGCAGACAGGGGCCTGCCACGGGCCTATCAGGAAATAGGACTGCTCTGACCTCACAAGCCGAGCCAGCAGCTATGGGCCTGCCACTGCCATATAGGGTACTGAGGCTTCTCTGACCTCACAAGCACAGTCAGCAGCCATGGGCCTGCCACTGGCCTATCAGGCAACAGGACTGCTGTGACCTCACAAGCACCGCCAGCAGCCAGGGCATCCCACTGGCCTATGCGGCACTGAGGCTGCTGTGACCTCACAAGTACAACCAGCAGCCATGGGCATCCCACTGGCCAATGAGGCACTAAGACAAAGGTGACCTCAAAATGCAGCCAGCAGCCATGGGCCTCCCACTGGCCTATCAGGCAACAGGACTCCTGTGACCTCACAAGCACAGCCAGCAGCCAGGGCATCACCCTGGCATATGAGGCCCTGAGGCTGCTGTGACCTCACAAAAACAGCCAGCACCCAGAGGCCTGCCACTTGCCTATCGGTAACTCAGACTGCTGTGAACTCAAAAGGACGGCCAGCAGCCATTGGCCTGCCACTGACCTACCAGGCAATAGCACTGCTGTGACCTCACAAGCACAGCCAGCAGCCAGGGGCCTGCCAATGCCCTATGAGGTACAGAGACAAATGTGACCTGAAAACGTGGCCAGCAGCCAGGCCTCTGCCACTGCCATATAAGACACTGAGGCTGAGTTCACCTAACAAGTAAAGCCAGCAGCGAGGGGCCTGCCACTGCCCTATAGGGCACTGAGGCTGCTGTGACCTCACAAGCACAGCGAAGAGCCAGAGGCCGGCCATTGCACTACAAGGTACAGAGACAAACGTGACCTCAAAAGGCAGCCAGCAGACAGGGGCCTTCCACGGGCCTATCAGGCACTGAGGCTGCTGTGACCTCACAAGCACAGGCAGCAGGGGGCGCTTGCCAGTAACCAATGAGACACTAAGGTTGCTCTGACTTCAGGAGCCCAGAAAGCAGCCATCAGCCTGCAACTGGCCTAGGAAGCACGGAGGCTGCTGTGACCTCACAAGCACAGCCAAGCAGACAGGGGCCTGCCACTGGCCTATCAGGCACGGAGGCTGCTGTGACCTCACAAGCACAGACAGCAGCTCTGGGCCTGCCATGGCGCATCAAGCACGGAGAAAGAAGGGAACACCCAAGCAGACCAGCAGCCATGGGCGTGGCAGTGCATGCCCATGCATGCCATGCATGCAGTGGCATGCAGGTCAAAGTGACATCATAAGACACAACCAGCAACCATGGGCCTGCCACTGCCCTTTTTGGCATGGAGACACAAGTATCCTCACAAGCCCAGCCAGGAGGCATGGCCCTGCCACTGGCCTATCAAGCACAGAGGCAGAAGCAACCTCACAAGCAGAGCAAGGACTGATGGGCCTGACTGGCCTACCAGGCCGTGAGGCAGAAGTGACATGACTATCTCATCCAGCAGTGGTGGACCTGACAATATCATTTCAGGCAGAGGGTAAAGTGATATCACAGAACGTTGAAGGACCATAACAGAAAAAAAGGCACTTGGAGGCATGAGCACTGGGAAAAAAGAGCACTAGGAGGCGATGCACTGCAAAAATATGCACATGGAGGACACTATACTGGAAAAAAAGGCACTTTGGGAGCCTGCATCGCAAAAATAGGCACTTGGAGGCCGCTAGGTCGGAAAAAAAGGCACTTAGATGCCCCTTCACTGCAAACAAAAGGCACTCAGACAGCAGTGCACCTCAAACAAAGGCACTCGGAGGCCCCTGCACCACAAAAACAGGCACCTGGAGAACAGTGAACCACAAGAAAAGGCACTCGGAGGCCGCTGCATCACAAAAAAAGGCACTTGGAGGCTAATACACTGCAAAAAAGGCACTCGGAGGACCATGCACGGCAAAAAAAGGCAATCGGTGGCCCCAACACCACAGAAAAAGGCACTCGGGGGCTGCTACAATGCGAAAACAGGCACTCCGATGCCCCTACACCAGAAAGAAAGGCACTCAGAGGGCCCTGCAGCACAAAAAAAGGCACTCAGCTGCCCTTACACTGGAAAAACAGGCACTCGGAGGCCTCTACACCCCAGAAAAAGGCACTCAGTGGCCCCTACACTGCAAAAAAAGGCACTCGGGGGTGACTACAATCTGAAACAAGGCACTCGGAGGGCCCGGCACCACCAAAAGAAGCACTCAGAGGCTCCTGCACTGGAAAAAGAGGCATTGCAGGCCTGTACACCAGAAAAAAAGGCACTTGGAGGCCGCCACACCGCAGAGAAAGGCACTCGGCTGCCCCTACGCTGGAAAAAAAGGCACTCGGAGGCCCCTACACCACCAAAAAAGGCACTCGGCTGCCCCTACACTGGCAAAAAAGGCACTCGGAGGCCCCTACAGCACAAAAAAAGGCACTTGGGGGCTGCTACAATGCAAAAAAAGGCACTCGGAGGCCTCTGCACCAGAAACAAAGGCACTTGGAGGGCCCTGCACCACAAAAGAAGGCACTCGGAGGCCCCTGACCCACAAGAAAAGGCACTCGGTGGCCCCTACAGCACAATAAAAGGCACTCGGGGGCTGCTACAATGTGAAACAAGGCACTTGGAGGCCCCAGCACCACAAAAAAAGGCACTCCAAAGCCCCTACATTGCAAAAAAAGGCACTTGGAGGCTACTACACTGCAAAAAAATGCACCCTGAAGCCCATGCACAGCAAAAAAATGCACCCTGAGGCCCCTGCATTGCAAAAAAATGCACCCTGAGGCCCCTGCACCGCAAAAAAAGGCACTCGGAGGCCTCCACACCGCAAAAAAAGGCACTTGGAGGCCGCTACACTGCAAAAGAAAAATGCACCCAGAGGCCTCGACACCACAGAAGAAAAGGCACTCGGAGGACCACACCACAAAAAAAGGCACTTGGCTGCCCCTACACTGGAAAAAAAGGCACTCAGCTGCCCCTACACCACAAGAAAAGGCACTCAGTGGCCCCTACAGCACAAAAAAAGGCACTTGGTGGCTGCTACAACGCGAAAAAAGGCACTCAGAGGGCCCTGCACCACAAAAAAAAGCACTCGGAGGCTCCTGCACTGGAAAAAGAGGCACTTGCAGGCCTGTACACCGGATATAACGGCACTTGGAGGCCCCTGCACCACAAAAGAAGGCACTCGGAGGGCCCTTCACCGCAAAAAAAGGCACTCGGTGGCCCCCACATTGCAAAAAAGGCACTCAGTAGCCCCTGCACCGCAAAAAAAAGGCACTCAGTAGCCCCTGCACTGCAAAAAAAGGCACTCTGAGGCCAGTGCACTGAAAAACAGGGCACTTGGAGGCCAGTGCACCGCAAAAAAAAAATGCACTCAGAGGCCCCTACAGCACAAAAGAAAGGCACTTGGAGCACCACACCACAAAAAAAGGCACTCGGCTGCCCCTACAGCACAAAAAAAGGCACTCGGAGGACCCTACAGCACAAAAAAGGCACTTGGGGGCTGCTACAATGCAAAAAAAGGCACTCGGAGGCCCCTGCACCAGAAAGAAAGGAACTCGGAGGGCCCTGCACCACAAAAGAAGGCACTCGGAGGCCCCTGCACCACAAAAGAAGGCACTCGGGGCCACTACACCGCAAAAAAAAGGTACATGGAGGACCACACCCCCCAAAATAACAGCACTCGGAGGCCCCTGAACCACAAGAAAAGGCATTCAGTGGCCTATACAGCAAAATAAAAGGCACTCGGGGGCTGCTACAATGTGAAACAAGGCACTTGGAGGGCCCTGCACCACCAAAAAAGGCACTCGGAGGCTCCTGCACTGGAAAAAGAGGCACTTGCAGGCCTGTACACTGGAAATAAAGGCACTTGGCGGCCCCTACACTGGAAAAAGAGGCACTTGCAGGCCTGTACACTGGAAATAAAGGCACTTGGAGGCTACTACACTGCAAAAAAAGGCACTCGGAAGCACCCACATTGCAAAAAAAGGCACCCTGAGGCCCCTGCACTGCAAAAAAAGGCACTTGGCCCCTGCACCGCAAAAAAAGGCACTCGGTGGCCCCTGCACCGCAAAAAAAGGCACTTGCAGGCCTCTGCAACACCTTCCACTGCCCTATCAGACACAGAGGCTCATGTGACCCCACAAGGACAGGAAGCCGCCAGGGGCCTGCCAGTGGCCTGTCAGGCACTGGTACTTCTGTGAGCTCACAAGCAGAGTCAGCAGCCATGGGCATCCCACTGCCTGATGAGGCACTGAGACAAAGGTGACCTCAAAATGCAGCCAGCATGCAGAGGCCTGCCACTGGCCTATCAGGCAATAGGACTGCCGTGACCTCAAAAGGACAGCCAGCAGCCAATGGCCTCGCACTGGCCTATCAGGCAATAGGACTGCTGTGACCTCACGAGCACAGCCAGCAGGTATGGACCTCCCACTGGCTATCAGGCACTCAGACTGCTGTGACCTCACAAGCACAGCAAACAGCCAGGGGCCTGCCACTGCCCTATAGGGCACAGAGGCTGCTGTGACCTCACAAGCACAGCCAGCAGCCAGGGGCCTGCCACTGGCCTGTGAAGCACTGAGGCTGCTGTGACCTCAGAAGCACAGCCAAGCAGACAGGGGCCTGCCACTGGCCTATCAGGCACTGAGGCTTCTGTGACCTGACAAGCACAGCCAGCAGCCAGGGGCCTGCCACTGCCCTGTAAGACACTGAGGCTGCTGTGACCTCACGAGCCCAGGCAGCAGCTATGGGCCTGCCACTGGCCCTATAGGGCAGGGAGGCTGCTGTGACCTCACAAGCACAGCGAGGAGCCAGAGGCCTGCCATTGCCCTAGAAGGTACAGAGACAAATGTGACGTCAAAAGGCAGCCAGCAGACAGGGGCCTGCCACGGGCCTATCAGGAAATAGGACTGCTCTGACCTCACAAGCCGAGCCAGCAGCTATGGGCCTGCCACTGCCCTATAGGGCACTGAGGCTTCTCTGCCCTCACAAGCACAGCCAGCAGCCATGGGCCTGCCACTGGCCTATCAGGCAACAGGACTGCTGTGACCTCACAAGCACAGCCAGCAGACAGGGCATCCCACTGGGCTATGCGGCACTGAGGCTGCTGTGACCTCACAAGTACAACCAGCAGCCATGGGCATCCCACTGGCCAATGAGGCACTAAGACAAAGGTGACCTCAAAATGCAGCCAGCAGCCATGGGCCTCCCACTGGCCTATCAGGCAACAGGACTCCTGTGACCTCACAAGCACAGCCAGCAGCCAGGGCATCGCACTGGCCTATGAGGCACTGAGGCTGCTGTGACCTCACAAAAACAGCCAGCACCCAGAGGCCTGCCACTTGCCTATCGGTAACTCAGACTGCTGTGAACTCAAAAGGACAGCCAGCAGCCATTGGCCTGCCACTGACCTACCAGGCAATAGCACTGCTGTGACCTCACAAGCACAGCCAGCAGCCAGGGCCCTGCCACTGCCCTATAAGACACTGAGGCTGATTTCACCTAACAACTAAAGCCAGCAGCTGTGGGTCTGCCACTGGCCTATGAGGCACGGATGCTGCTGTGACCTCACAAGCACAGCCAGCAGCGAGGGGCCTGCCACTGCCCTATAGGGCACTAAGGCTGCTGTGACCTCACTAGCACAGCGAGGAGCCAGAGGCCTGCCATTGCACTACAAGGTACAGAGACAAACGTGACCTCAAAAGGCAGCCAGCAGACAGGGGCCTTCCACGGGCCTATCAGGCAATAGGACTGCTGTGACCTGAAAAGCACAGCCAGCAGCTACGGGCCTGCCACTGGCCTATGTGGCAATGAGGCGGCTGTGACCTCAGAAGCACAGTCAGCAGCCAGGGGCCTGCTTCTGGCCTATCAGGCTGTAGGAGTTTTGTGACCTAAGTACAGACAGCAGCTATGGGTCTGCCACTGGCCTACAGGAAAAGGAGGCTGCTGTGACCTCACAAGCACAGCCAGCTGCCAGGGGCCTGCCACTGGCCTATGAGGCACTGAGGCTGCTGTGACCTCACAAGCACACCAAGCAGCCATTGGCATCCCTCTGGCCTACAGGAAAAGGAGGCTGCTGTGACCACACAAGCACAGCGAGGAGCCAGAGGCCTGCCTTTGCCCTATAAGGTTCAGAGACAAATGTGACCTCAAAAGGCAGCCAGCAGACAGAGGCCTTCCACGGGCCTATCAGGAAATAGGACTGCTGTGACCTTACAAGCACATCCAGAAGCTATGGGCCTCCCACTGGCCTATAGGGAACGGAGGCTGCTGTGTCCTCACAAGCACAGCCAGCAGCCAGGGGCCTGCCACTGGCCTATGAGGCACTGAGGCTGCTGTGACCTCACAAGCAGAAGCAGGAGGGGGCGCTTGCCACTCACTTATGACGCACTGAGGCTACTGTGACCTCACAAGCACAGGCAGCAGGGGGCGCTTGCCAGTATCCAATGAGACACTAAGGTTGCTCTGACTTCAGAAGCCCAGAAAGCAGCCATCAGCCTGCCACTGGCTTATGAGGCACGGAGGCTGCTGTGACCTCACAAGCACAGCCAGCAGCCATGAGCCTGCTACCGCCCTATGAGGCAGTGAGGCTGCTGTGACCTCACAAGCACAGCCAGCAGCCATGAGCCTGCCACTGGCCTAGGAGGCACCGTGGCTGCTGTTACTTCACAAGCACAGCCAGCAGCCATGAGCCTGCCACTGGCCTATGAGGCACTGAGGTTGCTGTGACCTCACAAATGCAGCCAGCAGCCAGGAACCTGCCACTGCCCTATGAGGTACAGAGACAAATGTGACCTCAAAACGCGGCCAGCTGCCAGGGGCCTGCCACTGCCCTATAAGACACTGAGGCTGCTGTGACCTCACAAGCACAGCCAGCAGCTGTGGGTCTGCCACTGGCCTATGAGGCACTGAGGCTGCTGTGACCTGACAAGCACAGAGAGCAGCCATCGACCTCCAACTTCCCGATCAGGTGCTGATGCTGCTGTCAACTCAGAATCACAGTAAACAGTCAGGGGCCTGCCACTGCCCTAAAGGGCATGGAGGCTGCTGTGATCTCACAAGCCCACCCAGCAGCTATGGGCCTGCCACTGCCCTATAGGACACTGAGGCTTCTCTGACCTCACAAGCCCACCCAGCAGTCATTGGCCTCGAACTGGCATATCAGGCAACAGGACTGCTGTGACCTCACAAGCACGGCCAGCAGGCATGGGCATTCAACTGCCCTATGAGGCCCCGAGACAAACATGACCTCATAATGTAGCCAGCAGGCATGGAGCTGTCACTGGACTATCAGGCAACAGGACTGCTGTGACTTCACAAGCACAGCCAGCAGCCAGCAGCCATGGCATCCAACCAGCCGATGAGCCACTGAGGCTCCTCTCACCTCACAAAAACAGCCAGCACCCAGAGGCCTGCCACTGGCTTATGAGGCAATGTGACTGCTGTGACCTCACAAGGACAGCCAGCAGCCATTGGCCTGCCACTGACCTATCAGGCACTGAGGCTGCTGTGACCTCACAAGCACAGCCAGCAGCCAAGGGCGTGCCACTGGCCTAGGAGGCACGGAGGCTGCTGTGACCTCACAAGCACAGCCAGCAGCCATTGGCCTGCCACTGGCCTATGAGGCACTGAGGCTGCTGTGACCTGACAAGCACAGCCAGCAGACAGGGGCCTGCTACTGGCCTATCAGGCACGGAGGCTGCTATGACCTCAGAAGGACAGCCAACAGCCATTGGCCTCCCACTGGCCTATGAGGCACTGAGGCTGCTATGACCGCACAAGCACAGCCAGCAGCCATTGGCCTTCCACTGGCCTATGAGGCACTGAGGCTGCTATGACCTAACAAGCACAGCCAGCAGCCATTGGCCTGCCACTGGCCTATGAGGCACTGAGGCTGCTGTGACCTCAGAAGCACAGTCAGCAGCCAGGGGCCTGCTGATGGCCTATCAGGCTGTAGGAGTGTTATGACCTGACAAGCACAGCCAGCAGCTATGGGCATCCCACTGGCCTATCAGGCAACAGGACTGCTGTGACCTCACAAGCACAGCCAGCAGCCAGGGGCCTGCCACTGGCCTATGAGGCACTGAGGCTGCTGTGACCTCAAAAGCACACCAAGCAGCCATTGGCATCCCTCTGGCCTACAGGAAAAGGAGGCTGCTGTGACCTCACAAGCACAGCGAGGAGCCAGAGGCCTGCCATTGCCCTAGAAGGTACAGAGACAAATGTGACCTCAAAAGGCAGCCAGCAGACAGGGGCCTTCCACGGGCCTATCAGGAAATAGGACTGCTGTGACCTCACAAGCATAGCCAGCTGCTATGGGTCTGCCACTGGCCTACAGGAAAAGGAGGCTGCTGTGTCCTCACAAGCACAGTCAGCAGCCAGTGGGCTCCCACTGCCCTATAAGGTACAGAGACAAATGTGACGTCAAAAGGCAGCCAGCAGACAGGGGCCTGCCACGGGCCTATCAGGACATAGGACTGCTCTGACCTCACAAGCCGAGCCAGCAGCTATGGGCCTGCCACTGCCCTATAGGGTACTGAGGCTTCTCTGACCTCACAAGCACAGTCAGCAGCCAGGGGGCTCCCACTGCCCTATAAGGTACAGAGACAAATGTGACGTCAAAAGGCAGCCAGCAGACAGGGGCCTGCCACGGGCCTATCAGGACATAGGACTGCTCTGACCTCACAAGCCGAGCCAGCAGCTATGGGCCTGCCACTGCCCTATAGGGTACTGGGGCTTCTCTGACCTCACAAGCACAGTCAGCAGCCAGGGCATCCCACTGGCCTATGCGGCACTGAGGCTGCTGTGACCTCACAAGTACAACCAGCAGCCATGGGCATCCCACTGGCCAATGAGGCACTAAGACAAAATTGACCTCAAAATGCAGCAAGCAGCCATGGGCCTCCCACTGGCCTATCAGGCAACAGGACTCCTGTGACCTCACAAGCACAGCCAGCAGCCAGGGCATCGCACTGGCCTATGAGGCCCTGAGGCTGCTGTGACCTCACAAAAACAGCCAGCACCCAGAGGCCTGCCACTTGCCTATCGGTAACTCAGACTGCTGTGAACTCAAAAGGACGGCCAGCAGCCATTGGCCTGCCACTGACCTACCAGGCAATAGCACTGCTGTGACCTCACAAGCACAGCCAGCAGCCAGGGGCCTGCCACTGCCCTATGAGGTACAGAGACAAATGTGACCTGAAAACGCGGCCAGCAGCCAGGCCTCTGCCACTGCCATATAAGACACTGAGGCTGAGTTCACCTAACAAGTAAAGCCAGCAGCGAGGGGCCTGCCACTGCCCTATAGGGCACTGAGGCTGCTGTGACCTCACAAGCACAGCGAAGAGCCAGAGGCCGGCCATTGCACTACAAGGTACAGAGACAAACGTGACCTCAAAAGGCAGCCAGCAGACAGGGGCCTTCCACGGGCCTATCAGGCACTGAGGCTGCTGTGACCTCACAAGCACAGGCAGCAGGGGGCGCTTGCCAGTAACCAATGAGACACTAAGGTTGCTCTGACTTCAGGAGCCCAGAAAGCAGCCATCAACCTGCAACTGGCCTAGGAAGCACGGAGGCTGCTGTGACCTCACAAGCACAGCCAAGCAGACAGGGGCCTGCCACTGGCCTATCAGGCACGGAGGCTGCTGTGACCTCACAAGCACAGACAGCAGCTCTGGGCCTGCCATGGCGCATCAAGCACGGAGAAAGAAGGGAACACCCAAGCAGACCAGCAGCCATGGGCGTGGCAGTGCATGCCCATGCATGCCATGCATGCAGTGGCATGCAGGTCAAAGTGACATCATAAGACACAACCAGCAACCATGGGCCTGCCACTGCCCTTTTTGGCATGGAGACACAAGTATCCTCACAAGCCCAGTCAGGAGGCATGGCCCTGCCACTGGCCTATCAAGCACAGAGGCAGAAGCAACCTCACAAGCAGAGCAAGGACTGATGGGCCTGACTGGCCTACCAGGCCGTGAGGCAGAAGTGACATGACTATCTCATCCAGCAGTGGTGGACCTGACAATATCATTTCAGGCAGAGGGAAAAGTGATATCACAGAACGTTGAAGGACCATAACAGAAAAAAAGGCACTTGGAGGCATGAGCACTGGGAAAAAAGGGCACTAGGAGGCGATGCACTGCAAAAATATGCACATGCAGGACACTATACTGGAAAAAAAGGCACTTTGGGAGCCTGCATCGCAAAAATAGGCACTTGGAGGCCGCTAGGTCGGAAAACAAGGCACTTAGATGCCCCTTCACTGCAAACAAAAGGCACTCAGACAGCAGTGCACCTCAAACAAAGGCACTCGGAGGCCCCTGCACCACAAAAACAGGCACCTGGAGAACAGTGAACCACAAGAAAAGGCACTCGGAGGCCGCTGCATCACAAAAAAAGGCACTTGGAGGCTAATACACTGCAAAAAAGGCACTCGGAGGACCATGCCACGGCAAAAAAAGGCAATCGGTGGCCCCAACACCACAGAAAAAGGCACTCGGGGGCTGCTACAATGCGAAAACAGGCACTCCGATGCCCCTACACCAGAAAGAAAGGCACTCAGAGGGCCCTGCAGCACAAAAAAAGGCACTCAGCTGCCCTTACACTGGGAAAACAGGCACTCGGAGGCCTCTACACCCCAGAAAAAGGCACTCAGTGGCCCCTACACTGCAAAAAAAGGCACTCGGGGGTGACTACAATGTGAAACAAGGCACTCGGAGGGCCCGGCACCACCAAAAGAAGCACTCAGAGGCTCCTGCACTGGAAAAAGAGGCATTGCAGGCCTGTACACCAGAAAAAAAGGCACTTGGAGGCCGCTACACCGCAGAGAAAGGCACTCGGCTGCCCCTACGCTGGAAAAAAAGGCACTCGGAGGCCCCTACACCACCAAAAAAGGCACTCGGCTGCCCCTACACTGGCAAAAAAGGCACTCGGAGGCCCCTACAGCACAAAAAAAGGCACTTGGGGGCTGCTACAATGCAAAAAAAGGCACTCGGAGGCCTCTGCACCAGAAACAAAGGCACTTGGAGGGCCCTGCACCACAAAACAAGGCACTCGGAGGCCCCTGACCCACAAGAAAAGGCACTCGGTGGCCCCTACAGCACAATAAAAGGCACTCGGGGGCTGCTACAATGTGAAACAAGGCACTTGGAGGCCCCAGCACCACAAAAAAAGGCACTCCAAAGCCCCTACATTGCAAAAAAAGGCACTTGGAGGCTACTACACTGCAAAAAAATGCACCCTGAAGCCCATGCACAGCAAAAAAATGCACCCTGAGGCCCCTGCATTGCAAAAAAATGCACCCTGAGGCCCCTGCATTGCAAAAAAATGCACCCTGAGGCCCCTGCACCGCAAAAAAAGGCACTTGGAGGCCGCTACACTGCAAAAGAAAAATGCACCCAGAGGCCTCGACACCACAGAAGAAAAGGCACTCGGAGGACCACACCACAAAAAAGGCACTTGGCTGCCCCTACACTGGAAAAAAAGGCACTCAGCTGCCCCTACACCACAAGAAAAGGCACTCAGTGGCCCCTACAGCACAAAAAAAGGCACTTGGTGGCTGCTACAACGCGAAAAAAGGCACTCAGAGGGCCCTGCACCACAAAAAAAAGCACTCGGAGGCTCCTGCACTGGAAAAAGAGGCACTTGCAGGCCTGTACACCGGATATAAAGGCACTTGGAGGCCCCTGCACCACAAAAGAAGGCACTCGGAGGCCCCTACACTGCAAAAAAAGGCACTCGGAGGGCCCTTCACCGCAAAAAAAGGCACTCGGTGGCCCCCACATTGCAAAAAAGGCACTCAGTAGCCCCTGCACCGCAAAAAAAAGGCACTCAGTAGCCCCTGCACTGCAAAAAAAGGCACTCTGAGGCCAGTGCACTGAAAAACAGGGCACTTGGAGGCCAGTGCACCGCAAAAAAAAATGCACTCAGAGGCCCCTACAGCACAAAAGAAAGGCACTTGGAGCACCACACCACAAAAAAAGGCACTCGGCTGCCCCTACAGCACAAAAAAGGCACTTGGGGGCTGCTACAATGCAAAAAAAGGCACTCGGAGGCCCCTGCACCAGAAAGAAAGGAACTCGGAGGGCCCTGCACCACAAAAGAAGGCACTCGGAGGCCCCTGCACCACAAGAAAAGGCACTCGGGGCCACTACACCGCAAAAAAAAGGTACATGGAGGACCACACCCCCCAAAATAACAGCACTCGGAGGCCCCTGAACCACAAGAAAAGGCATTCAGTGGCCTATACAGCAAAATAAAAGGCACTCGGGGGCTGCTACAATGTGAAACAAGGCACTTGGAGGGCCCTGCACCACCAAAAAAGGCACTCGGAGGCTCCTGCACTGGAAAAAGAGGCACTTGCAGGCCTGTACACTGGAAATAAAGGCACTTGGCGGCCCCTACACTGGAAAAAGAGGCACTTGCAGGCCTGTACACTGGAAATAAAGGCACTTGGAGGCTACTACATTGCAAAAAAAGGCACTCGGAAGCACCCACATTGCAAAAAAAGGCACCCTGAGGCCCCTGCACTGCAAAAAAAGGCACTTGGCCCCTGCACCGCAAAAAAAGGCACTCGGTGGCCCCTGCACCGCAAAAAAAGGCACTTGCAGGCCTCTACAACACCTTCCACTGCCCTATCAGACACAGAGGCTCATGTGACCCCACAAGGACAGGAAGCCACCAGGGGCCTGCCAGTGGCCTGTCAGGCACTGGTACTTCTGTGAGCTCACAAGCAGAGTCAGCAGCCATGGGCATCCCACTGCCTGATGAGGCACTGAGACAAAGGTGACCTCAAAATGCAGCCAGCATGCAGAGGCCTGCCACTGGCCTATCAGGCAATAGGACTGCCGTGACCTCAAAAGGACAGCCAGCAGCCAATGGCCTCGCACTGGCCTATCAGGCAATAGGACTGCTGTGACCTCACGAGCACAGCCAGCAGGTATGGACCTCCCACTGGCTATCAGGCACTCAGACTGCTGTGACCTCACAAGCACAGCAAACAGCCAGGGGCCTGCCACTGCCCTATAGGGCACAGAGGCTGCTGTGACCTGACAAGCACAGCCAGCAGCCAGGGGCCTGCCACTGGCCTGTGAAGCACTGAGGCTGCTGTGACCTCAGAAGCACAGCCAAGCAGACAGGGGCCTGCCACTGGCCTATCAGGCACTGAGGCTTCTGTGACCTGACAAGCACAGCCAGCAGCCAGGGGCCTGCCACTGCCCTGTAAGACACTGAGGCTGCTGTGACCTCACGAGCCCAGGCAGCAGCTATGGGCCTGCCACTGGCCCTATAGGGCAGGGAGGCTGCTGTGACCTCACAAGCACAGCGAGGAGCCAGAGGCCTGCCATTGCCCTAGAAGGTACAGAGACAAATGTGACGTCAAAAGGCAGCCAGCAGACAGGGGCCTGCCACGGGCCTATCAGGAAATAGGACTGCTCTGACCTCACAAGCCGAGCCAGCAGCTATGGGCCTGCCACTGCCCTATAGGGCACTGAGGCTTCTCTGCCCTCACAAGCACAGCCAGCAGCCATGGGCCTGCCACTGGCCTATCAGGCAACAGGACTGCTGTGACCTCACAAGCACAGCCAGCAGACAGGGCATCCCACTGGGCTATGCGGCACTGAGGCTGCTGTGACCTCACAAGTACAACCAGCAGCCATGGGCATCCCACTGGCCAATGAGGCACTAAGACAAAGGTGACCTCAAAATGCAGCCAGCAGCCATGGGCCTCCCACTGGCCTATCAGGCAACAGGACTCCTGTGACCTCACAAGCACAGCCAGCAGCCAGGGCATCGCACTGGCCTATGAGGCACTGAGGCTGCTGTGACCTCACAAAAACAGCCAGCACCCAGAGGCCTGCCACTTGCCTATCGGTAACTCAGACTGCTGTGAACTCAAAAGGACAGCCAGCAGCCATTGGCCTGCCACTGACCTACCAGGCAATAGCACTGCTGTGACCTCACAAGCACAGCCAGCAGCCAGGGCCCTGCCACTGCCCTATAAGACACTGAGGCTGATTTCACCTAACAACTAAAGCCAGCAGCTGTGGATCTGCCACTGGCCTATGAGGCACGGATGCTGCTGTGACCTCACAAGCACAGCCAGCAGCGAGGGGCCTGCCACGGCCCTATAGGGCACTGAGGCTGCTGTGACCTCACTAGCACAGCGAAGAGCCAGAGGCCTGCCATTGCACTACAAGGTACAGAGACAAACGTGACCTCAAAAGGCAGCCAGCAGACAGGGGCCTTCCACCGTCCTATCAGGCAATAGGACTGCTGTGACCTGAAAAGCACAGCCAGCAGCTACGGGCCTGCCACTGGCCTATGAGGCACTGAGGCGGCTGTGACCTCAGAAGCACAGTCAGCAGCCAGGGGCCTGCTTCTGGCCTATCAGGCTGTAGGAGTTTTGTGACCTAAGTACAGACAGCAGCTATGGGTCTGCCACTGGCCTACAGGAAAAGGAGGCTGCTGTGACCTCACAAGCACAGCCAGCTGCCAGGGGCCTGCCACTGGCCTATGAGGCACACAGGCTGCTGTGACCTCACAAGCACACCAAGCAGCCATTGGCATCCCTCTGGCCTACAGGAAAAGGAGGCTGCTGTGACCACACAAGCACAGCGAGGAGCCAGAGGCCTGCCTTTGCCCTATAAGGTTCAGAGACAAATGTGACCTCAAAAGGCAGCCAGCAGACAGAGGCCTTCCACGGGCCTATCAGGAAATAGGACTGCTGTGACCTTACAAGCACATCCTGAAGCTATGGGCCTCCCACTGGCCTATAGGGAACGGAGGCTGCTGTGTCCTCACAAGCACAGCCAGCAGCCAGGGGCCTGCCACTGGCCTATGAGGCACTGAGGCTGCTGTGACCTCACAAGCAGAGGCAGCAGGGGGCGCTTGCCACTCACTTATGACGCACTGAGGCTACTGTGACCTCACAAGCACAGGCAGCAGGGGGCGCTTGCCAGTATCCAATGAGACACTAAGGTTGCTCTGACTTCAGAAGCCCAGAAAGCAGCCATCAGCCTGCCACTGGCTTATGAGGCACGGAGGCTGCTGTGACCTCACAAGCACAGCCAGCAGCCATGAGCCTGCTACCGCCCTATGAGGCAGTGAGGCTGCTGTGACCTCACAAGCACAGCCAGCAGCCATGAGCCTGCCACTGGCCTAGGAGGCACGGTGGCTGCTGTGACCTCACAAATGCAGCCAGCAGCCAGGAACCTGCCACTGCCCTATGAGGTACAGAGACAAATGTGACCTCAAAACGCGGCCAGCTGCCAGGGGCCTGCCACTGCCCTATAAGACACTGAGGCTGCTGTGACCTCACAAGCACAGCCAGCAGCTGTGGGTCTGCCACTGGCCTATGAGGCACTGAGGCTGCTGTGACCTGACAAGCACAGAGAGCAGCCATCGGCCTCCAACTTCCCGATCAGGTGCTGATGCTGCTGTCAACTCAGAATCACCGTAAACAGTCAGGGGCCTGCCACTGCCCTAAAGGGCATGGAGGCTGCTGTGATCTCACAAGCCCACCCAGCAGCTATGGGCCTGCCACTGCCCTATAGGACACTGAGGCTTCTCTGACCTCACAAGCCCACCCAGCAGTCATTGGCCTCGAACTGGCATATCAGGCAACAGGACTGCTGTGACCTCACAAGCACGGCCAGCAGGCATGGGCATTCAACTGCCCTATGAGGCCCCGAGACAAACATGACCTCATAATGTAGCCAGCAGGCATGGAGCTGTCACTGGACTATCAGGCAACAGGACTGCTGTGACTTCACAAGCACAGCCAGCAGCCAGCAGCCATGGCATCCAACCAGCCGATGAGCCACTGAGGCTCCTCTCACCTCACAAAAACAGCCAGCACCCAGAGGCCTGCCACTGGCTTATGAGGCAATGTGACTGCTGTGACCTCACAAGGACAGCCAGCAGCCATTGGCCTGCCACTGACCTATCAGGCACTGAGGCTGCTGTGACCTCACAAGCACAGCCAGCAGCCAAGGGCGTGCCACTGGCCTAGGAGGCACGGAGGCTGCTGTGACCTCACAAGCACAGCCAGCAGCCATTGGCCTGCCACTGGCCTATGAGGCACTGAGGCTGCTGTGACCGCACAAGCACAGCCAGCAGACAGGGGCCTGCTACTGGCCTATCAGGCACGGAGGCTGCTATGACCTCAGAAGGACAGCCAGCAGCCATTGGCCTGCCACTGACCTATCAGGCACTGAGGCTGCTGTGACCTCACAAGCACAGCCAGCAGCCAAGGGCGTGCCACTGGCCTAGGAGGCACGGAGGCTGCTGTGACCTCACAAGCACAGCCAGCAGCCATTGGCCTGCCACTGGCCTATGAGGCACTGAGGCTGCTGTGACCGCACAAGCACAGCCAGCAGACAGGGGCCTGCTACTGGCCTATCAGGCACGGAGGCTGCTATGACCTCAGAAGGACAGCCAGCAGCCATTGGCCTGCCACTGGCCTATGAGGCACTGAGGCTGCTGTGACCGCACAAGCACAGCCAGCAGACAGGGGCCTGCTTCTGGCCTATCAGGCTGTAGGAGTGTTATGACCTGACAAGCACAGCCAGCAGCTATGGGCATCCCACTGGCCTATCAGGCAACAGGACTGCTGTGACCTCACAAGCACAGCCAGCAGCCAGGGGCCTGCCACTGGCCTATGAGGCACTGAGGCTGCTGTGACCTCAAAAGCACACCAAGCAGCCATTGGCATCCCTCTGGCCTACAGGAAAAGGAGGCTGCTGTGACCTCACAAGCACAGCGAGGAGCCAGAGGCCTGCCATTGCCCTAGAAGGTACAGAGACAAATGTGACCTCAATAGGCAGCCAGCAGACAGGGGCCTTCCACGGGCCTATCAGGAAATAGGACTGCTGTGACCTCACAAGCATAGCCAGCTGCTATGGGTCTGCCACTGGCCTACAGGAAAAGGAGGCTGCTGTGTCCTCACAAGCACAGTCAGCAGCCAGTGGGCTCCCACTGCCCTATAAGGTACAGAGACAAATGTGACGTCAAAAGGCAGCCAGCAGACAGGGGCCTGCCACGGGCCTATCAGGACATAGGACTGCTCTGACCTCACAAGCCGAGCCAGCAGCTATGGGCCTGCCACTGCCCTATAGGGTACTGAGGCTTCTCTGACCTCACAAGCACAGTCAGCAGCCAGGGGGCTCCCACTGCCCTATAAGGTACAGAGACAAATGTGACGTCAAAAGGCAGCCAGCAGACAGGGGCCTGCCACGGGCCTATCAGGACATAGGACTGCTCTGACCTCACAAGCCGAGCCAGCAGCTATGGGCCTGCCACTGCCCTATAGGGTACTGGGGCTTCTCTGACCTCACAAGCACAGTCAGCAGCCAGGGCATCCCACTGGCCTATGCGGCACTGAGGCTGCTGTGACCTCACAAGTACAACCAGCTGCCATGGGCATCCCACTGGCCAATGAGGCACTAAGACAAAGGTGACCTCAAAATGCAGCCAGCAGCCATGGGCCTCCCACTGGCCTATCAGGCAACAGGACTCCTGTGACCTCACAAGCACAGCCAGCAGCCAGGGCATCGCACTGGCCTATGAGGCACTGAGGCTGCTGTGACCTCACAAAAACAGCCAGCACCCAGAGGCCTGCCACTTGCCTATCGGTAACTCAGACTGCTGTGAACTCAAAAGGACGGCCAGCAGCCATTGGCCTGCCACTGACCTACCAGGCAATAGCACTGCTGTGACCTCACAAGCACAGCCAGCAGCCAGGGCCCTGCCACTGCCCTATGAGGTACAGAGACAAATGTGACCTGAAAACGCGGCCAGCAGCCAGGCCTCTGCCACTGCCATATAAGACACTGAGGCTGAGTTCACCTAACAAGTAAAGCCAGCAGCGAGGGGCCTGCCACTGCCCTATAGGGCACTGAGGCTGCTGTGACCTCACAAGCACAGCGAAGAGCCAGAGGCCTGCCATTGCACTACAAGGTACAGAGACAAACGTGACCTCAAAAGGCAGCCAGCAGACAGGGGCCTTCCACGGGCCTATCAGGCACTGAGGCTGCTGTGACCTCACAAGCACAGGCAGCAGGGGGCGCTTGCCAGTAACCAATGAGACACTAAGGTTGCTCTGACTTCAGGAGCCCAGAAAGCAGCCATCAGCCTGCAACTGGCCTAGGAAGCACGGAGGCTGCTGTGACCTCACAAGCACAGACAGCAGCTCTGGGCCTGCCATGGCGCATCAAGCACGGAGAAAGAAGGGAACACCCAAGCAGACCAGCAGCCATGGGCGTGGCAGTGCATGCCCATGCATGCCATGCATGCAATGGCATGCAGGTCAAAGTGACATCATAAGACACAACCAGCAACCATGGGCCTGCCACTGCCCTTTTTGGCATGGAGACACAAGTATCCTCACAAGCCCAGTCAGGAGGCATGGCCCTGCCACTGGCCTATCAAGCACAGAGGCAGAAGCAGCCTCACAAGCAGAACAAGGACTGATGGGCCTGACTGGCCTACCAGGCTGTGAGGCAGAAGTGACATGACTATCTCATCCAGCAGTGGTGGACCTGACAATATCATTTCAGGCAGAGGGTAAAGTGATATCACAGAACGTTGAAGGACCATAACAGAAAAAAAGGCACTTGGAGGCATGAGCACTGGGAAAAAAGGGCACTAGGAGGCGATGCACTGCAAAAATATGCACATGCAGGACACTATACTGGAAAAAAAGGCACTTTGGGAGCCTGCATCGCAAAAATAGGCACTTGGAGGCCGCTAGGTCGGAAAACAAGGCACTTAGATGCCCCTTCACTGCAAACAAAAGGCACTCAGACAGCAGTGCACCTCAAACAAAGGCACTCGGAGGCCCCTGCACCACAAAAACAGGCACCTGGAGAACAGTGAACCACAAGAAAAGGCACTCGGAGGCCTCTGCATCACAAAAAAAGGCACTTGGAGGCTAATACACTGCAAAAAAGGCACTCGGAGGACCATGCACGGCAAAAAAAGGCACTCGGTGGCCCCAACACCACAAAAAAGGCACTCGGGGGCTGCTACAATGCGAAAACAGGCACTCCGATGCCCCTACACCAGAAAGAAAGGCACTCAGAGGGCCCTGCAGCACAAAAAAAGGCACTCAGCTGCCCTTACACTGGGAAAACAGGCACTCGGAGGCCTCTACACCCCAGAAAAAGGCACTCAGTGGCCCCTACACTGCAAAAAAAGGCACTCGGGGGTGACTACAATGTGAAACAAGGCACTCGGAGGGCCCGGCACCACCAAAAGAAGCACTCAGAGGCTCCTGCACTGGAAAAAGAGGCATTGCAGGCCTGTACACCAGAAAAAAAGGCACTTGGAGGCTGCTACACCGCAGAGAAAGGCACTCGGCTGCCCCTGCGCTGGAAAAAAAGGCACTCGGAGGCCTCTACACCACAAAAAAAGGCACTCGGCTGCCCCTACACTGGAAAAAAAAGGCACTCGGAGGCCCCTACAGCACAAAAAAAGGCACTTGGGGGCTGCTACAATGCAAAAAAAGGCACTCGGAGGCCTCTGCACCAGAAAGAAAGGAACTTGGAGGGCCCTGCACCACAAAAGAAGGCACTCGGAGGCCCCTGACCCACAGGAAAAGGCACTCGGTGGCCCCTACAGCACAATAAAAGGCACTCGGGGGCTGCTACAATGTGAAACAAGGCACTTGGAGGCCCCAGCACCACAAAAAAAGGCACTCCAAAGCCCCTACATTGCAAAAAAAGGCACTTGGAGGCTACTACACTGCAAAAAAATGCACCCTGAAGCCCATGCACAGCAAAAAAATGCACCCTGAGGCCCCTGCATTGCAAAAAAATGCACCCTGAGGCCCCTGCACCGCAAAAAAAGGCACTCGGAGGCCTCCACACCGCAAAAAAGGCACTTGGAGGCCGCTACACTGCAAAAGAAAAATGCACCCAGAGGCCTCGACACCACAGAAGAAAGGCACTCGGAGGACCACACCACAAAAAAAGGCACTTGGCTGCCCCTACACTGGAAAAAAAGGCACTCAGCTGCCCCTACACCACAAGAAAAGGCACTCAGTGGCCCCTACAGCACAAAAAAAGGCACTTGGTGGCTGCTACAACGTGAAAAAAGGCACTCAGAGGGCCCTGCACCACAAAAAAAAGCACTCGGAGGCTCCTGCACTGGAAAAAGAGGCACTTGCAGGCCTGTACACCGGATATAAAGGCACTTGGAGGCCCCTGCACCACAAAAGAAGGCACTCGGAGGCCCCTACACTGCAAAAAAAGGCACTCGGAGGGCCCTTCACCGCAAAAAAAGGCACTCGGTGGCCCCCACATTGCAAAAAAGGCACTCAGTAGCCCCTGCACCGCAAAAAAAAGGCACTCAGTAGCCCCTGCACTGCAAAAAAAGGCACTCTGAGGCCAGTGCACTGAAAAACAGGGCACTTGGAGGCCAGTGCACCGCAAAAAAAAATGCACTCAGAGGCCCCTACAGCACAAAAGAAAGGCACTTGGAGCACCACACCACAAAAAAAGGCACTCGGAGGCCCCTACAGCACAAAAAAAGGCACTCGGAGGCCCCTACAGCACAAAAAAGGCACTTGGGGGCTGCTACAATGCAAAAAAAGGCACTCGGAGGCCCCTGCACCAGAAAGAAAGGAACTCGGAGGGCCCTGCACCACAAAAGAAGGCACTCGGAGGCCCCTGCACCACAAGAAAAGGCACTCGGGGCCACTACACCGCAAAAAAAAGGTACATGGAGGACCACACCCCCCAAAATAACAGCACTCGGGGGCCCCTGAACCACAAGAAAAGGCATTCAGTGGCCTATACAGCAAAATAAAAGGCACTCGGGGGCTGCTACAATGTGAAACAAGGCACTTGGAGGGCCCTGCACCACCAAAAAAGGCACTCGGAGGCTCCTGCACTGGAAAAAGAGGCACTTGCAGGCCTGTACACTGGAAATAAAGGCACTTGGCGGCCCCTACACTGGAAAAAGAGGCACTTGCAGGCCTGTACACTGGAAATAAAGGCACTTGGAGGCTACTACACTGCAAATAAAGGCACTCGGAAGCACCCACATTGCAAAAAAAGGCACTCGGTGGCCCCTGCACCGCAAAAAAAGGCACTCGGTGGCCCCTGCACCGCAAAAAAAGGCACTTGGAGGCCTCTACACCACCTTCCACTGCCCTATCAGACACAGAGGCTCGTGTGACCCCACAAGGACAGGAAGCCGCCAGGGGCCTGCCAGTGGCCTGTCAGGCACTGGTACTTCTGTGAGCTCACAAGCAGAGTCAGCAGCCATGGGCATCCCACTGCCTGATGAGGCACTGAGACAAAGGTGACCTCAAAATGCAGCCAGCATGCAGAGGCCTGCCACTGGCCTATCAGGCAATAGGACTGCCGTGACCTCAAAAGGACAGCCAGCAGCCAATGGCCTCGCACTGGCCTATCAGGCAATAGGACTGCTGTGACCTCACAAGCACAGCCAGCAGGTATGGACCTCCCACTGGCTATCAGGCACTCAGACTGCTGTGACCTCACAAGCACAGCAAACAGCCAGGGGCCTGCCACTGCCCTATAGGGCACAGAGGCTGCTGTGACCTGACAAGCACAGCCAGCAGCCAGGGGCCTGCCACTGGCCTGTGAAGCACTGAGGCTGCTGTGACCTCAGAAGCACAGCCAAGCAAACAGGGGCCTGCCACTGGCCTATCAGGCACTGAGGCTTCTGTGACCTGACAAGCACAGCCAGCAGCCAGGGGCCTGCCACTGCCCTGTAAGACACTGAGGCTGCTGTGACCTCACGAGCCCAGGCAGCAGCTATGGGCCTGCCACTGGCCCTATAGGGCAGGGAGGCTGCTGTGACCTCACAAGCACAGCGAGGAGCCAGAGGCCTGCCATTGCCCTAGAAGGTACAGAGACAAATGTGACCTCAAAAGGCAGCCAGCAGACAGGGGCCTTCCACAGGCCTATCAGGAAATAGGACTGCTGTGACCTCACAAGCACAGCCAGCAGACAGGGCATCCCACTGGGCTATGCGGCACTGAGGCTGCTGTGACCTCACAAGTACAACCAGCAGCCATGGGCATCCCACTGGCCAATGAGGCACTAAGACAAAGGTGACCTCAAAATGCAGCCAGCAGCCATGGGCCTCCCACTGGCCTATCAGGCAACAGGACTCCTGTGACCTCACAAGCACAGCCAGCAGCCAGGGCATCGCACTGGCCTATGAGGCCCTGAGGCTGCTGTGACCTCACAAAAACAGCCAGCACCCAGAGGCCTGCCACTTGCCTATCGGTAACTCAGACTGCTGTGAACTCAAAAGGACAGCCAGCAGCCATTGGCCTGCCACTGACCTACCAGGCAATAGCACTGCTGTGACCTCACAAGCACAGCCAGCAGCCAGGGCCCTGCCACTGCCCTATAAGACACTGAGGCTGATTTCACCTAACAACTAAAGCCAGCAGCTGTGGGTCTGCCACTGGCCTATGAGGCACGGATGCTGCTGTGACCTCACAAGCACAGCCAGCAGCGAGGGGCCTGCCACTGCCCTATAGGGCACTGAGGCTGCTGTGACCTCACTAGCACAGCGAAGAGCCAGAGGCCTGCCATTGCACTACAAGGTACAGAGACAAACGTGACCTCAAAAGGCAGCCAGCAGACAGGGGCCTTCCACGGGCCTATCAGGCAATAGGACTGCTGTGACCTGAAAAGCACAGCCAGCAGCTACGGGCCTGCCACTGGCCTATGAGGCAATGAGGCTGCTGTGACCTCAGAAGCACAGTCAGCAGCCAGGGGCCTGCTTCTGGCCTATCAGGCTGTAGGAGTTTTGTGACCTAAGTACAGACAGCAGCTATGGGTCTGCCACTGGCCTACAGGAAAAGGAGGCTGCTGTGACCTCACAAGCACAGCCAGCTGCCAGGGGCCTGCCACTGGCCTATGAGGCACTGAGGCTGCTGTGACCTCAAAAGCACACCAAGCAGCCATTGGCATCCCTCTGGCCTACAGGAAAAGGAGGCTGCTGTGACCTCACAAGCACAGCGAGGAGCCAGAGGCCTGCCATTGCCCTAGAAGGTACAGAGACAAATGTGACCTCAAAAGGCAGCCAGCAGACAGAGGCCTTCCATGGGCCTATCAGGAAATAGGACTGCTGTGACCTTACAAGCACATCCAGAAGCTATGGGCCTCCCCCTGGCCTATAGGGAACGGAGGCTGCTGTGTCCTCACAAGCACAGCCAGCAGCCAGGGGCCTGCCACTGGCCTATGAGGCACGCAGGCTGCTGTGACCTCAAAAGCACACCAAGCAGCCATTGGCATCCCTCTGGCCTACAGGAAAAGGAGGCTGCTGTGACCTCACAAGCACAGCGAGGAGCCAGAGGCCTGCCATTGCCCTAGAAGGTACAGAGACAAATGTGACCTCAAAAGGCAGCCAGCAGACAGAGGCCTTCCATGGGCCTATCAGGAAATAGGACTGCTGTGACCTTACAAGCACATCCAGAAGCTATGGGCCTCCCCCTGGCCTATAGGGAACGGAGGCTGCTGTGACCTCACAAGCAGAGGCAGCAGGGGGCACTTGCCACTCACTTATGACGCACTGAGGCTACTGTGACCTCACAAGCACAGGCAGCAGGGGGCGCTTGCCAGTATCCAATGAGACACTAAGGTTGCTCTGACTTCAGAAGCCCAGAAAGCAGCCATGAGCCTGCCACTGGCTTATGAGGCACGGAGGCTGCTGTGACCTCACAAGCACAGCCAGCAGCCATGAGCCTGCTACCGCCCTATGAGGCAGTGAGGCTGCTGTGACCTCACAAGCACAGCCAGCAGCCATTAGTCTGCCACTGGCCTAGGAGGCACGGAGGGTGCTATGACCTCACAAGCACAGCCAGCAGCCAGAAGCCTGCTACTGCCCTTTGAGGCACTGAGGGTGCTGTGACCTCACAAGCACAGCCAGCAGCCATGAGCCTGCCACTGGCCTAGGAGGCACCGTGGCTGCTGTTACTTCACAAGCACAGCCAGCAGCCATGAGCCTGCCACTGGCCTATGAGGCACTGAGGTTGCTGTGACCTCACAAATGCAGCCAGCAGCCAGGAGCCTGCCACTGCCCTCTGTGGCACTGAGGCTGCTGTGACCTGACAAGCACAGCCAGCCGCTACGGGCCTCCACTGGCCTATGAGGCACGGAGGCTACTGTGACCTCACAAGCACAGTCAGCAGCGAGGGGCCTGCCACTGGCCTATGAGGTACAGAGACAAATGTGACCTCAAAACGCGGCCAGCTGCCAGGGGCCTGCCACTGCCCTATAAGACACTGAGGCTGCTGTGACCTCACAAGCACAGCCAGCAGCCAAGGGCGTGCCACTGGCCTAGGAGGCACGGATGCTGCTGTGACCTGACAAGCACAGCCAGCAGCCATTGGCCTGCCACTGGCCTATGAGGCACTGAGGCTGCTGTGACCTGACAAGCACAGCCAGCAGCCAGGGGCCTGCCACTGGCCTGTGAAGCACTGAGGCTGCTATGACCTCTCGAGCCCACGCAGCAGCTATGGGCCTGCCACTGCCCTATAGGGCACTGAGGCTGCTGTGACCTCACAAGCACAGCGAGGAGCCAGAGGCCTGCCATTGCCCTAGAAGGTACAGAGACAAATGTGACCTCAAAAGGCAGCCAGCAGACAGGGGCCTTCCACGGGCCTATCAGGAAATAGGACTGCTATGACCTAACAAGCACAGCCAGCAGCTATGGGCCTGCCACTGGCCTATGAGGCACTGAGGCTGCTGTGACCTGAGAAGCACAGTCAGCAGCCAGGGGCCTGCTGCTGTCCTATCAGGCTGTAGGAGTGTTATGACCTGACAAGCACAGCCAGCAGCTATGGGCATCCCACTGGCCTATCAGGCAACAGGACTGCTGTGACCTCACAAGCACAGCCAGCAGCTACGGGCCTGCCACTGGCCTATGAGGCACTGAGGCTGCTGTGACCTCACAAGCATTGCCAGTAGGCATGGGCATCCAACTGCCCTATGAGGCCCCGAGACGAACGTGACCTCATAACGCAGCCAGCAGGCATTGAGCTGTCACTGGCCCATCAGGCACTGGTACTTCCGTGACATGACAAGGAAAGCCAGCAGCCATTGGCCTCCCACTGGCCAATGAGACACAGAGACAAAGGTGACCTCAATACGCAGCCAGCAGCCATGGGCCTGCCACTGACCTATCAGGCAATAGGACTGCTGTGACCTCACAAGCACAGCCAGCAGCCAGTGGCCTGCCACTGCCCTATGAGGTACAGAGACAAATGTGACCTGAAAATGCGGCCAGCAGGCGGGGGCCTGCCACTGCCCTATAAGACACTGAGGCTGCTGTGACCTCACAAGCAAAGCCAGCAGCTGTGAGTCTGCCACTGGCCTATGAGGCACTGAGGCTGCTCTGACCTCACAAGCAAAGCCAGCAGCCATGGGCCTGCCACTGACCTATCAGGCAATAGGACTGCTGTGACCTCACAAGCACAGCCAGCAGCCAGTGGCCTGCCACTGCCCTATGAGGTACAGAGACAAATGTGACCTGAAAATGCGGCCAGCAGCCGGGGGCCTGCCACTGCCCTATAAGACACTGAGGCTGCTGTGACCTCACAAGCAAAGCCAGCAGCTGTGGGTCTGCCACTGGCCTATGAGGCACTGAGGCTGCTCTGACCTCACAAGCACAGCGAGGAGCCAGAGGCCTGCCATTGCCCTAGAAGGTACAGAGACAAATGTGACCTCAAAAGGCAGCCAGCAGACAGGGGCCTTCCACAGGCCTATCAGGAAATAGGACTGCTCTGACCTCACAAGCCGAGCCAGCAGCTATGGGTCTGCCACTGCCCTATAGGGCACTGAGGCTTCTCTGCCCTCACAAGCACAGCCAGCAGCCATGGGCCTGCCACTGGCCTATCAGGCAACAGGACTGCTGTGACCTCACAAGCACAGCCAGCAGCCAGGGCATCCCACTGGGCTATGCGGCACTGAGGCTGCTGTGACCTCACAAGTACAACCAGCAGCCATGGGCATCCCACTGGCCAATGAGGCACTAAGACAAAGGTGACCTCAAAATGCAGCCAGCAGCCATGGGCCTCCCACTGGCCTATCAGGCAACAGGACTCCTGTGACCTCACAAGCACAGCCAGCAGCCAGGGCATCACACAGGCCTATGAGGCCCTGAGGCTGCTGTGACCTCACAAAAACAGCCAGCACCCAGAGGCCTGCCACTTGCCTATCGGTAACTCAGACTGCTGTGAACTCAAAAGGACAGCCAGCAGCCATTGGCCTGCCACTGACCTACCAGGCAATAGCACTGCTGTGACCTCACAAGCACAGCCAGCAGCCAGGGCCCTGCCACTGCCCTATAAGACACTGAGGCTGATTTCACCTAACAATTAAAGCCAGCAGCTGTGGGTCTGCCACTGGCCTATGAGGCACGGATGCTGCTGTGACCTGACAAGCACAGCCAGCAGCCAGGGGCCTGCCACTGCCCTATAGGGCACTGAGGCTGCTGTGACCTCACAAGCACAGCGAGGAGCCAGAGGCCTGCCATTGCCCTAGAAGGTACAGAGACAAACGTGACCTCAAAAGGCAGCCAGCAGACAGGGGCCTTCCACAGGCCTATCAGGAAATAGGACTGCTCTGACCTCACAAGCAAAGCCAGCAGCCATGGGCCTGCCACTGACCTATCAGGCAATAGGACTGCTGTGACCTCACAAGCACAGCCAGCAGCCAGTGGCCTGCCACTGCCCTATGAGGTACAGAGACAAATGTGACCTGAAAATGCGGCCAGCAGCCGGGGGCCTGCCACTGCCCTATAAGACACTGAGGCTGCTGTGACCTCACAAGCAAAGCCAGCAGCTGTGGGTCTGCCACTGGCCTATGAGGCACTGAGGCTGCTCTGACCTCACAAGCAAAGCCAGCAGCCAAGGGCCTGCCACTGGCCTGTCAGGCCATAAGACTGCTTTGACCTGACAAGCACAGACAGCAGCCAGGGGCCTGCCACTGGCCTATCAGGCAACAGGACTGCTGTGACCTCAAAAGGACAGCCAGCAGCCATTGGCCTGCCACTGACCTATCAGCCAATAGGACTGCTGTGATCTCACAAGCCCACCCAGCAGCTATGTGCCTGCCACTGCCCTATAGGACACTGAGGCTTCTCTGACCTCACAAGCCCACCCAGCAGTCATTGGCCTCGAACTGGCATATCATGCAACAGGACTGCTGTGACCTCACAAGCACGGCCAGCAGGCATGGGCATTCAACTGCCCTATGAGGCCCCGAGACAAACATGACCTCATAACGCAGCCAGCAGGCATGGAGCTGTCACTGGCCTATCAGGCAACAGGACTGCTGTGACCTCACAAGCACAGCGAGCAGCCAACAGCCATGGCATCCAACCAGCCGATGAGCCACTGAGGCTGCTGTCACCTCACAAAAACAGCCAGCACCCAGAGGCCTGCCACTGGCCTATGAGGCAATGTGACTGCTGTGACCTCACAAGGACAGCCAGCAGCCATTGGCCTGCCACTGACCTATCAGGCACTGAGGCTGCTGTGACCTCACAAGCACAGCCAGCAGCCAAGGGCGTGCCACTGGCCTAGGAGGCACGGAGGCTGCTGTGACCTCACAAGCACAGCCAGCAGCCATTGGCCTGCCACTGGCCTATGAGGCACTGAGGCTGCTGTGACCTGACAAGCACAGCCAGCAGACAGCGGCCTGCTACTGGCCTATCAGGCACGGAGGCTGCTGTGACCTCAGAAGCACAGCCAACAGCCATTGGCCTCCCACTGGCCTATGAGGCACGGAGGCTGCTATGACCTAACAAGCACAGCCAGCAGCCATTGGCCTTCCACTGACCTATGAGGCACTGAGGCTGCTATGACCTAACAAGCACAGCCAGCAGCCATTGGCCTGCCACTGGCCTATGAGGCACTGAGGCTGCTGTGACCTCACAAGCACAGCTAGCAGCCAAGGGCCTGCCACGGGCCTGTAGGGAATGGAGGATGATGTGACCTCACAAGCACAGCCAGCAGCCATTGGCCTCCCACTGCCCGATGAGGCGCTGACGCTGCTGTCAACTCAGAAGCACAGTAAACAGTCAGGGGCCTGCCACTGCCCTAAAGGGCATGGAGGCTGCTATGATCTCAGAAGCCCAGCGAGCAGCTATGGGCCTGCCACTGCCCTAAAGGTCATGCAGGCTGCTATGACCTCAGAAGCCCAGCGAGCAGCTATGGGCCTGCCACTGCCCTATAGGGCACTGAGGCTTCTCTGACCTCACAAGCCCACCCAGCAGTCATTGGCCTCGAACTGGCATATCAGGCAACAGGACTGCTGTGACCTCACAAGCATGGCCAGCAGGCATGGGCAACCAACTGCCCTATGAGGCCCCGAGACAAACGTGACCTCATAACGCAGCCAGCAGGCATGGAGCTGTCACTGGCCTATCAGGCACTGGTATTTCTGTGACCTCACAAGTACAGGCAGCAGCCAGGGGCCTGCCATTGGCCTGTGAAGCACTGAGGCTGCTGTGACCTCACAAGCACAGCTAGCAGCCAAGGGCCTGCCACGGCCCTATAAGACACTGAGGCTGCTGTGACGTCACAAGTAAAGCCAGCAGCTGTGGGTCTGCCACTGGCCTCTCAGGCTGTAGGAGTCTTGTGACCTGACAAGCACAGCCAGCAGCCAGGGGCCTGCCACTGCCTGTGAAGCACTGAGGCTGCTATGACCTCTCGAGCCCAGGCAGCAGCTATGGGCCTGCCACTGCCCTATAGGGCACTGAGGCTGCTGTGACCTGACAAGCACAGCGAGGAGCCAGAGGCCTGCCATTGCCCTAGAAGGTACAGAGACAAATGTGACCTCAAAAGGCAGCCAGCAGACAGCGGCCTTCCACAGGCCTATCAGGAAATAGGACTTCTATGACCTAACAAGCACAGCCAGCAGCTATGGGCCTGCCACTGGCCTATGAGGCACTGAGGCTGCTGTGACCTGAGAAGCACAGTCAGCAGCCAGGGGCCTGCTGCTGGCCTATCAGGCTGTAGGAGTGTTATGACCTGACAAGCACAGCCAGCAGCTATGGGCATCCCACTGGCCTATCAGGCAACAGGACTGCTGTGACCTCACAAGCACAGCCAGCAGGCAGGGGCCTGCCACTGGCCTATGAGGCACTGAGGCTGCTGTGACCTCAAAAGCACACCAAGCAGCCATTGGCATCCCTCTGGCACTCGGGGGCTGCTACAATGCGATAACAGGCACTCCGATGCCCCTACACCAGAAAGAAAGGCACTCAGAGGGCCCTGCAGCACAAAAAAAGGCACTCAGCTGCCCTTACACTGGGAAAACAGGCACTCGGAGGCCTCTACACCCCAGAAAAAGGCACTCAGTGGCCCCTACACTGCAAAAAAAGGCACTCGGGGGTGACTACAATGTGAAACAAGGCACTCGGAGGGCCCGGCACCACCAAAAGAAGCACTCAGAGGCTCCTGCACTGGAAAAAGAGGCATTGCAGGCCTGTACACCAGAAAAAAAGGCACTTGGAGGCCGCTACACCGCAGAGAAAGGCACTCGGCTGCCCCTACGCTGGAAAAAAAGGCACTCGGAGGCCCCTACACCACAAAAAAAGGCACTCGGCTGCCCCTACACTGGCAAAAAAGGCACTCGGAGGCCCCTACACCACAAAAAAAGGCACTTGGGGGCTGCTACAATGCAAAAAAAGGCACTCGGAGGCCTCTGCACCAGAAACAAAGGCACTTGGAGGGCCCTGCACCACAAAACAAGGCACTCGGAGGCCCCTGACCCACAAGAAAAGGCACTCGGTGGCCCCTACAGCACAATAAAAGGCACTCGGGGGCTGCTACAATGTGAAACAAGGCACTTGGAGGCCCCAGCACCACAAAAAAAGGCACTCCAAAGCCCCTACATTGCAAAAAAAGGCACTTGGAGGCTACTACACTGCAAAAAAATGCACCCTGAAGCCCATGCACAGCAAAAAAATGCACCCTGAGGCCCCTGCACCGCAAAAAGAGGCACTCGGAGGCCTCCACACCGCAAAAAAGGCACTTGGAGGCCGCTACACTGCAAAAGAAAAATGCACCCAGAGGCCTCGACACCACAAAAGAAAGGCACTCGGAGGACCACACCACAAAAAAAGGCACTTGGCTGCCCCTACACTGGAAAAAAAGGCACTCAGCTGCCCCTACACCACAAGAAAAGGCACTCAGTGGCCCCTACAGCACAAAAAAAGGCACTTGGTGGCTGCTACAACGCGAAAAAAGGCACTCAGAGGGCCCTGCACCACAAAAAAAAGCACTCGGAGGCTCCTGCACTGGAAAAAGAGGCACTTGCAGGCCTGTACACCGGATATAAAGGCACTTGGAGGCCCCTGCACCACAAAAGAAGGCACTCGGAGGCCCCTACACTGCAAAAAAAGGCACTCGGAGGGCCCTTCACCGCAAAAAAAGGCACTCGGTGGCCCCCACATTGCAAAAAAGGCACTCAGTAGCCCCTGCACCGCAAAAAAAAGGCACTCAGTAGCCCCTGCACCGCAAAAAAAGGCACTCTGAGGCCAGTGCACTGAAAAACAGGGCACTTGGAGGCCAGTGCACCG